>NC_139027.1:76680844-77280844 GCF_964662115.1 Mustela nivalis
CAGGTTAGAGCCATTCATTTAGTTTCAGGGGGGAGAGGAGGTAATCTGATTCAAAACAACAAAAGAATTGGGTCCATGCATAATTAAAAGTAATATCTGTTTCCTGACCCTCATCAATTAAAAAATGAACTAACAATTTGCTCAGAAACCCCAACTTAAAAAATATTAATTTTGTCTTTATAAATAGCAAATTACTATTTCCTAGGACAAATATAAATATGGCTGTCAAAATTCTTCTAGCCCAATGAGGAAAAGAGGACTCTAGCTTTGAGAACTCTGACTGGATTTTAAAATCTACCATGAAAAGACCCTCAGAACTTCACTTGAATGGTATGGAAGCTCTACCTTTTCCTCCTCAGAGAAAAGAATTTTAAAATTAGCATTACTATCAGAAGCCCTGAGAAGCAGCCAGAGAGCCTTTGAAATGTCTTGGGCCCAGAAGCCTGTTCCTTGTGTCCGGGTGCTGCCAGTCTCCCAGTGACTGGAAATGCCCGTCTGGCTTGTTCCTGGGGCGCAGGTGAGGGACAGAGTGGACCAAGAGCAGAAACTTCTAGGCCAAATGGCTGTTCTGGTGCTGATGAGCAAGCCTCCAGCTCTCCCTTCACTGAAGTGCCTCACAGTTCATAGAGGTCACAAATGCAGTCTGGCTATTTATGAAAAAGCACCCTGCCCTCCACCTTTCCCCTGAAGGAAAGATCATAGACCTATCTTGCCAATGCCACTGAGAACTACTTTGCATTGCTTTTTTGCGATTTATTTACCGAAACAATATATTCAAGTAAGAAATCTTCATTATACTCAATATTAAAAACTACTGGTAAAAAAAAAATCCTAATCTGAGTCTCCTTACCCTTTTTGTTCTATGATTGTTTTCAGTTGAAAAAGGAAAACCAGGACGTCTATGAAGAAAACCTTCATTACCCACTTCTGCTTATTTTAACCAAAAAAGGATAGAAGATTAAGCTGCTCAAAAGACGAAACCACCAAGTGCACAGGACGTATTTTCACAAAAACAGAAACCTGCGATGGGTATGCTATGCAGCAAGCCGTTGGCTCCCTGAGATCTGTGAGCCCCCACCATCTCGGCCACATTCCACATGTGGGCTGTGGGGTCCACCTGTCCTCACTCACATCATTCCCCAGCCCTCCTGGACTCTCTTTTTTCATCTGCTCTTCTTGGACCAAACCTTTGTTTGTCTTTAAATATCCACAAAACAGCCTGAGATTTGAATCGGACTTAGGAGAAAGCTGAATCTTTTTCCTCCTAATTGAGACAGAATTTCTTTTGGTGATTCCCACCCGCACCCCCCTTTTAAAAAAGGATCTTGGTCTTTGTTCTGTTTTGGTGATGGTACTTTTCAATCTGTAAACACAGCAAACCTCATGATTCTTTCCTGGTTAAGAAAATAAATAAATAAAGCATATCTTTCTCACCTCCCTCAAATTAATTGTATTAAATCTGCCATCCTTTTTTGCTGTCCCTCTCACTCATTCTCTTTCTCCTTTTAAACAGGATGTTTTTTTCCCTATGGATGTATAAGAAATGACTACATCAGCCCAAAGCCTCATAAACTGACCGTTTGTCCTCTGGACACAATAGCGTGGCCAGCCCTCTGCTCCTCCTCTCCAATTATGTGTGATTAGTCTCAATGTGTTGTGTCAAGGAGGAGGAGTGTGCTGAGTGCTTATTATCTGTTTAGGTACAAGAAGAGCACATTTAGGCTCTGACTATGAATGAAAAGTGAGCCTTTATCGGGGCTCACATCTAACTGCTGCTGTTCTCCAGACCTCTTTCAAAATAGGTCCTTGCCAGAGAAATTTTGAATAAATGGCTGCTAAACTAGATTGCAACCAGGGGGAGTTTTTAAAAACTCAATCACACAATTATCTGATTTAAAGGAAGCACATATTGTTGTATGCTGTGATTCGAGTGTGTGGCAAACATTT
Organism: Mustela nivalis; assembly: GCF_964662115.1. Classification (NCBI taxonomy): domain Eukaryota; kingdom Metazoa; phylum Chordata; class Mammalia; order Carnivora; family Mustelidae; genus Mustela; species Mustela nivalis. Next base: position 76,682,792 of record NC_139027.1, read on the forward strand.
AATAGGTGCTACCTAGGATGGAGAGAGAATGACTTTTCTGCAGGGAACCCAAGCATATCCTGGCCTAGTGCACCCACGAGAAGCTCTAATGCCTTTTGTGGAAATTCAGATGTTTATCTGTAAGGAATCATCTGGGCCCACTTTAGCAGTAATGTCATTAGCAGGGGAGCTCTGTATTCTCCTATCTGTAGTCGAGGCAGAGCTCGTTATTTAGTGGGCTGCAATTAAAGGGATAGGTAGGAGACTGGGGGCAAATCCTTTTGCATGTTAAACAAACTTAATGGTCATAAAAACAGCCACTCTCAAACGTCTTCTCTGCTCACTTCTATCATCAAACAAATTTTTCACCATCAGTTTGCATGTCCCTGTATTCACCACTTTTTCTGCTCCATTAGAGCACCTAGATGGATCTCGGAAGGCATAGGTCAAGTCGCAGTTAGATCATACATTTCTTTCTCACAAAAACTTGAATTGCAATGCCAAGTGATGGGCTAACATCACAATAACAGCAATTTATTCCTCTTTGGATAAAACAGCAGTCTATTCTCAGTGCTAGATAAAGACCAGGGCAATGCAAACCAGCCATTTAGCTGAGTAGTTCAGCTAGTGGCAGCTCTCCTTTGGCGACTGTATAGGTTGCACACTGGCTTCATATTTTCTTGTTTAAAAATTAGAATTTGAAATGTTTTAAAAGGCGACACAGGTAGTTCCATTTATACCAGTGAAAATACAGCAGAAATGATTTCTTCTGGAAAAGCTGCCACTAAATCTGCCAGACAAAGAAAACCCATCCCCACAGTAGCACCTAAGATGGTCTGTTCTGTTTCTTTTCTTTGGAAATGGAGAGAAAATTTTCTTTACTTTTTTTTTTTCTCTCATGAGAATACATGAATTGGCGAGAATTTAATTTGCGTTTTTGTGTCGTGGGTGTAGAAATCCAGTGTTTTTTTTTCTTTGGGAGAAATTTTATTTTTAAAAACTGAGCTTGAAGTAACGGAGTCTTAAAAAAATAATAATAATAACTGGGAATGGTATGTACAGTTTCCTAAGCTTGAGACACGGTGTAAGAATTGAGCTGTTCTTACTAAAAGATACCTAGTAAAGAAATATGCTTATTGTGTGATTAAAACTGGAGAGTCTCCTGTAAAATGCTCAATTTAGGTTTCGTAGATCTGCTCTTTATGGGTTCCTCACCTGGAAATCTCTCTAGTCCAGGCTCTTTGGAAGTTTGTGAAGAAACTCATGGTATGTATTATTGAAGAATTTAGAAGTGTTTTTATTTTCTCAAATTTTAATGAAATGCCAATATTGAGAAGGAAAAAAATAGAGCTGCTTTAGAAAAGTTACCATCTTCGTTTCTTTGGAACTTCATGATTAAGAATTGTTTCTGTGCCTCCTTGTTGGGTTATGTAATTGCAATGGAAATACTCCCTTCCATAATTATCGATTAGGCAATTATGCATGTGTTTGTTTCAAAAGGAAGCCTGTCCGCTTAGGAAATCAAGAGAATTATTATGATATTCCTTTTCTCCATGCACCTGAATCCCCTGAAAAAACTCATGATATTCCTTTATCCTACTAAGTAGATTGGGTTGGATGTAAGAATGTTTCCCATATCACCCATGCTCAGTTCTAATGCAGTGATATGAACAGCCACATACAACTTGGTTTTAAGAAATATATTTTATTTTATAGCAAGACATATGCTGTGAATTGGAATAAAAGTGCTAGAAAAGACTACCTAAGAGGTTGATGCTATTTTGTATAAATTGTGTATTTTGTTGGCTTTTTGACTGAGCATGAAAATGTAACTTCCATTAGGGAAGGGTAATTTAGGTGCTCAGTATTCAGCAGAAAACTTGTCGGGGCCATAAAAGCTTTTCTGGCTGGTTCCTCGGGTGTTTTCAGAGAAGAGCTGCCCACCCCTTGCTGATTTTCCCTTTGGCTTCAGTATGGGCTGAATTTACCACGGCATACCTGTTGAATCAATTTGGGGGATCCAGCAGTTAACTGAGTGAATGGAAGGATTAGTGGCCCTCTGGAGCCCTATTTCAACAGCCAGGTGTCTGTCCTGAACTAGTTAACTGCTTTTGACAGTTGGAGAAGCTGGTTTTAATACCGTAGGCAGGAGGTTGTTGTGGTGGTGGGTTTGTTGTTGGGTTTTTTTTTTTTTTTCTTTCCTTCTTCCCACTACCAAAATAGAGCATACTTTCTCCTAAGGGTTAGACTCTTGTTTGTTTATTTGTTTACTAGGAATGGACCGACCCCTTCCCTCAACCCAGCTTCCATGGAATTTGTCTTTATGCTTAGTCAGCATTCGAAATTCATGCCAAACAGTTGGTTGGCATTGTCTAACAGGACCCTTTCACCGGGCTCTGGTAGGGAAGGGGGCAGGACACCCACATAGGGGAGGGAATCAAAGTGTATGGAGACACACATACACACAAACATACCCTTCGCAGGAAGAGATGAGGCTATTTAGACCCTAAATCGGGGCTCCAGTTCCCAGATTGCAGGTATACTCCTCACCCCAGATCAAAATCTCCTGAGTTCAGATGGCATGAAATGTCATAATTATGCAGAGTGTATATCATAGATTAGAAAGATTGATTTGAAAGTCAGGGTCTCCTTAGAAACTGATTTTAGACAGGGCAAATATATTTTCCCAAGTGGACTCTTTCCAAATCAGGAAGGAGCTTATTGGTGTTTGACAAACCATTAAACCTAAAATGCCACCTTTGAGGCTCAGACTTTGTTTTACCCAGGAAGCTTGCTGCCTAGGCTGTGGCTAAAAGCTCACTGTGCTGTCCGCCCTGGCAGTCTGCTTTGGAGGCTATATTTTGCCTTTTTGTCCCCCCCTGACTTTTCAATTAATACATTTTTTTAATACCTAAAACAGATCATACTGTGACTTTTAAAATGTCAACAAGCTTGTAAACAGAAATGTAATAAAATGGCTAATAGGAGATTCAATAGTTAATAGAGGGCCTGAAGTGTGAGCAAATACAGTAGCTGTATATTGGAAAATGTGCAAGTGAAGATGGCTTTAGTATTGCAAACTAAGGAAGAAAATTGTTTTTAATTAGCACCTTCATAAGAACTGCTGATTAATACTGTTTTGTTTGGTGAAAAGCTTTCAGCTGAGTAATTTGTGCAGCCATTACAACAGTTTTGTTAGAGCGGCACTCCTGTTGTTAAACACAAACAGCAGATGATAATGGTAGAAGATGAGTTTGTCATGTAACAATTTACCTTATTGAAAAAAGCTTTCTCTAAAACCCAATACAGTAGGCACCAGCAGAAATCACATATTTTAAATCTTTCCAAAATTGCAGTGTGCCGTGTGTGTGTGTGCGTGTGTGTGTGTGTTTCAGGGACTAGAAGCAGATTTTATATCATTTATAAAATTATATACACAATTTAAAGGTGGTGTAGCATGGACAGACCACTTTTTTTCCGCAGCGTTTTACATCAGAGCAGTAAAGTGGCCGTGTATTCAAACACTTTCTAACTACACAAAGCAGGTTGGAAAATGGAATCCTAATTAAATAATGTTGCTCAGATGGAAATTTGCATTGGGATGCGATGTAAGGCAATAAGAATTGGTGTTTCTACCTTAGGTGGATTTATCACACATAGGATCTTTTTTTTTTTTTTTACCTCTCTTTCTCAAGGGAAGTTTAATTAACCTCTCCCCCCCGCCCCCCGCCCCACCTTTGGAGGTGTTCTAACCCACTAGGGAAAGGAGTGCCCATACAATGAGACTTGATCAGGGAATCAGAGGCTGATTTCAGCGAATTCCAATCATATGGATATTGCCCTAACCACATGCATGGGAACTTTTTTTTAATGCAATGGTATAGCATATTTGCATTAAAATATTACACTAACTGAGGCTAGTAAGAACTGTACATTATTGGAGTGGCGTAATAGAGCACGCGTTTCTTTCTTTCTTTTTTTTTTTTTAAGACAGGCCTTCGGGGTAATAACAAGGGTTGAGGCTCACGACAGTGCCAAATAAGCTTTAGACAGCATAATAGTCTGCAAAGAAAGCCACAGAGCGCTAATGTGAAGGAAGAGCTGTCCACCACATGCAGCAAAAATCACCAAAGGTCATTTTATGGTAGCAATTGTGACATAAAATTGGTGGTCATGCTACATGTCTAATACTCAGCACAGCTTTATAAATGATGGGCCCCTAGCGATGGCTGTCATTAAGTGCTTTCATCATAATAAACTTTAAACTGTTGGCTTTATGAATCGCCAGCTAGCTTCAGCTGTTCGTTGGATGGAGCTTGCAGTGCCTTAAGTGTGACAAGACCTATTAGGAATTGCAACCATGTTTCAAGCGTACTTGGCTTCCCCACTCCTGGGGTGATTGCTGCCTATTAAAGGCGTCTGGGAAGATTTTCCTCCAGCAATCTCTGATCAAGAGCTTTTTTGGGCTTTGACCTGCATTTCCTTCAAGACTTTCTCTGAGGAGTTTTATAAGAGCAAAACTCCAGAGGATTTATAGCCACTTCTGATTAATACCTTTCCAGTTTTTCTAGCAACTCTCCCACTGCTGCATAGAGAAAAGCTTTCATTGTTCCTGAGGTGCTTATTTGTGACCTTTTCTCTGCTTCCTGATTCCCTCTAACGTGTTCTCTCAGTGAAATCCTCGGGGTGGAACCAAGACAGTCAGTGAAGTTGTTACAGCTGGAGAGACAGAAGGAAAGAGGGAGGCTTTTATATTTTTAAAGAATTACACGCCGCGCAGCCTGGCCCCGCCCATTTAAATACCCGCTGTGACGTCACCCGCCGCCCCCCCCCCCACCAAACGCATCCTTAATGAGCCCTCGGTGTAAACCGAGCCGACACATAAAGATTTCATGATTCAAATTACACTTTCATTAACCTTTGGCATAGGAAGTCTTTTAGTTTCTATAAATCTTACAGTGGCTTACCGTCTGCCCTACTGATGTGAATAATAGATGTTTGGGGAGATCGCGCCTTAAAAACCCAGGGTATTTAATTTACAAGGGCTAAATACATATTTCAGACTTACTTAGCAAGAACTTTAATTACTTCTCGTTGCTTTTTCCAACTTGGAGATCGCCTCCTCCTCCTCCCACCCCCAGTTTTCTTCTGCTTGATTCAGACGTTTTAGAGATGACAAAAGCTTTCACTAAGTCCCTGTCTTAATTCTCTTTTATTAGTCTTTCCTTTAAGCTAAGTAGTGTCCTAAAGATAGTTAAGGGAATGTCTCAGGTGTGGACCATTACACAATTAAATTAGCAAACCTCGGAGGGACCGGATTAGGACTCAGCGGGGAACACCTGGGATTGGAGAACAGAGCCGAGTCTCTGAATGGCAGGACTCTCGCCCTGAATAGTGAGGGTCTTGCGGTCTGGGTAGCCCCAATCACTGACTTGTCTCACCAGATAAAGTAGCGCAGGCTAAACTCCCTTTTCCACCGGAGTAGGTTTCTGTGGCTGTCAGAAGGAACAGGAAAACCATCAGCCAATGTGTCAAGCTGCAGAGAAAACAAGAGTTGGAGGACTCGTGGCGTTTCCCATACAAAGGCATCCGCCAGTCCCTCCCCGCGAGCCAGCCAAGGGTGGACAAGTACATTCTGAGTCCGCTGCCCAGGTGCAGGGGTGGGGGCGAAGCGGCTGCAGAATGCCCCAGAACAAAGGCGCCTCCAGGAGCCTGTGCAGAGGTCACCTGCCGCCTCCAGGGCAGATTAAGGAGGACTGCAGAGGGCATTTGGAGGAAATGGTGCTGTTCTTTGGGAAATCAATTCGTCCCACCCTTAATAGGGCATTTTGCCCTCCCTCTTTGGGAGTCCCAGGCAAATGTGCTTCCAGGTCTCTCAAAATCAGTTATTAACCGGTCGGTGTTTGAAGGGGCAACACCCTTCCCTGCCTGTGCTCCTTCAATAGCCCGTGCCCCCTGAGAATCTCTTTCTGCTCTCCGCAACGTCTCACTTCCCCTTTCGCGCTCCTTTGGGCTCTCCCGCCCCTCTCTACGCAGACTTCTTTCATAATTAGGCTGGAAGTGGAACTTTCCCCCACTCCCTTACTTTGAGATTTCTTTTTTCCCAGTGACCTAGGCTGCACTTTGCCCCCACTCCCTGCCTGCCAATCTCTTCAGGGTTAGGGCCTCTCTCTTTCCATTCTTGCAGGCTCCCCCTCCTTGAGAGCCCCGGGAGGCCCAGCCTCCCAGAATCCGATCTCCTTCCAACACTGCAGCCCCCCTGTGGAGGAAGGAAGCGGCCTCCTCCGAATGAATGGCTGGTAAGGAGGTTTTTAATTTGTCTGGAAATACAAGAAAAAGTCCTCCGAGCAGCGTCCCTCCCTCACCTCGTTTGGAAGCCCCTCTGCCTTCCCGGGTGGGCGCTATCACCTCACCGGCCCAGGCCAGGTCCACAGGGACGCTTTGGCGGAGGGATGGGAAAATATTGGTTCGTCGTGGAAAAATTGCCTACTCAACCTAGAATAAGGACGCTGCTTTTAAATGAAATTCTTGCTTTTTACTGCTTGCAGCTCACCAATGTGAGAAATTTGGAAGTTTAGCATGATTCTGTTCGACAGGGTCAGAAAGTGAGCTCGGCCGTCACTGTCTTGAAGTGAACGCTGCCTCCTGATGGCCGAGCTCTCCTTGAGCTTGGGGAATGTCACCATGCTGTACCCAACGCAGAAGACACTACATTTAAAAGCTTTGCCCACCTGACCTGTGGTTTCACCTCCAGGTGCATTAGCCTTCATTTTCCTTTACAGGCTTTATTTTTAGGAGCAGAGGGCACAGCCCTGACCGTTCTGTGTTTCCAGTGGAATGCACTCCCTCTCTCTCTTTCTCTTGGCCAAACCACTTACATAAGTGGCATCTCATGAAGCCAAGAGCCAACGAGAATGCGACAGCTCCCAGCTCCCAAGCTGTCTGAGGTGTTCTCCTCTCTTCCCAGGTATTCCAGTCAGCCCACTTCAGTAGAACCACCTGAGCTGAGGGACCGAGGCCTCTGAGTCTCCAGCCTGCTGTCTGTGTTTTTCCCCTCACTTCACCGCCGGGGGCTTTTTCTAGCCTCAGCCTCCTTTTCTGCTCCCTTCCTCCCCACAAATAGACTAGATAAACCATAGGAAGGTTACAACAGTCTTCAGTATGAATATGATACTGAAGGTGTTCATGAGTCCCCACCCGTGTGGTAGATTGGGAAAACTAAACAATATTTTGCAGCTCTGCTCATGGAGAAACAAAATCTGTTTTTCTCCACCACTGATTCTCACCTTGATTTGGCTTACTTTGGCTAGGGAGACACTATGAGTTGAAACAGAGATAGGAACATCTCTTGTGCAAGGGAGTTTGGTCTCTCTTAACACTTTTGGAACCTAGCTACCATGTGAAAAACCACAAGCTCTCCTGCTGGATGTGGGACACCTGGGACCCATTTGTCCCCATTATCCCAGTCATGTGAGTGATGGCATCCAGGACATAACAGTGCCTAGTGGACTGGCTGCTGAACTGTGTTGAGTGAGCTGCATGAGCCAGCAGAAAAACTGCCCAGCTGAGACCAGCCCAAAGTTCCTACTCCAAGAATCATGAGCTAATGAAAGGTTTGGGGCAGTTTGTTACACAGCTATAGATAACATACAAACCTTGATCTCTTCTCCCTGGAGGACTTTCCTTAAGTGTACCTTGAGGTACCAAAAGCTTTGAGATAATGTCTGGCCTAAAATGTCTTGAATTACATGGTGACTGACATTTTGAAAATCCAAAAAGAGGATATATATGGGTCAATATACTAGCCAATACCACAGGCAAGCCACTCTCTTCTTTTCGGAGAAGATGCAAGAGAAAATAAGCTTCAGGAGAAAGAACAATGGAGTCAGAATCAGAATAACTTGATTCCAACCCGGGCTTTACCCATAACAAACTAGTGATTTCAGGCAAGCTACTTACTTTCTGGGCATCACTTTCCTCCTCTCTGAACTAGATCATTTAATTTCCCGTTTCACACTAAATTCTGAAGTATTCAAGATAAAAACCTTCCATTATCCCTCAGGGCCCAAGATCTTCATCACCTCGGGGAATTCACATTCTATGATGCTGCCAAGAAAAGTTCCCCTGCATTAGCTTAGTCCTAGAGCCTAGAGAATACTGAGTCCTTCTAAGGAGGCCTTGTCTTGAAAGGTTCTGGAATGACCTCAGTATCCTGCCTTGCTCGGTTGCGGACTGGATCTGGGTGTTCAGGTGTGGGGAGGCCCTAGAGCATTCATTTTTATCCACTTATCTAATAAATCTAACCCCCTGTTAGTGCTTTGGATCTAATAATTGTAAATAGAAAGACCCCGTTAGATTCTAGAGCCTAGAGAGAAAGACAGAATTGCTCTCCACACGTAGCTTCTGTTCTAAACAGTAAATGTGATGATTATAACTTGTGATAAATTCTATGAAAAACAGATCAAGTCCTATTGGTAGAAAATTCTAAAGGGCCCTTACTTCCGACAGGATGGATGCAGAAGGCCTCCCTGAGGGTCTCGGCTGTGAGAAGGAGCAGTCATGGAAAGCAGTGATGGTGGGCCTGAGGAGCTCACAGGGAGGAAGGTAGATGGCAGGCCCCAGGGTACGGCAGAGCTGTTACCTCTGAGGAGGGAGAGGGGAGCCTTGGGAGGAGGGATGTGGGATTCATGAAGGCCAGATGGTACAGGACCGAGTGAGTTTGAGTTTTTATCTGGAGTCTGATGAGCAGCCACAAAATGGTTTGGAGTAGTGGGAATGACATAATCAGATGGGGATTTTTTTTTAAAGCTCATTCTGAATGCTGGAGGGAGGGTAGTTTAAAAGAAGTGGAGATCCTGTTGAAGAGGTTCCTGTAACAGGGTGGTCCTGGTGGAAGAAACAGCAGTGTGGACTGGGGACGCAAGTGACAAGGAGGAAGATTCAAAATCTGGGCTTGAACTACAAAGAGCAGGATTTCGGGTGAAGATCGGGTTGGTCAGCCCAAAAGTCTGAACCGACTGTACTGGGAATGCGAGCCCCTTTGCGCCACTTGGCCGGGGACGTGTGGAGGTGTGGAAGGACCTCAACGGTGGATGAGGTAGGACCTCCACACACACCACTCCCAGCTTCATGATCTGAAGTTCTTGGGCACTTGGGATCGGGGGTCTTCATATCCTGATGCCTCCTGGGCCCCTGAGATGGGCCTTGCCTAACATCCTCTTACACACTCAAAAAGAGAGGTAGCAGTGATGAGACAGGGTGAGGCTGTAGGACTAGAAGCTCATTTCTGTTCTTTCTGTGGGTATAACCCCCAGGATGTAACAGTTCACTCACACTATTTTCCTAGGTATCGAGGGTACTAAGGGAAAAACTTAGTACCCTCAGGGGTACTAAGGGAAAACCCCAAGGAGGTCCAAGACCAGCCTCTGTCCTGGTCATAAGACCCCCCCCCCGAGCTCCCCAGATGCAGAACAAGTAATTCCCTACGTGGCAAGATTTAAAGATTTAAAGAAAGTTCTTGGGTGGGAAAGAAAAAAATGTGTCATTAATACTAAAATTCCACCAACAGAACATCTTCCCATTAGCTCAATGTGGGGGGTACTGTTAAAATGGGGCTCTTCTTGGCAGGGATGACACTGTCATGGTCCTTGGTGTGAAAGATCTGAGAACAGGCCCTAGTGGGGATGGGGAAGTGAAATGGGGAGGGGGGAATGAGGAGAGGACACTGGGAACCTAGGGGAAGTAAAGGGTCTCCAGGAGCTGGGGAAGGAAAAGAAATGGGAGTCAAAAGCCTTTTATCAGCTTTACAATGTTACCTGGAGTCTGGAGCGCTCTCCTGACTGGACGGTGCATACACCTACCTCCATGACCTCCCCCCAACATGGGAAAGAGAGAATGAGGCCCATGCAGCCCTTATAAACTCCTAGGAAGATGGAGCGTGTCCTCAAATAATGCAGATCTGTGGGGAGGGACTGGCTGAAGGGTTACTAGGGATAAAGGAGGAGTAAGTGTACTTTGGAAGAAGAGGCCAGATTTGTCAGTCGTGGGCCTTGAAATAGTGGCAGTGGTAGGGAAGACCCTACCAGGGTAGGCAGCTGATGAGCTAAGTAAGGCACAGGGGTGATTTTGGAAAATGTTTGACTTGGCAGGAACATGGGGTTAAATGAGATAAAGATCCACTCATCCCATAGAGGCTCATCAAACCAAAACAGGTGCCAGGCACTCAGGAGAGTTGTAAACCAGACAACAAATTCCCTGACCTCACAGAGCAGCATTCTAATGTGGGGGAGAAAGGCAAACTACCTGCATGCAAAGAAGACTGGCTCAAATCAGGGTGAGTCTGATGAAGACCATAAAATGAGTTGCTACTTTAGAAAGTGATGGGCCTCCTTTAGATATAAAGTCAAGAATGGTAAGAAAGACCCAAGCTTTGGAGATTGAAAGGAAGAGAATTCTGGGCAGAAGTAACAGCCAGGGCAAAGGTCCTGAGGCAGAAGCAAATCTGCAGAGTCGGAGTGAGTTAAGCACAGCACATGTCAAGTGCATGGTGTGAGGTGGACTGTCCAGGACCTTGGAGTCCATGGAGGAGAAACTGGATTTTATTGCAGTGGGAAACTTCTGGAAGATCCTTTTTTTTTTTTTTTTTAAAGATTTTGTTTGTTTGTTTGTTTGTTTGTTTATCAGAGAGAGAGAGAGCACAAGCAGGCAGAGTGGCAGGCAAAGGCAGATAGAGAGAGAAGCAGGCTCCTCGCCGAGCAGGGAGCCTGATGCAGGGCTCAATCCTGGGACCCTGGGATCATGACCTGAGCAGAAGGCAGATGCTTAACTGACTGAGCCACCCAGGCATCCCTCTTCTGAAAGATCTTAAGAAAAGGAGTGACATGATCTTGATTTCTCTGTTGCTGCTCTAAGGAGAATGGGAAGTGTAAGACGAAGTAGAAGGCACCATGAGAAGTTGATATAGTCATTCAGGCAGAAGATGACAGATGAAGGGAGAAAACACGGAGCCAGCTGAGGCCTTGAGAGTCAGCAGAGAGCATCCATCTGGCTGAGACGACTGGACTCTAGCTGGGAACAGTGGTGGACCATCCAGTCTGCTGACCTGCAGTGACTCTTACAAGGATGTGGAGTGAGAACACTTGTGAGCTGTTGAGTGCAGAGCCCCAGGTCTGTCTTTGGTGTGTGACCAGCACAGGACCTTCTCCAGGCACAACCCCCCCACCCTGCCCTGCCCCGGCTCCCACCCATGTGAGCAGGGAGCAGTGGCTCATTCATGGAGGCATACTGGCACCTGGCACAGAGTGGTTGATGGCCGGCCAGACAAGAACCAGCCCAGGATACCTCTGGCCCCACCTCCACCCTTTTTCCTAGGCCGCATTCAGGAACTGGCAGAAATGTCAAAAACCTCCCAAGAAACACCTCCAGAAGTTGTCTTCAGTGATCACGTGTCCTTACAACCCTGGGACTACTTAAAGGAAAGAAAACTTCAACCGAGGGCTAGAAACAACCCACAGGAGGCAGAAGCAGCAACTCATGCTCACGGAGCACTCACTGTGTGCTGAGCACTTCAATTGCTTCCATCGCATCGTCCCATCCACCCTCTGATTTTGTTGTCATTATTCAACTGTTTGGGGAGAGATGAGATTGAGGCTCAAAGAAGTGGAATGTCTGACCTGCCCAGCCGTCTCTGGCCAGCACCATTTCTGCTGCGGGAATGGCGTGCCCAGATGAACCCTGGCCATTCTTCCTGTGAGACCCTGGCCCAGAGGGAAGATCCTGTTAGAAAGAAGGCTTATTCGTTCATTTGAGTGCAGAGGAAAAAAGGGGGACATCCCCAGGGCTTGGGTGTTGGATCGGTAGAGTCATTGGAGCAAATCAACAGTGGAGAGCCATGTCTGAGCCGAGGGCCCTGCTGTGGCTGTGATGACATCGTGGGGCCAGACTGGGGCCTGAACCACAGACAGATCAGAGGTCAGCCACCCTTCAAAAGTCAGGTGCCAAGCCTTTATTTCCTGCCACACACACATACACACATCCTGCTTGCGAAGGAGCTTTGTTGGGACTCTGGCCTCCCAGGACTCCAGGCGGTCGCTGGTGGTTAGCTGCTCCTGGTGGCCAGTCTCTAAAATCACCAGCAATGTTTTCTTTGTCTTAGGACTTGATGGTCAAACCCCTGGAATGGGTGTTAGGGAGTCGGTTAGAATGTCTCAGATGGTGTTCGGCACCGTAGCCACGGCTGCTGCTCCCACATGAGGTCACCTGTGGCCTGTTCTCCTGGGCTGAGATTAGGCTCAGAGGCCACCAGGTCCACCACACCAGACATTCCTCCCCTGTTTGCCCTGCCTTTCTTCCCTGGTGAGGTAGAAGCCAGGTTTATGGCAGAGAAATCAAGTGTGTCAGGGGTGATTCACCCCCTGTACAGTGAGTAAAAAGCTTCTCATCATCTGTACTCTCAGTAGAGAGTATGAAAATTAAGGGCAGCAGAAGAAATGAGGAAATAGAGCCAACCCACAAACTCGGTAGGACCCATTACCATCGCTGGGAGGGCAGAACACAAGATGTGTCCCCAGGAAGCAAGAGGCAAAGAGGAGACCAAGGATCCACAGACACGCCATGGCTATGGACAAGAAAACCCCCAGTGAGCTGCAAAGGAATCATTCTTGAGCGATTCTACTCTGAGCGCAGAGGAGCCCACACACAACCCATCTCTCAAGTATCTGTAGCCTCACTGCCTGGTTGCCAGGTAGAGGAGGAAGACACCGAAAATTCCATTCCCTAAATGGTGTGTTTGGCATCACTACAGCCATTTAAAAAAATGATCCAGCATATTTAGCAGTTTGTCTTGGGGCTTGGTGGTGGATTGTGAGCATGTGGGGTGGGGAGCGCTCTCATTTGAAAGTCTGTGTTGCCTGCAAGTCTCAGAACAGATTCCAGTTGGTCGCTTATATGATTAGCATTCTCATCCCTTTTTTTTTTTTTTTTTTTTGGTGGGGGGCAGTTACGACTAAACAGCATTCCTTGATGTCAGTGAAATATTAAAGATTTAGATCTTTCCACGGTTGCTGCCAACCTGACATTAATGACTCTGGAATCTTCCTCAGATTTGCTGCAAGGGGTCTCCAGAGAGGGGCTGAGGGGGAGAGGTGTTTACTCAGCCCCTGGCATCCCAAATTAAATATTCAAATTGGGTTTGTTCTGAGGCATTGTTAGGGCCTGAGCCTTAGCTTAATGGAAACGGTATTGTTCCCCGAATAAAGGTTTCATTAGGCCAGCCCGCAAACTTTTCCCGTTATCCCCTGCAAGAAACAATCTGGGTGACAGCCTACCCGTCATAATCCCCTGCTTCAGATTTGTGGTGACAAAAGACTCTTAATACTGAAAATGTTCGGGGGGAGGAGAAACACTTCCCAAACAAGGGGTCTCTCCCTTCCAGGCCAGGTAACAAAGGGTCAGGAGGAATTTGGTGGGGCCTCCTGGCCGCCTGCCGATTAAGCCTGTGGTCAGTAGATTAACGGGCCGCTCTGACTGAGTGTTTGGAAAGGCGAGTTACATGGCAGAGCAAACAAAATTCAGACTGTGCTTTACACATGGTAATCCCAAATTTAATAAGAGCCTCACCACTGGGAAGCTGGTGCCGAAAAGGTAGCTGAGGTGTGAAGCTAGATTGTTCCCAGCAAGGAGTACCACCACTGGTGCTGGGCAGCCTCCGGACCACCCCCTGGGGGTTCTGTGGCCTCAGCTGAAAAGTTCCTCCTGGCCTCTTGGGTGAGTTGGCTCTCTTCCCCCCTTCCAGGCTTCGAGGGCCTTGTCCAGAGATGAGTCACAGTTCTGTCTGTCCTGAACAAATTCCCTGCACGATGCCTGGGTGGTCAGAAGGCCATCTAAGCCCGGAGCCCTGTGGGCTGCCAGGGAATCCATCTTCTCGAACACAGGGTTCACCATGTGCAGAGCTGGGGCTTGACAAGAGGCCACCAGAAGCCCGTAATTCAGGCCTTGTGCAGCGCTAATGGAGGCCTGGAGGTCTAGTCCTCTTCGGATATCAGATGTCTAAGATGGAGTACATGTGGGGTTTCCATTGGGCACCTGTGAGTTACTTCTCCCTGTTTCTTTTGTGTCCACCTTCATGATCATTCATTCACTCAAGAGATATTTCCTGGGCACATGCTATGTGCCAGCTCTCTGCTCCGAGCCTCGGACTTCAGAGTGAACCGAAAACACACATGGTCTCACTCCACAAACCCTACAAGCTGAGGTAAGCGCTGCGAAGGAGAGAAAAGTTGTTCCATGAGTGAGTGGCTCATTGGGTTGGGCCTCTGCCTTCGGCTCAGATCATGATCTCAGGGTCCTGGGATCGAGTCCCGCATCAGGCTCTCTGCTCAGCAGGGAGCCTGCTTCCCCCACCCCCCGCCTGCTGCTAGACTGAGCATGAGACCAGACTATATTTATCATTTTCTTTTATTTTTTTTTTCCTTGTAGGGGGATGCCTCTTCAGTACTTTGAAGGAAGAGAAAAAAATAATTCACACAATGCCAATAGGTTTATTTGGTCTATTTATCAAAGGCCAGAGGAGTTTCCTCACTGCCATCTCTTGGGGACCAAATAAAGGATCCTATAAGTTTTTCCAGAAAAGAATTCCCTAAGTAGTACCTATCCCACTGGCGTTTTGTTGAAGGCTAGCATAAATCTTAGAGTCTTGTCTGCTTATAGTGAGCTGTTTGCTGTAGTGGTCTACACCAGAGCTTGGTCGTATGCTAAGGAGACATGAATTGACCAAGGAGGGGCTTGAAAACACAAAGTGCAATAAAAATGAAATTGAGGTGTGTGGGAAAGCGTCTTTCTATTAGAGTAGGATTTTGAGGGAATGTAGGGATTTGGGCGAATGTGGGAATTTATACAAATGTAGGACTCCCAAGAACTACATGGATGCTCCATTTCTGTTTGCCTGAAACTTGGCCCTTTACCATCTCCCCAATAAGACTTTCTTCTTCCGCGTAGTTTATTGTAATCCTTTCTCATGGATCCATGACATCTAGGTACTTAATAAATATGTGTGTCCATGTCTACATTTCTAGAATCTTTCATAAGAACCATCTTTATTTGACCCCTGCCAATTCTTCTGATCTTACTTTCCATGTCTTCTCCTCAGTTCTTACATCCAAATGGTATTATATATGTAATATATATAATACATGTAATTTTTAAGGATTTTATTTTAGAGAGAGTGTATGTGTGAGTGGAGGAGAGCCAAGGGAGAGGGAGAGAGAGAATCTCAAGCAGACTCCCTGCTGAGCACAGAGCCCAGTGCAGGGCTGGATCTCACAACTATGAGATCATGACATGAGCCAAAATCAAGAGTCAGATGCCTCAGTCGACTGAGCCACTTGGGCCACCTGGGCACCCCTAAGCTATAACTGAACAAATGTATAAAACCTCTCCCTCCTTGTCCTGTGCCCCAAGACATGCTTCCATCTCAAACTTCTCAAACATAGTAAGTCATTTGTTAAGAACCTAACCATGGGTCAGGCACTGCTCTGGGCACTTTATGTATATTATCTCATTTAATCCTTCACAAGGAGGGTTGATATCGTTACTCCATTTTACAAATGAGGAAACTAACATTTATGATTTCAAGTTATTTTCCAGAAGAATGCGGCCAATAAGTTGCTAGTGTCAGATTCTTAAAATTTTATGATAGAAATATAAAATTCACATAATAAACATTTTTTTTAAACTTATTGTCACATGTTTTATCTTGAGCTTCCTTTCTTCCTTCCCCCCTTCCTCCCTCCCTCTGTCTTTCTTTCTTTTCTTTTCCTTTTCTTCCTTTCTTCCTTTCTCTCCCTTCCTTCCTCCCACCCTCCCTCCCTCTCTTCCTTCCTTTCTTCCCTTTGACTCCCTTTCCCTTTATCCACTTCTCCCATTCCCTGCCACTGGCAACCACCAATCTGTTCTCTGTATCTAGGAGCTTGGTGGAGTTGGGGGTGGTGGTGTTCACTTTTCAGTCTGTTTTGTATTCCACATGTAGGAAACATCATCTGGTATTTATCTTTCTCTCTGGCTTTTTTCACTTAGCATGATGCCCTCAGTGTCTATCCGTGTTGCTGCAAATGGCCATGTTGCAGCAAAATTTTATTCCTTTCTGTGGCTGAATCATATTCCATGGGTTATATACATCACACCTCTATATGCACTCCTCTGTTGATGATACTTAGCTCACTTCCATATCTTAACTATTGGTAAGTAATGCTGCAGTGAACATGGAGGTATATATATCTTTTTGAGCTAATATTTTCATTCTCTTTGGATAAATACCCCAAAATGGAATTGCTGGATCACATGGTAGTTCTATTTTCAATTTTTTGAGGAGCCTCCATACTGTTTTCCACAGTGGCTGCAACATTTGGCATTCGCACCAACAGTGCATGAGGGTTCTCTTTTCTCCACGTTCTTGCCAATACTTGTTATTTCTTATCTTTTTGATAATAGCCATCCTAATAGATTTTAGTGCTAACTCATTGTGGTTTTGATTTACATTTCCCTGATGATTGCCCCAATTTTAGTATAAGTGCTGCCCAAATGAGCCTTGCATTTCCCTTATGATTAGTGCTGCTGAGCATCTTTTCACGTGTCTCTTGCTGTCTGTATGTCTTCTTTGGGAAAATGTCTATTTAGATCTGCCCATTTTTTAAAAGTTTTTATTTATTCATTTAAGTAAAATATACACCCAGTGCAGGGCTTGAACTTACAACCTGGGGATCAAGAGTCGTGTGCTCCACTGACTGGCCTAGCCAGGTGCCCCTTCTGCCCATTTTTTAAAAATCAGATTGTTTGTGTGTTTTTTGGTTTTTGTTTGTTTTCATTTTTGTTTTTTTCCTAGTGAGTTGTATGAGCTTTTCATATATTTTGGATATTAACCCCTTATCAGATACATGATTTGCAAATATTTTCTCCTATTTAGTAGGATGCTTTTTCATTTTGTTGATAGTTTTCTTTGCTGTGCAAGAGCTTTTTAGTTTGATGTAATCCCACTTGTTTATTTTTGTTTTTGTCACTTTTGCTTTTGGTGAGGCCGTATATGACAAGCCCACAGCTAACATGCTCAACAAAAGCTGAAATGTCTTTCCTTTAAGATCAGGAACAAGACAAGAATGCCCACTCTCGCCACTTCTATTCAACATAGTATTGGAAGTTCTAGCCAGGGCAATTAGGCAAGAGAAAGAAGAAATAAAAGGCATCCAAATTGGAAAGGAAGAAATTAAACTGTCATTATTTGCAAATGACATGAGATTATACATAGAAATCCCTAAAGACTCCATCAAAAAAGTTAGAACTAATAAACAAATTCAGAAATTGCAGGATACAAAATCAATACACAAAAATCAGTTGCATGTCTACATACTAATAACAAACTATCAGAGAAATCAAGAAAAGAATCCCATTTACAACTGCATCGCAAAGAATAAATTACGTAGGAATAAATTAACCAAGCAAGTGGAAGATTCACATATTAAAAATTATAAGACACTTGATGAAAGGAATTGGAGACACAATTAAATGGAATGATAGTCTGAGCTCATGGGTTGGAAGAATCAGTGTTGTTAAAATGTCCATACCACTCAAAATAATTTGTAGGTTCAACATGATCCTTATCAAAATCCCAATAGCATTTTTCAAAGAAATAAGGAATCCCAAAATTTGCGTGGAATCACCAAAAACAAAAAACAAAACAAACAAAACCCCACAAATAGGCAAAGCAATGTAGAGAAAGACGAGCAGAGCTGGAGGCATCCTGCTTCCTCATTTCACACTAAATTACAAAGCTGTGGTAACTAAAATAGTATGGTATTAGCTTAAAAACAGACACATAGATCAATGGGAAAGAATAGAGGACAGAATTCTCTCTCAATGAATTTACAACAAAGGAGCCAAGGATGTACAATGGGGAAAGTACAGTCTCATTAATAAATGGTGCAGGGAAAACTGGACTACTGTCTTACATCACACACAAAAATTAACTCAAAATGGTTTAAAGACTTGAACGTAAGACCTGATACCATAAAACTTCTAAAAGAAAACATAGGTGGTGAGCCCCTTAACGTAGGTCTTGGTGATGACTTTTCTGAATCTGACACCAAAGGCAAAACCAACAGAAGGCCATACCACAGAGCAACTTGGCTGAGTCAGGGGAACAGGGAAGGCTTTTCTAAGGAAATGGTGCTAGATTGGGGTCTGAAGGGCACATAAGGGCTAAGCTAGGTTGGGGATGTGAGTGGGTGGAATGAAGGACAAAGGGTAGCACACTCAGTGTTATAGAGGCTCTCGGGCCCTGTGGTGAGGAAGAAGATGGTGTGTGCGAGGAAGGACTACCCTCATTCTATTCTTAGTGACCCCTGATCTGTGCAAGAAGAAGTTTGGGGAAACCAGGTCCTAGTTTTTAGGTAATGTTGTGAGAGTGAAGCCTGCGAGATGCTAAGGATCTATGAACAACATCTTCCTGGGGAGTCCATAAACCTCAGATGGACCTCCAGGCTTAGGGGCACCAAGCTGCCAGAAGATGAAGCAGTTAAAAGTATAAAAACAAAAAAATTTAAAAGACCCCCCCCCCAAATAAATAAAAAGAAAAGACCCCAACATTTCAGAGTCTTTTTATAGTTCAAGATGGTGAACCCAGGATACACATTTGGCTCCCATCCTTCCCAAAGTCTTGTTGAAATAATGTTTTAGAATTCTAAAAATATATAAGCCTATAGCATTAGAGAGGTGAGGAGGAGGCCACCAACAAATAAGAGAGGGAAACAGATTTCTGGAATATATCACATTTGTGGGGGGCATCACTAGAGGAAGCAGCTAAAGGAAACCACACATAGAATGCTTTATTAGGGGCAGCAGAAGGGATGGGAGGCAGTTCACTCAGAAAACCTCACAAAGGTTCAGGGAAGGCCATTTGGGCAATCAATATGCATAATTGCACAGTAAATCCACACCATCTTGAGTTATTTTGTTTTCAACATCAGAAAATGACCAAGGAGGCACACATGCATTTGCCAAGAAGCACAACCATTTGCAAGAAGGAAAAAAATATATATATAAAATTAAGCAAGCTGAAAAATCTCACCCCTGGGAAAACAGAAGTTGGGAAACAAAATACTTTTTTTTAAAATTTTGTTTTTAGAATTTTCAAATAGAGTTGGGAAGACCATACATTCTAAAAATGGGATTTTGAGAGTAAGAATGAGCTCTTGGAAGTTAAAATGCAATTGGTAAAATAAAGTTTCAGCACAAGGACTAAAAAGTTGATGAAATCTCACAAAACACTGAGCAAGGAGAGAGAGAGAACATATGAGAGAAAAAGAAGTGGAATAATCTAATATCTCACTAATAGGAATCCTAGAAAAAAAGAAAGAAAGAAAGAAACAAACAAACAAACAAAAAACCAGAAACGAAAAGGGAGAGAATAATCAAAGAAAGTACAGCAAATAATTTCCAAGGGCTGAAGAAAGCCTAGTCCCAATATTGGAAGGACCACGTAGTGTCCAGCACTACTAGAAAAGACCCATAATTAGATGTAACCCAGCCAAATATCAACACAGAGAAACTACAGAGAAACAGCTGTTTGTAAAAGTTCCAAAGAGAAAGAGCAGATCCGCTACAAATGAATAGCAGTAGGAATGGTGTCAGACTTCTCCTCAACAACGCTAGATGCCAGAAGGTGATGGAGTAATGTCTTCAAAATTCTGAAGGAAAGTTATTTTCAGACTACCAGTCCAGTGAAATACAACACACAGGTTTTCAGACAAACAAGAGCACAGAAATTTTGTCTCCAGCATGCCCTTTCTTGGGAAGTTACATGAAGCTGTATGTACTTCACTAAAACTAGGACATAAGATGGGAGAAAGAAGAAAACCTGGGCTCAAACCCAGGAAAGCAGTAAAGAGAAGTCTGGTGATGGTAGTTGCCTCAGCCGGGGAAACAACCAGCCCACACCAAGGCAGGATCAACCAAGGCCACTGAGGAGGAGGGGAAGGTGGTTCTCAACAGATTCAGTAACTGATAAATTTAAAATAAGAATATGAGAATAGCAAGTAATGCAAAAGAATAAGGCAACTGGAACCTATAGGGGGAAATTGATTAAAAACAGTCAAGATATGAATACGAAGCAAGCTAAAAGTGACACGATATTAAGCTAACAATGGAGTGTAAGGAATGAGAATCCATTTGAGCCGGTGGTAGGAAAGAGGCTAAGGGATCACAGCACTGACTTGAAGAGCAGGATATGTAATCCTAACACTGTGACTACTGTTAAATACAAATTCCACAATAATAACAACATATATAATCAGTTTCCCATTATAAGAGTCAAAAACAATTTTTAAAAAGATTTTAATTATTTGAGAGAAAGTGAGCAAGTGAGAGAGAGAGAGAGAAGGAAGGGGAGGAGGGGCAGAAGGAGAGGAAGAAGCAGACTTCCCACTGACGTCAGGCTTGATCCCAGGACCCGGGATCATGAACTGAGCCAAAGGCAGTCCAATGAAATACAACACACAGGTTTTCAGACAAACAAGAGCACAGAAATTTTGTCTCCAGCATGCCCTTTCTTGGGAAGTTACATGAAGCTGTATGTACTTCACTAAAACTAGGACATAAGATGGGAGAAAGAAGAAAACCTGGGCTCAAACTAACTGAGCTTAACTGGGCTTAACTAACTGAGCCACCCAGGTACATTATTTCATTTAATCTGCCATTTAATCTAAGTTTATTTCATTTAACCATGAGGTGGGTATTTTTATCTTAGGTTTAGACAAGTTACAGAGCTTGCCTGAAGTAGTAGAGCCAATATTTAAATACCTGATACAGGTATCTCCAGAAAGCACTGAAGGCTGGATGAAGTGAGTAGCAAGTGGGAGGGGTCGCTGTCTTTAGAGGCGGCCCTGACTGGTCAGTCGATTCTTGATGCTTGGCACGAATAAAGTTTTGCTTGACCTCCGCTTTTTATCGATCTCCTTCCTTTGATAATGGACCCCAACACCCTCATATAGTAACTCACTCCTTTGAAAGCATATGCCCCTATAGTCTTAGTCAAGACCTGATAACACTGGGAAATCAGTCTTGAAACTGTACATTTGAACAGCTCCTCATAGTGACCACTGCATTTGAACTCATGTCGGCTCATTTTTGCCCCACCTCATGCTGTGAGGCAGATAATGTCAAAAGAGGGATGAGGATTTCACTCAGCTAAGGTGACTTGCTCAAGATCACACATTCACGGGTAGTAGAACCAACAATGAAATTGAAAGCGCCTAATCCCAATTTAGAACTCCTTCCAGAAAGAAATCTATATTCTGCAAAGTATTTTGTGCTTATACATGTGTTGGGCCCCCATAAACCTGAACCTGAGCTTGGAGTGGAATTCTCCAGGTGGCAAAGATCTCTCTTCTGTAACCAAGGACATCCAGTCTCTGTCTAGAATGAAATCCCAGTCTCCATGTGATGGTGGGTATCGAGGATCACTGCTACCTCATAAAGAATGAAAGAAGTGAGGGTCCCAGGGTCAGAGAGGCCCAGTTCTCTTTCCTACTCTAGCACTTGACTAGCTTTGTAGCCTGGGGAAAATCACTAACAATTCTCTAAACCCTTCTCAAGAATGGGGATGAGCATAACCACCTTCTGGGGAAGCTGTCAGAATTGGTGATAACACGTGGAGGCATCAAGTAGGCATCCGATAAATAGCAATTAAAAAAAAAAAAAAAGAAAGAAAGAAAAGAAAAGCTTTTTTTTCCTCCAAAAGGCCAGCATGGCTGACAGACCCAGCTTCTGGTTTCACTTGTGTTTCTCCAGGATACTGGCTCGAAGAAAGGCAGCAGGCAAAGCAGACAGGTGACTTGAAGTCACGAAACATATATTCTCACCTTGGGTACCTGCTGATTTTAATGACTAAAAATTTCCCCCCGAAACAACCATCATTTAGCAAATACCAGGGCTAGTTATTAATTTAAAAACATGTTCAGCCTGTGCTTACAGAAACTGCCATTTCCCCCCTCGGGAATGAGTTTTTAGTTATGTTTTTAAAATTAGCTGGCGCTTGAATTTCATTTCCCATCCAAGCTTCCCTGTTATCTGTAAGGTCACAGAAACACGTAGGCCACGGACAGTCCAATCCCAGATATTAGGCTCTTGGAATTAAAAGCCGAAATAAGTAAATAAAGCGAGAATGCCCAGGGATTTTTCAGAGCAGCAAGCTGGTCCCCAAGGAGCAGTGGCAGCCAGGTTTCCTCCTTCAGAGGCTCTTCCTTTGCATTTTGAGGTGAGGGCTGAGGAAAAGGAGGAGGAAGAGGAGGGAAAAGGCCTATGACCTATATCTTCCAGGTCTGTCTCTTCTGCGCTCAGCAACAGGACAGAATCAGAATGCATTCTGGAGGAAGAAGAAAAACTCCAAGTGCTGATTGTCCCTTTAAGCCATTCCAATCACAGGCTCGCGGTTAAAATAATGCTCACCTACTGGGCTTCCAACTGGGCCATCTACCTTTTTCGCTGGCGGGGTCAGGCCCAGTCAAGCCTGATGAGGCTGCCACAGGCCCCGAGAGCTGAGCTACCCGCCCGGGTTACACCTGTTTATCACCGAGTCACTTCATTTCCCTTCCCCTCTTCCCTGCTTGAAAAGGAGCATTAATTAAACCGGTAAACAAGCCGGCTCCCATTCTAAATCAGAGCTGCAGGCAACGGAGAGATAACTTGGACTCCGGAGAAGAGGGATTTTCAGTTAATTTATGGAATTCACCGTCACTCTCTCTCTGAGCAGCCAGCTCCCCGCTTAACGGGGGAAATTGAAGCAGACAGCCTTTGTCTAAACACTTCTTTTGCCCAGAATATCTTAATTTTTCTATTTGAATGTTTAATCAGGTTTGGGGTGCTTCTTCTTTTTTAATTTTAATGGTGCAGACGTTTGGGTGTTATCACTTGGCTGGTGGCTGCAGGGCGCGCGTCCCCCTGGGGCGCGGAGGGAAGGAGCAGTTTTTTCCAGCCGGGCTCCAACAACCGGCGAAAGAAGGAGGCTGGGGTTTGGGGGGAAGTTTGGCGGGGGTCTCGAAGTCGGGGCAGCCCTGAAACGATTTGCCTAGGGGCCCCGCCCTTTCTTCCGTTCAGTTCCCCGATGCCGTCGGTCCCCGCAGGCGCCCCGGGAGCGCGGCCCGGGCCCCGCCGCCCGCTTTCTTTCTCCTCCACCTCCGGGAAGACCCGGGGCCGGGCTCCGGGGGCCGCAGGCCGACCACCCCACGAGTGCGCGACCCCGGCGGCATCTTGGGGGATCCCTCTGTCCGCCCGAGGGCTGGGCCGCCGCTCATTTCCGGCGCTTCGAGAACCCCTCGCTGCCTAAATTAATTTCTCCAAGAAGGGGGCTGTGCGTGTGGCTTACTCCCCCACCGCTCTCCGGAACCTTAGTTTGAGCGGGAAGCACCTTGAAATTGTAGTTTTCCTAAGATTATAGACAGTCCAAGGATAAAACCCTCCGTAAATCTTTGTCATTGCCTATGTAAACCTTCGTTAAAAAAACCACAGGAACGTGTTATACATATTTCAAGTCAGCCTGCTTTTCCGGGTGGCATATCCAGTAATCATGTTGACAAATTAATGGTAGAGAATTAGTTGTACATTAAAGATTTAAATTATATTATGCAGCACATTGTCATAAAATGATATAAAACAATAGGAAAATAAATGTAAATTAATTCCAACTCCTGACAAGGAAAACACCAGACTGACATCTGTACACTCGGCGGCGTCCTCAGCCGCCGGGGCGCAGCGCCGAGCGCCGCCGGTCCCTGCCCGGAGCCGGGGAAGGGGCCGCGCGGCTCGGCGTGCCAAGGGTTAAGTGGCGCCGATCGCCGCCTCCCCTGACTCCCCTCCCCTGTGTGCTGATTTTCAGGCCCACCGAGTCGCCCAAGAAAGTTTTCCATTCGACGAGGCTGGAGCATTGCAGGAGCTGAGCTCCTTAGAAAGCTCCAGGGCCCCCGAGGGCCGACTTGCTGGGAGGGGGCAGCCTGCCCGGTTCTGGACACGCTAATTACAAGGATTCTGTTTCCCGGGTCTGCAGGAATGCATTACCTGCAGCAAAGGAGGCACGGCCTCTCAGGAAGGCCCGGAGGAAGCTGAATGCCCCAGTGAATTCCAGCCCGGTCCCTAGGTTTATACCCACAAGCCCAGCCCATGCTGAGGGACTAATCGCTTGGCCATTGTCAGGGCTGTTGCCCAATCAGCCTCTGAATAGCAAAACTTCACAATGCCGAGTATGAATTAGAGGGGAACAAATGTGGATGCAGACTTTTTTTGCAACAATACCTAACTGAGCCTTTCAGACAGGACAAGGGAT
Source organism: Mustela nivalis (assembly GCF_964662115.1). NCBI lineage: Eukaryota > Metazoa > Chordata > Mammalia > Carnivora > Mustelidae > Mustela > Mustela nivalis. The sequence continues at coordinate 76,707,132 of NC_139027.1, forward strand.
GCACAAAAGCTCGACGGAAATTGGAGTAACTTTTGGAGGCCCTTGGAGCTCCCGTCAATAAGCGCTGGCTCCGTAATGGCGACCGGGGCCTCCTCCACCAACCACCTCCCCCCTTTTCTGTGGGATGGATCAATTGTTCCTGGGGTGGGGGGAAATTGTCATAAAAATTGGGCATTTTTGTTGTCCTTGTCTTGGAAACGGTGGCTCTCTGTTGAACACGGCCAAATGGATTTGTCTCCTCTTTATGTGAATTGTACACTGGGTCATTATTTCATCCACCGTAAAGTACTGACAATGGCCCCTCCCTCCCTCTGCCCACCCCCAAAAGAACAGAATAGCTTCTTGAGCTATACAGATGTCAGGTCTCTGTTTTAAAATTTAGCTTTGTTTACCCAACAGAATGGAATTCATTACTGTGTAAAAGTGGTTCCATTTTCTGATCTTTTTATTCAAAATGTTGAGAGTATCAGAAAGCTCATTTGAAGGTCACAGGTTTATGTATCTATTCTCTTAAGTGTTTTAGAAATTCATATGGAGGACACAAAAGGTGGAAAATGTGAAAACATACTGTTCATTGTTTATCCTAACCTTGCCATGGTTATTAGATAAATGAATGTAGGGGAAAAAATGGCATTAAAAGCCACTGTGAACTGAGAATTTTTTTTTCCCCTGAAGACTGTTAATTTTAGCCCTTGATCTGTAAAGGTCAATTTCTAATTCTTTTTACTGTGCAGTTTATATAACTTCTGCATTTGAAGTCTATAAAAAGCTTTTGCAGACTTTTCATAATGTAAGTAGCAATTTATTTCATTACGGTTTGAATTTTTTATGTAATTCCTATGGACATTTTGATGAAATTGTCAGGCTTAAAAGCTGTAGCGCTTTTCATTTGGGGGTGTGTGGATTTCTTTTTTTTTTTTTTCTTTTTTCTTTTCTTTTTTTTTTTTTTTTTTTTTTTTTTTTGCTTGGATCCATTCTTGCTGGATAATTTAAAATTAGTAGATTAATCAGTTCAGTGATTTAAAAGACCACGCTTTGGTTGGAACAAGCTCTGAGGCAAAATCATTTTATTCTACTTTTTTATTAGTAAACGATTTAAAAGGCCTTTTCAACTAGTTATCTGAAGCTGATATTTAACTGTTACTTATTCCACTAATTTCTATCTTTTGTTAAAAGAACTTTCCAGCCTAAATCTCCTTGCTCTGTCCCATGCTAATTGCAGCTTACATTATATAAATGGCTTTGTAAAGAAAACTATAACTCCGAGCCTTGAAAGTTGGGTGTTTCTATTTGCTCAAACTTGATGCACTTGTTTGGAGAGGGTCATTGCAGGGAAAGCTGTGTAGCCTGTAAGAATGTCCTGGATAACAAGCTTAAACAGAACCTTTTGTGGTGCTTAGTATTCTCAGGACTCCAAAATGAGGCCTCCTTTTTCTAACCGCGGGCTGAAGTGGTTCATTACTGCTGTTTCCTCCGCCAGGCCAGGGCTCAGCCATTCCCACTACTGAAGGTCTGTAACTTCCTTAAAAAGGAAGAAGGAAAACATGGCCCAGAAAGGTCTTGTTAGCACTTCCTATGTGAAATTAGCAGCTTTCTAAAAGGTACAACTCCAATTACCTCACATTGTGGAGGCGAGTACAAACTCAACAATACGCACAGCCTAGCAAGTGACATTCTGTCTTTCTAGAGTTACTTCCCTAATTAGGAATGAAGAAGCTCTATTCTGCTGAGTGCATCTATTTACAGTGGCCACAATGCTTTAACTTGAGCATCCTTCTCAAAGCCCAGTGTTAAAAAACACAAGTGCTCTTTTCGCCGAGCAGGCTATGGTGAGGCGACACATTCCTAACGGTTACGCCCTCGGAAAAGAAAAAAAAAAGTGTAGCCGCTTTGGCAGGATTGTTAACACTTCAGGATTCATTTTCCACAATAACGCCCCTGCCCAGAGAGCTCTGGGAATTACAGTGGACAATGGGGAGGCATTCTTAGGAGGGTCTAATGATGGAATAAAAAGAAAAATATTTATTGCTTTTGACAGTTCCACAAGGGGCAAAAATCCTTGTCGTGGGTAAAGTTTCCCTAGCTGTTGGAGGAAGGCGGCTCACGGGGACTCAAACAGTTCCACTTCCTTTGTTAGGAGGCTGAGTACCAGGGCCAAGCTGGGAAATTAAAGATTAAGTTCATTAAGGTAAGATAATTGTGTGGAGGCATTGTTGTTGATACAGGTGGGGCGAGGGGGGCTGGGGTAGGAAGCCCATTTACATGTAGGGACGACCCATTAAACAGGCTTAACAGATGTACAACACAAATATGTTTATTGTTTGCCTGATGGCTGACCTGGGCGTTCGCTGTTTCATTAGAGAACAGGCCCCCGCCGAAGGAGAGACTGGACTCTGCCGGGAAGCAGGTGGAAGAGAAGGCAAAGCAGGCTCCGGAAAGGAAAGATCCAGTCCTGTGGGCCCTCCTCTGCCTCCACTTGCCCGGTCCCCGCACGTCTAAATTCCCTTTCGGCCCGTCCCCTCCTAAGAGGAACAGCCAGCCCTTGCGGGATGGGTAGGGGGGACGATGCTCTCCCACCTGAGGTGTGTCTTTGGGTCTTTGTGGCTGCTGACAGGAGGGCACGTTGGATGCCCTTTGTAAAGAAGGCATGGGACTCTCTCCTCTCTGAAACCTGGTGATCGAGTTTCCAGTCAGGGAGTTTATCAAACGTTTTCCTATCCCTGTTACTGACCTCCTCAGAAACGGACTACTTTGGAAATCTGGACGGCCTACCTTCCAATTCCTTCTTCTGAGGTGGGGGGTGCAAAATAAAACAAAAGCAAACAGGGACACCCCCTCCTCCTCCACTGCCCCCCCCCCCACATCCTACTCACGCAGATACACTCTCTGCTTTGTTATTGCAAACTGTGTTTGCCTTTGTGAGGGAGAGCTCCTCCCTGTCCGTCCCTCACTTGGAGACCCGTAAATACTGAGAACTTGAAAAAGAAGAAAGTGTAAAGCAATATGGTGGAATTCTTGTGAGCCTGGGGTCCATCCCTGCGGTTTGTTTGAGAGGAACAAGGCGGGCAGGGAGGTGCCCAGAGTGCGGCCAAACAACTGAGCATGTGTCTGGTGCAGTGCTCGAGAAAAATCATTCCTACACCAGCCTCCCTGCCTTATTTTCCCGTGTCTTGGGCAGAGGGAGAAAGGTCTTCTTTACTTTTGGCGGGGTCAGTAGTTCCATTTCTGCTGAGGAGCTGAGAACTGCTGTCAGACCTGGAGATGTCTTTGATAACAGATATCATGAAAGAGAAGCTCTTGTTTATTTGCATGATTTAGTCACTTATTATACAAAAACTCACCAGCTTGCTTTCCTTTCCCCTCCTGCCCTCCCTCCAGCCCCCCTCTGAGGAAAATAAACAGTGTCATAATGATTTTGGTAAATAGAATTCTTTTTAAAGCCTCCTGATCATGGGGAGACATTCTGAGAGGACCCTAGGATTTAGTTTAGTGTTGGTGTGTGGAAAAAAAGGACTTAATTTTAGAGAGGTTTAAACACACACATCACATCATATGGTGAAGAGATTTCTCTAAAGCTGTTTTGATCCCTTCAGATTCCATCGTGTTGCCATTCTTGTTATTTACTTTTAAAGGAGAAGTTACAGTGGAATGTTGATTTCCTTTAGACGGCCAAGGCGTCTTTGCAACCGAGAGTCTTTTAATTCTTTTCGTAGATTGTGTCAGAGAAGTTTGTGAATAAAACATTTCCAGTGTAATGTGTTTATTGGCTCGGACAGAACTAGAAATAATTCTGAAGCAAGCAAGCAAGCAACATGTACCAAAGTTCTCCGTGTTTGTCTCCTCTTGTGCTCATGTGAGGGTTTCTTTTTATTTATTGCTATAAAGTGTCCTTTGTCCTTGAGAATGTTGAATAGACTTCTTTCAAAAGTTATCAGAGACTGGTCTGATAAATCAGACGAGAAATTAGGAACATCTGAGTTATTTTCTAAGATGGGTTAATGAAGAGATGAGGATTTGCATTTTCTTTTAAAGACCTAATGAGCAAGCCAAACAGATGAGGGAGGAAGGCTCGCAGGCTGCCACATTGTGATTTATCAGAAAGCAGAAGGGAAAATTTGATACAGACAAGATTCCAAGCTGCAGCTTACTGGAAATGTGTTAACTTTTTTGAAAACAAGTGTGCAATCCTTTGGCCTTTTACAAAAGATGGTATAGCTTGAAAACCTCGTACCATGTCCTCGGCACTTAAACATTTAGCTCCATCAACAGCCCTTGAACAGGAAAAGAAAAACTTTTTTCTATACGCAGAAAATATTGCTTCCGAAACTACTGTAAACTACATTTGTGTTTTCAGCCCTGCTGAACTGAGATTACTACGACCTTTTAAGTAAGAGGTTTTTTTTTTTTTTCTTTCCTGCTTAAAAAAAAAAAAAAGAGGATTGTCATCCCACTGTCATATAAGGAGGGAAGCCTCAGTCTTGAAATGATTTGTAAGTTTCAGGTTCTTAGAGCAATCACCTTGAATTTGGAGCTGGGGTTCAATTGGTGAAAGGATGGGAGTGCATTTCTCTACGTTCTTGGACAATTACTCATATGGGGACGAGACCCAGGGTTTTTGCACTTTGGAAGCAGGAGCTCCCTCCTGCCTTTCCCAGTGTGGTGGGAGGACCGCAAACAGGAACAGCCAGGGAAGATCTGAAAACCCTCTACATTCTCCCCACCAAGCCCTGAGCGCTGTAAATATTTCAGGCTATTTGCATCACAATTTCTGGAAATTCTGTTGGAACTTTAAAATGTTATCCATTTAATAATAATAATTACACTTCCTAATCATAAAAAATGTTTATGGGCTCTTTTGTGCCTTATATTTGTTATGAACATAGGAGAATATACTGTGTTGAATTTTCATGAAAGCTTTAGGTTGCTATTCCCTAGTCTCCACCATTAGAGCTATTATTATTAAGGTGAAATTCATACAATATAAAACACTTGAAAGAGTACAGTTCAGGGACATTTACTACATTCACACTGTGGTGTCTGCAACCTTTTTTTTTTTTTTTTCCAGTTATGTGTTCTCTCAGTTGTAGAATCACCAAAAAGTCCTTGTTGAAGAGTTGTTAAATATCTATATTCACTCAACAAACATTTACGGAGCAAATTTTTCCAAGAGTGGTGCCAGGCTAAGTTCTGTTGTGGGTTATAAAGATGAAAAGGAACTGTCATGCCCTCAAGACATTGTTTTTTTAAATCATTGCACACATGCTACTTTAGTCGGGGAATATTTACCGGTTTTTTTAATAAGTTTTATTCAGCCCACAGAGTTTTAGCATCCCAAGACATCAAGCGTTGCTCAATATTTCTCAGCAGTGTTAGCCAGTATCATCAGACTCCAAGAGGTCGAGACTATTCCCTGTACTCTTTCTCTCAGAGTGATGGCATATTCTCTGACGTCATCCAAAGTTTTCAAAACTTGGAATATTTTGTTCAGCATGGTCACCTCAATGGACGTTTATGCCGTGTAGGTCTAGTATTTCAATGTGAAACTCTCTGTGTAGCTTTCCAACAAATTTTAGCTTAGGTGGCTATAAAAGTTTGGTGAGATATCAATCACTTGCGCTTGCTGGAAAAGCTCTGTGTTTCTCAGGGGGCCTTGAAGGCAAGTGGTAAGCCCACAATGGGTAATAACAAAGGTCATGAATCCAAGAATACATGTAGCCTAAAGTCGATTTTAAAGATTCACATGGCTTACAATTAAAAAAAGAAAGCATGATCCCTTAAAATAGTCATCTTTTTCTTGAAAAGCTATTTCTCCTTCGAATAAAATCTGTATTTTGATGTTGATGATGATGATGATGATGGTGGTGGTGGTGGTGGTGGTGGTTTGGAGGCGACAGTTGGCACAAAGGAAGCGTGACAAAGGAAGTGTCTCATTGAGATTCGATTACCCAGTTTTGGAGTGTTGTCTTTGGCATAGAATGTAGGAAAAATGTATGACAAATCAACAACTATTTATTGAATCCCCTTTCGGCACAGGCTGTACATAGTCTCATTTGTGATGAAGAAAACAGGCAAAGAAGTTCAGTTTTTAGAGCTTGATTCTCCCGGGTTCCCGTGTTAATTCTGCCACTTCTAGCTGTGTGCCTTTTGGCAACTTACTTCTCTGCTCTGGGCCTGGTTTCTTTCTGCAGAGACAGTAAGAGCTGCCTCGCATGGTCCCCTGTGAGGATCGGCAGTGGTGTGATGTTAAATCACACCCTCCGTGCTCAATAAATCATGAATTGCTAAGACAAATACACACGTCAGTCCTGCCTGCCATGCCTTTCAAGCAAAGAACAGAATCTGACATTGTACCAGGGAAAAACAAAGTGCCTTTTGGTGTGAGTTTCGCAAAACATAAAGCATCAGATTAATGTATGGTAGTGTGTGTGATGTCTGGGGAGATAATTTTTAAAGCTCTCAGTGGAGGGAGGGAGGGAGGCAGACAGGAGCAGGGAGGCTTCAGGATTACTATTTTGAATGGGAATGTCTAGAATCTGTAGCTTTGACTGTTGAATACCATCTCTTGCTGCTACTGAAACCTTACAAATATCACCTGAAAAATTATTTCAATTTGCCATCGGACTGGAACCATCAATTTACACCTGAAATGTGTCAAAATGTTGGGTATCTCTATAATGATAAAAATGATTGGAATTGCCATGTTTAATTAAAATGTTAATCCACTGTCATCTTACATGATCTCTATTTATAGAGAATTTTCTATTTTATGTTAGGATATTTTATTATTAAATAAAAACCCTGCCGTTTAGCCAATGGCTGGTGCTAACTTAAGGAGGAGGTGACAGTCTGCTAAGGGTGAAGAGAGGTGACCCTTTCATCAGGAGAGTTGAAGGAGTGATTGCAGGGGAGCTGCAAAGACCACCCAGTCTCTAAATCTTTCCAGCCTGCTCCCTGATGTTTAAAATCTTTTAACAATAGATATGGCTAAAATGCAAATGCTTTTGGGAAAAGGAACAAAAAGTTTGAATTCACAAAAAGATGCAAAATGCCTGGTACTCAGCAGTTTTCTGAGGATGGAAGACTTGAAGGGTCCAACATGGGAGGATAGAAAGTATCTTGACTGAATTTATAATTTTGCTGAAATTGACCATGAATCAGAAGAAAACTTCCAAGGGGTTCAGGGCGGGGAAGGTGGACCTGAAATTTTGATCTTAGGAAATGATATTAACTCTACTTTCTTGTCCAGAGGATACCTGGGTACAGGACCAGTCTCTGTTGAGGTACAAAAGCAGATCTCGGAGTCTGTATTCAAGATCCTTGGAAAGGATTCCGAATAACTACAAATGTCCCTGCTTGGTGGCGTCATCATCTAAGATTGGATTCAGCCCGTCCTGCCTGAGTGACTTGCCCAACCAACCTTCCTGTATGACTCTTCCAGGGCTTGAGGGCACTCTCCTTCATAAAGCTTCCTTCCCTCCATCTCTTGATCATCTTCGCCCTAACCAACCCCTTCCCACCCATGCAGACTTACCTCCTGGTTCCTCCTTCCCATTCATTGGTCAGCTTCTGGCCCCTCCTCCCCAGGAGGTGACCGGCTCCTCAGGTTCTGAGCTCCGATGCTCTGGATATACCTGGAACGATTTGCTTTCTCCTTCGTAACCCAGCACTTCCTGGGGGTGTGGCTCCACGTCAGACACATTTCACCCACTTCCCGCATAAGACTTTGCCCTGGCAAGCTTAAAATGTTCTTCCTTCATCTTCTTCAGTCCATTTCTGCTCAAGGAATACCTCCTCTGTGATGCCCTGTCCAACCTTTCTAGCCTTCTCTGGAGAATAATTTTTTTTTAAAGATTTATTTATTTATTTGAGAGAGAGCTAGCGTGCGCCCAGGCGCGCACTGCGTGCACACAAGTCGGGGGGAGGGGCAGAGGGAGAGCGACAAGCAGACTCCCAGCTGAGCACAGAGTGCCCTGGGGGGCTCAGTCTCAGGACCCTGAGATCATGACCGGAGCCAAAATCAAGACTCAGCTGCCCAACTGACTGAGTCACCCAGGTGCCCAAATAAACTTTTTTTTTTTTTAAATTATAAAACTGTATAACAAAATTTACCATTTAAGCCATTTTTAAAGTGTACAGTTTGGTGGCATTAAGTGCATTCACAATACTGTGCGACCATCACCACCATCTATCCCTAGAACTTTTTCATCATCCCAAACTGAAATGCTCTATCTGTTAAACAAGAACTCTCTTTTCCCCTTGTCCTTTGGAGCCTCTAATTCGCTTTGGGTCTTCATAAATTTGACTAACCTCAATACCTCAGATACATGGAGTCATACCATATTTTCCTTTCGTGTCTGGCTTCTTTCACTTGGGAAAATGTTCTTAGGGTTCATCCATGTTGTAGCAATTGTCAGGATTTCATTCCTTGTGGAGGCTGAACAATGCTCCATTGTATGCATCTGTCATATTTTGTTTATCCGTTCACCTACGGTGGGCACTTGGGTTGTTTCCACCTTTTGGCTACTGTGAACAAATCTGCTGTGAACCCTGGTATGCAAGTGTCTACTTGAGTCCCTGCTTTCTGTTCTTGAGGTCCATAGCTAGATGTAGAATTGCTGGATCATATGGTAATTTTATGTTTACCTTTGAGAAACTGCCAAACAACAATCATTTTTATGACACCTTTACATGACGCGTTAGGGTTGACCAAATGCTGGCTGTTCCATCAGCTTCTCAGAGCGAGCCTGTGAGACAGACCCTGTTTGAACACCACCTTTATTCCAGGGAAGAAGATGAAGTTCGGGGAGGTTCAGTGACTTACCAGGGTAACTCAACAACACTGATGGGGACTTTGGCCTCAAAACAAGATTATGTGATTATGGTACCCATAGGCTTTCTGACGCTTGTGACACACCCCACGGTTCCCTCATGGCTTTATCCCCACAACTCAAAATAAGCCTTAAGGCACCTGACTTGATTCCCAGACTGTCAAGCTCAAGGGTGCTGCGTCACAGTTATCTTCGTATCTCTGATATGTGCCGGGTCTGGTATGTGATAGGCTCTCAGTGAATGTCAGTTGAAAGGATAAATGAATGAATGGGTTCTTGATGGAGAGGGAGGTGAAAAGAGGGAAGTGCCACAACAGAGAAATGGTCAAGAGAGCCTCCTGGTACCTTCGTATTTTGCCCCAGCCAGAGCTGGTGTCTCTGTATTTTTGGTGGCCTCTGCTCCCTCCCTCATCTGAAATGTCATTTCCCGCACTGATTTTCCTGGCCCTGGCCATTGCTTCTCATGAAGCTCTGATGGTCACTTCTTCCCTCTCTCTCCAGCCAGACTAGGCTCTCTGGGGTCCATGACTCCAACCTTGAACACAGTGCCAGGCACAGAGTAAGTGCTTGGTGTGTAGTTATTGACTGAATGAATTTTGCAATGAAAGGACCTCAAGAAGTTGCCCCTCTTTCCTTATTCATGCATAAGGGGGAAGGTTTGTCAGATAGAATCTAGGATGTCCAGTTAAATTTTAATTTCAGATAAACATTGAGCACTTTTCTTTAATATAACACATGCTTATACAAAAAAATTATTCATTGTCCATTTAAAATTGAAATTTCTTTGGATATCCTGTATTTTTCTTTGCTTAGTTGGCAACACAGGTCACTAGTTACTTTCTATTGCTTATGGTCACATCACCCAAATCCTCAGAAATCTGAAGGAGAGAGTGAGAAACTGGTTTTTCCAGAGCTGACTTGCCAACTACCTTTTAGTCTTAAAAATGCAAATGGGTGCATTTATTTTTTCCTGAATGGAAATAATCTCCACCTGCAGCAATTTCATTCCCATTTGAAACTATAGTTTCTGCAGTCTCTCAGATAGCTCTACTCTGATGTCAAAATATTTCAAATACCTACTCTGGCTTTGGCTAATCCTGGCACCAGGCCATTCACTCTGGAGATGTTATGTGCCTGTGGTCATTTGAGACATTCCCGGAAGACTGACGTATAGGCGTCTCGCTCATGGGCAGGCTAACTATTCTGATGTAAGGATTTAAAGATTTTTAAATTTAGGATGTCTGGGTGGCTCAGTGGGTTAAGCCTCTGCCTTCTGCTTGGGTCATGATCTCAGGATCCTGGGATGGAGGCCCATGTTGGGCGCTCTGCTCGACGGGGAGCCTGCTTCCCTCTCTCTGCCTGCCTCTCTGCCTACTTGTGATCTCTCTCTCTGTAAAATAAATAAATAAAATCTTTTTTTAAAAAAGATTTTTAAATTTATTTTTGAGAGAATGAGAGAGCGAAGAGAAGCAGAGGGAAAGAGAGAATCTCAAGCAGACCCCTCACTGAGCGAAGAGCATGATGTGGACCTTGATCTCACAACCCTGAGATCATGACCCCACCCAAAATCAAGAGTCAGATACTTAACCAACCATACCACCCAAGCACCCCTGATGTGTGGAATTTATTACACTCATATATCTGTAGGTTCTTTTGGGTTGCACTGTTCTATAATCCAGAATTTCCAGCGTGACACCTAACTGGGGACCTGACTTGGTTTCCCCATCAGCCTGTTTTTAGTTGTGGCACTGGCAGAAGACATTCTCTAATCTCCCCAAGGGTCCATCCAAGTTCAACTGAGTGACTGCCCTGGGATCACTTCCCTCCACCAGATGTACCTCACACTTCCTGGAATGAAGAAGGGGCAGGGGATCTAGGTGGGGAGCATAGCCATAGCCTTCTTGACCAGGATAGTGTCTGCTGGGGGTAGGGAACTGGGGGATGAGACCAAACTGGGGCGAAGTTGGGGATGGCAAGAAAAGGCCAAGAGGAGAAATGAGACTCTCTCATGTGCTTTCCCTAGTGTGGCTATCTGCCTAAGTACTGGATTATAATAGCCCTTGCTGCTTCTCTAACTCACCTCATATAATCTTGCCAGGATGCAGTTGCTTATGTGTCTACTGATTTGGGGAATTTTTTTTTTTTAAACTTCAGCTTTTCAGACTTAGAAGCAGCTAGACTGATGAAAAGCCATAGAGTTGGAGGAGGGGTGGGGTGGTAGACAGGAGGTGCTGGTGGCTCACCCGGGACATTGGGAATAGTAGTCATTGCAGATGGAGGCAGAGATACGGCAGAGATAGGGGCTGCAGAGCAGCTCAGGGCACTTTCAAAAGTCTGGGGTTTCCCCAAGACAGTGGCAGGGTGGCAGGAGGGCAGAGAGGTCACCCAATCCAGAGATGTCTGAGTTACTTAACATGCAGACTGGGCATCTTGAACTTGGGAAGTTCTTGGGCTAAGGGAATGAAAAGCCTGTGTCCTTCCAGGGCCTCAGTTTCCCTCCTGCTCACAGGGTAGAGGCTAATCTCTGTCACCAGCTGGCCAAGCAGGGGACACTGAAGAAAAAGAGAGGCTAGCACTTCATGTTCTTAGGAAGACAGATATCATCCAAAGTCCAGCTGGACAAGATCCAGAGTGAACAGGGCAGAAAACACACCTTGCAGAGACATGTTGGGGTGGGAAGGCTGGAAGGTGTAGCGGCACCATGCAGGTTGAGTTATTCTTTGAAAGTTCTGCTTCCCTCTGGAATAGGAAATGGAATTTTCCTCATAATCTAAAGTTTCAGCTTTCCGTTGACTGTCACTCACTAGAAGGGACCTCGTGGGAACTGGTAGACATGGGCCAGGCAGTCCTGGGGAAATCAGTCCTGTGGGCCCTATCACAAAATCCCCCAAACTTCCCAAACACTAAGGTTTAGGCTGAAATAGAATACTCCATGGGGATCTCCTCACCTGAAGCCACATCCCAGCCCATCTCTGAAGAAAGGAGGGGTCTCATGGGGGCAAAGTAGCCCAAGGCTGTATTTTAAGATTTCGCCTTCAGGAGATCCTAGAGAGAAGGTCCATGGAGATTTCATTGTCTGATTACTGCCACTTATGGGATTGTATATAAGACTTGACATGTGAGTTGCCCTCTGGCCACTTATTTATAAGGAAGGGGCAGAGGGAGGTGTGGGGGATCTAGAGGGGAAATGGCGGGTCAGGGTTTCTGGAGACTGTTAAGCCCTGCAGTCTTTGTCCTATCAGAAGGACCTCCTGGTGGGCACTGAAAAACCATCTAGAGACTTCTGAACCCTCAGGAAGGCCCAGACAATGGACCAGACCCCAAGCTCCAGGAACTTGAATCTAAAAGATATCAACTGTCCCCTTCCTGGATCTGGGCATCCCCTACCAGGCAGGACCCTCCCTGACACAATGAACAAAATATGATTACTTTGCAGAGGTCTAAAAACTCAGGGGGTGGGGTTTCATAATTTTCCATTCTCTTCCCTTTATGGAAAGTTATGTTCATTCCGAGCTGATACAATGAGCGGGTTTTCTGGGAATGGGGCTGTGCTAATGACATTGGAAGCAGAAAGAGCTGGACTGGCATTGGGGGGTGGCTATAACAGATCAAGTCTGTGGTTAGGGGAGCCAACCATGGGGAGCAGACCCTCCCAAAGCTACTGAGAGCAGAATCAGAGCTGGGGCAAGGAGGCTGAGCAGAGGGAGTGGATGGGTCTTTCCTCTCTAAGTTTCCAGTCCTCGTTACCCTCAGGCCAGGCCTCTCTCCTGGGTCCCCTTCTTCCTTGTCATTTGTGTGTTGACGATGTGGGGATGGCCAGAGGGGAGCTAGTGTGCTGGTCTCTTGTATAAGCCGGTAATTGGCTATAATCTGTGTATGAAATATTTGGAGATCTGCCTCCCTATTAACTCCTACTTGAAGAATAATCACATCTCCACATACAGGCCTTTGGGCCATGTTCTCCCCTCCCATCTCTGGAGCGCCTACCATAGCCTCAGTTCTACCAAAGGTTTCTGTGACTTGTCCACACCCTGTTAGTTACATTTTTAACTTATCACAAATTTAAAAGAAAAAATCCATATTCAAAGGGAAGGCCGTCTGCTGATGTTTTTGAGTAAACATGGGGGTAAAATTCTTAGAAGCTGACAGAAAGGGGGTCTGTTAAGCAGAGCATACATGGACTCGGTGTGGCCAGAGAGGGTCTCGACAAGAATCCTGGACAGAGGTGCAAAATGTAGGGAGGGAGAAGGATTCGTGTTATAGGTGTGAAACTACAGCAACGCCTCAGGTTGTCATGGAAACAGCACTCCAACGCTGCTTAGAGGTGGGAAGGCCAGGGTGGAAGGCCTCGTCCTCTTTCTAGGAGGGAGCAACAATGAACCAAGGACAGGTATGTGTCTGAAGAGTCTGGTCCAGGGTTTCTGGGAGCTGAGCGCCTTCTCCGTGAGTGGGCCTCTGAAAATTGCTGTCTGTTTTCCTGGTGGGAACCATTTAAGAAGAGGGTGGAGAAGGCATGAGAATAAGAGGAGCTAGAGACTTCAGTGCTCAGCGCAGGTGACGCCTGCACAAAGGGAGCCTTTCAGCCCCGGAAGAGTTGCTCCCCAGGGTGGAGGAAGCCTTGTGAAGCAGGACAAGCCCCAGAGAGCTCTGGTTCAGGCTGGAATTTCGTATTGGACGTGATACTGGGCGCTTGTGTTGAGGTATCCATTCACTCAGGCAGAGTCAGCAGACTTGGTGGTTACATAGCTGGGATATTTTGGGGAGCACCATAGGGCCTGTTCCCAGTGTCCCTCCAGCACTCATCAGGAGGCACGACATCCCACAATTGGAGATTCCTGCCATTGGCTTAAGCATAGCCTCCTCAGGCTCTTCCTTTCCATGGCAGGTTCTCCTACAAGGGGTCCCATGTTCAGACCCTGCCGCCTCAGCACAGACTGGTTTATCAAAGGCCTGGGCAGGACCTGAGCAGTGTGGAGCCCAAGGGAGGCTGGGTACAGAAGGGCTGCCAGGAGAAGGGAGGAAATGAGAGGTGGGATGTCCCAAAGGCAAGCTTGCCAATCCTTCCAGTGGTCCAGCGCCCCGTTAGAGCCTGATGGGGGCAGCTTGGAATTTTCCTACCATCCCCCGCTACTTCTCCAGGCTCCAGCCCTGCCGGGAAGCTTGATAGCTCAGAAGGTTGAAAGGACAGGTGCTCTGAAAGGAGGCAGCTGCTCCATGATACATGCATATCTGAAGGTCCCAAGCATTAGGAGTTGAAGGAAAACGTTTCTCTAGGACGACCTTTTCCCAGATGCTGCCGCTTGCTGTCCTGGCACTGGACTGAGGTGCTGTGCATGGACGGTTGGCAGATTTATGCATAGACACCAGGTAAATTTGGATTTCAGAAGAACAGCAAATAATTTTTTAGTGTAAGTATGTCCCATAGATTGCATGTGGCATGATTATCAGAACCTGTTGTTGATCTGAAATTCAAATATAACCAGATCTCCTATATTGTTACTGGCTGAATTTCATAATCCCCACCGGTGGCAGCTGGGATTCCCAGGCCCTGCCTTTCCTTCATTCAGCATGGAGCTTCCAGAAGGATCAGCAATGGTTGCTATCTCATTCCTTCTCCCCCTCTCTCTTTCACTCTCCTCCCCTCTCTCCCCATCTCTCTTCCCTCCACCTGTTTCTACCTACCTATCACTGCCTCTGCCATCTTCAAGAATGGCAGTTCCAGAGTCAGACACACCGGGATGTGATCCTGTCCCCCTGTTTACTGACTGCGTGAGCCTGGGTGGGTAACTTGACCTCTGTGAACATCAAATCCCTCGAGGGAGATGGAATGATGTTAAGGCGGCATGGCACCACTACCAGGATTAAATGAGATACTATGTGGGAAGGACCAAGCACAGCACCTGACCTTGTAACACAGGCTAGTGGCTTCTGAGCTGTCTGGCCTCCCCTCAGACTCAGTTTTTGAGGTGCCCCGGTGCCATCTGTTCGCATCCCCCTTCTGACCCAAGTACGCATGCTGACATCTCTTCCTGGGCTGACACAGTCCTCTTACCAGTATCATCTTGAGGATCAGAGACTTTCTGCAGGAGAAACCGAGGAGGGAAGTTAAACGACACACTTCACAACCAACCAGAAAGACCCCTGAGACTTTGTTCTCCTCTAGCGTCTCTCTGTGAGGTTCCCTTCTTTCCTTTTCCCACCCAAGTGGTCCCCTTAGCCCATGGCAGCCTCTCTTTCCCTCCCTCTTGGTGGTCAGGGAAATCCAGCACTTTGCCCTATGTAGCCGTTAGCGACGTTCTCAGTTGCTCTGGAGTATTCCTTCCCTGCTCTACCCTTCTTCCTATGTTGTCTAGCACAGTATTTCCTTCATGAAGATACAGGGCTCTCCCCAGGAGGAATTCTGGGGAACATAATTTTCTGTTCATCTTTGTTCTTTGTGATAAGGCCAGACTGTATATGTGATACTCATTTATGTAACTCCTTACAGCAACTCCTGTTGACTTTCCCACTCATGGATGAGGAAACTGTGGCTCCAAAGGCTTGAGGAATCACCCAGAATACATAAAGAACCCCTATAAATTAACAAGGAAATGATAACAGTCCAACAGATGGAAAAATGGGCAACAGATATGAATGGGCAATTCGGGATTGACAATAAACATTTGGAAAAATTCCACCCACATCTCAGGGAATTGCAAATTAAAACAAGGATAAGATATTAGCTCTCACACTCATCAACTTGGCAAAACAGTTGAAAAATCTGACAACACTCAGTGTCGGGGAGAATGTGGGGAAGTAGAGTTGTGCTAGCGGGGATGTGAGTGGGGAAGTAACATGGGGGAACCAGGCAGTATCTCATGAATTTGAAAATGCACACTCCACGTCACATCAATTTCTCATCTTAGTGTTTAGCTTGCAGAAATGCTCAAGAATCCTTGGGAAGTGGTGCAGCAACATACATGACAGCAGTGTTTGTAACAGGACAGAAGTGGGAACATCTCGCCAGTCTCTAGGCCAAATCTGGCCCGCCACCTGCTTTTGCACAGTGTGCAAGCCAAGAATGATTTCACTCTTTTTAAGTGATTGAAATAAATAGAAAGAATGATATTTTGGGGCACATGAAAATTATGATCAAACACTTATGTCCACACAAAAACCTGCTCCCAGATGTTTCTAGCAGCTTCATTCATAATTGCCAAAACATGAAAGCAGCTAAGATATCCTGTGGTAGGTGATGGATAAATAAGCTGTAGTGTTTCCAGATAATGGAATCTTATTTAGCGCTAAAATAAATGAGCTAGCAAGCCATGGAACAACATAGAGGAAGCTCATGGGCATATAACTAAGTGAAAGAAGCGAATCGGGAAAGGCTACCTACCAAATGATTCAACCGTATGACATTCTGGAAGAGGCTAAACTTTAGAGGTAGTAAAAAGCTCGGTGGTGCCAAGGATGGGGTAGGAAGGAGGGAGAGCACAGAGGCATTACTCAGAGGATTTGAGGGGTAGTTCAACTACTCTATATGTTACCATAACAGTGGATACGTATACATCATACGTTTGCCCAAACCCACAGAATGTATAATACCAGGAGTAACCTCGAACTTAAACTATGGATTCTGGGTGATTACGACAGGTCAATGTAGGTTTACCAGTTGTCACAAATGCCCCAGTCTGTTGGGGGATGTTGACAGTGGGGAGGCTGTGTACAATGGGGGATATATGGAACTATATATGGAAATAGATATGGGAATGTATGGGAAATCTCTGTACCTTCCTCTCAGTTTTGCTGTGAACCTTACACTGCTCTAAAAAATAAAGTCTTTTATTTTTCCAAAATGGTTATATTATTTTTTATTTTTATTAACATATAATGTATTATTTGCCCCAGGGAGTCTTATTTTTAAAAAATTATATGAAATAAATTTTTTATTAGAGCACAGCCCCTCTGCAATGGTAGAATTAAATCACCAAAGAGACGATATGGCCTAAAACACATACTGTCTGGCCTTTTGCTGGCTGCTGCTCTAGAAGGTGAGAAATAAAACAGTGGCTCACTCTCAGAGCAGAGTACCATACAGCCGTCACCCAGGCACCAGCAAGGGTCAATCTCAGAATACAACGTTGAATGTAGAAAAAGCCATTTTCAAAATAATACTTAAAGTATGGTACCAAGCATGTACAATTTTAAGTAGCAGTTATTATTACAGCATATGGGATTCACAGTCACTTGTGTATGCAGTAAAATGTTTGTTTTTTAAATGCTCTTGAATAATAAATGACTTCAGGACACTTATTACCTTTGGAAAGGAAAGAAGGGAAATGATGAGAAGATAGTTCTAGCTAATTAACATTTCATTTCCTTAAAAAGGGTTTGATACAAAGTGCCTGGCTGGCTCAATCAGTAAAGCATGCAACTCTTAATCTCAGGGTCATGAGTCCAAGCCCCACTTTGGGTGTGGAGCCTAGTTTAAAAAAAAAAAAAAAGAATAAAAAAATTCAAAAGGGATGATATGGAGTAGATAGGATACAACATTTATGTCTTTAAAGCTAGTGATGAATATATGGGTGCCTATTATATATACATGTAAAGTTTGTATATGATCCTTGTTTTAAATTTCTTTGAGATATTTCATAATTAAATGAAGACATTGGGAAAAGAGAAGAGAATTTGGATAGCACATTCAAGATAACCCAGATGGGAAGAGGCAGATTTGAAGAGCCTGGATTTGAACTCAGTCTGTCTGACCCCAGAAATAAACTCTTTTTTTTTTTTTAAGATTTTATTTATTTATTTGATGGAGAGAAGTCACAAGTAGGCAGAGAGGCAGGCAGAGAGAGAGGGGGGGAAGCAGGCTCCCCGCTGAGCAGAGAGCCCAATGTGGGACTTGATCCCAGGACCCTGAGATCATGACCTGAGCCAAAGACAGAAGTTTAACCTACTGAGCCACGTAGGGGCCCCAGAGATAAACTCTTAACCACACACTTTATGTCTCCCTTAATTTCCTGACATAAATGCTCAAGCAATGGCTTTTTTCTTTCTGCCTCCCCTATGAGTTTATAAATATGAGTAGAGTTGAGTCCCTTGGCACCAATAGTGTCAAGCAGTTTGGGTTGGCTGCCCTATCAAGCTCCCTGGTCCTACCCATTCTTGTATAGGAAAGCACCCTGGCTTCTACCCAGGGGCTCACTGACACCTGAGGAGTCTATCTGGAAGCAATTCAGAATGGTACATGATGAGATACTGAAATGTAGCCTTAACATCCCAACAGGCTTGGTACGAAGACTGTGACCTGAGGTCACATGGAGGGCATAAGCTCCATGTGTATCCTCTGAGACTTCATAGGGCCACCTAAGAAAGTTTCAGAAATTTTGTTTTCTGAGTCCTCGTTGAATGACAATATTCTTTTCTATTCTTCTTTTTCTCCTCTCCCCTTCAAAATGGCACCCATTAGCCATTCCTATCATTCTTCCTTTCTCACAAGAGTGAGGAACGAAATGGGAAAGGGGTCTCCGAAAGGTGCAAACAGACCCCAAACACTGGTGCACACAGTGGGGCATTCCCCTCCACCACTACCCAACCTTTGAGGCATGGCAGCTTGGGACTCAAAGGAGTCAGGGTTCCCACTCCAATGTTTCCATCTCCCCAACTCCTATGTTCCTCTCACCTTTGGAAATGCCTTCTCTTTGGTCTGCTTTGTCTGTCCCACCCATCACTTAAGACCCATTTTAAAGCCCACTTCTTCCAGGAAACCTGCCCAAATCTCCAGCTTATCATGGCCTTTCACCTCAAAACTCCTGCAGTATTTGTCATCCAACACCCTCATGGGTTTCTGAGGCGTGGCTATGTTAGTTACCTTTTCATCTCAGTTAGTTTGATAAATGAGTGCCTGGAGTTCAAGGTCTATGCTTTATTTGTACTTTCCCATGATACATAGCACAGTCCCAGGGACACAGTAGGCATTTAATACGTGTTTGTGAATGAATAAATGAATGAATGAAGCACATTTGAAGAAACTCCTGAAATTCTGTGCCTGAGAGAGAGAGCCCCAAACTAGGTCAGATGAAATCTGGCCCTGTTCTTCTACCCTCATCTGGCTTTCAGGGAGGCCTCTGACTCATTTGGCATGGGGGAGCATCTGCCTGCCTGCTATTGGCCTTGTGGGACAGGGGAGAGAGAGGGAGACCCAGAGCCCAGACCGGATGCCGATGGAGGGGGTGCAGGGGTCACTGTGGGGGAAGAGAGCCTTGGCATTGGCCTCCCTCCTTATATTTTATTTTTCTGTTTGTGCCCACGTACTTCCAACAATGCCCCCATGCTGGCTAAGTAACGTGAAAACAGCTGAAGAAGAAATAAAGCAAAAGAGAAAAACGAGGAAAAGAGAGTAAACAAAGAGAGAATTCACCTTTCATGTGCCTGTAAAGTCCTCAGTTGGGGAATGAAGTTAAGACACAAAAGCTTTGCAACAACAACATTGTGGGGGAAGGCACAAGAGGGAAGCCGAACAGCCATTAAAGCAATTAAGAAAAGATTAAGGTCGCTTGTGGTGGAGAGAGAGAGACCCATTAATCAATAGGCCAGAAATCGCAGCAGGCTACAAAATTATAAGACCAAGCAAACCGGAGAACACACAGGCTCACCTCAACCCAGATGCCTGAGAACTCAAAAGCAGAAATATTATATTCATTTCTTAGGCTTGGGGGAAAAAGAGACTCTCAGAGGAACCGTTTCCTTTTAATCAGCTAATGGGGCATCCTGAGGTGGGGGTGAGGTCCACATTGATTTCAAGGCAGATTCTAAAGCATCCTGGTCTAAAGAGAAATTCGTAATAATGCATGAGACCACTGTTAGTGGGATGGAGGAAATATCAGAGCACAAGCCTGTCTGATAATATTAGGAAGGGTCCTAAAACTCCCGGGGCTGGGGTGGAGGGGTTCTAATATTGTTCATAAATATCTGTTGCCCCTTCCTGGGAAGACCCGCATCCCTGCTCCACTGACAGCAAACTTGCCTCTATGACTTGCTCAGTCAATGAAATATGTTCTATGTTCATGTCCGAGCTCAAGTTTGAAGAGCGAGCACGCAGTTTGCCATGGGTTGTTGTTGTTTTTGTTGTTGTTGTTTTGTTTTGTTTTTGCTCTTTGCCACAGCCCTGAAGTTTTCTAGACAGAGACTGTTTTCTCCATCCGGGGTCAATGTGAGTCCCGTGTGGCTCGGCCAAAGGCTCAGCAGACTGGCCGGGGGCTATATCCTGAGCAAGAAGTCAACTTTGTTGTTTTACCCCTCCCCGCCCCCCCCCCCCCCCGAGAAGTGGGAGGTGCCAGCATATGCTGATTGATAGGTGTCCCCACAGCATGTCACAGGTGCATGGAAGCCGAACGGGTTCCCTCTTTCTTACAGGATACATCTTGGATTTCTGGCCCTCCCCTGTCCGCGTCCATTATGGATTTCTCCAGTCCCTTCATGTGCTCCCCAGGCCCGCCTGACTGCTCTCCTCATGGTGCCCACTCGTAGCTTGTTTTAGTCAAGAAGGTCTCCTTGCTAAGAGACCTCAGGCCTTTGATCATGCCCTCTGATACCCCCACAACCTTTGTGAAGCCATTTCATGTCACCCCCAGCTCAAAGTCTCCTCTGTACCATTATAGCTCAGGGTCTGTGCCATTTAAACACTCATTTTTATTTAACAAATATATATATATATATATATTGCTTGCTAAGCATCAGGTACTATATTCATAGCTTTACACGTATTAGTACATTTAATTCCCACACAACCTTATTATTCCCATCTTGCCTGTGACCTGATTTACCTTCTTACCAAGATTACAGTGCCCAGGGACAGCACAGGTGCTTTCTAGATCTCTTTTACCTTCCCTAGCACTTAGCCCCATAGCTGGCCCACTCTTTCCTTCCCAACATATGTTAGTTGATTGAAAATCTAATGGGTCACTTCATTTCATTGCCTCCAGGTAGAATAGAAGCAAAACCACCTCACAGAAAACTTCCCAAGAATGTCTATTACAGCGTAGGGGAGACCTCCTGGCTTCCAGCTCAAGCATCTCCATGTGCTTTTTTCATTTAACAGTATGTTTTGATGATTCCTTCCCATTCTCTCTGTGTATTCTGGATTGCAATTTATGGGTCCTCACCAGCCATCATGTATCCTTTTAGAAACAAGGCAGTGTTCAAACAAGGGAGGGATTAATAACATATGTCTTCTGGTATCATAGTTATAATCCTAAGTAAGACCTGGTCACCTGCTCTCTGTCTTCATGGACACCTACAACAAAAAGGACGAGTCAATGTCCACTCCCAGCTGGCCACCATCACCCCACAAAGAGAAGAACACACCCACGCTTCTCCCAGGCACCCACCAGGGGCACAATCTCCATCTCACTCTCCTGAACTGGTCCCAGCTCTGCCCAGGTTAGGAATCATTTGCATTTCTTTGCTTTAAGGACACATAGCCTTCTCCGACTTCATGGTGTCCATGTAAGGACCTATAAAATGCAATCCAGAATAGACAGAGAGAATGGGAAGGAATCATCAAAGCATACTGTTAAATTTTAAAAAGCACATTGTAGGGTCATTTAGGTGGCTCATTTGGTTACACGATTGCCTTCTGCTTAGGTCATGATCTCAGGATCCTGGGATTGAGCCCTACGTCAGGCTCCCTGCTTAGTGGAGAGCCTTCTTGTCTCCCTCTCCCTCTGCTCTTCCCCCAGCTCATGCGTTCTCTCTCTCTCAAATAAATAAATAAAATCTTTTTTTTTAAAGATTTTATTTATTGGACAGACAGAGATCACAAGTAGGCAGAGAGGCAGGCAGGGGTGGGGGCGGGGGGAAGCAGGCTCCCCGTTGAGCAGAGAGCCCAATATGGGGCTCAATCCCAGGCTCCTGGGATCATGACCTGAGCTGAAGGCAGAGGCTTAACCCACTGAACCACCAAGGTACCCCAATAAATAAAATCTTAAAAAAAAAAAAAGTAAAAAGCACATTGTAGAATAATGGAATAATGGAAATGTGTGAGCCATTGATAAAATTCATACAAAAATATAAATTCAACTAAATTTAGGAGAGTGACTCCTGCTCTAGTTGGGGTTAGGAAACAATCCTAGAGAGGGGCAACGGGCATTTCAACTTCATTTGTAATGTTTTATTGACTTGAAGCAAATATAACAAAATATTAACAGTCATCAATTTTGTGTGGTAAATATTAGGTTTGGTATTATTTTGTGAACTTTTCAGAATTTTTAAAGTTTCTCCAGTTTTTTTTTTTTTTTTTTTAAAGGAAAAGAAATAGGAAGAGATTTGGAAGTATACCTCAATGCTATATTTGCTTGCTCTGGAGAGCCACAAATTTATCTGTAAACCTCTAGAAAGAAAGGAGCCAGGTTGATTATATAATTCATGATGTCATTAGTGTCCCCAGGTGAAAGCCAAATTGGTCTTTGGAGAAGCCCAGAAACTGATATTAAGAACCCGAGAAGCCATGGCGGCCCCAGAGTGTCTCCATGGGGGCCAGGAGCCTGCAGGCGTGTGTATGCATGTGTGTGTGTGTTTGTGTGTGCGTGTGTGTGTGGTTGGGGGAGAAAGCTATTTGTCAGCCATCTGCGTTTGTGCCTTTACTTACACTTCTCTATAAGGATGAGACAGGTGGGGGTCACTGTTGGTCTGGCTGCTGCAGGACATGATGAAGAGCCTCTTCAAGACAGCCTTGCTGCCAGCCAGTAACTAGTTTTTTTTTTTTTTTAAGATTTAATTATTAATTATTTCTTTAGAGCAGGTAGGGGGAGGGGCAGAGGGAGAGGATGAGAAAAAGGGAAGAGAAGCAGACTCCCCACCGAGCACAGAGCCAGACGCAGGGCTCCATCTCACCACCCCGAGATCACAACCTGAGCCGAAATCGAGAGTTGGCTGCCCATTCAGGCGTCCCCAGGTGACTAGTTTTTAAACACGAGGCATCACAGCTGGGCCCAATTCATAAAGCAGTTCTGCATGCGCCCCGCCGGGGCAGGGCCAGTCCTGCTCTCTGCCCACCGAACCTGGCCCAGGGGTGGGTTTTCAGGCCCCTAGAGGAGGAAAGGGCCCATATGTCCCATATGCAAATGATTCCTAACCTGGGCAGAGCCTGTGACCAGTTCAGGGGGGGTGACATGGGGATTGTGCCCCTGGTGGGTGCCTGGGAGAAGCGTGGGCGTGTTCTTCTCCTTGCGGGGTGATGGGGGCCAGCTGGGAGCGGGCTGGGCTGTTCCTTCATTGAAGCTGCAGACTCACCTCTCTGGACAATCATCCCACCTCCTCTGAGCGTAAGCTTGGGAGGACTCACTGCTCTGCCGGTTTCTCCTCAGAAAGCATTTGGAATTGACTGTCACACACAAACCCCCGGGGGCACAGCCCCCCAGGGTCAACTCCAGGCTGGGTGCCCAACCGTCTAGCCTGGAAAATGTTTAAGGCAGGTGTAAGCAGATACCTGCCCCCCACCAACCTGCCAAGAAAGAATTCAAGAATGTTTGCCCAGCCTGCCCACACTTCCTGGTGTGTCCCCTGGGTGCACTCCTTGAGAAAAGAACGTCACACAAGCCCGTGAAGTATGAAGCTGACAGTTGATGATGTGGCTCTCTTTCCTTTCCTTGGGGCGGTAATTAGCCAAGAGAACCGCTTGCCTGTTCAGGCCTCTCCCAGAACACTTACTCCCCCAAACAGCCACACGTCAGAGCAAGTGTCCGCAGCCAGAATGGAGCCCCAGCACTACTGGAGCCCCGGTAGGGGGCATGTTACTTCAACTTGTTAAGTTTTGGCTCCCTCACCTGTAAAGCGGAAATGGTATTAATGAAAGAACGCGCTTGCTTCCCTGCGTTGTCGTGGGGAAACACATCAGTGGGCTTGTGCTCACCATAAGCCTTGGTTACTATTATTATTATTATTTATGTGGGTGGTGGTCACATTTCTACCCTTAAATTCCTCCCCCACCCTTTATTCCTCCAGACCAATCACCATTCCTTTGTGACCTGACCTTCCAAGGCTCATTTTCATTGACTGGACACCGAGTCCCCAGCTAGCTCACCTCGTCCGTGTGGGCCTGGAGATGAGTTTCCAGGGTCAGATGGTTTTGGGGATTCTGACATGTGGGGATCATTCTATGTAGGATTAGCGGTGACTGCACCAGGAGCCTCATCCTTGCAGCTGTCTTCTGAGGGGGAATGTGCCCCTCTTCCTCACTCTCCCCACCTCCCTCGCATCTCCAAGGAAGAGGGAAAATTGGGGCTCAGCTAATCCCAAAGGAGAGGTCTTGAGAAATGATCTCTTGGGTCTTGCTCTGGGAAAAGGGTCTGTGAGCCAAGAAGGACTGGTCATTGGATTGGTCAAGTTGTGTGGAAGGAGACAAGTAATTTCTAAGGTGGTAAGAGAGACTCAGGAGCTTCTACAAAGGGGTGGGGAGGGGGGGGGAAGTCCCCTGGCCATTGTGGAGGAGAGTGCCCGGGGTACCTCACTAAGCTCCCTTCCTCACACAACTGGTCTGTCCTCATTAGCATACCACCATAGAGGGCCACTGGGAGCCACACTTTGTGGATTATCCAGAGCTAAGAGTAATTCCAAAATTCAGTCACAGGCTCTGGGAATACAAGAGAAAAGGAAATTGGGTGTGTGAAGAGGGGACACTCTTGACGACCAGACAAGCAAATCATGTTTTTGTTCTAGTGCAAAGAATCTGAGACTTTTGGGTCTCAGGACCTCTTTTCAGTCTTAAAAACTACTGGGGATTCCAAAGAACTTTTGTTTATGTGGGTCATAGCTGTTGATGTTAACTGTTTTAGAAATTTAAACTAAGAAGTATTTAAAATACCAGGACCCTGAGATCATGACCTGAGCTGAAGGCTTACTTTTTAAGGCACCATAATAAACCCATTACTTGTTAGTATAAATAGCATATTTTTATGAAAAACAGCTATATTTACAAAGCAAAAAAAAATTAATCAGTGAGAAGAGTGTCATTGTTTTGCATGTTTGCAAATCCTTTTAGTGTCTGGCTTAGCAGAGGGCTGCTGAATTCTTGTATCTGCTTCTGCCTTCAGTCCTTTGTGATATCACACAACCGTGTAGCTTCGGAAAACACCAATGTGCGATGTGAGAGAATGAGAGGGGAAAAAGACAAATAATATCTTTTTATTATTTTGAAAACAGTCTTGACCTTAGAGTCCCCCAAAAGAGTCTTGGGGACCCCCAGGAATCTCTAAACCATACTCTGAGGACTGTTGTTCTAGTGAACACTGGAAATAACCCTTGTAAGATGATAAAAGCTTCTTTTTACCTTGCAGCTTCTCCCCTCTTTACTCTTTCCCTAATCCTGAACTGTATCCATATACTTTTTTTAAATAAATTTCTTTTATTTTTAAAGATTTTATTTATTTATTTGACAGAGATCACATGTAGGCAGAGAGGAAGGCAGAGAGAGAGAGGAGGAAGCAGGCTCCCTGCTGAGCAGAGAGCCCGATGTGAGGCTCGATCCCAGGACCCTGAGATCATGACCTGAGCTGAAGGCAGAGGCTTTAACCCAATGAGCCAACCAGGCACCTCAGTTTTTTTAAAGATTTTATTTATTTATTTGTCCGGGAGAGAGAGAGACAGAGAGAGAGAGCGTGCGCGAGTGGGCACAAGCAGGGGGAATGACAGGCAGAGGGAGAGGCAGGCTCCCCGCTGAGCAGGGAGCCCAATGCGATGGGGACTCTATCCCAGGACCCCAGAATCATGACCTGAGCTGAAGGCAGAGGCCTAACCGACTGAGCCACCCAGGCATCCCTGTATCCATATAATTAATAAGTGCTGGGCACTGTTCTAAACGCTAGCACAAGGAAGAAAAACTGCAGAGGCCTGGCCCAAAGAAGCCGACAGCTGTTGGGGATGGGTTGGGAGATGGGGGTGGATGGAGAAGGTGGAAGCAAAACCACTTTGGGCTGCAGAGAAGCTCTGCATAGCTCTAGGCTCAGAGGATGTGACATTCTGCCTACAAGCAGAGAACTGAGGGCCCCGCCAGAGTGAACTCCTTTTTATTTCTTTTTTCTTTTTTCTTTTCTGTCTGGGAAGGAGATTCCTCTCCTCCTTCATTCTTTTTTTTTTTTTTAAGATTTTATTTATTTATTTGACAGACAGAGATCACAAGTAGGCAGAGAGGCAGGCAGAGAGAGAGGAAGGGAAGAGCAGGCTCCCCACTGGGCAGAGAGTCTGATGCGGGGCTCGATCCCAGGACCCAGGGTCCCAGAACCCTGAGATCATGACCTGAGCTGAAGGCAAGAGACTTAACCCACTGAGCCACCCACGCAGAGTGAACTCTTGAGAGACACCTGTCACATCATTAAAGAGGATTCGTGCTGCCTATGAAGTGTTGTGTAGACTGAAGTGATCAGGAAAGTCTTCGTGGAGGAGGTGGGATAAGAGCCTAAGCCTAACCTACCAGTCTGCGAGAAAGCTCGGAGCTGGGTAGGCAAGAACGGCATAAAGGAAGAAATAGATGAGCAGAGCAGTGGGGGTCGTTCACTCTTCTCCCTTGTTCAGCTTTCTCCAGGTTCCGTGGTCTCTGTGGCTTGCTGAGTGATGGAATAGATTTTCTTCCAAACTTACTGATGAAGAAACCCCAGATTTTCAATAAACCTGCACGGAAAGCCAGTAGGGACCCAAGGAGAGGCCCACAAGGGTATCTGTGAAAGCAGTTTTCTGGGGGAAGCAAAGACTTGTGTGTGTGTCATGCTTTCCTTCCAATGCTTCCTGCCACAGCGGGCCAGCCCTGACCTACCCCTCCAGGCAATGGGCCTTTGTCCAGAGGAGGGAGACAGGGTGCCACCCAGGAGGACGGTAGGAGCAAGGGCCTGAGACCAGCTCACTGGGAGGAGCAAGAACCCTCAGAGCATGGCAGACCACATGTGGGGAGGCCTGTGGTCCCAGGCCCATGCTGCTGGAGAACTTGCTGGTTATTGTGCCCCTCAGATGCTTTACAAAGGAGGCTTAGATCTAGGGGAGAGCCATGACTTGCTAGGTGGGGCTAATTCCACACGCACTTTCTCCCATACACTTAGGATTCATCAACCATTGCTCTGTAAGAGCAGATGTGACGTCAAATGTTGCCACGGGTATGTGGAAACGGGCCCTCCCATACACTGTGGGAAAAGTGCCAATTGGTAACCCCTTTTTGGAGGAGGGTGTTAATTTAGGAATATGCAACAAAAACCTTAAAGAAGTACATGCATTTATCCTGGCAATTGCGTTTCTAAGAATGCAGTCGCAGGAAATAACCACATAGTGTCCAAAGTGAATGTGCAAGGACGCTTATTGCACTGTTGTTTCTAACAGCATCAGAACACTGAGGACACCCTATTCATCCGGTGATGGGCTTGCTTAATAACTGATGGTACAGCCTTGCCTTGGAGGAGGATACAACAACCCAAAATGAGGCTGTAGACCAACGGATAGCCCCATGGACATAGAGTCACAATGTGTTGTCAGATTTTAAATGGCAGGTTGCAAAAGAGCATTGCATCACATGATTCCCTTTCTTGGGAGATAAACACCACACATGTGCTTGAACATGATCTAAAAGGACACACATCAAAATGTTGACAGTGGCCCCCCAGCAGGTGGGGTTTCAGGTGGTCATTTCCTTTTCGCTTATTTGCATTTTCTGAATTTTATATAAGGAGTAGTACATACTTACTTGTGCAGATTTTTTCAAGGGCAGGGTTGGGGAAACTGGGGGAGCCAAGGACGGGTCTGCTACCCCCCAGGTTCTAGATGGACTGTTTGTCATCGTCCCTCTTACTTGCAAGATCACCAGCAGACACAACCTTCTAGCAAGCACAGGCAGCGTGGGCCAAGGGTTCGACCCAATTCTACAAGGCCCTCGGGGTTATATTCCTGGTCTCAGAGGCCCCCTGCTCTTTAATCTACAAAGAGCAAACCCACAAGATTAGGGAGACCTGAAATCCTTGCCCCACTGCCTCCAGGGGAGGCCCTCCTGGGTTCTCATGCTCCCCAAGTAAAATGTGTTCTCGCAGGTGGTAAAAGAGAAGAAACTGCATAACCTGAGTTGTCTGATGTCCCTGTGGGGGGGGGGGGAACTTCTGATGGCACCGACAAACATTCAAACAATTTTTGAACACAAAACCAAGACCTTTTTACCCCAGTGCCTGTCTCTTAATATTCTCATTCCTCCATTTCGGAATGACAACGACAGAAATCTCTAAGCCCTCCCACCTTTTCACTTGTGGTAATCTGGAGAGCATGATGGATAAAATCACTGGTGAGACAAATTAAGTTTCCTTCTGCCTGCGTTGGCCTTTTAGATTCTGGGTCTCCTAAGCCTATTGGAGGAAATGCCTCCTCCCTCTCTAAGATTCTTTTTCCTCTGCCAATGTTATTGAGATACAACTGACATGTAACACTGTTTTAGTTTCAGGTATACAACATAATGATTTAATTATGTGTTTATGTTGCAAAACAACCACCACATGAGTTTAGTTAGCTGTGCTTTGTTTCACAACTGGCTACGGATCTACAAGCTGCTACTCAACTGATCAAAATGTCCGAGAAGTCCACCAGAGAAAGGCAAATATCATATGATCTCACTTACACGTGGAGAGTAAGTCTTGAAACATTCCAGCGTGCACGCGTGCATGCGGGTGCGTGCGCTTGTGCACACACACACACACACACACACACTTATAACCGCGTGAGGTGATGAATGTTAACTAAAGGTCAAAGTGCCAGCTATTGCCCTTTCTCAAATCTGCTTCCTTTAGCCCCAGAACCTGAGGATGCAGTGGTAGGAAAGGCCAGTTTGAAGTATATTTGTAGAGAAAAAAAGAGCAAGACCAAATAGTGAGTGTGTCCCTGCCTCCAATGTCCACCTGTTAAGCTGACTGGGTTCCTCCCCATCCTGGGGCCATGTTGACATGAGGCAAGAAGTACAAGAGGAAGTGGAAACCTTTTATATACAGTGACTATTAGGCTCTAAGAACCTCCTCTCCTCTTGTGGGGAGAGAACCTATAAAGGGAATGTGAATGTCCCCCCAACACCCACCAGGGTGGGAAAGAGGACAGAGAGAAGTTCTGTCCTCCCACAGATTGAGGCAGAAACATGGTGGGGGAGGGGAGAAGTTTCCTCTCCTCACCAGGGAGAAGGTTCCTCTCTCCCTAGCAAGGCCACACCCGATGGGAAGGGAGGACTGAAGGCCGACCTTGAGACATGACCTCCTTCAACGCCACCTTGAGTCCAGACCATCCCTCATCTCTGCTGTTCTGAGGTTCCTCTGCCTTCCCTTGGAGAACCTTCGGAAAGTCCTCTTCCTACCTGTCCATCTCCCTAGAGCGACCCTCTTGGGCAGTAGGAGCTCTGAAACTGCTCTCTGAGATGTCCTCAGCCCACCTGAGACCTCCCCGAAGGAGACAGCGGTCCTTGGTTGCCAATTCTGTTCTCCTTCCTAAAGTGCTGATGAAAGATGGAGGAGAGATCCGACAGGAGAGGAGGTGGTGAGCCAGAGGGCTGAGTCTTCCTTTATCCCAACAGTCCTAACCCACAAGGTTAAGGGTCCTAAATGACTTGCCCACTCTCCCTACTCGATTATGGAGAGTAAATAAGGAATCCTACTAGCCCTTGAGCACTTCCTCATATTTCAGAATATGGCCTAAGTGATGAAATGACTATAGATAGTATATTTGGGGGTTCTGTTCCCTTTTCTGTGAACTGGGTTCTGCCCACAGGACTGCCTTCCCTCTAAAAAGCAGCAGGTGTAGATGGCCGTGATTTGTCTTATGTTCTCTCCCTCCAGCGGCAGCTGACTGGACCAGGGAGTTAAGAAGAGCTCACATAAGCTAATGAGCTCAGCCGATCCTGTTCTCCCCTCCTTCTGCAAAAGAAATATATCTGGGAGCAGGCATTGGAGACAAAGGCCATGTGGAATGGGTGTTGGAATTAATGGCAGGGCAAAGCCAAGCTTCATGCTAGCCAGAATTGGAGGGGAGGAGTTGTCAGAGGGAGCAGAGCAAAATGGTCTGCAAAGAGAGTAAGACAGAGCTGGAGAGAGAAACCGAGGATGAGAAAAAGTGGGCAAAGAGGGAAGGTGAATGGAAAGAAGGAAAGCCAGGTGCAGAGAGACAGAAAGAAACCCAGAGGGGGTTTCTGGCTTCCCGTGGTTTCTCATTGTCCACTTCAGTTCCCAAGATGCCTGAACTGACTTGTTTTCCAGAAGATGCTTCCACATCCTTTCAGTAATCATCCTGTTCTTTAAGTAAAATGTATGTTCCTGGCAGCCTTTGAGCTCTAATACAAGCTATGACCCTGGCCATGGCATGGGATGGGGCAGTTTGAGAGGGCTGGTGTCTGTGGGTGGACACGTCCCGCTGAGCAGAGTGAGCTCCTGTGGGACAGAGCTGGGTCAGGGGCCACGTGAAATCGGGGGGCAGCTTACCCAGGAAGTCCGGGCATACAGGCAGTTGGCCTCTGAACAGAAAATGGGCAGAGAACTGGGTCCCTGGGCTGAGAGACAAGACAGGGCAGGAGGAGAGAAGGGAACTGGCTGAGTCAGAGAAGGGCTCTGGTTCTGGAAATACTGGACAGAGACTCCCGCACATGGGTCCTATAACCAGAACTGGGGGCAAAAGATCTTGGGTTTCTTCTTTAAAGACAGGAAAAGAACATCTTTCAGAAAGAAAATACTAAAGAACATCTTTGTTAGCATTTCCAAAATTTCCACACAATCTGAGTCTTTATTGTAAGGGATAGTTATTGCCAGACCACTTCCTGCAAACTTTGGAGGACTCCCTCTAACTCCCCAAACCCCTTATCCTATTTATAGTCAATTCTTGTTATTGGCGGTAGTTATGTTCTGCAAAGTCACCTGCTCCCTGAATTAGCAGACACTGAACCATTGTGTCTTGGGGAAATCCCAGGTTAGTCTCCTGCAAGCCTCTGGCCACATTCTCTTGAATGGGTCAATGCATAACCCTGTTTTATGTGTGCTTCTGTATAAAGATACCTTATTTAATATATATAGGTGAGGGGTGCCTGGGTGACTCAGTTGGTTAAGTCGCTGCCTTCAGCTCAGGTCATGATCTCAGGGTCCTGGGATCAAGTCCTGCATCGGGTTCTCTGCTCAGCAGGGAGCCTGCTTCCCTCTCTCTCTCTCTTTCACTCTGCCTGCCTCTCGATCTACTTGTGATCTCTCTCTGTCAAATAAATAAATAAAATCTTAAAGTACTATATATATATATATATACACACACACACACATACATACATATATATATATATGTATATATAGGTGATTCATTACTATTGGACTCAAGGCCAACAGCCCTATAACTAACTCTTGCCTGAACAAAGCTTGTCTAACACACGTCTCTTCTCCAGAAGACATGTCTCGGGCTCTTTGCGCATTAGAACCTTTGTCACATGGTGGTACCAATAATTGGAGGATCCATTATGTGTGCTCCTCCCCAGAACAATTAGAGCTCTTTGGAGGAAGAGAGAATTATTTCTTATTAATTTTCACAGTCATAGTGCCTAGCACAGGGCATGGCTCCTAATAGTCACTCAATTAAATATCTGATGAAAGAAGCAGAGAATCAGGGGTGCCTGGGTGGCTCAGTGGGTTAATCTTCTGCCTTCAGCTCAGGTCATGATCTCAGGGTCCTGGGATCAAGTCCCGCATTGGGCTCTCTGCTCAGCGGGGAGCCCGTTTCCTCCTCTCTCTCTCTGCCTGCCTCTCTGTGGCTTGTGATCGCTCTCTCTGTGTCAAATAAATAAATAAAATCTTAAAAAAAAAAAAAAAGATTCAGAGAATCAGGGAAGAAGCCCAGTTCCAAGAGTGTATTGGGCTAATATCAACAGTAATAGCAATGACTCTCTGCAAGTGATCTCTCAGCGGTGAGATCAGGCTTGATCCTCTCTGAGGCTGAGCCTGCAGGAGGGGACTCAGCAGAGGAGAGAGGAGTGAACACCGGGCAGGAGTATTCATTGCTGCAGACAGGTGAGAGCAGGTAACCATCACTTTTCAGTGAAGGAGCACCCATGGCCCCTGATGGCATGGGAAGCCACGTTCTATGTCTCAGATGGTCAGCTGAGTGGGTGAGGAGTCAGGGGGGTATCCGAGCTGGAAACAGAAGGAGATGCATGTGTGCAAATGACATATACTTACGTGAAAGGGCTAAGGAATAATTTGCTTCATTAACAGGACCCCCAAACTTCTAGTTGGAAGGTTGGCTCAGATAAATAGCCCAGGCAATGAGCCACATAGACATAATGCTTTCCTAACTTCTTGTCTCCTTCTTCTTATTAGTTTACCCCCCAGAGTGGGATATTTTAAAAGACACTGCCTGCCCAACAAATGGCATTTTAAGAAACTACTTTTCCCTTGTTATTAGACACACAGAATTGCCAATCAAGCATCTCACACCTAAGAAATGCCACATGGAGTTGCTCTACTCTCACCAAAAGTAAAGATGCTGGAAAGTTGCTTTGTGTATGGTGGTGAAATGCATGATCTTGACTTTTAAAATACTGAAATAACTTAAGCCATTGTTAAGAATGCCATTGGCCTCTTCGGAAACCTCAGATGGAGAGTAACTGACACATCTATGCCTGAATTTACCAGGGCCCACGACAGCAGGACCTGTACGGGGGAATAGAGCGAGCCACCGCTGGGGTCTTAACCACAGCTCACTCGGCCCAGGTGAAGTGGCTTCTAGGCTCTCTCCTGGGCTCTGTTCTCCACAGACCCAGACATCCCTCCTCAGTTGGTCTAGCCCCTGGCATGGTGGGCTGTGACCTTCTGCTCTTCTCTGTGCTTCCTGTAGCCCCCAGCCCAGAGCCACATGCACACCAAGGGCTCAGCCAATACCAGTAGACTTATTACATCACTTCTAGTCAACTCTCCTGGATCCCCTATGGTGAAGTATAAAATTCTCTTGCCCAAGGCTCTTCTTCTGATGCCCCTTGGGGTCTCTGAGCTCTTTCCCCCAACAAGAGATACACAAAATGACCAAGCCTGCGCTAGAGAGTTCAGAGAAAGAATCGAAGGGATGCTGTGGCTGGGCTGGGACAGGGTAGAGATAGAGCAGCTGCTGTCTCATTGTCTCTACTCCGGTTTGAAGAAAGAAATGCTGTAATTACATATTTGGATGCTCCCATAGGCACATGAGATTAAGTCCCTTGGCAGACCGCTGACACTGTTCCTTTCAATAGGGACACGTTCCCAAGATGCTCCTGCCTGGGATCTGTGCCTGCCAATTGGACATTCCCTTACTCAGACTGCCCATTTGGGCCTTCCTCCTCCCTGCTGCCCGCCGTCTGTCAGCTCACCCAGGCTGGGCCTTCTAGGCAGGTGGCAGGACTGGGAGTGGTGGGGGGGAAGGCTCTGCCTCAGCTCCTGCACGAGATCTGCTTAACTGGCAGTCCTCAGTTTCCCTATCCAGGATCACATGCTCTGGATCAACACACGCTCCCTCCTCTATGGTCCCTGCTTCTCAACTGTTGAGCATGGCTGAAGAGAAGCAGACGGTCATGCTCACCGGTCTCACTTTCAGTTTATCAGAGCAAATCTCAAGGGCACACTCAGCACTGTCTACAAGTCCTACAAGTCCTAAGCTTTCCCCCGGACTGTTGTTCTCTCCTCTTCCAGACGACTCCTTCCCCACCCTGCTCCTCTCTCCTCGAACCTGCAATGCCCTCCTCTTGCTCACGACTCTCAGCTAATACAATACTCTTTATTTTACTGAAAAAAGATAGAAGCATCAAAGGAGAACAACCACCTTTTCATCCTGACACCAATCAACCCACCCACCCACATCCGCGTCACCCGCTCTGCCTCCCTGGTCCCCTTACCCCTTCCACTATGGTGACCAACCATCTCAGTTGGCTGGGATTGGAGGGGTTTTCTTTCAGTGCGAACAACGGGCAAGTTCTGGACAAACCAGGATGAGTTGGTCACCCTATCTCATGGTGTCCTGGATTCCACCTCCTCTTACAGTTGGGGATGCTCTTTCCACCATAATCGTGCCTTTTTCCTGCACCTTTTTTTTCTTTCCTCTTTGGATGGGTCTTATCAGCACAAGCATGCTATGAATTTGTCCATCCTTTAAGCAACCTCCCTAGGCCTCATGTTCCCCTCAGCTACTGCCCCATTCTTCTGCTTGCTAAGTGGCCAGTTGGCCAAGTCCCATTGTCAGCCAAGTGTGTCCCTCCAGACACAGACCTCCCTGCTGCCACCACTCAGCACTCACGGCTCCAAGTCATGGACCTTGACACTGGTTCCTAATACAAGCTCCAAGCTTTACACACTGAATCTCGCAGCATCTAGGGCCTGATGTACTGGGATCATTTGGTCATGGAGCAGTCCCTTCTCCCTCCCCTCCCACTGGGATCATCTTGACGGCAGTACCTTGCTCTACTCACCTCTGCGCCCGGGTGTCGAAACGTTGCTATGCATGGTGGAGGAGCCGAGGAAGTGGTTGTGAGTGAACAAATGCCTAAACACTGAGTGAATTATGGCCCCAGTTCAAGGCCTTTGGTCGCTTTAACCACACAGGCCTCATGCTCTTCAGCTCCCAAAACACAAGGGCATTGATGCTTAACCACACTTCACGTCATGTCTTTCCCTTTAGCACGTGGCCATTTATCTCCTGATGTGTATGGATGCTCAGGTGTTAGTCTTGGCCCTGTCCCATAGCTCGCCAGTTCCTTGTGACAGCCTGTCTACACTCTACAGCATTGAACAACTACACTGAGCGCACTAGTCAGTTCGTGTAACTTACAAAATCCCTAAAGGGAACACTCTTCCAGGTGGTGTGGGCCATTCAGACAAAAGACCTTGCTCCTCTGGTGCGAAATTGCGCAATAAAGGAATGGGATTGGAGTAACAGGACAGGAGAAGCCTCTTGTCAGGAGATAGGGATCTGACCCTCCCCCCACCCCTTTTTTTAACCACCTCAAGACTCAGGAAAGATCTGGAGTCCAGTAAAGAGCTGGAAAAGTCAGTGGAGGTGGACCCATTCAGGCTCTGGGTATACCTGGGGAAAAGACACACCTGGTTCCAGAATACATCACCTGGATGGACCTGTTTTCAATGCCTCCCATGCTCCCCCTGCAAACCCCTCACTCCACCCCCAGCCCCAGAAGTCTCTTCCTTGTGTATTTAGAGTATTCGGTCTTGTTATAATGAGAGATTTCCCATCAAGGAAACATTTCATTCCCTGATAAATAGAATTGTCTCTCATTTTGCTAGCTCTCATTTTGGATTATCTCCCATTTTGCTCTCTTAAAACACTACCCTCTCCCATCTACATCCACCTTCCTCCTCCAGGCATCAAAGAAAACCCCACCAAAGTGCTTGGGTACCGGCCTCTAGCAGCCTTCCCTTCCATGCCCTGCCTTCTCTCCTCCCCCAGAAGGGCACCTGCAGCCCTAGCAGGAATACGGTCATCAATTTCTGTGGCTGGTACGAGCGTTTTAGCATATTGAGTGGTCCAAATATTTAAATATCTATGATATAGGAAGCATGGAGAACATTAAAAACCATTTTCTCCCTGCTGATTGCGAGAGAAGGAATACACACAGTCCCTGCTCCCCTGCACAGTTGCAAAACTGCTGGCCTAATCATATTGCCTTATGTAAAGTGCCTCTCCCGCCTCCTCGAGTCTGGCTTTAGGTTGCATTTACTATAAACAAAGATGTATTGGGGGGGGGGCAGTCGGATTGAGTTTATTGTTTATGTAAATCTCTCCGAATGTGACATAGCAAGATAGCTTCCTATGTTGTGTTGATCCACATTTTAGGCCAACAGCCAAAGTATTTTATCTTTTCCTTCATTATAGTGATCTTCCAATTAGCTGTGGTCTGTAATACCCTGATTTTGGTGGCAGTGGTTTGGACAGGATTGTTTGATAGTTCTGCTCGAGAGGCAAAATAAGGGGCCTTATTATAGAAGTGCAGAGGTTGTGCTGGGGCTGAGTTCTGTTGCAAAGTTTGCCGATAAGGGGAAAACCGGCCCTTAAGCGTCCATTCTGTTCTGTATATTAACACTTCTAATCTGCACTGCTGATAAAACTGCAAGCCATTTGCCTTTGGAGGAATTAGTTCTGCCTCACTTGTGTAACCAGGCGATGGTGATTAACCTTTAAACTGTCCAATATTCCCAGCAGCCTCCTGCTCCAGATTAGAAACTATTTAGTTATGACCAACTAAATTAACAACACTCCCTCCTCTGAAGAATGAGATTTGGAAGGTGGATGCATTTTAAGGTGGAATTGTGTTTTGAATTGATGATCCGTCTTTCTAAGGTGCTTATTCCCTTCCTGTTGAAGTGTGGGCAGCCACAGTGAGGACAGAAGGTTGGGCTGGAGGCTGGGGAGACGGAGGGGAGGGGGCCGGTAGTCCCAGTTGGGACTGCAGATCCGAGGTTTCATGGGCACAAAGGAAACCCGTCGTAGGTTTGGATTTCCTTCCCTGTTATCACCCCAGGTTGAAAGGGGACTGTAGCTCTTCTGCTAGACCCAAGCCATGCTCACAGTGGGATGGAGCGGTTGCTCCTAAGGGGGAGATTAAGGAATAAATCAAGTTGCTCCCTGACCACCCAGCTCCCAATTTCTTCCTGGAGATGAACGTCAGAAAAAGCTACTAACTAACTTTCATGTTCCAGACATGGGGCTCTGTCCACCGCAGGCAGGTCTACCCACCTGAACTGTTGTCCTGCCAACAACCCCGCTCAGTCCCCTCCTATCTGCCCGTTTCCAACGTGTAATTTATCAGTGGCAACATACCCTCCGCGGTGAGGGCCAGGCAATTATGTAATCGTGTCGTGCCTCAGATCCCCAAATTGTCGGCTCCCCCCACCACCCCGGATAACAAATCCAATGGAACAACAAGCCTCACTACCAACACCCGCACCGCTACCGCTACCCGATCCCGGTAGCAACCCTTTCTGTTTTACTAGTTTCCTATTAGCTGCCTCCTTAAATCTGCTAATCTGGATACTGCATTAGCCGGATGTCAGTCAAGCCGCCGTCCACGGCGGAGCCTTCTTCATATACCAATTTAAATCATTCATGGTCTTTTCTTTGGCATTATTCAAAAGATCATAATAATTTTCTTGTGCCCACGGCACAAAAAAATCAATTATTTCCCCACAAAGACTTGAAAGTACTTAGCGAGTGCGGCAAGAAAAGCTGAGGGTGATATCAAATTGAAATTGCACTCATTACATACAACACAATTAGTTGCCACTAGCCTGGCCGGGCTTTAATTCTGAATGGCATATCTTTATTATTACAGAAACAAGCATGCAAATGGCATTGTTCAGGATTTGCCGAAATCAATAGGATATAGTGCTGTGTGTTTGGTGGCCACTGTCACTCACGCTGCTGTGGATGCGAGATAATGTGTGTGTTTGAATTAATGAAGGGAGCAGGCAACATCATAAGTGACACCCAAATAAAAGAAATGGGTACATGATATTTGTAATTATTCTACTTGTGTTTTTGTTGTAAATACTTGTGCTTTTTGTTTTTTAATCAAAGGATTAATTGCATTTTAATAAGGCATTATGATTTGCAGAGCTTTAGTTAATTAAAACTTGTAGTATATAATTATGAAGTGATGCTGAGATTTTTCTAAAGATCACCCATATGTTTAGAATATGTATAATTTTTCTGTTAAGCGGTTGTGATCTTCCCCCCAACCTCCCTCCCCCACCTTTCTCCTTGGTCCCTCCCCTCCCAACAGAAGACATGGATGACTTACGTGAAATGGTGAATTGATGATAGCAGGTGCTTTCCTCTAAGAGGAAGCTAGGACCCAATTTAGGTTATTGCGCAAATTAAGATGACTCTGAAGCACACTCATGGGATCCACTATGGCAGAAAACTTTTTTGTTGACACTTGCTTTCCGGGTAACCCGCCTGAGATGCAGCCCTGTAGAGGTCTGGGGGGGTTGACGTGGGTTTTGGAGGGCAAACACGGAGATTTTGCCGTCTGGGTGAGATGGTACCATTTAGAGTTAGACCCTGATTGGCTCTTTGGGGCTGGGACCCAACCCCAGTGGAGTCACAGAGTCCCGACCTTGGCCTCTGTGGCACATAGGAACTTAACTTGGGAGGGGGTGGGGTGGAGAGAGGGGATGCTGAAAATCTAGGGAGCTTGGAATTCCCGAATGTTAACACATTAGTAATTCACAGTGGAATCCAGCCCAGAGACGGGGAATCGCGTTTCCTGTAGGTGTGTATTATGTGAAGGCTGATGGATTAATTGCTAGATAGATGGAATCGAGCTAAGGTAAAACATTATTAAAAAGTTTTAAAATCTTAATGTAACATTTTGAAATTTGCTTTGGGGAATTTTTTCTTTTCAGGCTCCTAGTTTTCCATTCTCTCCAGGATCAGGAGTCTTAGTTGTCTTGGCAGAAGGAGGGCTCCGCGCGCGGAGAGCTTACGAAGCTCTTTGTTAAGAAGATCCAGATGGTCCTGTGATCCTGGGTGGATGCGAAAGCTGGTGGCTGGGCCTTGGGTGACCAATGATTCAGGGAGATGAGGTGACCCAAGTTATCCTTTGGGACCTGGTTGGCTGGGCACCCAAAGGCGAATTTCCCTCCCTTCTCAAGACCCAGACACTGTAGTGAGGACTATTAAGATCCCCCACTCCCTGCAAGGCAATGTGGAGAAGGATAAGGTTGAGGGGAAGAGGGTCTTGTGATGCTCATGCCCCAAACCTAGTTTTCCAGGAGACCCACAATAGTGCTCTAAGTAGGGTGGCCCGAAGCTGATTTAAAATCTACTATTATTAGGTTGGTCATGGCTTCCTATTTTAACTCTGAAAACCTAGAGCTTGAAAAGGTGGTTCATTCAAAGCTTGCTAAAATATTTGCTCAGCAGCACAATGGCGTGTGATGGAAAATAAACTCTTGTGGCTTGCTGCATCCTATCAGCCGCGGCCTGCAGCAGGGAAAGAATGAGGGAAGGTCAGTCAATTATGTGTGGTAATCACCGTAAGCATATTATCTGAGACACAGATGTCTTCTATGACCCCACACGACATGGCTATTAACCTCGGAGCAATATAAAAATGGAGTGGGCTTGGGGGGAGGAGCGGAGGTAAACCAGACTTTCAGCCTAGCCTTGTCCACAGGGGCTCCGAAAAAAAAAAAAAATGTTGTGGACATGAAGACTATTTTCAGGACCCCATCCAACAATCTGACCCCTGCTCACGGTGGCCGGGTCCTCGAGCCCCTCCTTCCCGGAGACCTTTCTATAGGTCTGGTCGTGTGTAGAAGTACTGGCCTCATCTGAAAACGAGACTGATAAATCCACTCGGGAGAGACCTCAGTCACACAATGGCCCTGGAACGCTACTTTCTGTTCACCAAAGAAGAGGAGAGAGGGAAAAGCAATCTGGGTGTTCACATGCACATTTGAATAAGCTCACTTCCACTCTCGGACGTTAGTGAGCAAGGGAGGACAGGGCTGTCCCTCAAGGCATGTCAGGGGACACAATCAGGTTACCCAGGGGACACGACCCAATGGAAGCCATGGGCTTTTACCTCAGGCTTTTAGCCCTGATTCTGTGTCTCCTTGGAGAAATCGGCTCCAGGCCCAGCCTGGGGGACCGGGCACAAGAGCTGTTCATGAGTTGTTACGTGGTCGGGGATGCACACACTTTTGGGGAAACATCTTCCCTGGGAACTACCCTGGGCCAGATGCTGAGGATTCCAAAATGAAGAAGTGAGTTTCTGCCCTCCAGGAAATTATAGTCTGAGGGGGTAAGGATGCAGGAAGACTTGAATGCAAGGTTCGTCTCAACTTCTTTCAAAACGCATTGTGGATGCTGGAGTAGGGTACAGAAGCGCTCTGGGAAGAAACGAAGAAGGGACTCTTTGAGCCAAGGGGCTTGGAAAATCTTCCTACGGGCCCTCTCCTTGCCTGTTGTCTCATTCCCACGGCCCTAGAAGCAACATCGGACCCATCGCAGACTTGAGACTCAAACAGGTAAGGTTCCTTGCCCCAGGCCTCAGAGCTGCTTAGTGGTAGAGCCCGGAGTAGAACTCAGACCCAGCTGACTCCGAACTCTACTAACCAGGAAGCTGAACTGGCCTGTCAGGTGGGAGGACAGCATTTCAGGTGGAGGGAGAAGGTAAGCAAGGAGGCATCGAGGAAGGGCAGGGACAGCTGGGGCTGGGAGCAGGTAGGAGGCCGTGACCAGGAAACAGGGCTACCCCAGTCCCAGGGCCTCGTGGGCCTTGCCATGCTGTTCAGTTTCCTCCTGCCAACAGCAGAAGGTCACTCTGAGAGTTGCATGGTGAGTGAATGGCGGGGGCAGGGGAGGGGGGGCAGTGCTGAAGATCAGAGACCTGAAGCGAGCTGGGGAGCTATCAGAGCAGGGCCAGGTGCAGGGGGGGGCGGTACAGGACGTTGGAGGGGAGGAAGGGCTGCATATCCTGAAGGGATGTGATAGCGAGGGAAAGGGAAGAGCCTAGGATTACCTCAGTTCCTCGCCACAACCCCTCGCGTGTCTTATATGGCCTGACACTGCTTTCCTCTCTCTTTAACAACAAAGACATGGAGGTGTGGAAAGATTAAGTCACTTGCCCAGAGTGGAGAAGCTCGTAATTTGTCCTAGCCAGGTTTTGAAGCTGGTCTCTGATTCTGTAGCCAAGATTCATGCCCCTGGGGCCCACTGTGTGTGTGTGGGGGGGGAGGGTGCGGGAGGAGGCACAGAGGACCCGGCCCCGATGCTTGAGTCTATGTTCACCTCTTCCATGGATCTCTTCCCTTCTTCCCTCTCCCTAAGCCTTTTCAGTGTAAAAGAAGTTTATAGGTTTGTTTTCAAAATTGCAGAGATAACCCCAGCCACTTTTGTATTTTTAAGCAATTATGAGAAGGTGATTATATCAAATGAGTTACAGAAGAGATATTGTTGTTATTTATAATATATACATTTTTTAAAAAACTTCAAACAGTTGAATCCAACAGGTATTCATGACATAGGTTTTAGTGAGGGTGACAAAATTGTGATTAGCATGACTAATAAATAGTCTTTAAAAAATAAAAGATTTTATTTATGTGTTTGACAGAGATCACAAGTAGGCAGAGAGGAAGGCAGGGGGTGGTGAAGCAGGCTCCCTGCTGAGCAGAAATTCCCAATGCAGGGCTTGATCCCAGGACCCTGAGATCATGACCTGAGCCTAAGGCAGAGGCTTAACCCAATGAGCCACCCAGGCGCCCCAATAAATGGCCTTCTTAAGTGTTATTTTGCAAATCTATGGCAGACCCATTTGGGTGGCTTTCAGCATCCTT
Organism: Mustela nivalis; assembly: GCF_964662115.1. Lineage (NCBI taxonomy): Eukaryota > Metazoa > Chordata > Mammalia > Carnivora > Mustelidae > Mustela > Mustela nivalis. Next base: position 76,748,287 of record NC_139027.1, read on the forward strand.
TCCCACACCCTCACTATCCTAACAGACCCTATTTTGTTCAGGTTTCTCCCCACTCCATGTGGCCTTCAGCTCCAAAGGGCAAACCCTGATGGGTCTGAGACAGCATGACAGCCCCCTCTGGCACGGAGTGGGGGGATGTAACTCTGGTCAGGGAAATGGGGCTGGATGTACTGGGAGCCTTCTGGGAAATGTTTCCTCCCTCCTAAGGAAACCCCTTTCTCCCCAGGAAGAAATGGTCTCTCTCTGTAATTTCTCATGCCTGGATGTGACGTGTCCAACTGCAGCAACCGTACTGTGACCCGAGGAGGCACATGGGCTCCCAGAGCAGGCAGGGCAGAGAGCGGGAATGGCTCTGGGCCCTCCATGATGTCACCCCGAACCACTGGATACTACGCTGTGGAGTTGCTCTACCTTTGACCTTTATGTGCTTGGGGACTGTTGTAAATGTCCTTATTGTAGAAGTCTCTTTTGCCTTTTTTAAACAGTTGTGGTCCAGTGTACCTAACATAAAATTTACCACGTGAGCCATTGTTAAGTGTATGATTCCGTGGCATTGAATACGCTCGCAGTGTTGGGTGGCCATTGGCACCGTGCATCTGCAGAACGCTCTCCTTCCCAAATGAAACTCTGCCCCATTAACCATGACTCCCCACGCCCTTCCCTCCTCCAGCCCCTTGGAACCACCATCCTACTTTCTGGCTCTATGAATGTGATGGCTCCAGAACCTCCTAGAAGGAGAATCATATACCATTTGTTCCCTTTAAAAAAAAAAAAAAAAAACAGTGAGCTATAATTGACATGGACTATTCTACTAGTCTCAGGTGTACAACATAGTGACTCGACATTCGCATACGTTGTGAAACGATCACCACTCTAAGTCTGGTCCCATCCATCACCGACCATAGTTCACATTTTTTTTTCCCGGTGGTGAGAATTTTTGAGCTCCACTCTTCGAACAACTGTCTTGTTAACTACAGTGACTGTGCCGTACATTATATCTCCATGACTTATTTATTTTATAACAAAATTTGTACTTTTTGACTCCTCTTCACCCATTTTGCCCACCCCCACCCCCCAGGTCCTGCCTCTGGGAACCACTGATCTGTTCTATGTTATCTATGACTTTGGGTTTTCTTTTGTTTTAATTTGGTTGGTTGGTTGGTTGGTTGGTCTGCTTTAGATTCCACATGTAAGAGAGATCCTACGGAATTTGAGTTTTCCAGTCTGACTTCTTTCACTTAGCATAATGCCCTCAAGGTCCATCCATGTAGTCACAAATGGCAAGATTTCCTTCTTTTTATGGCTGAATAATATTCCACCATGTACATAAACCACATTTTCTTTACCCATTCATCCCCCAGCAGACACTCAGATTGTTTCCATATCTTGGCTGTTATAAATAAGACTGCAATGAATATGAGGGTGCAGATACCTTTTCAAGTTACTGTTTTCATTTTCTTCTTAAATACCCAGAAGCGGAATTACTGGATTATATGGTAATCCTATTTTTAATTTTTTGTTTTCCACAGTGGCTACACCAATTTATATTCCCACCAACGGTGTAGAAGGATTCTTCTCTTTGCAATACCTGTTATTTCTTGCCTACTTTATAAGAGCCATTCTAACAGCATTTGTCCTTTTGTGACTGGTTCATTTCACTTAGCATAATGTCCCCAAGGTTCTTCATGATGAGTGTGTAAGTAATTTCGAGAAGGAGTTTCTGAGATTTGCAGCTGAAGGCACTCCAAGTTATTAAACCATTAAACCAAGACTTAAAATTTGTCTTCTCCTCAGTGACTCTTAAAAGTAATGGTTAAGGACATGGACTCTAGAACCCAAATCTCTGATTTTAAATCCTCGCTTGACAATTAACTCGTTGTATGACCTTAGAAAATTTGCTTGCCTCTTTATGCTTTGATTTTCTCTGCCGTTCAATGTATATTAATAATACTGCTTCCTGCTTAGGATGCTGGAGACCTAAATGAGCTATTACACACAAAGGCCCTTAAGGGGGCCTGGCACACAGCAATTCTCATCTTCGCTATTACTGTCGTTTTTGGCTAGGAGCAGGCAGCGGTTTCGACAGCTTTCCCACATGCCTTGCATGAGTTTATCCTACACTCAGCTGGCCATTAGGAGACAGAAGATCTGGAATGGGTCCCCTTCCCTGCCTTTGTTGCTCTGTCTGGAATGAAGGTTTTGAGTCCTCTCCAGTCTTTCTCAGTCTTTCTCTTGCTTTGGGTCTTCCTGCTCCCATCTCAGGGATGTGTCCACCTTCCCCTTGTTCTCTGCTCAGTTCTAGAAAAACCAATGCCAGCAGCGTCCCAGGACCAAAAGGCCCAGAGGTAACTGGTGCTGTGGACCAGAAGACCAAGAGTGGGTAGCTAGGCAGCCCGGTCACTCCTGCGAGAGTCCTGGGCTCAAGGGGGGAGGCATTTGAGAGATGGAGTGTAACTCTGGATAGCATGGGCAGAGAGTAAGGAGAGTAAGCCTGGCCCCTGGTTTCCCTGTGCGGGAATCTGAGGAGATGAGGTAGAGCAGGAATCCAGGGACTAAACTGAGGGAGGGACCAGCAGGCACGGAAAACTCCAGAGACCAGGACGTAGACCCAGACACAGTTGCTTTGCTCCCAGCACGTGCAGGGGGAGGTGCCCAGCATCCCCTGCTCTAAACCCCAGGGCTATCTCTGTAACCAGCTGTTGATGCGATTAGCAAAGGAGGAGAGCGTAAGATCACCTGGAAGGGTGGAAGGTGGGAGTCAAAGAAGCAATTCTGGAGCTAGATACAGGGGTGTGTGTGTGTGTGTGTGTCCATGTGTGTGTGGTGTTTCTTAATGGCCCCATCTGCATGGAAAGGCAAGAAAAATCCTTTCTTGCATTATGAAGATCTTGCCAAGAACAAATAAAATATATAGCTGAGAACACTATTATATAATTGGGCGGAAAAGAATACATGAAATGATGCATTAAAAAGTACCTGGAAAAGAAGAAAGCCTTCAAGGTAAATTGTTATTGGTGTGCCTTTCTAAGACGTCATTTGGGCCCAACCTCATGGTGACAGAAGGAAATGCATTCTTCTGGTGTGATAAGAGCACAACCTTGGATATGCCACATTTAGACACCAGAGAAGGGAGGCATTTTAGGGGCCCTAGACACTGATTCCCCACTGTCCCCCTTTACAGAAGTGCCCAGGTCTGCAGGGAGGCCCTGAAGTGTGGGGTCGGACTGAAACTCTCTAGGAAACCCACTTAGACAGAAGGGAAATTGGCTAAGATTTTTTATTGGGGGGGGGGGGGATTGGTTAGCAGAGAGGGGCCACAGCCACTAGAGGTAGGGAGGCTGCCTGATAAACTGTATATTTGGCGGAGGGACAAGGAGGAGATAAAAGATTAAAAAATGTAATAGAAGATTTGCTTACACTTCTTGGAATGGTAATTAAATTTATTTATAGTTATGGAAAATTTGGGGAAGGGAGGAAAAGCAATTTAAATGCAGAGTTTTCACAGGGCAACTGCAAATGGCTTGCTTTAACGGTGCCTCTGAAGGTTAACAGAATGACAGGGAGGTCAGAGTGAAGAGCATATGATAAGTGACAAGTGTGAACGTGGCAAATCATGTATTTAAAATTACTCTGAGCTTTATCAAATGTTTCCTCTTGAAAATAAACTATCCTGGAAGGAAAGGTTAACTGAGAAAAGAGTATTACTCTAATGTTCCCGTGATGACCGGGGAGGGTAGGGGGGGAAGGGAAGGGTTCCTGTCATGTAGGAGAAGGGGAGATAAATGTAAATAGGTTGTTATGCTATTAACTGTGAAGAAACAAAGATATTCCAAACTCACACTGCACTCGGAGGAAAGGCAAGAAAATGTTCCCTGTCCTCATTGTTTTTCCTGTCTCCGTGAGCCCGGTCCACACATGGAGTGGATGGGGGACACACGCCACAGGGGGAGTTATGGAGGAGGAAGAGCCAATGCCCCCAGAGCTATAACTGTCCATGATCAGCTCTGGCCATTTAGAGAAATCCAGAGGATTCCCTGAACACCTCCCCAAATCCTTCACATCCGTTACCAGGTTTCAACCTCTTACAGGACTTGTCTTTGACCCTGCGTGGAGGAAGGGTAAGGTGTGCAACTGAGCAAAGCCAAGCATCCTAGCAACCCAGCCTAGCCAGTGGGGAGGAGCCATCCACTTTCAGTGAAGGTCATGAACTTTGCCCCATCTTTCCCTCATAGCCTCAGCTTTCTCCAGCTTGTTGGAGGGAAGCTTCAGTTGGCTGGGTGGAACCGTGGAAGCAGCCTCCTAAAAGTCAAAAACAAATCAGCAATGTCATTTTTGAACACTATTATTTAATACTGTTCTGGAATTATTGGCCCACAAACTGAAACAGGGAAGAAGTGAAGTTATCATTCTTCATATATGATGTACATGATCATTACCAAGGGAAAAGAGCAATAGGAGAATTGAGTAAAAAACTCTTTTAATTCAGTGACATGGCTGAGTACACAATTCATTGAAAGTAATTTATATATAGCTCTTCTAAATAAGGTGGGAACCAGTTCCAAGAGATAAAGGAAGAAATCCTACTTAGGGATAGATCAAGCAGGTAATATCCAAGAGCTGGGTTATTTAAGATGGCAATGAATGACAACATGGACCCAAAAAGGCCTGGGCAAAGGATATTCTTGTACAGAAAGAGTCACCATCATAAAGATGTGACTATTCTCTCAATTAATCTATAAACCCCAGTACATGTTTTTGGTGAAAGAGTCTTGACAAACTGAGTCTACATTTCACGTGGAAAAACAAACAAGCCAGAATTGCCATAAAAATTCTAAAAATGAGGTGGGATGAAGGGGACTGGCTCATCCAGATATTAAATATATCATAAAGCTACAAAATTGAAGCAGTCTGATACTGGCACATGAATAGACATCAAGGAACTATGAATAGAAATAATTTGCATATCTATCTCACATACCGATGGATCAATGGTAAAAAGCAGAACAAATGAACTTTATAAGGGCAAGAGGGAATATGGGACAGTACTTTTAATGAGTCCAGACTGAAGACAGCATCTCTACTTATGCCATAAAGGCAAAAAACCATAAAGAAAGGTTTGGAAAACTTGATTATATAAAAAACCAAAGATTATGTATGGGAGAAAAACACCATAAACAGTGGCAAAAACAAACAAAATACAAAAAAATTGGGAAAAAATTACTCGCAACTCATCACATAAGAAAGAAATAATTTTAATATGAAGTTTCTAAAAATCAGTGACAAAAAGACCAACTAACAGAAAAAGAAATAGAAATTGTTTTCAGAAGTGAAAACTGGGGGCACCTGGCTGGTACAGTCTGACTCTTGATTTCGGCTCAAGTCATGATCTATCTCAGAGTCATTGGATTGAGCCCCGTGGCCAGCTCTGTGCTCGGCGTGTTGTCTGCTTGTCCCCTGACCCCTACCCCACTCTCTATCTATCTCTCTCTCAAATAAATAAGTCTTTTTAAAAAATGAAAAGGAAACATGGTTGAGCACTCGTGATGTATGGAAGTGGGGAATGTGCACATCGTACACTTGACAACTAATATTACCCTGTATGTTAACTAAATGGAATTTAAATAAAAGCTTCAAAAAAAAAAAAAGATTTGGAAAGGCAAAATTTAAAAAAATGAAAAGAGGCCTGACCTCTCTCATAATAAAAGAAGAACAAAATGAAAATGAAGTACCACATTTCACTTATCAACCAGGAAAAAGATTTAAATGTGAAACTGTGTAGGGAAAAAGGAAATGTACATTAATGATGGGCATATATACTAACATGATCTTTATAAAGAATTAATTTAACAATGTCTATCAAGAGTACAAATGAACATCATCTTTGACTCTGGGATTTAGCATCTAGGAATTTATTCTACTTATGTATTCACACAGGTAATATAAGAATATTTATTGAACCATACTTGTAATAGCGAAAAATGAAAAACAACCTAAATGCTTGTCCTATGACACTGGTTGTATAAATTATTGTTCTTACATGCAGTGCAATGAAACAGTTTCCAAGATGTATTTGTAAGTGGAAAAAGCAAAGTGCATTACCTTCGACAACATGGATGAATCTTAAAAATATAATATTAACCCCCCCCCAAAAAAAGCAAAGACACAAAGGACTATATACAATATGATTCCGCTTATATAAAGTCCAAAAACAGGCCAAGCTGTTTTAGAGATAACCATTCAGAGGAGGCAAAACTATACAGAAAAGCAAGGAAGTGGATATCACAAAAGTCAAGATAATGGTTCCCTCTACAGGGAGGGAGGGACTGGATGTGAAGAGGAAACACAGGCTCTGGAATGTTGACCGTGTTCTGTGTCTTGATCTGAGTGGTGGTTACACAGGTGTACACTTTATCATAATTTCTCTATGAAGATGTCTTTGCATTTTCCATGTGCACATTCTTTTCCCCCAACAACTCTTTCGTGAAAGCTACTATGTGTATAGCATGATACTACTTATTAAAAAAAAATAAGATACATATGTGTCCTTCTCTATACATAAAAATAACTCTGAAATGATTGGCACAAAACTGATAGCAGTATTTGGGTCTGGGGAACTGAGCTGCTTGAAGACAGAGATGGGAGGAAGACCTACTTTTCACTGAGAACCTGTTAGTGCTTTTCAAATGTTCAACATGTGCATCTATTACCTTTAAGGACATGTCTAAAACATTGATTAAGCTTCAAAATGATGATCATACCAAAGATCAGTTAAAATTTTTAAATGGACTTTTACAGAAAGGGAACTGAAAACATAATGCACCTTGATTCTAGGGAAAAAAAGAACCATAAAAATCTATTGGCTGGGACATAGCAGGGAACATCACGCCTCTAGAAAATTCAATAGAAAGGAGTTTCTTATGGGATATTCAATAGCTCACAGCATCATTGCACCAAAGAAACAGACTCCAGATTGAGCTTTCAGAAATAGTTCTCAAGGCCACCAATTCCCTAGCTAACTGAGCCACCAAGATAGTGGCTGCCTCTTACATGATCTGAAGTCACCATGATCAGGAAGCTGCTGTTATGATCTATACCAACAGAATGAGTGTCCTGTACCCTCCTCTCCACCCCCTTGAGGTGAAGGACCAGTCCCTTGGACCCCTACTAATCCCACCACAGGAAACAAATGTCTCCACAACATGTGTGTTCTATTGGCAGAGCTAGACCATATCCAGAATGCTAGGTGCAAAGAAGTCTGGGAAACGCACCAAATACATGTCTAAGTTTGTCCTACCGCTGTGCAGAACAATTTTATAGTATCTAGTAAAGTTGAAATTGCCCCTCCCCTAGGACAAAGAAACTCTACTTCAAAGTAAATGTCATAAAGAAACTCACACATTTGCCTGAGGAACTATCAAGAAAGTTTATTCCAACAGCACCTAAGACAGTGAAAAATTGGAAACAGCCGAAATATCCACCCATAGGACAATGGATTATGACATGTTTTTTTCAATAGATACTATACAGTAATTAAAGATACCAACTAAAGCCACATGGGCTAAAATAAATAAATCTCAAAACAATAGTAGGTAGTATATTATATAATAAAAACAATGGGTGTAGAATTATGCAGATAGCAAGATACCATTTATAATAGTTTTTTAAATCACAAAGCAACACTGTATTGGAACAATGAACACATACGTATATCACATGGATGGAAATGATAAATGCCAAATTTTGATTAGTGGTTGCCTCTGGAGAGAAAGGAGGTGGGATTAGAGAGGGGTACTCAGAGTTTTCAACTGCTCTGTAATGTTTTCCTTTTTTTTTTTTAAGACTTTATTTATTTATTTATTTATTTATTTATTTTAGAGAAAGAGAGAGTACGCATGCACATGCAGGTGGGTGGAGGGGAAGAAGGAGAAAGAGAATCTTAAGCAGACTTGGTGCAGAGCCCATCCCAGGGCTCAGTCTCATGACCCTGAGATCATATCCTGAGCCAAAATCAAAAGTCAGACGCTTAATCAACTGAGCCACCCAGGTTTCCATGTTTTACTTCTTTATAAAAAAATCTGAGCCAAACATGGCCCATGAAACTGAACAGTGAGTACATTGATAAGTATATTATTATTTGGCACAACTATCTATATTTTTAAATACCTCATAATAAAAAATTTTGAAGTTTGGATAAACATTAAAATTAAAAAAAAATAGGGGCATCCAGCTTTCTCAGTCATAAGAGCATGCAACTTTTGATCTCAGAGTCATGAGTTCAAGCCCCATGTAGGGTGTAGAGGTTACTTAAAAAATAAAATATAAAAAAAAATCATTAAAACAAAATTTTAAAATGTATGCAATCTCTAATTAGCAGAGAAAACAAAACAAGTAGAGATAAAGAAAATATCATCAATCCAACAATAGAAAAGGAGCAGAAAGTCAAGGACAAACATGGAAAAGAAGAAATAGAAAGAATATGCCAGAAAAAATTCCATATTTCAGTAATTGTCATAAACATAAGTGGACAAAACTCAACTACAAAAAGCCTGAGCTTATCACGTTAGATTGTCTAAATCCAAACATGTGCTGTCTACAAGTTCACCTCAAAGCAAAATAATAGAAATATTGAAGCCAAGTGCAGGGCAAAGGTATACAAGGCAAATGTTAATCAAAATAATTACTCATATTGGACAAAATACAATATAAGGGAAAAGACAAATAAAGTGGAATATTTCATAATGCAGAAACAATTCATAAATAAGGTATAATTATCATGAAATTGTATGTACCTAATATGATAGTTTCAAAATATATAAAGTAAAAACTGACATAATTACAAGGAAAAAAATTTTAAACCTCAAATTTTTAAACTTCAAATTACAGTGGGAGGTCTATCCACCTGTATCAGGTGGATAGATTAAGTAGAAAATAGAGAAAATATATAAATAATAACATTAAATGGTGAAAGAGAACCTAAGTACAGATGCAGTAGGAATTTTAAATCATAAAATAATCTATAGATGATTTTACTGATATTTGAAAACTGAATTTGTCTAAACTTGAGAACTTAGATAAATGGATAATCATCAAAACTAACTCAAAGAAAATTATTACCTTTATGGGATCTGTAGTCACTACTAAATAAATTGAATCAGTACGTTAACTCCATCATCAAAACAACGGTTCCAGAGAATGGAAAGTTAGAAAAAACTAACTCATTCCATATAGCTAGTTTAATCTTAGACAAACCACCAGGTTTATTACCTGAATAAGAATAATAGGGTAAGACAGTCATAGGAAAAAGGGGCAAGGAAGGAAGGGAAGAAGGGTGGAAGGAAGGGAGGGAGAGAGGAAAGAAGGGAGGAGAGAGCCATATGGCAATGTCACTTATGAACATAGGTGGAAAATACAAAATCAAATTAACTTCAGAAGGGTTCAAAAGCAATAATGTGTCTTGGTCAAGTAGGATTTATCCTAGGATTGTATCAGTCAATAGCAGAAAATATATCAATGTAAGTGACCACTTATCAGATTAAAAGAGAAAAACAGGATTATCTTAGCAGATGCAGAAAATATTTGAAAAATTAAATACTCTTTCATAACTAAGAAAAAGGAAATATTTATTTAACTGGAAATAGAAGGGGTCTGTTTCAATGTGATACTAAATATCACCCCAAAATCTTCAATAAGATCTTAGTTAATGTTTGAAGTTTAGTTTGAAGTTCTCTTGACGTCAAAAGACATGGAGGCCCTCTTTTGCTCCTTTTGCATAAAATTATACTAGAGGTCTTAGAGTATGCAATAACACCAGGATAATTTTAGTTATTTACAGACAACACAAAGAAAACTTTAGTTACATAGAACAACAGGTAAAAAATTTCATTTATGAACATAATTATCTGCATAGAAAATTTAAAAAACCAAGCTCTTAGGTCTAATCAGAGCATTAAGCAAGGCTACTGGATTCAGCACCAACACAGAAAAAGTGTGAGCCTGTCTAGACACTAGTAACCAGCTATTAGTCAAGAATGTAATATACAGTGTAATTCCAAAGTTCCAAGTTATTGTGTGGGCATTGACAAACTGATTCTGAAATGGAGAAGCAGAAGATTCAGAAGAGCCAACATAGTATTTTAGAACAAGAACAAAGTCATAGAAGTGACACTACCCAATTTTAAGACTTACTATAAAGCTGTAGTAATCAAGACAGTGTGGCATGGGCAAAAGAATAGACAAATAAACCAATGGAACAGAGAGTCCAGAAATAAACTCACATAAATATGGTTAACTAATCTTCGACAAAGGAACAAAGACAAAAAAATGGAACAAAGGTAGTTTTTTTAATAAATGTTGCTGGAACAATTGGACATTCACATGTAAAAGAATAAATCTTCACAAAAATTAACTCAAAATGCATGGTAGACCTAAATGTAAAATGCAAAACCATAAAACCCCTAGAAGATAATATAGGAGAAAAATTAGATGGTCTTGGGTTGGCAATGATCTTTTAGATATAACACAAAAGGCATGATCTATAGAAGAAATAATTATTAAGCTCAACTTCATGAAAGTGAAAAACTTTTGCTCTGGGAAAGACATTATCCAAAGAATGAGAAGACAAGCCACAGCTTGAGAGAAAATATTTGCAAAATATACATCCGATAAAGGACTGTTATCCAACATATACAAAGAATTCCTAAAACTCAGCAATAAAAAAAAAGAACAATCCAGTTTAAAAATGAACAAAAGACCTGAACAAACACCTCACCAAAGGGATATACAGAGGGAAAGAAAGCATATGAAAATATGTTCAATGTCATATGTCATTAGGGAGTTTTAAATTAAAACAACAACGAGACACCACTGCATACCTATTAGTAATGGCTAAAATCCAAACTCCGACAACACCAAATGCTGACAAGAATACGGAGCAACCGAAATTTGTATCCCTTGATGGTGGGAATGCAAAATGGTACAGCTACTTGGGAAGACAGTTTGGCGTTTTGTTACAAAGCTAATATATTTTAACCATGTGATCCAGCAATCATGAACTGAAAACATGTCCATGCAAAATTCTGCACAAGGATGTTTTAGTATATGTGCTGCCGAAGCGAACACTGCACAAGGATGTTGACAGCAGCTTTTTTCATACTTGCCAAAACTTGGAAGCAGCTGAGATGTCTGTCCTTTAATGAATGGATAAATAAACTGGTACACCCAGACAATGACACACTTAACACTAAAAAGAAAGGAGCTATCAAGCCATGAAAAGACATGAAGGAACCTTAAATGTAAATTACTAAGTGAAAGAGGCCAATATGAAAAGGCTACATACTGTTTGATTCCAACCATGTGACATCCTGGAAAACACGAAACTGGCAACAGAAAGAAAGACAAGTGGTTGCCAGAGGTTATCAAGGAGAGAGGGATGAAGAGGCGCAGCACAGAGGATGTTGTTTAGAGCAGTGAAAATAGTCTGTGCAATACTACAGTAGTAGATACTTTCATCATACATTTGTCAAATCCCATGATATGGACACACTAAGAGTGAACCCTAATGTAAACTATGGACTTCGCGTGATAATGATGTGCCAACGGTTTGTTTAGCATTTTTTTAAAAAATTTCGTTTATTTGAGAGAGAGAGAGCACAAGCAAGGTGGAGCAGAGAGAGAGGGGGAAGCAGGCTCCCCGCTTAGCAGGGGCCCCGATGCAGGGCTCGATCCCAGGACCCTGGGATCATGACCTGAGCTGAAGGCAGATGCTTAACCAACTGAGCCACCAGGAATCCCTAGGTTCATCATTTGTAAAAAATGCACCAGTCTGCTGCTGGTTGTCGATAGTGCAGGAAGTTGTGCTTATGTGGAGACATGGAGTATGTGGAAACTCAGTATACCCTCTGCTCAATTTTGCTGTGACCCTGAAACTCCTCTTAAAAGTGAAGTTGACTGGGGCCTCTGGCCAGCTCAGTAGGTAGAGCACACAACTTTTCATCTTGGGGTTGTAAGTTTGAGCCCAATGTTGGGTGTAGAGATTACCTAAAAATAAAATTTTTTAAAAATAAAGTTGTTTATTTAAAAAATAAAAACTTCAAATCTATTTGAAGAAAATATAGGCAAATAAATTATGACCACAAGGTAAGATAAGATGTTTCTTAAAGACACACACACACACAAACACAGAAATCATAAAGGAAAAGGCTGAAAAAAATGTGACATCCAAATGGAAAACTTTGTGAACAAAAGACATCATCAACAAAATGAATAGCCTAGCGGTATCTGGGAGAAGATATTTACATCCTATATAACAATCAAAAGATTATTATTTAGAATAAAGAGCTACAAACAACCAAATAGAAAAATGCGTGATTCACGTAAGAAGAAAACTGAGTAGCCTAAAACACATTTTTAAAAGTTCAGCCGAAGTATAATCAAGGAGCACTAATTAAAATCACAATGAGAGATCATTTCACACACATCAGATTAGCAGAAAATAAATTTTGATTGTTGAAAGGATATGGGAGAATAAGAACTCTATCACAATGCTGGTGGGAATGCAAATTGGCATAACCATTTTAGAGATCGACTTGGCAATATCCAGCAAAATGTGACTTGTGCATATCCTATGCCCGAGTAGATCTGCCTTTAGTTAAATACTGTAGAAAAACACTTGCGTGTGTATTCAAGGAGATATTACAAGAATGTTCATTCTAGCACTCGAATAGCAAAAAATTGGAAACAATCCAAATGTCCATTAGTAGAAAAAGGAATAAATAAATTATGCAATGTTTATTCTACAAACTACTATCAAGGGGTTAAAATGGATGGACTGTACTTAAAGGTATCAACATGGATAGACCTAGAAACAGTGTAGAGGAAAAAAAGGCTTATGTAACATTATAAACTGTAGGATTTCATTTAAGTGAATTTAAGTTGTTGTTTTGTTTTGTTTTGTTTTTTTAATTTAACAGAGAGAGAGATCACAAATAGGCAGAGAGGCAGGCAGAGGGAGAAGGGGAAGCAGGCTCCTCGATGAGCCTAATGTGGGGCTCAATTCCAGCACCCTGAAATCATGACCTGAGCCAAAGGCAGAGGCTTTAACACACTGAGCCACCCAGACGCCCCCATTTAAGTGAATTTGAAAGAACACAAAGCAATATATTGTTTATGGCTACCTGTTTGTTACAAAATACAGTTATTTATGAATCCTGTCAATTAGGATCTTTTGAATGCAAGTAATGGAAACCCTTCAATCTAATGGCCAATCTAAACTGTCCTGAGTGCAAAGGATTAGATTATCAGGAGAGGACCTGGGGAATGGCAAGAGACTGATGTTTCTCTTGCTCAGTCTTCCTCCTTTCTCTGCGTTAGCATGCCTGTAGTCATCTCTCTCTTGTTGGGTTTTACCAAAAGCAGTAAGAAGGAGTTAACACACCAAGATCCTGAATTTCTTCCTAATATTATAGCTTCAATAGGCATGTGATCTATGTCGGAAGGAACAAAGGGGGCACTGATTTTGAATCAAGGGTCCTCAACTTTCAAGCCTCCTCTGTTTTCCAACCTCCACTCAGCTTATTCCCCATTTTATTTTAATTTTTCATGGAGTCATTTTTTTTTTAAAGTAGACTCCATGCCCAAGGTGGGACTTGAACTCAAGACCTTGGGATCAAGAGCTTCATGCTCTACTGACTAAGCAGCCAGGCACTCCATATTCTCCATTTTAGTGTCTGGTACTTGACTATCACTTCCTGATAAAAAAAAATAAATAAATAAAGGGAAATAATCTTTGAACAGGTCAATAAACACACACACTTGAAATGTATAAAGATATGAACTGGTTATAAACTGAATTCATTCTAGGGTTGCCCATGGGGAGGATGGGACTGGAGAGGGACGTAAGAGAATATGTTACCTGTAAAAGTCATTTCATTATAAAAAGATCTGAACAGGAGCACCTGGGTGGCCCAGTGGGTTAGATATCTGCTCTTGATATTGGCTCAGGTCATGAGCTCAGTGTCGTGAGAAAAAAAACCCCTACTTGGGCTCCAGGCTGGGTGTGGAGCCTACTTAAGATTCTCTCCCTTTCTCTCCCTCTGCTCTTCCCTCTGGCTCTCCCTCTCGATGAAAAAAATAGAATAGAATAGAATAGAAAAAAAGTAAAGTAAAACTAGAACTGACTATGGAAACGACAATCCATAGAAGGCTGATTGGAACTTAAAGCCTGACCCCAGCCAGGTCAATTGCTCACTAAAATGAAAACAAAACAAAACAAAAACAAACAAATAACAACAACAACAACAAAAAAACTAAAGAAATGTGATAGAATATTTTCCTGTTTGGGATGACATGGGCACTTGTTATATTTTCCTCTATGCATGTATTTATTTATTTATTTTTATTTTAATTTAAGATTTCAAAAAGAGGGCAGAGGTTGTAGAGAGCAGAGTCTACAACCATAGATGAACACTCTGCAAAGTCATCAGTCCGTGTAACAGACAAGGAGCTGGCCACTATGAAGTTTCCAAGGCGATGGTCTCTCACTGCCGAGTGAAGAGCCCATGGTCAAGTTTTGTCTTGGGATCAGAGCCCACGGTCAAGTTTTGTCTTTGCCCACTGTTCTGCCCACCTAAATCCTAGTGACCTTTCCCAGCTCTGCTGAAGTCCTACGCCTCCAGGAAGACTTCTTGGACTACTCAAGCTCATACTCATCTCTCCCCCTCCTCACCTGTCAGCACCCCTAAAGCCACTGCTCACTGTGTATCACTAATTCCTTATTTCAGGAGATTTAGATAACCGAAAGTGGTGAAATTCAAAGCCCACGAGGACCGCTGTGAAGTTGAGAGGGAACTTCACACGCCCTCACCAGTTGCTCCCTAAAGCCCAAACCCATTAACAGAAGATGGCCTCAAATGCTGTCCGGCCGGCAGTGTGCAGCTGGCAAGAAAGGGCGCATTTGTCACAATTCAGCGGGTTCAGCTCTCATCTCCGATGAGCCTCGATCCCCTCAGAACACATTTTCCTTTTGTGTGATATATGTAAAACACTCCTAATGTGAGGATCCTCAGGGAGAGCTCACACTGCCCGTCTAAGTGTTTTTTAAAGAATCAAGCTCTTACCTTTTAAAATTACACCGGGGTGGTATTGTTCAAATATGTAAGACGGACTATTCCAGAAAGCGGCAACAACAGGATACAATGCACTAATTTTATCCCACTTTGACTTAGAAAATATAATCGGTACTTACAAAAATTGTAAATACTAAAGAATCAAGGGAATAGGATTATTTTAAAATAGGGCGCTAATACATCAAGCAAAATAGCTTTTGCTAGTCTTAACTGAGGGCCATTATCTATCAGAGAAGATATACCTCTGGCCTTGATAATGTAAAGAAACACAAATGACTAAAGAAGCTTGCCAATATTTCCAGGAGGGAGAAGAGTGGCAAGTGTCTTTAACGAGATAGAAACTTGGAAAAGCTGAGCGATTCAACAGGGTAGATAAACAGCCTCCAGCCTGCGGTGGGGTAGTGTTGTGGGGGGAGGACGGAGGGGGGCAGGGGGGCGGGGGGGAGGGTGGGAAGTGCTGCCTGGTTCAGTCATAGTGATTTCCTTGGAGACTCCATCCCTCCCTTCCCTGGAATTGCTGTGGCTACCCCACCATCCAAGACTTGCTTTTACTTCTTTGTGGTTGCGTTCAATCACTGCATGTGTCTCCCCAAATAAATATAGATCCCCTTGGGGTAGAACTGTGCCTTATACCTCTTTCCTGAATCAGCACATGTTATCCTGCTTTCTGCCCACAAACCCAATGCAGCCTGGCCCTCCAGTGGCCTTGAACCTCAGGGGCCGAGCTCCCTTTCTCCCTCTCTCCTTGTCCCTTCCTGCCTGTGGTACATGGAAAGGATTGTGAGAATCTGCCGAGCTGTCCTGCTGGGGAACAGCCACGCTGTCTTCCTGAGGGTGCCCAGAGATGGGTAGGAGGCATTCATTCTGCACATAATTCCAAGATAGAAAGGTAAGATATTTTAAATATAAAATATTTCAGCTGGTGAGCACTACTGATATACATCTGAAATTCGGTGTTTAGAAGATTTTAGTTTGATTTGCAGGTCCTGAAACTGGTGGGGAGCTGAGGGACCAGTGTGGGGAGTGGTGTCTCCCATCACTTTGCTAGAAACTATAGGCTGTCTGGCAATGGCCAAGCAGTGTGCCCTGTGTCCTTCATTGGGTTCCTCACTGATGGGCGCCCAATCTCTACAGGACTTCCCGGTAGCTACCAAGTCCGTTCCTCTGCCTCTGAGTATCACTACACTCAAGTAATTTCAAGAACATGTGGGGAAAGACCAATTCTGATAGAAAGCAGTGTCCTTTATACTAGTGCCATTCATGTTTTGTGTGATTCTCCAAGAAGGAGGCAAAAAGGAGTAGAGGAAGCTTCCATTTCATAGTATATACACACTTATTAGAGCCTTGCTCTTGTTTTCATTCACTGTACCAAATCCAGGTCATTTTTATTCATGGGCACCTGAATACAATCCAAGGGTCTACGTGTTTTCTTTTTAGCAATTATATGTAATTGGCTCTTGATTCTAAAAGAAAACTACAAAACCAAAATTAATATTTGTTAGACTAAATATCTACAATATGTCATATTTTTATCATTTTTCATGATTAATTTCAGTATTTGTAAAAAATACATTTGTAAGTTATATTTTGCCCCTTCCCCAAATTCCTGGATAAGTATCATCTTGCCAGAATACAGTAGTCAATTATGACTTCAAGGAATTACTTTTATCCAAATAAGTTTAAAAACAAAATTTTTAAAGTATAAGGAGCATTTTATGAAAAATATTTGATACACAAAACACACACACATGGATTTAATGCAAGTCTGAGTACATTTTAATATGTTAGATATGATGGCGGGACAGGGCTCCAAATTAAGATTGACATTATTCCTGATGGTTTTAGAACATCGAGTAATTCCAATTCAAAGTTTCTATCTCAGTTCCCATAAAAAAGTTAAGTTCTCATTTACAGCATGTGTGTGTGTGTGTGTGTGTGTTTAAAAAAATATGTAATAAAATTTGCCACTTAACCATTCCATTTACTTAAAAAATATATACAATATAATATTTATAGCTCATTTCATTATTTGGGACACTTAATCATTCCTATTCTGGATTATTTATTTACAGACTTGTGTGTTTCTAGTCTTATCTCTAAGATGGTAAACTTCTTGAGATAGTAAGTAGTTTCTTTTATGAGCCATAGGGCTAAAAACAGCTGAGTATTTAATTGGAATGCAATAAATACTCACCACATGAGGGGTACCTGAGCAGCTCAGTGGGTTAAGCCTCTGCCTTCGGCTCAGGTCATGATCTCAGTGTCCTGGAATCGAATCCCGCATTGGGCTCTCTGCTCAGCGGGGAGCCTGCTTCCGCCTCTCTCTGCCTGCCTCTCTGCCTACTTGTGATCTCTCTCTGTCAAATAAGTAAATGAAATCTTCTAAAAAATAAATAAGTACTCACCATGTGAATGAATATGTCAGTAAAGGACATAAATCTTGATGAGATACTAGATCCGAAGCTGTACTGTGCCATACTGGTTTTCAAACTATTTTGTATGGGGAAAACCAGTGTACCTAACTGATTATAATGGAAGTTCTCTGAGTGAGTTGGAATAAAGGAACTCCCCTTTAAGGGGAGGTCTATATTCCTATATTTCTATAAAGGAATATTCCTATAAAGAAATAAAGGATGCTCCCCTTTACTGCCAAGTTTCTAGAAGGCTCCCAGAAAGCTTTAGACAGAAGAGAATTTCTTCAGGATCAAAGGGCTCCTGAGAAATACATATGACTCTTCCTGGCTAATGGGGGTTTCTGCTTGTCCCACTTCTGTACGTGTCCTCGTAGTAAAGAGGATGATAACAAGTCTTAAGATACTCCCTTTCCCAGGACAAACAATTATCCATTCACCTTTCCCCTTGGCATCCATCCTGAAACCATTAATGGACATTGTGTCTCTTCCAACTCCTTCCCTGGTTCTCACCATCTGTTCATATCCTGGAACCCATATAATTGCACAAAGACTGAAACTGAGCCCATGACTTAAAATCAAGATGCTTGGGTCCAAATCCTAGTTCAGATACCACCTGTGTGACCCTGGACAAGTTATTTAACTCCTCTGACTCCAAAGTTTCCTCCTTTGCAAAATGGGGTTGATAATATATAACTCACAAGGTATGGATTAAATAAGATAATGTGCTTCAGGCACCTGGGTGGCTCAATTGGTTAAGTGTTGGCCTTCAACTCAGGTCATGATCCTGGGGTCCTGGGATTGAACCCCACATCAGGCTCTCTGCTCCATGGCCAACCTGCTTCTCCCTTTCCCTCTGCCTGCTGCTCCTCCTACTTGTGCTCTCTCCTCTCTCTCTCAAATAAATAAAATCTTTAAAAAATATAAACAAGATAATGTGCTTGAAAGCAGCACATAATAGATGAGATGTTCAATCATGTTTGAATGTTTTAACTTAGTTATTACTTCTAACTCCGGTTCTCCGACTTTCTTTCATCCTTTCTGATTCCCCATGATTTTTGGTGAGCACAGTGTTAGTCAGTGGTCATTTCATTAACTGTTAGTTAATAAGTGGTCATTTGAAACATTTATTTATATATTTGACCATATATTTGTTGCCTCCCTACAGATAGAATTTGAGGTGATATTTAGATTTATGCCATTTTCAAAGAGCTCCTTGGGAACAGCTGTAAGACTGACTTGTCTGACTTGGGAACATGTTGTCCTGGTCTTGTCAACCACTCTCAACAGAGTCCTCTTTTTCTTCTCTGTGTCAGAAGTGACATAATGGAAGATATGCCTGAGTTCCCTGGAGTACAATGAAGGACTTCACAGAGCTCAATTTGGGAGAATACATGAGTTGTTGTTATAGAGTGATATTCCCATGACACTTGCAAGTGGGAAATGAACTGGACACTAGATGAAGTGAAGGATACTTGAGGGGAGAAAAAATTGCTTCCAAAAGGAATAGAACAAAATTCCTCCAGTCAGGCAGAACTGGGAGGATACTCTCTAGATGGGATATGCAGGATCAATTAACCACCCACCCCTATATCTTCCATCAACTGCTTGGCCACCATTGTAGGAGACAACTCTGAACTCTCCAGGATAATGTCTGTTTTTCTGAAATATTCTTTTCTTTTCCCTTTTTACTTCATTTTCTTTTTCTTTGGAGGCAAGTATTAATGAGTACCTCAGTCCTTGAAATCTCTAATAGATTTCTAGAGATCATTAATTCGTTCTTCATTCAGCAAACATGCACTGAATGACTAATGAATGAAGTAGGCAGATCCTGGTTCATCCAAATAGTCAAACTTGAGGGTGACAAAATAACCCCTTGAGAATCAGCTTGGAGGGAAACTCTGTTCTGTCTATTTTAGACCTTATTCATTTTCTTCTTCTTCAGATGCTTTGGTGACTAATTCAATTCCAAATTTCAAATCAATCAATTCAGTCCCAAATGTTGCATGAGTGTATCTAGTTAGGCAGAACCTAATTCAAATACAGAATCCTAGCTGCAAGAAAATTTCAGAAATGTAGTTTTAATCTTTCTACCTCTCCAACTGCAAAGAGAAGTTGAGTGAGCCAATCCAGAGTAAATAGCAGTGTAATCAGATCTCTTGGAGATGATGGTCTTTGAGATAGGTTTTGAAAAAGTATAGGATTTATTTTAAGGAGGAAAATTTCAGGGAAGAGAATTCCTATCTGGCAAAAGAAATAATGAGTGGGGAACAAGAAAGAGAATAGCTTCTCTGGATTGCACCAAAGAAGGCAAGTGAGGAAGGTGGGAGGTGGGTAGGAGCTGGGAAGGCTGGTTAGAAAAGACTTAACTTGATCCTATAGTCAGGGGAGTGGGAGAGACATCAAAAGTCATTAAGCAAGGAAGGGAGCTCGAAGAAGGTAAATTAACACCACCATTCTCTTACCATAATCAATACATACCTGTTAAAGGGTGAACTCTTGCCCTTCAACTTTTCTCCAGTTCTCAAAAATCTACTAATAGGTTACCACTGTGATAATCACTGATATTGTCAAGTTGATTTAATATTTTCAGAATCAATATGCAATCTCAAGAAGTACAGAATTGCTTTACAAAGCTGGAGAGAAATTATTTGCATCCCAGAATTCTATACCTAGCCAAACTATCAGTCAAGGGTAAGTGCAGGATAATGACATTTTCACTTACCTAAGAGCAAAAAAGTCACCTCTGCTTTATCTTACATATCTTTTTACCATGAAGCGTCTGAAGAAGTACACCAAGAAAGAGGAGGACACAGATAAAGGAATCAGAGAATCTACTGAAAGAGAAAAGCTAAGGGAATCACCAATAATAAGAAAGTTCTAAGACATTAACTCCACCATAGCCTCTGGAATATCCAGTCCAGATCAAAGCAGGAGGATAGACATCTTCAAGATGGAAAGTTTGTAGGAAAAAAATAAAATTGACAATATTTTAAACATATTGGGGCACCTGGGTGGCTCAGTGGGTTAAGCCTCTGCCTTTGGCTCAGGTCGTGAACTCAGGGTCCTGGGATGGAGCCCTGCATCAGGCTCTCTGCCTGCTTCTCTGCCTAGTTGTGATCTCTCTGTCAAATAAATAAATAAAATCATGTTAAAAAATATTTAAAGAAAGATTTGCAACATGTAGGGAAGAATTAGTGTTAAGGGGCACTGGGGTAGCTCAGTGGGTTAAGCCTCTGCCTTTGACTTGGGTCATGATCCCCGGGGTCATGGGATCGAGCCCCACATCGGGCTCTCTGCTCGGCGGGAAGCCTGCTTCCCTTCCTCTCTCTCTGCCTCTCTGCCTACCTGTGATCTCTGTCAAATAAATAAATAAAAATCTTAAAAAAAAAAAAAAAGAATTAGTGTTAAGTTTATAGTAAGCCAAGGAAAAAAGAGAATTATTAACTCTATGGAAAGCAAGGAAACTTGAGAAAGGGAATGTAACCATAGAATACATAGAGCTCCACGGCAAATAATCGCTTTTATAATCATAGTATGTAAACACTAAACATCAACCCTATCAAAAATCAGAATATAACTATATTCTCAGTATGCGGCAGAGAAAGGGTTGGTGAGGAGGCAGCAAGTGTGAATGGGGTTGGGGGGAAGAGGCATAGGACAGCCCAAACCTCATCTTCCTTGATAGGAAATTGGTGGACTGTGGCTAACATTAGAAAACATAGAAATAACAGCGTAAGGGTGTTAGTTAAACATTTTGAACTAAATAATCAAAGAAGCTTCCGGAAGATTTGAAGTTGCGCCCTCTGTAGAGTATAAGAAGAAGCTGGGAGGAAGCCTGACAGAATTACCTTTTTTTTCTTTTTAACTATATACCTGGCTAACTTAGGTAAAAACAATATTTTATGAGAGTTTACAGTAAGTGCTCAAGCTTAGTGCTCTATTCACAGTTTCCCTGTCACCAAGTCCCCTGAGAAGTCTCAGACCCTTCTCACTAACTGTTACTGGGTCCTGCTGGCCAATGGGTGGCTCGGACTTTGTTGAGTTCTATGCTGACGGCAAACTCAGAAGCATGGGGAATTTCTTCAAATATTACTGTTATTAATGGCCTCAGCTTGCCGTGTGTAGCCCAGGCAAAGCAAACAAGGCATGGAGAAAGGCCACAGTGGCGGCAGGTCCTTTGAGGAGCTGCTTTGGTCATGGTATGCTCTAGCCAGGGACAAAGCAGCTTAAGAACAGTGTAAATGTGGGAGGAACAGAGATATAATATAAACTAAAAATCTGTTTTTTTTTATGGCTTAAAATTAGGTATTCTACCCCTTGGAAACAGGCTGCAAAGAGAATGAGTAATTGCTCAAGGAAACCAGCAAACAGAGCTTCTTCTGAGTGAAAAATAAGAAAAACCGTGTAATATTTGCAGACCTTCCCCTGGCTGTGTTCTATCTGTGTTCTATCTCACCATCCTTCCCCTGAGCTGCCAGGTTTTTGGAAAAGGGGGAGATAACCTTAAATTATAGGAGGCAGGAAAAGCCATTTGTTCAGTATCAGAAATTTAGAAAGTGTTTCATTTTCTAAGCTCCCAGTTACTCATATATTAAGTTCCCTGAAAAATTCTCTTCATCATTCTCTGTGGATTTTCCCCCCTTTTTAAGCAGCATAAAGCTCCAGTGGAAGGCAAAGACATTTCCTTGTCTGAATTACTGCCACCATGAAATAGATTGAAAAAAATAGATCATTTTATATCAACCAGTAGCATCCCAGTCCACGGAGGGGTGTCTCCTAAAGCTATCAAGATAGTATCAGAGTATTAATCATTTCTGGAACAGTGAGAGCCCCAACACCAGCCAGCACCCACAAAGGCTGTGAGCCCAGGGCCAGCTGCAGCTGCCCATGATGAACACCAGCTCAGAATTCAATCTCCGAGTTCTGTGACAGAGAGCACGTTCTGGCTGGTTCCTGCCATTTGGCTAAAGGGTTGCTGGCCGGCACTGTGGCTGATGGGCCCTGACCTCCCAAAGCTGGGCGGTCACAAAGCCCTGATCACCGCTGTCCAGAGGGCAGGGGGCGGCAGGAGTGGGACACATGGGAGTCTGCCAGCGCTCCCACACCCACACATGAGTGTGCACTAAATATGTGAATCACGTAGTCCTTGTAGACACACAACTAGTGCAGGCTGGGCCGTGGACACGTGAGGCTAAAGGACTCAGGGGTTAAAAGCTTAGCTTCAGAATGAGACTGAATTCAGTGTCCAGCTCTAAGTTACTTCATTTCTCTAAACCTCAGTTTTCTCATCAATGGTAGTAACAGTATCCACTTCGGAGGGTTTTTATAAATATATATATATATATATATATATATATATATATATATATATATATATATTAATATGTGTATTTTTCACTGGCGTTAGCTGCCATTACCAATCATAGAAGTAGAGCCTTAGAAATGGGTGCACTGAGTCGGTACTTGAAGAATGTTTGTACGGATGGTGACAATCATTGTGCATCAATGAGTTCTTCTCTTCAAGAGCCCTTCTTTCTGGGGAAAGGGGGCTCCTGGTACATTCAAGTATCTATTTTCGGGTCACCAAGTTTGGTGCTATAAGGCACAGAGAGGTTCCGTAAGGAATTAAATATATTAACTCTGAGAAGATAAGGTGTAATTTCGCAGAGAGGAAGAATTTGCTTCATGCTCAGCTGGAGGAGTGTGTGTGGGAGTTCAGGAGAGAGATCATAGTAACACAGGACATCGGCTATCTGTGCTCCCGCCGAAGGCAACTTCCTCCCATAAATAATAGTTCTGTGACAAATAGCCTACTAATGGGTCCCTTAGGTGGCTTTGGTCAATCCTCCTTTCATCGTGAAATTAGTGCCTTTCCTGGGTGGAGGGGCCTACATCTACCTTGGCCCCAAATGGGAAATCGTCCAAACAGCTGAGTATCTGGCTGGGCTGTCTTTTCGCTGTGGACAAAGACTTCAGCACCCCACTCTCTTGCCTCACATCAGCCCCAGAAGATTCTGGAAGGACCCATCCAGTCCCTTCCTTCCATCCATTTCTTTCTTTCTTTCAAGAAAACCAGACTCTCACATGTGTGTGGCACCCCATTTGGATGTGTCTGGAGTCTTGGAAACTTGACTACCTTACATTCGCCTATAAATGGACTTCGAAAGCTTGTTTGGAGATTCCAGCCAGGGACCACAGCTACTTGTACTCCCTTGACCAAAGAATGTCTTCCTCTTCCACCCAGTGCACAGCTTTGGGGGCGGGGGTGGGGGTGGCACGTGGCGGAGTGAGGGCAGAAGGAGATACCTGCCCAGCCAGCCAGAGCAGCCAAGTCAACCCTGGCAATCGGTGGGCTGACCGATGTCACCGCCAGATCACCCTCACAGGGGAGCACCCTCTTACCTCCCCACAGCATGACGCACAGCTGGGGCCCAGAGGCCAGCAATGGAAGGTGAGCGATCTTTTTGGTACCAGCCAACAGAATGGATTTTAAAGGGTCTGTCAGCCCCTGGGAGAAGGAGGTAGTTGTTTCCCAGCACACCAGGTGTGTATACGTCCTGACCAAGTCTTTCTCACTCTGGATTGGCCTTGGAACCAGACACCCCACACTCTACAGGATAGGTGTTACTGGTCCCATTTCTCATAGGAGGATATCAGGGTCATGAGATGGGAGGGGACTCAGATGAGTTAAGGTTGTGCCATCTCTTGTTCCCTTGCCCACAGGCTTTGCCAAGGTTGACCCAAGTACACAGCTCGCCCCTTTTCCAACAAGGCACCTCTGCAGGTCAGGGCTGGGATTGTAAAAGGAATTCATATACTGTTCCCACCATCAGGAAGCTTACAATCCACTGGGCCAAATGGAGCATACACCCGAAAGGATAACTGACAATTATTACTCAGCAGATAGCACGCAAGGCTCAGATGATGGGGTGTGCCCGTCTTGGGAGCAGAGCGGAGCCGAGCCCTGTCCTCGGGAGCTTCTGTTCTAAATGATGCAAGGAAGTGCTGTAAGAGGGTCAGCCATGGGCATGAAGGAGCACAGAGCAGCTTGCACGGTGGCTGGGAGGGGTCTGGCTCAGAAGCAGTGTTGTTTGAACTGCGCCTTGAGGAGAGAAAATTTGAGGGGTTCTAGGTGGGGACATGAGCATGTTCCTTTCAGCAGTCCATGAGCAGTATGTCAGCCCTCTGTGGTTGGAAGTTCCCTGTGAGGAAGAAGGGGAGTGATGAGTGAGGAAAGGTGATCGAGACCAGACCCTGGAGGGCCCTGGGGGCAGATGTGATGTTGGACTGTCATCCTACAGACAATGAGGGTCTTTGCCGGTTTGGAGCAAAGGTGCAAGGTGCAGGGCTCGGAAGGGGACGGGGGAGCAGGGAAGCCAGGTCACGGATGCCTGTCATGGGTCAGAGCTGGTGACCCGAGGAGCAGGAGACGATAGATGGAGAAGTGAGTTTGTCCTTGATGAAGACTAGGGTCCTGGATCAGACGGACCAGGGTGGCAACGCTGGGTGCCATGTCGGGCAAGTTACTTGGATTCCCTGGATCTCAGGAGCAGTCTAAAATCTTAGGCAAAACTGTAAGTCATAGAGGTGCCTGCCTCCTGCCGGGAAGCATATGTGGGCTGACGGGTGCATCAGAGCATCCTGGCATGCAGGAGCCATTGCAGCAGTGACCACGGCTACTGTTACTACTATCATTAACGTAGGGCACAGTGGATGAAGGACTTAAAGACACTAGACCCTGATCTCTGAACCTGAAAGCAGGACCCAGCTTCACTTGCACCCTAGTGGGGGAGGGGGGCACACAGCATTGAGCCCCACGACCTGGAGCCCCCCAGGGGACTACCTGTCTACAGTAGAAGCCCCTCCTGGCCTGCGGGAGCCCTCCTTTCTTCTCCCCTGCACCCTCCTGCCTCCAGCTTCCAGAAATCAGGCTTCATCCCCAGCAAGAATGAGCAAAGCAGCTTCGGGGTGGGGGGAGACTAATTCTACATGGAAAGTCTTTACCCGTTCTAATTCTGCCTCTCCATATGAGGTTGGTGGGGGGGTGGCCACGGAGGGAGGGGGTCGACGGAACCTGGAAACTCAGCGCTCCGGCAGCCTCTGGCCCTGCAGCTCGACGCCCGGAGGCAGCTGGAACGCCAGGCCGAGGGCTTTCCCTGTGAGAATCAGTTTCAAATATGAGGTTGATTTTATTTTCCCCCGTTGCAATTAACTGAGAAAAATATTTCAAAGCTGTATAATTAAAGGCCGGCGTTTTATTAGGGTTTAAAATAGTCGCTATGAAATTTGCTCCTGCCACTGGTAATTACAACGGACATCTTAATATCCCCCTGCTTGCCAGGCCCGAGATAACAGCGCTGTGTGCGCTGCGTTTGGCTGTGCAGAGAAGGTAAAATCCTTATCTTATCTCCATCTGCACACAACAACCAGCCTCTCTTCCAATTCAACCCTAATCTTCTTAGTAAATAATACTGATATTTTTCACCATAACAAAACGGGGCTGGTGCCAGATTCCCACTGATAACACCTCTCGTTTACACACCATTCTCTGTCAAAATCGGCCAGATTTTTCTTAATCTCTTTAACTTATCAAAAAAATACTTTTTACATTCGGCCATAGTAAGTTCTTTTCTACCAAATAATAATATTATAAATAAATCCCTTTGCCTACAGCTGACTCATTGAAAAGATACCCAGCCTCTTCATTTTCTCCGTGAATGGGAAATTGTTCTGCTCTTCAATTTTTCTCCAAGTTTGGGGTCCACACCAAGTGAACTGTTTCCAGGCCAGACCTGAGCCATCTCTGTGTCTCTCAGGGGTGTCAGCTTGGCCCAGGATGTGTAAGCTCGCTCTTTATTTTAATTGTCCTGGCCGTGATGGGCTCATCCCTACCTCTGTCTGCCTCCAACGCAGGGAAAATGGAGAGATGTCAGGCAGATCCTGGCAGGCTCTCCCACCAGTCTTGTGGCGACCCTCCGCTCCCACTCACACACACGCTGGGACAGGCCTTTGCTCAGAGCCCCGTCCTGGCAGAAACTGGGACCCGACTGCCTTTTCGTGCTGCCTTTCAGTGTGAGTCTCAGAATTGTCACACAACCAGGAGAGGCAAAACTGAGAAGCGTTCAAAACACAGCAGGCATTTATTGAGCACTTACTGTTTGCCCATTCCAGGCGTAGCCTGGTTGTGATTCCAGAGATGGAAAAGCACCATTTCAGCCCACCAGGAGTACATCACATATGCAGTAAGCTCTCTCCAGGCAGGAGGGGAATTCCCCGTGCAGCAGAGCTGGGGTTTAAGAAATTTAAGATGTTCTAAGAAACACAGGATTTGGGCAAGGAGGCTGAAAAGGAGCCCTCTTGAGTATGTGTGTAATCACTAAGGTAAAGCAGAAAGAAGATACTAACAGACACTATCAATAACATTTTACACAGTTCAAATTAATAATAATCGGCCCTGTACAGGGAGATTCCAATTTCCATTTCCAATTTCCTTGTTCACTAGAAACTTCTATGATTTCCCTCTCCCGCAGTTTCCATAATATGCTTGTAAATTTGCGTTGCTTTGTTGCAGATAATGCACTCCTAAGAGGGGTTTTATTTTCTGTATCTCTCCCCCTTTCAAACGTCCAGTGCTTTTCCATTCTATGACGTCCCAATCTTGGGCAGCTGCCACCCATCTCTGGGTCCTTTACTCCTCAAGATGGGAATGGGGATCTCCTCCCTCCCCCAAGACCCCAGTGAATCCAGATGGTTGAGATTGCAAAGGCTGAGGGTGCCCTGTGTAGGCATTTCTCAACACTATGTGGCTCCTAAATACTTAGGATTGTGGGGTGTGAGCTCTGTTTGTGGAATCCATCTTGCCAAAGCGGGATGCGCCAGTTCCTCTGACCCATGGACCTTAGGGAGTACTGTTCTACAGCTCCCTTTGCTCCTCTGATCTTCCTTCATCTTTTTCAAGGCAGCATTGAGGCCCTTCCATTTTTTTCTCCTCCATCTTCTTCACGTGCCCTTTGTATTCCTGATCCTGACCCCAACTGCTTCAGCATCCAGGAGGCAGGAGAGTATAGTTACTGAGAATCAGAATCAGACAGACTTGGATCTTTGTCCTAGTTCTGCTACTGCCAGCTCTGTGACTTTGGGCAAGTTATTAGCCTCTCTGGACCTCAGTTTCCACATGTCTCATAAGATGTAATTTATAATCTGATTTAATAAGCTATAAATGTACTTGGATCATAGTAAAGCCTCAATAAATGATAGCGACAGTTCATAAGAATATTAATTGGAACTCAAAGAGAGAGAGACCTGTGTGAATATCCTTGCCTTGGAATCTACTCAGAGTCACGGGACGTCATGAAAAGTGATCGTAGAAGGTCAGGCAAGTTCTTTAACCAATCCTCTTGGCATTTTGGTTTGGAGAAATCTTTAGAAACAGTGTTTGCTGGACCCACTCACCTCTTGAGAACAGCATGAAGGGCACAGACAGTTTTATAAGCAACATTGTCCCTTAGTTAAAAATAATAAGGACAAAAAATGTGCAGAACTCATTTCCCTTCAAAAGTGAAATTCAGGGGGAAAAAAAGTGAAATTCAGGGCACCTGGATGGCTCAGTGGGTTAAGTCTCTGCCTTTGGGCCCAGGTCATGATCTCAGGCTCCTGGGGTGGAGCCCCGCATCCCCCCCCCCCATCAGGCTCTCTGCTCAGCGGGGTGCTTGCTTTCCCCTCTCTCTCTACCTTCTTCTCTTCCTACTTGTGATCTCTCTCTGTCAAATAAACAAATAGAATTAACAACAACAACAGAAAAGTGATGGGCACCTGCGTGGCTCAGTGGGTTAAAGCCTCTACCTTTGGCTCAGGTCATGGTCCTGGGGTCCTGGGATTGAGCCCCGCATCAGGCTTTCCACTAGGCAGGGAGTCTGCTTCCCCTTCTCTCTCTGACTGCCTCTCTGCCTATTTGTGATTTCTCTTTGTCAAATAAATAAATAAAATCTTTTTTTAAAAAAAAGTGAAATTCTTCCTGGTCATGCCAAAAGGTCAATTTAATTCGAAATTTGTCTAAAGAGCTCTCCAAGATCTCTTATGTATGCAGGCTGGCAAGCAATTTTTGTGCATAAACAACTCAAAGGAGAGATCTCTGTGCCGGGTCTATACCCTTCTCCATCTCTGAGGAATGCTCGTCCTTCGGGGAAGCCCCCACCCCCATTCCGGCTCTCTCCACAGCTCTCTCCAGCTGCTACTCTGGGATTCCTTCCTCATCTGGGTTATGCCCACACAGTTTGAACAGAAGGTAATCCAATGTGTCTGTCACTCACTACTGGTTGTGTTGGGACATATAATTAGTGCTTACTGTGTACTGGGCACTGTTCTGGATGTTTACATATTATCTCATTTAATTTTCCAACAACCTTGTTAGGCAGGGACCCTCTTGGCTCCCTACCATCACTAGGCTTGTCCCCTTCAACTTGACTCAACCCTCCCCTAGACCCTAAAGATTTGTCTCCATCTTAGAAGATGGTATCTCTCTCACCAACTGGAGAAAAGACTTTCAGGTTTTCTCCAACCCCAATAGCCTCTCTCTCCCTGGCCTCTAGTCACTACAATATTATTATTTCATTGGAAGGTGTTTGTTGTGCTTTTTTCTAGCAAGATTCTGCAGCCCCTTGGGGCACAGTTCACACCACTAATCATAGAATATCTAGGGCTAGATGTGAGACATCATTTCTTCCAATACTTCATTGTATAGATGAGGAAACAGAAGCCTGCAGAGGTGGAATAAGTTTTCTTCTGTATTCCCCATGACTTCCTGCATCAGTCAGGTATATAGTAAATGCTCAGTGAACACCAAGCCCAACTGCTTGGATCTAGCATTGCTTCAGCATTTGCTACAAAATCTATGGTATAAACCTTTGTCTCTCCCTCATTTTAATTGACTGTGTTCACAGTGTATACAGCATACAGGTAATCCTACTTTAAGAAAACCTAACATGCCAACTTCCTGAGCCTGATAAACTAACATGAATTACTCATTCTAAAATGCAGGGCTCCTTTAAATAGCTACTCTGCTTATAATAGACTGGATTTTAACACTGAATTCAAACTGAATCTTTTAGCCACATGTCAAACGGCAGAGAATAAGGCCCTCTTGTGTTTCACTTGCCTTACAAACCAAATGAATCTCTGAAGGGGTTGATAGCCCAGCAGAGTTGCCTCCTGAACTTGAACCCTAAATTGGAGAGTCAGCACCAAGCCCAGGCCGGCTGAATGAAGGGGCAGACAGGTGTGGATATATAGATCCAACAGCTCTGGGGAGCTAGATATCCAGGTAAAAAGGTGGGACGTGGGGCGTGGCTGGGTCAGCATCCTGCCCCACACAGCAGGGGCACAACAGAATTGTCTCCACAATCGGGGCTTAGGCCCAAATGCTGTCCACTGTCTTCCTTGTCTTGCCATTGGTCATCTGGGTCTCTTCTCTCAACCCATCTTCTCCTCTGTATGTCCTCCTTTTGGCCCCCCTCTCCCTCTCTGTGTCCTTCTGTATGGGTAGGGGACAGCCATGTAACCGGGTCAAAAATAAATTTTCTATCCGTGGCTGGTTAGATCAGGTGGGTAGAATGTGACATTCACGACACCAGCGTTGCAGATTTGATCCCCAAACAGGCCAAGAAAGGCATTCTTTCCTGTGTTTAATAAAAATTCATGTTTAAAATAAATAGATATTTCTCTTATCTGGGAGTTTCTTGAATGTTTGCATGAAAAAGGTCCCAGCCCTTTAAGAAGTCAGGAGGTAAACCATGGAAATTCCTGCAAGCAGGGATAGAGCAATTCTGAGAAGATTAATTAGAAGTAAACAGCTGACACAGGACATGAAGTGCCTCCAGGAATTCCCTACCCTTCTCAATTATCCACCCTGGAAGGAAGCCTATTCTATTGGGCCCAAGTTACCATAAATAAACCCCACTGTTGACCTGATAGCAGAGCCCTGGGGGTAAGCGTGAGGCCCGAGGGAGAAATCTGCCCCCAAGGCCTCCCCACCCTTGCCAGGGACTGCAATGCCTGGCGTCCTCTAGGATCCGAAATAGAGACGTTCTCCTGTGAGGTTGCCTCTTCCAGGCAGCCCTCACCGCTCTGCTCCAACTGCCCTCTGCTCACTCCTCCCTCTGCTGACCTTTCAACATCTCACATTTAGTACACACTTGAGTGTTTTGCGCTCACTGCCATGTTGTTGCGTGACTATCCCCTATGGTTTCATGTAGTCATACTTTATTTACTCAACAAGATCAGAGCTTAAAAATAATAATAGTGTGGGGCGCCTGGGTGGCTCAGTCGCTTAAGTGTCTGCTTTCTGCTCAGACTGTGGTCCTGGGGTCCTGGGATCGAGCTCCCTGTTGGACTCCCTGCTCAATGATGTGTCTGCTTCTCCCTCTGCCCCTCCCCTGCTTGAGCTCTGTCTCTCTGTCTCAAATAAATAAAGAAAATCTTTAATAATACAAATCATAATAGTAATAGCAAACGTTTATCAAGTGACTCTGATGGGCCAGACACTGTGTTTGCATTTGGCATATATAATCACATTTAAACGACCCCAGAGGTAAGTATTACGTTCCTGTTTTGCACATGAAGAAATTGAGGCTTAGACAAGGGGAGTAGGGCACGAGCACCGCACTGCACCTGCGTCCCTCTGCAGAAACCTGTGAAAGCTCTCTCCTCCCTCTCCCCGATGGCTCCACACATCACGCTCACTTGGCAAATGCCACGAACACAAATGCCCTGTGCCTCCCATCACAGGGGATGGGGCCCGGGTTCATGGGTGCTGAGAGGCGTCTTCCCACACAGCCACTGTGGGACACGGAGCTCCACGTCCCTCGGCCCTACTCTTCCTGGTGCACCTGCCTCTGGCAAGCTCCAGAAGAGTGAGGATGAGAGGCTGATAAGGGTGGGGGTCCAGACGTGCCTGGAAAGCAGGATCTGCCTACACTGAAGAAGCACCTTCCAGAACGTGGGGCTGAAAAGTGGCGGGAGTTGACGTTCTCTCCGTGGCAGCTGCTGCAGCCCCGGTCTGGGAATGCTGGTTAGGGTGCTGGGGACACTCTCCAAGTCAAGGGCAAAACCTCCTAAGCACCGGCTTTCCCTGCCAAGTTTGGACCTGCCCTGCATGTGGCAGCCTTAATTGGGCTTTCGTTTATTATTGTAATGAGGATCCCTTTTCTAATGTGTTTTTCTAGCCCTCATGTGGCTGAACTGTTATTTTTCTCACTTGACTTTTTTTTGCCTATGAAATGTTTTGGATAAATATGCAGCTGAAATGGCTTGTTACTGACTGTGTACATTTTTAGTTGAATGAAAAGTAAAGAAATACAGCCTCTCGCATATAAAATATTCTGTTAATGTTATATAATTTGGCTGCAGAGTATCATTTTGCTTTTATGAAAGGGTTTGGAGAAACCCTCAGGAATAGCAGATGGCTAACACGCAGTAATTATCGGTTACTAAAGATCGCTTATATCATACCGATCTATTCACACACGTATAACCACATTAAATGTATGCTTTTTTTTTTTTTTTTTAAAGACAATATGTAATGTGAGTCCTTGAAACAATGGCAGGACTGGAGTAAAATTCGTCTAAGGTGTGAGGGATACTAAGGGCCCTGTTCCGGCCACCACAGCACCCCTCCCACCCCATCCCTACCCCATCGCACAGTGGCCTCTGCTCTGGCTTTTCACAGGGAGCGGGGCTCTGCCGGCAAACAGCTGGGCAGGGCGGGAATACGAGGAGGGATGTTGTGTGGAGGTCAGCCCTTGAGCAGATGTTTTGAATTCTCGGCTCCGAAGCTGATGTTTAGGACCAGCCATGGCTGCTATTCTGGGCATAATTTTGATTTGGCGGTGAGTCAATGAGGACTCAGAGGCCCTGGGTTGGAACTTGAGTTGGTTCGATGATGAAGCGCACTACCGACTGTGAGTCACATGAGAGCCCTGTGCCGGGGGCAGGGTCCACAGGTAATTTTCATCCTCCAAACCACTCTTCCTAAAGCACATGTGACCGCCAGGTCCTCTGCCTTTCCCTGGCACTCTGTTCCCAGTAAACAGAGAATGGATCCAGGAAGCTCAAGTAACTTCCATGTAGGGAAAACAAAACAGTTATATACAGTAAGTGCCTAGCCTGTGTGGTTGCCTCCCAGTCACAGAGAAGGTACTTCAAAGCTACATCCAAGTGGTTTAAGGTTGTCTGCTGGTTTGGAATTAGCAAGACCTAGAGGGTAATTATGTTTCAATTCTGGGGTCAATGCTTATTAATTGGTGGGGCAGATGGCTTCTTGGGGTACCTTCTTGAGGAATATGAGGTTGAGTGTTCCTCTGAGAAAGGGGGTGCTCTAATTGATTAGGGGTGCCTCCCATTTGACATGGGCTTGAGAGAAAGGCAACATTTTGTGCCTATTTGGTAATCCAGCTTGCTCTAGACTGAAGGTTTGTATCTCACCAAACTTTTCACCTTACCACCTAATCGCCAACTCAGTGGTAAGGCCTTTGAGATGCAACAGGGTCATGGGAGTGGGACCCTCATGAAGGAAACTAGTTCTCTTACAGAAGAGCCCCTGGGGAGGTCCCTTGGCCCTTCAGCCAACAGAGAGGACAACCATCTATGAACCGGGAGGCGGCTCTCAGTGGAAACCAGATCTTCCAGGATCTTGACCTTGGACTTCCCAGCCTCAAACTGTGAGAAATAAACATGTGGGGATTATGAGTCACCCAGTCCATGGTACTTTGTTACAGCAGCCTGAACACAGCTCCCCTCTTCAAGAAAGTCTGCCCTGACTTCTTAGCAACAGACCATAGAGCTTGAGGGTACAGGCTCTTACTCCTTAGTAGCTTTGTGACCTTGAGCAAAGCGTTTAACTTCTCGATGATACAGTTTCCTCATGCACCAAATGGGACCAGCAGTAGCACCCACCTCAGAGGATCGTGGTGAATACGGGATCCATGGTGATGGCACCTACAGCAGTGTCAGACTTTGCAGAAAGACCTCCTGCAGACTCTGCTAGCTAGGACTGTTCTCAGGCTAGCGGGGGGCCCAGTGTTATCCAATTGTCCTTGTCCAGTTGTCTTTTACACTTGCAGTGTGGGTGTTCGGTGAATGTCTGCTTCTCCTCCCCATTGTGTGCCCACTAAATAGGAACAGGTGACCTACTGGACTGGTTGACTCATCCTGCATGGGAGAAGGGACGGATGGTTCTGGGGCCACCTCAACTCACCTCCAGAGGATTTTCAGCTCTAAGTTATGGTTGTCCCAACATGGCTGCAGGAGAAAGAGAGCTGGTGGGGGGAGGCATAGGCAAGAAGAAAAGGAGGAGAGGTGAGAGAAAAAGCTAGGGACAGAGAGGAGGAGAGGAGGGAAAGTACAAGGAGACCGCCTTTTAAAAACATGGGAAATAGGGGCACCTGGGTGGCACAGTTTGTTGACCCTTGGTGTCGGCTCAGATTGTGATCCCAGAGTCCTGGGATCAAGTCCACATCTGGTTCCTTGCTCGGCAGGGAGCCTGCTTCTCTTTCTGCCTTTGCCTGCCACTCTGCTTGCTTGTGCGCTCCCTCTCTCTCTCTCTCTCTCTCTGACAAATAAATAAATAACTTTTAAAATAAAAAAGTAAGCAAATAAAAACATGGGAAATAGGAAGAATGAGAAAATCAAATAAGCAAGTGAGAAATGGAAGGGGCAGGGAATGGAAGGAGAGTCCAAACCCGAAGGAGGTGTTGTGGGAGCTGGGGTATCAGTCTGGGAAACAGGTCATCCGAAGCCTCGGGCTGCCTGGAAAATCCCCTTAGCCCTGGGATGGGTTCTCTGTGGAGGGACCCGCTTGGATGTCGAGAGCATGGTCTCTGGATGTGGACGGCCTGAGTTTGACTCCTGACCCTCCCCTATGGCCCGAGTAACCTCGGGCAAACCACTTATCTGAGCCCTGCTTTCCACACCTGTAAAACAGTGATAAAAAAAATTACCCATTTCAGAAAATCACTGTATTCCTGAGACAATCCATGTAAAAATTTTCAAGTTGCTGGCACACAGTAAGCTGTCAATGAATAATAACAGTCGTAATTGTTATTATGAGAGGATGCCAAGCGGACTCCAGAGTCTCTAATCCGTCCTCCCTGCTCCATGGTTTCACTAGAACCTCAGGAGGACTCAGCTTGCAACGGTACTTGCTTTGGTACTCAGTGACGGAGGAGCGGTGTGTTTCAAGTTCTGGGCCGGGCCCTGAGATACAGAACAGACCTCAGAGGCCACACCAGGTCCTTGATAGGAACTGAAGCAAAATCTTAGTATGACCTCCCCAGTCACTCGGGGTTTTCTCACTCCCAAAGCAAGTCTCTACCTCCAAAGCGGGCAATGGCAGAGGAGGAAGAAGGAGAAGGCGAGGATGGGCCTATGATGGGAACGTGCCAAGTCCAGCCCCAGTTCCTCTACAGTCGCACTGCTGAACCTTTGGTGAGTCTGCTCACTGCTCTGAGCCCCAGTTTTCACTTTATTAAAGTGGGGGAAATCATACCCACTGCAACCTATTTTGCAGGGTTTTGAAGATAGGAGGGTCCCCCAAATGCCCAAGGTTGTTATTTAATTTTTAAATCTTTAATTTTTTTATGTTTTCATCTTTACCGAGGTATACTTGACAAAGAAGACATAAGCTATTTAAAGCATACAACGTGATGATTTGATATATGTATACATTGTGAAAGGATCCCCTGTCGAGTTAATTAATACATCCATCACCTCACGTTTTTACCCTTTTTCGGTGAGAACACTTCAGTTCTACTCTCTTTAATTCTATAATACAGTGTTATCCGCTATGGCTGCCAGGTTTTTATTACTGTGATAATTATTTGTGCTAAAACAAATGATAAAATTTCCTGTCAGAATAGAAAAATCCTTCTGGAGGTTGTTTTTCGCTTCCCCCCCCCCCCAAGAAATGAAAAAGGTTCTGACATGCATTAGAAAAACAATGTGAAGGGGGCTCAGGTTGGCAGAGGGAAACTGTCAGGGGAGACGTGCTCAAGGCAAAGGGGTGGCCGGATGGCCTGTAAAGGGTGGGGCTGGTGTGAACCCTTGCCTCCTTCTGAACTTCCTCCTGAAGGGACTGTACAGGAAGACAAGAGCCTGAAATACCATAAGAATGGTGTTTCTCATTCCTCGCCAGTCCAAACAAGGAAACCGGGAACTCTTGCAAGGGCACGCTTTAGTTCAAAGGCCTCAAGTCCAAAGAGCAGATGAAGTTCAGCCCGAGTCAAAAACCAAGGCCTCGCGTGCTCCTGTGGTCCGGGCCCAGGTCTCTGAATCTCCCGGACACCTGAGTTCGGAGAAGGCTTTGGTTGAATCTCACCTAGCGAATCCGCACCACTAATATTTTGGTCGACTCAGGGTTAACCAAATCATAAAATGGTGGCTCACCAGCAATCGGCTCATTCTAATATAAGCTTACATAAATGGTTGAAAAGAACTCAGCTCGTGGGACGCCTGGGTGCTCAGTGGGTTAAGCGTCTGACTTTGGCTCAGGTTATGATCTCAGGGTCCAGGACCCTCCATCGTCCTTGGGCTCTCTGCTCAGTGGGGAGACTGCTTCTCCCTCTCCCTCTGCTGCTCCTACCCCCACCCCTGCCCGTGCACATGCGTGCGCTCTCTCTCAAATAAATACATAAAATCTTGAGGAAAAAAAGAAAAGAACTCATCTAGGCTTTAATGATTGTTATATACTGCAGAATTTTAAAGGCTAATAACTGAATTGAAATGAGTACGAATGTTGGGCTCCTTTCAGGATTTATGTTCACGGGGCCGCCGGCGAAATCTTTTTTTGAAATGTGGAACCACAGATTTAGAGAATCTGGCTCCTTTAAATTTATCCCATTTCCAAATCACTTTTCAGAGAGGCAATAATGAGATAGTTCTACATCAGCACCACACACGCTTCCTCGTGTACCTGCATCCACCCCCCCAATCAGTACCTCACTGCTACCATCAGAAGGTAACCTCTGTCACCAAAGATTCATTTAGCCTGTTGCTGATCTACATATCAGTTAAATAATGCCTGTAGTTTGTGCTCTTGTATATCTAGCTTCTTGCACTCAACAATATATTGTTGGTTTTACCAGTACAGTATTGCTGTGCAATATTCTACTGCTTGAATATACCCATTCTCCTGTAAATGGACATGTAAGTTGTTTCCAGTTTGGGACTATTATGAGGAAAGTTGCCAAATATTTTCTCTTAAGTGTCCTTTGGGTAGCATAAATACTAATTTCTGTCAGGTATTTACTCAATTGTAATATTACCGAATTGAAATGGGTCTTTGTGGGCATTTGATCCAAGCAATGCCTTTATTCCTAATTGAAAATAAACATCTCCAGATTCCACTAGTTTTGCCATAAGTAGTGAAGCGGCCATTCTGCTCCAAGATTTTCCATGTTGTCTTGTCTTCTTGTCTACCTATCTGAAGCCACGACCAGCTCTTCTCACTGGCACTTGCGCCCAACATATGCTTGGGAAAAGTGTAAACGACATCACGTGGTCCTAGATGGAACCATGAGTGTGTGTGCTTCATTAGACTCAGAGCAATGAAAACATCTCAGTAAATGTTACTTTTTGCTTCAAGATTCAACCAGCCCCCTAAAACTAACTTTAGAGTGGGACCACCAAACTCCGAGCAGACAAGAAGAGGTCAACTCTGATTTAAAAAAAAAAAAAAAAAAAAAAAGCTTACTACACTGATGCATATGGAGAGCCCGGGGGAGCAGAGGTGAAAACTTCTATGCCCCTGAAGCAAGGCTCTCATTTCCACTTGCAAATCTGCCCCTTATCTTTTATGTTTTATCATTATTGTTTGAACTTGCTGTGATCACTGCCCTAAACAGTTTCCCAAGGGCAGAGGCTTGCAGACAGCTTAATGCACCTGTTGGATCTTGTCTGTAGTACCGAGCATGAGTTGATGGGAAAAATCTTTCATTATTACTTATGGACACGTCACTGTGCTCTTCTCTTCTCTTCTAGTGTGGAGGGAACTCAGACCAAGGTTTAAGAGATGGGTAAGAGTGGGAGTGAAAGCAGCTCTCATTGAGAATCAGGGAAGGGAAGGACCGCGGGTCATTGCGCTGTGCATCTCGCGTTGCTCCTCTCCATTCTGTTAGCCCCATTTTACAAATGCAGAAGGTAGGACTCAGAAAGGCTAGGTAACTTGCCCAAGATTGAGTGGTTAACTAATTTGCAATGCCACGATTCAGAACCAGGAGTGCCTGGCTGCAGATCCCCAAGCTCCCTCCTCCACTTCGTGTTCTACCTTGTGTTCATGTGTCACTTTCCAATAGGCCAAGTGCTTCTTCGTACATTCAAGTCATTTAACTTTCATTATGAGCAGAGCTGGGTTCCCCTTACCAGTGTTGTACAGCTACTAAGCAGCAGAGCCAAGATTTTAACTCAGGCTGCCTGACACCAAGTCCGTTCTCTTTCCACTGTGCCACAGCTTCCTTCCAGTGGAAGCCCTCTCCTGGAGTTTTGTGTCAACACCCTGCATCTGATGGCAATCCAAATTACCTAAAAAGTGAGGAGACCACTTGCTTTAGAGTATAGGGCTTTTAAGAAAATTCTACATCCTCAGATGTGTGGAGGGCTGGCAGGCAACTGTCCCCCACCCCCGCCCACATTGGGCCAAGGAGTACAGAGCAGCGGTATAATCACAGGACCAGACCTGGGAATAAATGAGGTGATCAACAGAATAGATTTCCCTTCCTCAAGAGAGATGTGAAACCTGTAAGGAAGAAGCCCAGGGTACAAGAGCTGCTACCCACCCTTGCCTCCCCCAATCAAAAATTGTTCGCCTGCCATACTGTTCTGTTTTCATCCTTTGAAAAGATATTATGTGTTGTTCATTGAAAGGTGCACGCTCTTTGAAAAGTACAATGTTCTGTGTGAATGCAGGGCAGTGGTGTTGTTACTGTTATCATGATTATTTCTGCAGGGGAAGAAGAGGAGGGGCCCGGGAGCTGAGGTTCCTTCCCCAGCCCCGTCCCTCCTGCCGCGTCTGCTAACTGATCAGCAGGACGCCTCGGCTAGGTGTCGATAGAAGAGTTGGACCAAAAGTATTGTCTGAGGACATCACGAATAACGCAGGCAGGATGAGTCAAAAAGAAATCAATGGTCCTAAAAATAGCAAAGAGACGTTACAGAATAACGTCTTAATGGGAAAAAAGGGGTTGAGTGATGTGTTGTGTTGTAAAAAGTCAAGTGTTTTTAAAATGTCTATATAGAAATATGAGTGATCAGCTTATAAAAGGGAGACAAAAGCCTGGTGCTGTTCCAGTGAGAAGGCCCCCGGACCTCAGACCCTGGCAGGACCCCCTGGGAAAAGATGCACCTTTCTCCTGTTGACGGCAACTTCTTCCTACTACCCTGGAGGAGAGAGCTGTTGATGAGGAAGGTGGCAGTCTTCCAATGGTAAAAATAAAATAAAATCACCCAGGAAGGAAGGCACGTGCAGCTAAGAAAAGGTTCATTGCTGGCAAGCACGTGCACACACACTTCTGCTCTAGTTCTGGTCCTTGGGTTCTTTGTGCTGTGTTACACTGTGCGGTATTGAATAGTGTGGGTTTGGTTGGATTGGGCTGAACTGTGCTGAATTTGTAATTGTCTTCACTGTGGGTATAAAGCAGGTAGATATTCCTGATTTCAACCCAAGGTGGAGGATGCATCTGCAGCTGAGATTCATGATGTTCAAAGAATTGCCCGCTTGCAAGAGCTCTTTGGAACTCTCTAGCCATGCTCTCTCGGATAGTGACTCAGAACCTCAGAGAAAATGCTGACGGTGGCCCCCAAGAAGAGTGCTCTGGTGGGGCTCTTTGATTCAGCTCTGCACCCTGCCCCACCATCACCCCCTCCATGGTGAGTGCCCAACGGAGCCATGGCAGAAACTGGGTTCAGGTTTACTTGGGAAAGTTACATTTGTATTACTCATCATGACCACAAGGTATTTTTCCAACTCTTACTCTTGAAGATAAGATTCTTGTTGCCAAGGCTGCTAAAATAACATTAATTGGTATCCATAACCTAAGGGCCAAAAAGGGTTAGAAATTTTTATTGGGTTTATGGCTGCCCTTGTGGAAAAGTTTTTCAAGCCGCAACATGGAAAACCTCCATCTCGGTGAAGATTTTGGATTCAGGTAATAGAAGATCTGACCCACTATAGTTTACTGGTAAGGATTTTAATTGTTTATTTGAAAGAAGTTCAGAGATAGGTGGTCCAACGGTTGGTTTAACAACTCAGTACCGTCATCAGGGGACTGGGTTGTTTGCATTCTTATTCCCCTGTCTTGAACTTCTTGGCTTTTGTCCTCAAGCTGTTGTCTTGTGGTTACAAAATGGCTGCTATTGCTCCTTAGCTCAAGAACATGCAAGGAAATGGGGTGCCTGGGTGGCTCAGTGTGTTAAGCCTCTGCCTTCGGCTCAGGTCATGATCTCAGGGTCCTGGTATCAAGCCCCGCATTGGGGTCTCTGCTTGGTGGGGAGCCTGCTTCCCCCCTCTCTCTGCCTACCTCTCTGCCTACTTGTGATCTCTCTCTCAAAAAAAAAAGTAAAATCTAAAAAAAAAAAGAAAGAAAAGAAAGAGAGATAGAGAGAACATACAAGGATACAAGGAATGGGGCGGTGGGGGGCAAATGGGTTATTTTCCTTGTACTGCTCTTTTGTTATGAAAAAATTCTTTCCATTGAAACTACAGCAGATGTTCCCCTATATCTCATAGAGGGACAGTAGTGGATAGATGGTCTCAGGCTCTGAGCTCACACATAGGCTCTTCCACTTACTACCTGTGTGCACCTGGGAAAGTTCTGTGTCTCTGTTGGAATGCCCAAAAAACTTAGTAACAGTGCCTATCTCATAAAGTTGCTGTGAGGATCGACTAAGCCAATATATACAAGGGTCTTAGAACACTGCTTAGTACATAGCAAATATTTAATACATATTAGCTATTATTTTTAGTGACTTTATGATCATCCTTACCATCATCTCCTTGACCAGACCTAGGTCATATGCTCCAGAGTGTCTCTCAATTCAGAGCTTATAAAATTAAGTCATCAGCCAGAATTGGAGTCTTTGAGAGTTCTTTATTAACAATCCAATATCACAGGCAAAAACTCCTTAAGCATTTGACTTCTAATAACCTTAGCCCAAGAATTTGCTGCTCAAATAATGTTCCTGGGAAAGAGGCTGGAAGGAAGGAGATGAGAGAGGTCCCTGGGAGGTCAGGCGAGGACAGCTGAGCTCAGAAGCCCTGTGGCCAAATCTGGCCACCTTTACCGTTTTGTCCAGAGTGAAGGAAGCATTTCAGAGGGCACACTGTCACATGACTATGACTATCTTCAGCAGTTAAAAGGACAGTACAATTCCAACCTTGACATTGATCCAGAAGATCACAGGAGGCCAAAGAAGCCCAAAGACATGATTTCCTGGATCCTCATTGGCATAAATCTTAGTGAACCAACCAAGTTGAGTTCCTTGAAAGCAAAGACCACCAATTTCCCATTCTCCTGCCCACCCCACAGCACCTTAAATAGTACTAGGTACAGACATCATAGGCTTTCAATATTGACTTAATGTCAATGTCCACATTCTTCCAAATAACAGCAGGTGTCCTGAACTTAGTTCTAAGGAGGGTAGCTGGTACCTTAGAGGCAGCCAGACAACAATATCTACCAGGTCGGTGCCCATTTTGATTCCTTGGGAGTCAAGGGGGAAGAGTTGGTTAAGAAACACCAGTGTGCCAGACATTGTTCCAGGCCATCTGCTGACATTATTGGTTCCGTTCTCACAAGCACCCTGTGATCTAGGAGGTAGCAGGATGCCCGTGTGTAGACAAGGAAGCTGAGGCTCAGGAAAGCTGTTATGTGGTTGCTACAGGGCACAGCCAAAGTTAAAACTTAGTCTACCTCACCCAAATGCAGACCTTTCCTGTGCTACTTCCTGCAGGAATTCCCTGGGTGGAAAGGGAAGGGATCTCACGTTTGACATTGGGGCACAGCACACAAGTAGAAACCTGTTTCCCTGGGTTCTGAAGCCACATGTGTTTCAGTCAGAGAGATGGTGGCCAGGACACCTGGCTGTTCAGGAGCCCCATGAACTCAACTTTTGATTCCACCCACCCCCCAGCACCAACCTCACCCATAATCACCAGATAGGCCAACCTGCCCCTGATCCCCATGCATGTGCTTCATATCTGAAGCTCAACGTGGGGTCAGTGTGCAGTTCGGTTCCCAGGGCGGCAAAATGAAAGCCAGCCACAGTCTCTGCAAGTGGGTTGTATCCCAGCTCAATAACATATTAGCTATTTAATACATATTAGTTATTATTTTTAGTAACTTTACGATCATCCTCACCATCATCTCCTTGACCAGAGGGTAACAAGCAAATCAACTGGGTGGAATTAGTTCCTTCCACAACATAAGAGGGTCAGAGAACAGCAGGTGTAGGCCAGGACCTGATGACCAGTTTGCAGGTGATTCGATCAGAGAGAAACTCAGGACTATTGAGGGGCGATTTGGGAAAGATACCTTCTATCTTCCCTAGAGTGAAGGAAGAATATATTGTCCTTTGTGTTTCTGCAGCCATCTTGTGGCCATGAGGGAAGTCAGCCTATACCGACACAGAGGAAGGTAAAGCCCAGAGAAATGCAGAGAAATAGAGTTAATTCTGTAATCAAGCTGCCTCTAAAGTCCACCTTCTCTGGGGTTTATATAAAACAATAAATCCAAGTCATGTTTTCCAGCTGGTTTGATGGGCTTATTTTTTCTGCTTGCAACCCAAAGCATCCTAGCCAATATCCCCCTGGCATCCTATCTATACTATCCTATCCACTTTGGTTAGTAAGTGGGTTTCATCTGAAGGATGAGTCTTTTCCAGTTGCCAATACCAGAAAGGGAGGCACAGCTACTCCATGGCAAAGTGAGTAAAAAGGACAGACCCTAGTGGGAGGGGCGGGGATTCCCTATCTTTATTACCATGACCTGAAAGAAGACAGTGCGGGTGAAAGGAGTAGAGCCTGTCCCTGGGATGGTCCCAGGTGCTCATCTTTGGGGCAAGAGTGAATGTTCCTCAAGACACTAACAGGAGTGTAAATGGGAAAGCTATGTGGGCTGTTTAAATTCCTTACACTTTTATGTTTGTTGCCCTTTTGTCCTCTTCCAAAGTTACTGAAGTCTTGGAGAGCGCCACTCTGTCTCAGCTCTGCTAAGGAATGGAGCATGAAGCTCTACAGTGACTCCCGCTGGGTGCCCATCACATTCTGCCGACTATATACACACTTACAAGATCTGGAAGGGGCAGCGGGTGGGGGTGGGGTGAAGGGGGGTGCATCTTCCTTCCTTCGGCTATCACTCCTGGCAAGCACAGTCAGAGAAATATTGAGGCTTTTGGCACAGATCCCCAGTGTCCCAGGTGGAGGTGAGAGGCAGCTGGGTCAGAGGTGCCCCCGACTCCTGGCTCCCACCTCGATGATGTGCTCTTGGACTTATTCCAGTTCTGTTCTCCTGATTCCTGCCTCTCGGGGAGTGGCAGAAGCAGCAGCTCCCTGGAGGGTCAGTTCCGTGGTGATGTTCTAGGAGTCGTCCCTGGAACCAGTTAAAACCAGTTCCTGCAAACCTTCTTTTTTAAGATTTTTTTATTTATTTTTATTTGAGAGAGAGAAAAAGAGCAAGTGAGCACAAGCAGATGGAGAGGCAGAGGGAGAAGTAGAAGTAGGCTCCCTGCCAAGCAGGGAGCCCAATG
The DNA here is from genome assembly GCF_964662115.1 of Mustela nivalis. Taxonomy (NCBI): domain Eukaryota; kingdom Metazoa; phylum Chordata; class Mammalia; order Carnivora; family Mustelidae; genus Mustela; species Mustela nivalis. The sequence continues at coordinate 76,791,611 of NC_139027.1, forward strand.
TGGGGCTCGATCCCAGAACCCCAGGATCATGACCTGAGCTGAAGGCAGATGCTTAACTGACTGAGCCCCTCCTGCAGCCCTTCTAAATGGCTTCATATTCAACTCTGTGCAAAACACCTTCCTGCTTAAAATCTACAAAGGGGCTTATGTCTCCTGCAACCCAGCTCTGTCTGAGACAGGAGGCAAAGGTGGACATATTGTTCCTGCTGAGGACAGAGCATCAAAGGGCAGAAGCGTTCCTGGGAGTGGACATGGAATTTAGTGAGCCAGAATTCCTGTTTCAAGGTCAGCCGGCAGACTCTTCTTCTTGGGCTAAATTGTCGATGGTTTAGACTTTGCTCTCTAAGCGAAACTACATCCTCTTGCAGAAAATAATGACATTATGCTACGTGGCTTACTGCTTGTTTGGCACTATCTGTGTGTCCTCGAACGTCACATCCTGTAGCTCTGACAAGAGTTAAGAAGCAAACGTGATGGTGTAATCCCCATCTTCCCAATATTCAGAGAGTGTGATCCAACAGACGCTGATAAATATTTCACCAGGGTTCCAAAATGTCAGATCTTCTGGAGGCTGCAACTCCACCATTAGAGACTCATTTCTCCTGGATTAAACACTGGTCTTTACTGGCTCTTCTTTTTAAAAATCAGATTAGCTAAGAGTGAGGGCCATACACCGAGTTTCTGATATGCCACTATAAGTAAGCTTATAGTCTTGCCCCTGGTAAAAGGATTAGGGCATCATTGGAGTGCCTGGCTGGCTGAGTCAGTAGAGCATGTGACTCTTGATCTCCAGGTTATAAGTTCAAGCCCCACTTTGGACATGGAGTTTTCTTACAAAAAGAGGGATGTGGGCATCATAGAAGCACTCGATGCCCACAGGGTGGGGAGTAGGGGATGAGTTTGAGCAGGCGCTTGCCCGGGGAAGAACCAACCAATGCCAATGGCATTTCTTGGGCACCATATTGTTTCTGATGGCCAACCCTGCCGTCACACATCCTTTTCCTCAGGGAGAACGAAGGGCACAGATCCACTGTAGGAAAAACCACTGCAGCCAGAGGGACGAGGGGTGGGTTTCAGAGTATGAAACAGGCCCAGGAGCCAGCCTCCCTCCTTTGCCAGGAAACTTGGCAAGATCAGGGCCCTAAAACACCCTGTGTGGTCTGGGCTTTGCCAGGGACCCTGGAGCTACAGTGGCAAAATTAACCCGAGGAGGTAAAGAGGAGGGGGCGAGGGAGGATTTACGGTCGTCAGCAGTTTACTGGATGATCTCCCCCGCTCAGACAGGGATATCAGTAGGAGCTGCCTTGCCAGTCTCCAGAGGCCCTGACTCTTCCTGCGAGCTGCACACTCGTGGGGCTTGCTGGGGGCACTGACGTCCTGCCCATCCCCCCCCCCCCCAACCCTCGTGGCTGACAAAGAGAACTCCCAGGAGACAGCCCAGAGCCAGCCAGGAGACACTAACTCGGGAAGATGGAACTGTGGAACACATCCCCAGGTTGAAGCCAGCCGAAACCTCACTTCCTCCCCTTGATTCGTGTTTTCCAAGGGAGGCCCGGGACTTGGGGGGGGGGGCTCACGCAAGAATTTGATCGGAAGAGGTGACACTTCATCTTAAATTCCTTCACTGCATTTCTGAGGTTGACGGGAGTGTTGGGCAGGGAGGCTGATAAAGCCCGCTGTCCCCTCCAAGCGGACTAATCAGACGTGAAGTCTTGGCGAGAGATAACCAGGTTAAGAGAGAGCCAAAATGACATCACATCAACTCCGTTTCAGACCCTGTACATCCCAGTGCCTATCACCACTCCAGGTGGCTGGTCTCCTCGACACACAGGAGGAATTTTCAGACCGGGACATCTGTCCCCCCTTGACCCTGTAACTGTCACTCTGGGGTATGCGGGGAACATGTTTGTCAGTCTGTGTAAAGACACACGCGTTAAGGGGCGGCCACTCCGGAGATGAAGCCGGCTCTGGACTGCCCTCCTTCCCCACACTGAAATTAGTAACAGGAAGACCTCGCACTGGGGAACCAGAGACAGAGGCCAGAGGGTGTGCCTTCTCCAACCCACCCCCAGAGAACTGGGAGCTTTCCATTGGAGGAGCCATTCATATCAGTAACGAATCCCCCAAAATTCAATCATTTCAGGAGTGAGTGGATGGCATAGGACCCCCACCCCTGGTTTGCAGAGATAGTTGGTGTCTTGCAGTTTCAGGATGGGGAAAAGAAACAAAGGACCACTGATGTGGGCTCCGAGGCCATCGTGAATGCTCTATCGGTTTCATTATGGCCCCATCTTCAGCTGACATGGGTTCTTCTCCTCTTCAAAGGAAAATATCCAAGCAACTGGAAATGTAACAGTGATAAATTTTCTCTGTTTTGCTCCCTACCTTGCATCCTGGCTCAGGGCACCGTTACCAGCACACTTCGAGCTTTTTTCAGCAGATAGTTAATGCGACATGCAAGAGTGGCCTGCATGACACAGATAACTCGGGGGAACAGCACAAAGTAAATGAGATGCATTAGTGTCTGGATGGGAACGGAAGATAGAAGTTCTCAGAACTTCTTGTTTAATTTATAGAAACGCATTTCCCTCCTGTGCTTAAGATTTCAAAATAGTAATCATATTCTGAAGAGGAGATGTTCCCACGCCAGGTACTAATATCAATATGTAAAAGAAAATCATTAACTAGCTGTACCTCTCAGCAGCCCCCTATTATATGTCAACAAGCTAACTGAGCCGATAAAACAAACTGTTAGTGGAAATTTAATTACTAGCCATTGAGATTTGGGCAAGGACCGAGGATTCTAGATTCATTACGCCAGCCCCAGAGGCTGCTGGAAGCAGCCATCCGCCCGGAACGAACATTTTTAATAGGTGTTTTCCTTCCCTCTGAAAAACCAGAGCACCGAAGGCCAATAGGAAACTTTTCAAATGAGGTCCCTCCAGGGCGGCAAGGGTGAGGTGGAATGGAGGCCTGAGCAAAAAGAAAGTAAGATGGTCTGTTTCCATCCGTGTGTCTGGTCCACTTCGGGGTTGATGGGGGTCTGTGAGGTCATCTTGTAAGTGATTTCTGCACATTTAATTATGTCAGATTCCTGGCTGATGGCCACTGTTCAAGCTGGCATGATTTGTCCTTTATAATATGATCAATAAAACAGGGTCCCACTCTCTGTGAAGCTGGCTAAGCTGTTTTCTCTTCTTTGGATACCCAAGCTGGGCCAGCCTAGCCACCCTCCACCCAGTCCTACACCAAAGAACCCCTTAACGGTGTTCATACCCACCTCCTTCATTCATCTTGGGCATGAGCCCAGGCACAGGGTCTGGCACATGAAGAGTGTTCAATGAAAGATTTAGTGTATGACAGGTGTCAGTTGGACTCAGAAGCCTCCCGGGGGCCACCATGCTCCAATGTCTGTGTGCAAAAGGCATCAAATCACACCGATTCTGAGTCTCAAGCCTGCTCACAAAATGTGCACCAATTCTTTGGGACTCACAGAGCCTGCTTCAAGTTCAGAGGCTTGGCTGGATCCCCTACTATTTCAATCCCGGGATGAAAGTTGGCCACCTTTTCAGTTTTATAAAGAAAAAGTTATTCATATCAAGTGTTTTTGAACTGATGGACTTCCATGAAATTAGGGGACTATGAAGTAATCGTACATTGGACGGATCACAGATCCTGGCCCTCGTAGGCTTATTTCTTCACTCCCTTTACTGCTTGCCACCCCCCAACTTCCCCTACTTTCATTATGCAGACCTGAGCCAACCTGCACTGGGATCGAGGTAGTAGAGTTATCAGCTGTTCTAGTTTGGCTGGAACTGAAGGTTGCCGGGGGCAGGGGTTAGGGGGCAGACTTTCAGTGCGAAAACTAAGACACAAAAGTGGATGGTTGGTCCCTTTCAAGGAAACAACTGTCCCAGCACAGAGAGTGCAGACTGTCGAGGAAAGGACACATTCTCTTCTACCTTGTATTAGCATCCTCCTCCTTCACTCACCTGAGATGGCCCATTATAGATCCTCATTCTCAATCTTAGCTGGAGCACAAAATCATCTGCAGAGATTTTCAATATCTTGGTGTCTAGGCCACATCCTGGAAAACCTGAATCAAGATCTCTGGCAGTAGGGCATAGCCAATAGTGCTTTTTAAAGTTTTCCAGGTGATTCCAGCGTGCAACCAAGAGTGAGAACCGGTGCGTAGGAGAAGTGATTTGACCTTCCTGCCTCAGGCTTTTTAAGCAGAGAGAAATCTCTACTACTTTGGTGTCTGTCTCTGAAAACTTCGTCTATGCTTCTGCTGCTGCTGAGGTTAGAGGTACCAAGAAAAATTTTCCAGTCAAGTCAAGTGAGTCTGTGTAGAGACTGAAAGTCTCTCAAATTCTCTGTGCCTCAGTTTCCTCACCTGATACATGAAGATGGGAGATGGGGAAAAGGGTTGGGGTGGGGACAAAAACAGTGTCGTTCACCTGTCCATTTCACAAACAATTATTGTGCCCTTACTATGTGGACATAGATGAGTAAGAAAAGGTCCCTGCCTTCAGGGGCTTATCATCTAGTAGATGTCTTCTACGAGCTCTCAAAGGGCTCTTTACAGTAGAGTATGCTATATAAAGTTAAGAGATAATGGTGTCATTAAAAGAAAGCCTTAGGAAGTTGATGCCATCATGTCCAAATAGACCAACCTGAATTTAATCCAAGAAAGAACAGAGTGCTCACCTTTTTTTTTTTTTTTAAAGATTTTCTAAGCAATCTCTACACCCAACATGCAGCTCAAACTCACAACCCCAAGATCAAGAATCACATGCTCCATAAACTAAGCCAGCCAGAGCCAGCTGGGCACCCCTAGAGTGTCTTAACTTATAGCTATCTTGGTAACATTATTTAAAGGAGAAAATATTTAATATTCACTATGTGTCTAAGCAAGCCCTTGCTGGTGTGGTGGGATAACCGTATTTAACGCTTCAAAACTCTTCACCGTGACCTCCAGGCACAGTTGTCTCAATTGGTGACTGACGTCATTGTGTCCATTTCACAGATGAGTAATCTGAGGTGAGGAGTAAAGAAAAGCTGGTAGCCTGAGAAGCTAGCTCCAGACGGAAGTTCTAACTTTCCAGGGCAGCATCACTGGGATTCACAGAACTTCCTTTCTCAGCTTCCTTTTTCAATATGGACAGACCACAGACCCATTGCACTATTATTCATTATTAATTTGCCCTTTTCTTGCCTCTTTCTTCATTATTCTTCTTCTTCTCGACATTCAAGCAACTTCTTGATATTTAGGTCCTAGCTCCACAGCTCCGAAGTCCCCTACCCATAGAACTGTTTCCGGGCTCAATTAACCTTACTGGTTCCCCTTGATCAAACTGTTCTATTTTATGGTCTTCATGGCAATCATCTTGTTCATTTATTGGTGTATTGTCATCTTTTCCTGCTGAAAAGAAGCCTCCGTGGAAATAAGACATTGTCCCAATAATGACTGTATCCATCATGCCTGAAACAGTATTTGGTACATAGCAGGTGCTCAATAAAAATGGGTTGAATTAATCAATATGCTTGCATTCTCTCTGAGATACAGATGATGGGAAGGCTAGCACAGGAGAATGGTGATGTCTCAACTCTTGCAGCAAGGCTGGCGGCTACTCTCTCTGTACCTTAGCTTTCTTGCCTATAAAACCAGCAACTACAGCCACCAGAGGATCTGGGAATGGAGGACTGTGGACCAGATAAGAAAACAGTGGTGAAAGGGCTTTGACCAGAGAAAACTCGAGTTAAGTGGGAGATGCTATTATCTTCTGCCATCTGCTTTACTTTAATCTTTTTTTCCCTTGGTAAGCGGACCTATTGATTGTAGCTTGCTGGAGGAAGCTCTCACTGTCTAATTACTGCCCCAGCTCAGCCTGTCACTGTGTCCTCCGCAGTCAGCACGTCCTGACACTGACCCCCTGATACCATAGCCCTTTGCGGATCAGCTGGCTCTGGCACTCGGCGCCCAGCACAGAAGAGGCAGGTCTGGCCCGGCCGGCTGTGGGAGGGCTGCTGTCCTCTCTCAGGAGCCAAAGCCCCAGAGAGGTAGGCAGCTGGGGAGAGGCAAAGACACAGGGGCTACAGCAGCCAAGGGCAGTGGGGACGCGATCTTCCCTGGGGGCAGGGGCCTGCCGCCAAACAGGGATGTGTCCCACTATTACACACAGTTCTGAGCACTCTCAGATTCTGGCTTCTAAGAAAATGTTCCTGTAAATTCTTTGTGGCCTGAGATAGCATTAGTTGGGGGGGAGGGTAGGGGAAGGAGTATGACAATAAATCATTTCCAATGCTGGGCAATCATGATTCCTTTCCCCCAAAATTGTAGAACGTTTCAGAAGGTCCAAGGTATTCTCATACGCATTACTTCACTTGACCCTCACAACGCTGCTGGGATTAGTATTCCTTTTTTTGTAGGAATGGGACTATGGTATTGAGAACTGAGGGGTGTGATTTGCCCAGTCTCAAACAGTCAAGTAGTGAGAAAGGGAATTAGAACCCTGGTTTTCTAACTGCCAGCCCCTCCGAGGGCTGGCCCCGACTGTACACAAATAACTTGAGTTATTTGAGGGGCGCCTGGGTGGCTCAGTCGGTTAACCATCTGCCTTTGGCTCAGGTCCGGATCTCAGGGTCCTGAGATCAAGCCCCGCATCAGGCTCCCTGCTCAGCAAGGACTCTGATTCTCGCTCTGCCTCTCTTCCCCCTCCCTCTCTCCTTTCTCTTTTTTTCTATCTCTCTCTCTCCTTCTCTCTCTCTCACATGTGCGTGCAGGCATGCTTTCTCTCTCTCTCTCTCAAATAATTAAATAACATCTTAACAACAACAACAACAACAAACAGTCCTTGAGAAAAACTCCCAGTGGGTATCGAGACTCTTAAAGAAGCAAATGGTTTTTTGGCTAGCGAAGGAAATGAGGATGTACCATAAAAGGCATGTCTTTTGTATGTCTGTGGTTTAGAAGAGAAAAAAAGATATAAGTAAACAGCACACGTTTTCTGGGTTTTGTTTTAACTCTTCTTTTTTTTTTTTAAGATTTTATTTATTTCTTTGACAGAGACAGATCACAAGTAGACAGAGAGACAGGCAGAGAGAGGAGGAAGCAGGCTCCCTGCAGAGCAGAGAGAGGATTGATGCAGGGCTCGATCCCAGGACCCTGAGATCATGAGCCAAAGGCAGAGGCTTTAACCCACTGAGCCACCCAGGCACCCCTGTTTTAACTCTTAAGTAAACCACAACTTTGTTTTGGATTCAGCCCTTCCAGAAATAATTGAAGCAGGTAAACCTCAGGCTAGGAAAGTGTCAGGTAGCAGGTGGTTGGCAAATCTTTGTTGGATGAATATGTGAATACTGACCTGGGTTGTAAATAGCCTGTGCTAGCTTTCTTCACTCATCTCAATGAAGAAGAAATCCCTCTTATCAGATACAGATTCACAAAGGGCTCTAATATTGGTGTACTGTTTTACCTTATTATTTAAATGATCTTTCTTGTACAGTATCTCAGTTGATCCTTAAGTGACTTTGGGAAATAATGTGATTTTATAGATGAGGAGACTGAGGTCGAGAGAGATCAATTGTTTCCCCAAAATCAGAAAGATAGTTGGTGGCCATGTCCATTTCTTATGAGACAGCAAACTAGACACCCTGGCCAACCTTCCCTGTGAAACAACTATAAAATCTGGATAAAATAAAAATAACATTTAAAGTATACTAATGAGGGGCACCTGGGTGGCTAATCTTGATCATGATCCCAGGGTCCTGGGATTGAGCCACGCATCTGGCTTTCTGCTCCGCGGAGAGCCTGCCTCCTCCTCTCTCTCTGCCTGCCTCTCTGCCTACTTGTGATCTCTGTCTGTCAGATAAATAAATAAAATCTTTAAAAAGTAAAAACTAAAATAAAATGTACTAATGAGTTGGAAAGAAACTAAGGACTATTCAGTCCAAAAAGTAGATGAAAGTGAAAATTCAGAAAAATAAATGAAGCCCTGGTGTTGGCTTTGACCTTGAGAGCATTTGCCAAATCATGTAAGATTTGGTTTCAGTTTTCACAGCCTCACAGGGCAAGGGGGAAAGAAGAAAAAGCCAACTGCTTATCTACAATGGGGGATTTGGTAAAGATCCCCTGTGCCTAAAATGGAGACCCCCCAAATTATTGCTCCTTGTGTAAAGATAAATGAAAAATAAACTAGACTGTATTTTTACCACAGGAACGAGAGAGAACATTACATATGACTAATTTTGATTCTAAGTAGAGGAGAGCATTATTCTGAGAATTTATAACCACAGCCAGGTTTCCATGGGTTTGCACATCAAGTTTATATTCCCTGGGTGATCCAGGAAGCCTCAAGTTAAAATTTTGAGGAAGTGAATCTAAATCAGTTATGGCCCCAGATATCGAGGAAATCAGATGCTACCTCTCTGAGGGAGCTTGAAGCCAGACCTCAAAGAATTCCCATGGATAAAATTATAAAGTTACAAACTCACAGTCAAAAATCTTAAAGCATTCAAGGAAGCAAAGTACCATTAGCAAGAGTCAGCAAACAGCAAAGTCGAACCCACAGAGACCTCAGATGTCAAAATGATCAAATAAAAACATAAAGTACTATGTTTAATACAGTTAAAGAAATAATGGAAAGGATTAATAGTATGCTAGAATCCAGAGGTTATAAAAATTCTCAGACTGGAAAAGAATTCCAACAGAGTTTTTATCTATCTATCAATCAATCAATAAAGCTGTTGAAATTAAAAACTCAATCGATGGCTTCAGCAGAAGATTAGACACACTAAATGTGCTGCTAGACCCCTAGACTATAGATCAAATAGACAACTAGAATATAGATCTGGAAAAAAAAAAAAAGATTCAGAATGCAGCTCAGAAAGACAAAGATAATGTCAAAGAAATGTAAGAATCAGGTAGGATTGAATGAATATGTTTTATGCACATCTCAAGAAAATATAGAGGGAAGGAGAAGAGTAAAGCAAGGTAAGATTTAAAAAGATAAGAATTTTCCATAGACTCTGAGCCCCCAAAATGCCAAGAAGGATAAACAAAAGATAAAATTATATGGTAGTAAAGGTCCAGTACCTAGTATGATTTATGGAGACATTTTGGTCCCTGACCTTTGTTCTAGTTTCATGTCACAGGTTTAAGACCAAGCTGCGGGTAATTAGTAAGGATTGCAGCCCTTTATACCTGCATGCTGTATTGTGCTGTCCTGAGCTTTGTGGTTGTACTCTATATTGTATAACACCAAGATTGTTCATGAGACTGAGCTTAGAAAAGGAAGATATTTTCTGAAGAGAGTCTTCTGTGACACTCACTCATTTAGAAATTGCCATTTATAAGGAGATACTCTTGTGAAAACTAGGGTCCAGGAGCTTATACCTCTGTCTCTCTCTGCTGTGTGTTCTTACTACACTGATTTCTATCTGTATTTTTTATATTTTTTTAAGATTTTATTTATTTATTTGACAGACAAATCACAAGTAGGCAGAGAGGCAGGCAGAGAGAGAGGGGGGGGGGGAAGCAGGCTCTATTCCCGCTAGGGGCTTGATCCCAGGAGGACCCTGAGATCATGATCTGAGCTGAAGGCAGAGGCTTAACCCAATGAGCCACCCAGGTGCCCCATCTGTATTTTTTAGATAAGCAGACATCATCTGAATTATCCAAGTCTGTGTCTGGTTTATCAGTCTGAACCTACTACTGATATTTATCAATACACAATAAAGTGGTCATGCATGTCATATCATACACCCATGCATATCATACTACAATTACAGAACACAAAAGACAAAGAGAAAATCTCAACAGCAGCCAGAGAGAAAAAAAAAAAAAACATTATTTTCAAAGGAACGATCATTGGAGTAGCAACTGACTTCCCAATATCAACAACGAAAGCCAAGAGGACAGTGGAAAAAAATATCTTCAATGTACTGGGAAAAAAAATATTTTGCAATATCGAAGTCTATATTTAAAAAAAAATACATTTCAAAGAATTTCACACAAACTAATTTTTCTTCTAACAGATCTTCACTAAGGAAATTAGCAAATATTGTAAGATCAAATCGTACATTTCAAAAATTGTGGAAATCCGCTAAAGTAGTTCTTAGAAGGAACTGTTGAACCTTAAAGGATGTGTTAGAGATAAGGAAATAAAGGCTAAGAATTAGTGAGCTAACATCTGACTTAGGAAGGCAGGCAAATCCAGGGATCTAACCTCTACCTGCTTCCTTGCCATAATCTAAATTGTGAAAGTGAATTGTACCTAAAGGGTACTTAGAGAGATGCAAGCATAAGCAGTGATGAAATTATTATTGAATGCCACATCATCAAACATGAGAGTGTATCTCCATGGTCCCTGAGGTTTTGGGTCTGGGAGCTGGGGTGACAAGGATGGAACCTGGAGTTGGAAAATGGGACAAGAGTGGAACCATTGCTTCCTGCCTTTTCCCACAGAGTGAAGGAACTCTCAGATTCTCCTTGGGTTCTAACCTCTTGGAGCCCAAGTGTCCCACTCTGCTGGAGCCAGCAGAGACCCAGGAGTACAGAGGCAGGATTCAGAAAAGCACTTACTAATGCAGGAGACAAAATAAATAAATAGCCCCTGAGGGTTTAGATTCTCTTTTGGAGGTAAGTATCACACAGGAAGGGAATTAGACAACTCTCCACTCACTCAGGAAATCTTCTGTCCCTGGTCCTCTCTATCTAACTTTGTAGATAGAGTGTAAAGTGCAAAGTGTAACTTTGCTGTCTGCCCTTGGATGGAATCTACTAGTGGATGAGAACCGTCTGACATGATTCATAAAGTCTGGTGGGCAGAGTTGGCAGGGACTCTCGATTTGTCCAATGCCTGACCCTGGGCATCTCGCTCTTGTGTCTATGCAACTTCCCCGGGACATTCAGTCTTTTTTTTTTTTTTAAAGATTTTATTTATTTATTTGACAGACAGAGATCACAAGTAGGCAGGCAGAGAGAGAGAGGGAAGCAGGCTTCCTGCGGAGCACGGAGCCCGATGCAGGGCTCGATCCCAGGACCCTGAGATCATGACCCGAGCCAAAGGCAGCAGCCCAAACCACTGAGCCACCCAGGCGCCCCGGGACTTTCAGTCTTAATCTGGCTGATGATATGACCAAAACTGGGTAGGAAATGTGCTTTGGTGGGAAGGTGTTAGAAAATACAAGATGTTGGTTGTTGCCGGAAGTCTAGCTTCCTTTAGGAATCTGGTAGAAAGCACCAACTCTATAGGCAGCCTGCAAACATTCCTTCCCATTGGAGCCAGGGATCTGCTCCAACTATTTGCATAAGAAGTAAATTTAGGAAAACTTAATTCTGTGTGCCCTTAGATAACTCACACCTTTCTGAGTTTCTCAGTTGCCACTGTTTTGGCGCATTTTTTAAGATTTTTGTTGCATGTCTGCTTGTTTTTGTTTCTTCCACAGATTAAAGGGTTTGGATTCGAGGAAAGATTCTTAACCTTGACTTCATTTAGAATCCCCCAGGGAGACATTAAAATACACTCATGCCTAGGTCCCTCCCAAGCTGGTTGAATTAGAATCTCTGGGAGAGGGGTCTTGACTCCAGCATTTTTTTTTATGAGCTCCCCAAGAGATCCTGATGCATTGTGGGGATTTGAATCCCCGTACAGGACAATTATCTGCAGTCCTTTCCAGTTTTCTGATTCTGTGACCCAGGCGTGTATCGGGGCTGTAGGCTGTGGCCCCTTGAGTTACAGCACAGATGAGTTGTCTTAGTCACACCACAATACTCTGAATAGAATCCTTGACCTCGGTCAAACCCGAGGGTCATGACCTCATCCAATATCTACAAAACTGCCCACCAGCGCCCCACATCTGAGGCAGAAGGCTGGCCTGTAGGGTCCTTCCGGTATGTAAAGGCAGAGGAAACCCAGACCTACGTTAACTAATAACAGAACTCCCAAGTGCCAGGCTCATACTTACATGATTGTTAATTCTCACAACCACTTTTCAGTACAAGCTTCATTACTTTCATTTTAAACAGGAAGCAAGAGGTTCAGGGAACTCAAGCAACTTGTCTAAAAGCCGTAGCTGGGTTGAGAGATTCAAGTTTGGGTTCGTCTACATTCAAACCCCACATTCTTCCCGTTGTACCCACTTGGCCAAAGATGAGGCCACGCACTGGGCCAGGAGAGGATGTGGTTACCTACAGCAGAGCCTTGGGGGGCTCCGGCTGGGTCACTGACTCTCAGGGCCCCAAGAGAAGACCAGTGGTCTTCTGAGCTCCAGGCCTCCCTGGGCGGGAGGACCGCGTTCTCGACTAACACACATCAAGCTGCCAGCCTCAGTTTGTATTTTTAGAGTCTACTAATTAGGCCATTTTAACTAATTTGTTTGCATTTTGTATGAGCAAGTTGGGCTTTTGGATTGACTAATGTAATTGCAGCTGGTTTCTGCCAAATACAAATTACTCAGTCTAGTGTGGGCTAGAGAGAAAAGCAAATATTTAATAGACATCAATACCCTTGTAGCTTTTTAGTGGAGCCTTTTTTTTTCCCCCTATGGAAAGTTGAAATAATTTCTCCAGCATCTGATTGAACTTTCATGTTAGGGAATTACTTTTTAATCACTTTTTTAAAAAATAATGAGGCAAAGACTTCAGTGGTTCTGTTAAGGTTTATCTCTGATCCATTTACCTCTAAGCTCAGGAAACGTAACGGGACTTTTCCATTTCCAGGCTGGCTTTCCACAATCCCTTTCTGCTTGGGCTACTCCCGTGACTACCAGCCAATCCACATCACAGACTGTCACAGCCAGAAGGGGACTGAGGGCTCATCCAGTCCATTGGTTCTCCAAGGGTGTCCTGGATCATCTGGGAATGTGCTGGAAAGACAAATTCTCAAGCCTACTGAATCAGAACTTCTGGAGGTAAGGCCAAGCAAACCATGTTTTAACAAGCCCTCCAGGTGATTTGGATACCGGCTGAACTCTGAGAACAGCTCATTTAGTTCAACGTCTCATTTTACAGATCAGGAAACTGAGGCATGGCAAGAGCCCATGTTTCTGGTCATGGAATGGACTGTGTCTGTTTCGCTCATTGCACATCCTCTGAGTTTAGCCAGCTGTGATAAGCACTCAGTGAATATTTGCTGGATGAATGAATGAATGATGGAATGAGTGAGCTAGAACAAGAAACAAAGTCTCCTAATTCTCTTTTACTCCACCAGTGCTTCTTTTGCCCTGAGGAACAATGGGAACCCAGGGAAGAACTCCTTCCTGAGTCTTGTTTTATGAGAAGGGCAGCAACTGGGGCTCGAAACATTATATCCTGTGGCCTGGCCCTTGGGGGGATGGCAGCCTTGCTCCTAAGCTAGGGACAACCTGGCTCACCTGTCCCCGGCCCAGTAGATGACAGGGCTCAAATCTCATGAGGAATTATTTCTGTCTCTTTCAAAGACCCTAACAATGTCTGAGGCAGAACCAGACCCCCTGTCTGGGTGTTTGATTCCCTGACCAATAACCTCAGCTCATCTGGTGAGCAGGGAGAATGAAGTTGAGGTTGAATTTATGCAAAAGGGGATTTCTAAGAAGAGGATGCTACAGAGGTGGGCACTTCAGATTAAATTAGTGGCCCCTGTGAAGCCAAAAAATAAAGGTCCTAGTCCTCAAAATCTCTGATTCTGGCCCTGGGGAGACCTGTTTCCTGGATCTGAATGACCTACTCCTCTTCACTCCCTTGATCCCCCAGGCCTCCCCTGCTGACCTTCTAGGAAATGAGAAGAAGAGAAAGGCAAACAGTGTCCATAGGTTTTCAAACAGACAAACAAGGGAATCTCCCAGGGCCATGAGAGAGGGTGCCTGTTTCCTTAATCCTGTTAAATTCTTCTATGAACCATCTAAGCAACCAAAATACCAAGCCATGTGGATTTAGTCACTCAAGGAGCTTATGTTCTTCTAACCTCAAGTTCAAATGGCTTTCATGACACAGCTTCCCAAATCCCTTGCCCCTGCTTGTCTACATGTCTCACGGAGCCCTGGGAAGGAGAGTGCAATCTTTTCAACAACTCACAGTGTCCTCCCTACAGTCCCTTGAGTTCTCAATGTTTTCCCAGTTATTTCCAAATGTCCCTGAGACCTCAGGAAAGAACACAATAAATTCATTTACTTATGTGTGACAGCAACTAATAAGAACTATCGCCTCCATCCTGTAAAACATTTTATTTATTTATTTATTTATTTATTTATTTATTTATTTATTTGACAGAGAGAGATCACAAGTACGCAGAGAGGCAGGCAGAGAGAGAGAGGGAAGCAGGGGCCCCTGTGAGCAGAGAGACCAATGTGGGGCTCCATCTCAGGACCCTGAGATCGTGACCAGAGCTGAAGGCAGAGGCTTAACTTACTGAGCCACCCAGGTATCCCATATCCCGTAGAAGATTTAACCTAAAGATTCTATACCCCAGTGTGGCTCATGTTCTTAGTTCCTAATTAGTTAGGAAATAAGGTTAGATCGTTAGACAATGTAACGTACAACATTGTCTTCTGAGGACAAGTCCCCACCTACATAAGGACTCACTCCGTCCTCTCAGTTGACTTCCAACCCAACAGAACATACAGACTCTCTCTCTAAGGAATTTGGACTTGGCCATTACAAAACTGAGTTGGTGGGGTCTGCTAGTCACCTTACGTGAGAATATAAAAGCTCTAGAACGGAAAGGGTCATGGTCCACTATCCACACAAAGAAGCAGAGAATGTCAATCAGCAGAGAGGCATGAACTAAACAGAGGCAAGAGTGAATGAGGGTGAGAATGGCCACTTCCCTTCTAGTCCGAGACCTTTATGAAGCAAATACTCCTGCCATTTCGCTCTGAGTCGTATTCTTAACTGAACATCACCCATCATTTTAGTAATCCTATTTTGACTAGGTTTCCCGTGCCTCTCTTACTTACCAGGACACTGTGTTCTTCACAGGGCTGGGTTCTACAGAGGTGCCCAGTGATTCTTTGTGCAACATATGAGTGATGTCAGTTCATACAAATACAGAAACGGAGGCATTTGCAGATTTTTGATTGTTAGTCGATTTGATTGTTGAGCCTCTATGTGGCCAAAGACCTATACTTGTTGCAAGGGTCCCTGGGGCCTAGGAGCCAGATAAGATAGTTACTCAACCAAAGAGACAGGAGGTCAAACCAAAAGGAGAAGAAAAGCCAAGGATGATATTAAGGAAACAAAACAAAACAAAACAGGAGAGCTCAGGAGATGCTCAAACCAAGGAATCTAGAAGCAGATATCAAGCTTAAAGCTTGGATGGGGCTTTAAGGAACAGGAGTAAATCCAAAACATCTTAGTCTTTAGCAGCTGGCCAAAGATTAACTTGGCTGGCACAGTGGGTGGTAGAAGTCATTCTCCGTGGCTTCAGTTACCGCTTTCTCAATGCCTTTGACCTTCCAACATTGATTGTAAAATCCGTTGAACTGTGGATGATGTCTTCATTGGAACACATCTCAAACACATGCAAATCAACAAATTCTCCACTGACTACAGTGGGCAAAGGCCGATTCCTCCTTGCAGCACATTCCAGGGACTAGGAAAAGGTAGAACTCGAGTGAGGGAGCCACAGTCAGGGGTGAGTGAGTGCCTACAGGCTACTCCCCCTGCCCCCAGAGCAGCATGGTGGTGGTGGACAGGTATGCACCCGGGGCAGGAAAATGGCGGGCTTCTTCGGTGGTAAGCTGAAGGATGACCATATACTCTGAAAAGGGATGGCTACGGAGGCAGGAGAAAGGGCTCTTCCAGCCTGATGCTTCAGACACTCTGAACCACCCCATTAGGGCCAACATTAGGAGCCAGGATTTATGATTCAGAATCAGGTGGGGGTTTTTTGTTTATTTGTTGATTTGGGAGTTTTGTTGTCATTGTTTTGTTTTGGAGGGGCATGGAGGTAGGGAGAAGTCCTGGTGATTTCAAGTCTTGGAGGAGAAGAGTAAAAGCCGTCATGGAGGAGAACGCTGACTGTAGACTGGATTCTAAGCCTGCATGGGGCAGGGGTTGGGGGGCTGGTGTGGGGGGCACTCTATCCCACTTAATTAGAGTAACAAATTGCTCATACCTGGCATACTCTCTGAGTAGGAAAGGAAGTAGCAAAAAAAAAAAAAAAAAAAGGAAGAAGAATGAGAATAAAAAAAAGAATTAGCCGATATCAGATGTTTTCTGCTTGGTGTCTGCTTGCCCCGGTCTGACTGGTGTAGCTTATAATTAGTCTCTGCTTGCAGATGTGTGGTTCCAAAGACTTGTGGATTAAGGAGAAACTCTAGAATTTCTCAGGACCTGACAAGTTGTAACGTGAAGAGCTACACTTAGTCCATTAAAGATTTTTCACAGTGACATTTGAGTGCAGCTGGAGAGATCTGCCTCCTTGCCATTTATCATTTTCAGGCCACGGGTGTCGGCAAGGAGGTTACTATGAAGAACAAAACAAAATGGATTGCGTGTGTAGAGGTGAGCTGGCGAATACTGATAAATGTGCTCCACTGAATGTCAGCAAATGTCACTTGAGAAGCCATTTGCCGCTACCATAACAGCCTCCCAAACCCAACAAAGAGTAGCAAAACCAGGCCAAACGAATGGAGCGTCTTGCTTCCGCATGAATAAGCAATCAGCCCTCTCAGAAGTTACACCAGAAAGTTGTCAAACTTGATCGAAGAAGCGTTTCCACCCATACTGACGCATGCTGGAGAGTGCTACTGAGGGTTGGAGATCTCATGAGGACATCAGCCGGTGGCTCAGGGAAGGACCCCATGACCTCTCTGTCCCAGGTGGGTGCCTTCCTTTAGTGTGCAGAGAAACTTCCTTGTCTCCTGGGCCCCCCGGCGGGGTGTTTCCTGTCCCCTCCTCTTGCTGCTTCCACTGATTCCGTGGACCCCTCCCCGGCTCCTGGTCTACCCTCCCTTGCATGTGACCCAGGAGTGGTTGAAGATGTGATCTGGGTTCCAGGACGTGAGGGTGCTGTCCTCACGCCCCATGTCAAGAGAAGACCCAATGTGCCACCCTTGAGCCAGACTGTCCATTTCTTACTCAAGAAAGGGCTTTTCAGTGTGTCCTCTGGTTAGTTTGAAAATTCGAGTAATGGATTCAGGTTCTGTTTGATACTTGGTCACGGGGCCAAAACTTTACCTGCGTGTGATTTGGGATTTGGGGAAGCTAAGACCAAGTTTTCTTCAGAATGCAGCTGGTGTCGAGGCGGTCCCCTCTTCCTCCTCAGCTTGGTGAACTCCAAGGTTGACTACGGGGAGGCAAATGGGAAAGAAGATCATATTCTCCTAAAAGCTCTCCAGGGAAATGTGAGACTAATTAAAATAAAATTCCAGTCCCTGTTCTGTTTGTAATCTCTGGGGGTTCCTCCTCCTCAGCACATACACACAGGGTCATCCAATACTTTTTTCCTCCTTTAGACCAAGAGTCTCACACAGGAGCTGGAATTTGTCTGGCCTCATAAATACACCACACGCGCGCCCAAGCACATCGTCTGCACCAGCCGAGGTCAGTTCAGCTTTCACTGGAGGGAATCCTACAATATAGGGCTCCCGTACAAGAAGCCCTTTATCGAACGTGCCTCCCAGTTTCTGCCGCTTGGTGCGCCAGTGGACAAACTTCCCACACTTCCCTCTTCACACTGTTTAGCCTGTATATGGTGGAGTTGAATACACTTTACATCCCGGACAAAAACGGGCTCTTGGAAGGGCAAGCTTCCCTCTGATGAATTTGGAGAGATGGCACATAGAGGAGAGGTGGGAGGCTTGCTCTTCTTCAGCTGCACATACCACAGAATGTTCTGGAACCCTTCCCCCTTTTCAATGTGGTGCCTCCCATGGAAGGGCCTTTCTTTAGGTCGTGAGAACTCAAAAGATATCTGTTTATGAAGACTGATTTGCCCTCAACTTATTGACTTTCCTGCTTTGTTTAGGAAGGAACAGTGGTTTGTTTGGGGGAAAAAAGGGGAGGGGCGTGGAGAAGCAGTAAAAGAAAGGCAGATTTCTGAGCAGAAGTGGAGGTGAGGGCCAAGTGGAGTGGGAGGGAGACACAGTATGTTTTGCTCCAGGCAGGAGCTCGGACTGCTTTCCCAGCTGAAACACTTTCCGAAGACCTCTCTGCTGTCCCCTCATGGGACTTGCATGTCCCAGGCCCAAAGACCTCATAAAACATGAAACATAGGGGTGCCTGGGTGGCTCAGTGGGTTAAACATCTGCCTTCTGCTCAGGTCATGATCCCAGGGTCCTGGGATCAAGCTGAGCCCCGCATCAAGCTCTCTGCTCAGCAGGGAGCCTGCTTTCCCTCCTCTCTCTCTGCCTGCCTCTCTACCTACTTGTGATCTCTCTCTCTGTCAAATAAATAAATAAAATCTTAAAAAAAAAACATGAAACATATTCTGAAGAAAAGATAATATGGATGTCGATTTCCCCCTTTGCCAGGATTATTTATTTTTCTGGTTGTGGTAGTTTAAAATTTGTATCTTCAAGCTCCAACTATAATAAGCATCTGTTTCCAAGAGAAAAAGAAAAAAGAAAGAAAAAAAAAAAAAACCTGTTCATTGCTGATTAATATCACCCAAATCCTGTGATAGCTGGAGTCCAGAGCTATGTGAAAACTTACCTTCCTATTGTATCTTTAAGGAACAAAACAACAAGTCCTACAGATGAGGGTAGCCAGCATTGGCTCTCTCAGATGAGAAAAAGCAAAGCTAGGTTGGGTGAACCACTTTACCCATCCACTAATTAGTAACACCACCAGGTTTCCTTGTTTCTAATCCACAGGCCATTTTCAGTGGACTCTGCTCCGCTCTGCGTATAAAAACCCAGCGAGCTCCCTTTCACCATTTTGCATTCCAGGATGTTTGGAAAAAAACATTAAATTGGTTCCACGAGAGAAAGGTTTGTTAAAAATAGGAGACCTCTTAGAATTTCAGGAATCCCCTCCTTGCAAGACTGTGAACAAGACTTCAGTAGAGGGAACGTTTGCCTGTAGAGAGATGTCCTCTGAGTAAGAATACTCACTCTGCTCTCAACAGGCATCATTGTAAGAGCCCTAGACCCATCCTAACTTCAGAATAAGCTCCCTCAGCCTAACTGAGGAAAAGATTCAACATTAATGGGGGAGAAAAATAAGAGAGGTTCAAGTTAACACAGCAGGCAGGCCACCCTAAAAAAGAAATGTTTTGAGGAATTTATTATCAGGCTTCTAAATAATGTCTTTCATTTAAGGAAGCACTTTTTAATGCCTATGTTATATCAGACCTGTCACTATACCTTAACTGGAAACCAGTTTTGCTTATATGTCATTCTCCTCACCATTTCAAATCATCCTCAGCTTTCAAGGCTCAACTTAAGCCCCACCATTTCCAGGAAGCCTTCTGAGATTTCTCCCATGCTTCCCTCCAGTGTGCTCCCAGCCAGGACACCCATAAAACAGCATTGTTCTATGCTGTTGACCTGTGTATGTTCCTCTCCCCCAACAAGTACCAGCTCGCTGAGAAAATGGCCTCTATCTTACTTATCTCAGAGATGGTCTTCCCTAATACGCTCCTTAAAAGGGGATTTAGAGCAACTGAAAACAAGGTTATCTTTCACACACTTGAGATTTAAACCAACTTGGTTTAAATATATGAGAAACAGCGTTCTCCTCCTTGGCTATTGGTAGTTGTCAGTATTCAATGAAGGGGAAGGATGTGGATGAGGGAGAGGTAAGAGGGTGTCCAGTCGAGATTATAGGGGCCCTTTCAGCAGTGGAGGCAAAATCAGACTGGTTAATTTGGGCTCAAAGGAGATGGTAATTGTGGAAATCTGGTGTTTGAAGGCAGGTGTCACCACCCTTTTTGATACACTTCTAAAACCGTTTTCCCCACTCTGTGTCAAATATGGCTTTAGAAACTTAAGGTTATACTCTTCATCCACATATATTGGGCTAGAAATGGGGAGAATTCACATTTCCTTTTCTAGAACTGTCAGCACTCAGGAACCCAAGCTTCTTAGTACACGAATTTTCGTTATTTCCCTGAAGGAAAAGTAGAAATCATTGCACTATCCTTCCTTTATCAATGCTCAAGTAATCAGCGGGGAGAGAATACCCACCGCTTCCCCCAAAACAGCACAGCAAATTTTACTGTTGAAAACGAAGATTTTGCGTGGGGTTGCAAATGTTAATAAATTTTGATGGAGAGACTTTTTAAAATCAGGAATTCAGAGATGCCCTTCCTGCCTTCTAACACCTGTTGTTTTCATATAGACCTTTCAGGGAAGAACCTTTCTTAACATTTTTCTGTCTTCTTAAAGCAAAAAGTCCCCCAAAGCGGGCAGAATGCATCGCGTCCGAATTGAAAGTGAGGGTAGGAAAAGCCGGGCTGTCAGTCCCTTGGTAAGTGGGCAGAGTCCAACAATCTAGTGTGACTCTTATTTTTTTTTTCCTGTTGGGCCCTTCCAAAAAGCCTCACCTACCATAATTCGAAATAACATTTCTTATCATGCCAAATGTTTCCTTTCAGTTCCTGTAATATTTACTTGTTTCCCTACACAAGTGGGGAGGGGGGATCTGCCTCGATTTTAAGAAGAAAAAGATCTTTAAGGTTTCTAAGTGTAACAATTGTTCAAAAGTTCTTTCCCTCTCAAATTGGCATTCAGAAAAATATATTTACATATTCCCTTCCGCCGGTGTGAGAGCAGAATTGCCGCTTTCGCTCAAAAGGAAAAAAGTTTTTGAAATGACACAAATCAATATGTGCGTATTTTTAGAATTAAGACGCTTGTATTCACTGTCATGGTGGGATTTCCTTCCAGGGGAATCTTCCACGGAGAAAGTACCCCGTCTAGGGAGCATTTAAAGAAATTTTAATATCCAAACAAAAGCTGTATTACCATGGCCATCCACTCCCTGGCCCAGAGGAAAAACAATTAATAATTTGCATATGCTTCTGACACAAATTAAAGACAAAGGGCCGGTCACAGACTGCGATTACCACGCAGCCCTAGCCTGCAATGCCCCAGCCTGCACTCTTCTTGCTTTCAAATGAATAGCATTAAGCTCGATAACTAAAAATAGTGGTTCTGGGCCCTCTGGCCTAGTCCCACCTTAGAATCGTGTGTCCCCAGTCAGAAACATCTCTCAATCTCTCCACCAGCTTCCAGGCAAAAAGAATGTATAGTTCCAAGGGGAAAAAATACGTATATACTTTGCCCTTTTTATTTTAATGGCCAAACATTGTAATGGTAGCTAAATAGAAATTCTTGTCTGTTAATAGGTTCCTTTAGTTTGTAATAAATAGGAATGCTAATGACTAAAATTTGGTATTTGGTATGCATTAGCTTTTGTGAGCTTTTCTTTACAGTCCTCATTGACATGCAATATGGCAAGCTTCCTTTGAAACATATTTATAAAATAACTACAGTATAATTAAACCAACAAAGCCATCTTTTAAGTAAGCTTAATAGCTTGGGTTTTTTTTCACCTCAGTAAAAATTTATTTTTAAAAGAAAAATAGTTATGCCTCAATCCCACTGTATATTTTATTCTGTGCATCTAATATTTCCTTTGCATCTACAATCTATGCATATCTAATTCTTTTTGACAACTATGATTACTAATAAAGTTCTCATGAAAGATATGCTTCATAGCTTCTTCAACAAGAATAATGTTTTTTTGTTAATGGAAATTGTAACATATCTTGACAGATACAACATAAAAGATGTGCTTTTTTCTTAATTGTTAATATTGCTGTGCTGAACACACAGGAGCAGATCAACAGATATGGCAGGTAATAATCAGAGTGGATGCTATTTTGAACAAAGTAACTAAAAATATTTTAATGATATTAAAGCAATAAATAAATAAAAGCAATTATGTTTAATTTTGCTTTCTGTGTGCGAACAATTTTTGGTTGCTGCTGCTGCTGCTGTTGCTGCTGCTGCTGCTGCTGCCGCCGCCGCCGCCACCGGCAGTGTGTTGAACAGAGGAAGCTCCGGAGCGCGGTGTGATCCGCACGGAAGCGGCTCAGCCTTCTTGCAGCCGAAGGGTCCTGCGAGCCGCCCTTTCTCCGCTCTAGGCGGCTTCAGCCTCCCAGGGGCGCAGGGCTCGGCAGCATGCTAATTCGCAAAGCGCAGTGGCTCAAGTTCACCAAGTTTTCCCCAATTTTGCAAACCATTGCTCTATCTCCAAGCCTCACGGTTTAAGACCACAAGATTTCCAAAAAGGGGAAACTCAAAAAGATCCCAGGCGCAGGACGGGAGCAACCGGAGCGGGCTCTGGCCGCTTCTGCGCCTCCCGGACCCCTGCCCGCTCCCACCTGCCCCACGCTCCTCGCTCCCGTCCTTCTCTCCGAAACTCTGTCCTCTCCGCCAAGGGGCTGCCAGGCCCCCAACCCACCACCCACCCACCCCCCCCCCCGCGCGGAGAATAAACACAGTCGACATCACTGTTATAATCTTTATTTAAAACTGTTTCCAAGGTTACAAATTACCATGCCTCGTATGCAACAGGTTCCTCCGAAGCGGTATCATTACAGATTAACTGTAATGTGCAGGATTAGAATAAAAGCATAAGGGATTAGGTAAAAGGGGGGACGCTGGAGAAAGAACGCCCGAACCCATCCCGACGAGCTGGCGGTGGAAACCGCGAAGAAGCTCGGTGTCCGGGCGCCGGGGCTCGCCGAGCTGGAGCCCGCTCCTCAGCTCGTGGGCCCCGGAGCGGTCAGGGGTGGCGGCGAGGGAAGGGCCAGGGCGGCCGGAGGCTGCGGGGCGATGCTTCCTGGGCGCCAGGGACTAGGGACGGGGCCCCTGGACTCAGGGAGGCTAGGGGCCCGGAGGCCGCGGAGGCGGAGGTGCGGGCATGCCTACGGCCCGGCGGGGGCCGCGGGCAGTGCCGCGCCCGAGACACGGTTTCACCGCCGTGCGACGCAGCCGGAGAGCAACGACGGGGACAGCACGCCCACACGGGGGTCAGCGGGCTTATCGTGTGGCTGACCCGGCCTTCAAGGTCCAGGCCTGGTGGGGCCCCTTCCGGCGTTCTCGTCTAGCCCCCCACATGGCCGTCGCGCTGCTGCCGGCCTCGGGGTGGGGCCGGGGCCCGCCGGCCGCTTCGGGGCCCGGGACTTGGGCCTGGGCCGCCCGCCAAGGCCGTGCACTCCATTAGGCCACGTCCCCGATCCGCCCGCCCCCTGCCCCGGAGCTCCAGAAAGGCCCCAGAGTCCCTCGCCCCCTCGCTCTGCTTGCTGCGGGGCCGGAGCTCGCCGTGCTGGCCCCAGCAGGACTCGGGCCGGCCTTGGGCCACGGCCTCAGGAAGTGGACGCGGCCCCGAGGGCTGTTTGCGTGTCCGCGCGGAGGGCGCAGAGCTGGAAAAACAAACAGGGCGGGCGCGGAGGCTGGGGGGCTACGGGCTGGGGGCTGGAAGGAAGTGCGCAGTGTGGCAGGAGAGCCGAACAAAGCCCTCACGGGAGCCCCGTCACCCCGCGGTGACCTCGGGCCCGCCCCGCTGAGCCACCGAGCCCCAGGCCCTAGCCGCCGAGCAGGCCGCGCAGCTCCACCGCCGCACGCCAGGCCTCCGGACCTCCGGGCCTCCACCGCCGCCCGAGCCCGGGCTCTCCTTGGGTCTCGCCTGCCGAGCCCGGGACCCGCCCAAGGCCTCCGAGGATCGCTGGGGCGGTGGTTAAGCCTCACCCCCACCAAAGCCAAAAGTGCGAGGCATGGGGGGAGGGGTGACTCCATACCGAGGCCCTCCGTAAGGAAACGGGGTGATTCCGGGGCCGCAGGAGCCACAGCTCTGCCAGCAGCCCCAGAGGGGAGGAGCGGGCTCCCAAGTGGACCACCAAATTCGCCGAGGTTCCTGCTTCCAGTAGAAGGGCCCCGGCTGAGGAGGCTGCGGGAGGGGACTGTCGCAAACAGCTGTTCCTCATACATATTTCATTACACAATCAGATAATGCGTCCCACCACCTTCTCAATTATTCACAGATAAACATTTTCAAGACGTTTTGACATCTGTCTTAGTGCCTGCTATTAATTTAGTAATCACTGTAGTTAAAAATGTATGGGATTTTTGCCGTCGGAGCACCTCCTCTCGGGCGCGCGGGCCCAGTGTTGGGCTGCGCCTGGAAGCCTGGGCCCTCCGGGGGCGAAGACACCTTTGGAGGTGAGACGGCCTCTCTAGCGCATTGACATTGTTAATGGAAGGGATTAAAGGGGTATCTAGTTATTTTATTTTATTGCCGAAGGTGGTGGTTGTCCCCTCCCCAACCCGCATACATCACCCCCACCTTTCCCGCCCCAGACTAAGACCGGACTGCGACGTTCGGCCCTTTGCCCCGGGCAGCGGAAATGGTTAGCTTCTATCTAGACAGCGGGTTTCTGCAGAGGAAGAGGCGAGCAACTCTACTGGGCTCCCTTGGAGAGAGAGAGACAGGGAGAGAGAGAGAAACAGAGACGGGGTGGGGTTGGGGAGGGAGAAAAAGACAGAAACTCACACCATCACCAAGAATTGCTTACAACAACAACAACAGCAAAAAACCCTAAAAACGCAGTGCTATCCTCTCAAGGGGTCACAAACCTAGGCGGTTTTGCCCTGAGTCCCGGGGCTCCGGCCGAACTGACCGGGGCTTTTAGGAAACACAGAGAAGAATAAATTCGCTCCAGCGACTGTACGTGGGGCATGAGAAACCGAGCTGCTTTCCTGCTTGAGTGATGAATGTTGCAATGACATTAGCTACCTACAGGCAATTTTATAAATCATACTAGCCAAGTTTGGAGGATTTTGTAGAATTAATTGGTAAGTAAGAGCAAACATCTTTAATTCTAAAATGCTGTTTGTTGTGTACTATTAGGAAGGCTCTAAAGAAACTACCCAAAGAGGGGAGAGATGCCCCCAAGGTAAAGGAGTCTGCTTCTTTGTGCCATGAATCTCAGCTACAGGGAATGGCAGTCATTCTGGGTTTGGGAAGAACTGTCTCCTCCTTATTCATTTCTCTCTCTCTCTCTCTGTCTTGGTCTCTCCCTGAGGTGCGTCAGCAGGTGGACTCTTACCAGGGAATAGGAAAAACAAACCTGGGGAAAGAAAAAGGTCTTGGAAGAAACTGCCCTTCCAAGGAAGATTGAGTCTAAAATAATTTCATGATATTCACTCTTTATTATTTATAACAGCTACAAGAACAAACTCTAA
This sequence comes from Mustela nivalis, assembly GCF_964662115.1. Taxonomy (NCBI): domain Eukaryota; kingdom Metazoa; phylum Chordata; class Mammalia; order Carnivora; family Mustelidae; genus Mustela; species Mustela nivalis. The sequence continues at coordinate 76,816,790 of NC_139027.1, forward strand.
CTACAATTTCCAGGAATCGAGTGTATCTTTGGGAAAAATTCAAAGGACACAGTGTTTGTCCCCCAAAAGAAAGTTCCTCCCTACTCACACTCCCAAACCCCCTCCATTTCTAGGGTAACTACATTTGTTTAAAAGTGTCCTCCTGCCGTGTTTTCCAGATGGTTCATCTCTTCTTCAGGTGACAGACCTTCCTTGGCCCCTTGGAGGGTGTTCATCCGACTTGCTGGCCCAGAACATCCTCTTTCTTCTTCTTCTTTCTTTCTTTCTTTTCCTTTTTTTTTTTTTGTCTAAAACAATCTTCCCAAACTTACCCTCTACTTTCAGAGACAGAGAGAGAGAGTCAGGGAGGGAAGTGAAGTGAAACGAAGGGCACCACTGCATCCAGTGCAGGAAAACCATGGTGGCTAACTGTCTGGAAGGTTCACCTACACTAGGCAGGCAAACGGAGATGGAACCAAAAACAAATCTGTGCACTTGCTTGGGCCTTTCTAGGAGAGCTACTCTAGGAATCACTCCCTCCTCTTAAATCCTAACCCCCACGGACGGGGGTCCTGCCTGGGACAGGGGAGGAGGAGGTTTGAACTGCCCAATATCTCACAAAGAAAACTAGTTTAATAAAAATAATTCAGTGTTCTTTGGAGCCTTCTTTTGCAGACTTATTTTATACAAAGGGACTGGGCTGGAAGTGAACGCAGGGAAGTGTGGAGTTGAGCTAGCCTTCTTTTTAAAGACTGAATTTAGCATAAGAGTAGTGGTGGGGGGGGGGCAAAATCAGGGCCCTCCCAACTCAAGAACCTGATCTGGGTGCACAGTGAGTGAGGTCCCTATGCTCTCTCATCCTCCCACAGCATGCAATCTCCTAAACCAATAATAATAACAACAAATAAACCATCCTGGTCCAAATCAACCTTTCCTGGATTGCCCTCTTCTGTGTGTTTCCAGACCAGCCGGGAGCAAGGGAAAAGGGTCAGCTTTGGGATGGGGGAGGTGCTCTTTATAGTCTCCTGGACTTGACCTCAAACCTTTCACCCAGTCCGCTCAACAAAATCTTTCCCATGGGAGGCAACATCCCTGTAGGAGGAACCCCTTGGTTTCGAAGACTGCATCCTCCATGGGCCCTCAATATCCCCATGTGGGGCTTCCTGTGCGTATGCCCCCATGTGCCTGGGGTCACTCTCCGACGACACCGTGGCTTTTGTCAGCATCTGGACAACTGGGACATGCGCTGGAAAGATTCTGCCAGTGGACACTTCTTTTATCCTCAAATTCTGTTCTTAGTGCTCCTCTAATTCTAGCATGTGTTTTCAGGTAGGACTGCATGTACAGTTCTTGTACAGTCAGGTGACTCAGCTTAAGCCTGGCACGTGCGACCCACTGGATATGCAAGGGACAGAGGTGTGCAAATGCAAACTCGGGGCTTTGGGTGGGATGCAAGGTTAATATGGCGTCCTAGCCCGGGGCCCTCTAGGCTTCTCTTGCTTCTTCATCTGCCCAACTTCTTCACATTCCAGGAAGAGGCAGACCCTCTGACGATCCTGCACCTTGCTCCCTTCTAGAAGGGTCGAAACTTGTCTCAGTGAATTTTGGCGGAGCAACGCCAAATGGGGGTAGGGGTGGAGACTGGGTCACTAGGTCGCCTGGAGGCTCCGGGCCACACCCCACCTCCAGGCCACCAAACAGACTAAGGAGCCCCAGGATCCTGGGAAAAGTGTAGGACCCAACAGTGGAAGTCAGGGCGCCTTGTGGGAGGCAATAGGCGTGTTTGGGGGCGAAGTTCTCCAGCTAGGCCTCCCAAGAACAGCGGTATTTGTAACTGGGAACTGCCTGGGCCCGCCCCCTCGGCCCCTCCTCCCGCCCCCACCTCGGAGTCCCGAGCTCAGAGGGCTGCGGGAGAGCGGCCCCGCTACCCCCTAACGCTTTGGGACCACGCCATCTCTTGGAGCCCTTGGAGTGGCCTAGAGGGTTGGAGCGGGGAGAAGGGTGGCCAAGGCCGTCCTGCAACAGTCCAGCGACATACACCTCTTCTGGGAGCCACCTTGTGAGCACGCTGGCCTTCTAGTCTCGGGGGCAGGAGAAGCGCTGGTCTGGGGCAAGAGGAGATGGGGGATGGGGGGTGTGTGCGTGCTTGCCTGCCGCTGCAAGCGATTCTCAGATGGATTGTGCGAGGACTTGTGCCTTCCTGGAATCCTGTTGATGTATTTTCTCTTGAGCGTGAGAGAGAAAGATGCGGACTTGCGTGTAACTTCAGGTCAGTTTGTTCATAAAAGGCCATTGTCAGTCCATCGTTTGGTGGATCTGTCTCTCCTGCCCAGTCGCATAAAGTGAGGCCGCCTCTTCCCCACCTTCCACGCAGCCTCCCAGGCGCGGCCAAAGGTTTATGGCCCTGGGGCCCTGAGGCCTGGCGATGTGAGGCGCTGAATGTGTACCCCGCGTTTTGATCCTAAAGCCCAAGGTGCCCAGGTGTTCCCTCAGGGTGAAGCTACAAAACCTAAGCGGGAAAGGGGGACTCAGAGAGCTATCCCCACACCCAGTGCAGATTGAAGTTCCAATCTCGGCAGGAGGGTTGGACCTGCAGACCTGGCATCTCACTATGGACCCAGCCGAGGATCCAGATTGGTGGCGGCGAGGGAACGGGGGATGGGGGACTTAGGTTGATCTAGGATGGAGGTGGAGATGGCAGGAGGGGAAAAAAGAAGACTGGGTGGGGTTGTAGGGTGGGCATGTGAAGTGGGGATGGAGTTGGGGCAGACTCAGATCGCGCCAGCTTTTCGCCCTGCTTTGGGGAAATGCGCCGGGCTGCGCCTCTACCACCCCCTACCCCTGGAAAATAAAGCTAATGATGTAGTAATTTAGGAGGGGTGAGGGGCTGGGCGAAGGGAGGGAGGGAGGATGGGGATCGCGCGCCCCAAGAGCGAAGGAAAGCAGCTGTGGAGGCGCTGCCCAGGGCTCAGGCTTCCCAACAGGTTAGCTAGACGGGGAATCACCCGGCATTTCGCAGGAAAGGGGGGGGAGGCTGAGCAAGAGGGGGAGAGAGCCTCAGAAGAGGACAGAGGGAGGGAGGGAAAGAGAGAGGAGCGAGAGCGCGCGCCGCGCGGTTTAAAAGGAGACACTTACACTTCCTAATGAATATTTATCCGCCGCTGCTTCCTGCTCCCGGCTTCCCTTACCTTTTCGCAGGTAAGATCTTCCCTGAGCCCCAGACCTGGGAGCCCTCCTAGCTCCCCAAGTCATTCTCGGGGGACGGGTGGCCGGGCGGAAGGGCTCTTGACAGCCTGGGAGTTGGGGGAGCAGGAGGGCGGCTCCGCTCGCGGCTCGGCTTGGGAGATGAGACTCGAGACCCCGCGCTTGCAAGGACTGCGTGCGTGGGCAACCTGTGTGGAGTGGGTGTGAGTGCGTGTGTGAGTGGGTAACAGAGAGAGGATGTGCGCCCGTGAGCGCGCGCGCCTCTGTTTCCCGCGCGCTCCGAGGACATTTTCCGACTTTTCACTCGGACGCCCGGAATTTCTTGCCTTTGCCTTTCTCCGCTTCCCCCTCCTCCCTTCGCTCGCCCCCTCCAACTCCCCCACCCGAGGCTGCCAAGAAGCTCTTCTTCGGGCTATTGTACAGCTGGCGCAGGCTCTCCCGGGCCCGATCCCGGGTCTCCCATAAAAGAGGGTGTATAGTTGGTTTTCTGCTGAAACCCCCCACACAAAGGCCGCCGGGCCACGGGGTCCCCCGCCCCCTCCTGTCGGCCCTGCTCTAGAGATGCTCCGGCGCGTCCTCCCCTACCCAGCCTCCCCCATCCCTCCTCCCCGCTCCCGGCGCGCGCGCGCGCGCGCGCGCGCACACACACACACACACACACACACACACACACACCTTGGGGTATCAGGGCCCACAACAGAGCTAAGGATGATTGGGACCTAGGGGTACTGGGTGGAGCTTCACGGGACCCGCCAGCCAGCAGTCCTGGGCTGGAACTGGGAGCCGGCAGACCCTCAAGGAGAGAGCGCCTCACACCACCGCCGCCACCACCACCACCACCACCACCTTCCCTTCCTTCACCTGAGGAAGGAGCACAGGGAATTCGGAGGGAGAAGGGCAGGGGGAATGTGGTAGGGGAAAAGGAAGGAGGCCCGGGAGGAGGTGATGGAGGAGCAAAATTTTTAAATGGACTTACCCGGCCACCTGTTGGGAATCCATTTGGGGTCAGCCGGCTCCGCAGCTTCTCGAAGTGGACACACAAAATCAAAAGCCGAAGTTGGAAAAGGAAAATTTTTGCTCTGGCCATCCCCTGGCGCTGCCAGTCAGGCTAGTAGCCCTTGAGCTAGGGTCAGGTGGCTGTAGAGCCAAAAGCAGCTTTGCCACATCCCCTGCCACCCCAGTTCCCCCTCATCTCTCCGCTCCGAGGTCGGGGGCTCTGAGTCCGCGGACTCGGCGCTCAGGGTCCAGCGCCGGCAGTATGGCTTAAGCCGAGACAAGCTTTCTAAGCCCTGCTCAGAAGTCAAGAGCGGCAGCGCCGCCGCTTTGGCGCGGCCTTTCATGACGCGGTCGCTCGGTATTCTTGTGCCTCGGCCTCTCTGGTCGCCCCCGGACAAAGCCACCGGAGCCCGGCCGCTTCCTTCCCGCTAAATCCCCTTCGGGGTCAATGCGCTACCAGCACCAGGCCGCGCGCTTCTCCTGCCAGCCATGTGGCTCTTAAAGAGCCGTACCACACACCCCCCCTCCGTCCTGCGCGCTCCCCCGACCCCCGCCTCCCCGCCCCTCTCCTCTGGATCTAGCCCCCCACGCCGACGCCTTAGGTCCCTGCTGCCCCGACCGATGCCTGCGGACTCCTAGCCCCCTCCCTTCACCTCCTCCCCTGAGCAGTTGGTGGGCCTGGCCTTAGGGCCATAGGGCTGAGTTTTACCCCTACTTCAGGTCCCCTTTCTCTCCAACATCGTTCATTCTTCGCTTGCCGGTTCCTACCTTTGCCCTTTGCACGGATCAAGGCCCAAGGCACCGTCCTGCCCAGGGCAGAGGTGATTCCCTAAAGATCCTCAGTTTGGGCTTGAATTAGGGGGTCCTGGATGGGAAATGGGGCGGGGCATGCCCGTTGAGCTGGGGGAAAGAAACGGACCAGGACTCAGAAGGCTCCGCTACCCCAGAGCCTCACTGGCCTTTTGGCAGAGGGTGAGGGCTGGCTGGGTGCCACTCATTCTTAGAGGTGGCCACCCTGGAATAGGGTCCTGAAGTTACCAAGCTGGCCAGCCAGCTGTGTATCTAAGGGATTGTGAGTTTGTAGTGGGGCGCATCTCCAGAAGGCCCAGAGTGTGGATCTGAGAGAAGACCGCTTCCCAAGCCCCAAAAGTAACCCTTAAAAGCCCAAGAGCTGGGTGTGTAAGGAAGGATCTTGAGGGACAACTGTCCAGTGAACTGGGCATGGGAGGAGAGAAGGAACAGAGAGGGAGTCTACTCCTTTTTCAGCCCAACTTTTAACTGTGCTCCTTAGATTTGCTGACCAATCATGTGACTTGTCCCACTGAGAAAACAGGAGGTAGCTGGTGGCTTTGGTCCCACTTCCTTACTTAGTTCTCCCTCCGGCCTGTTTTAGTCCCATCTTGCCCTAGCAGCCAGTGGTCCTGTACAGGGAAACCCTGCTTAAATGTTTTTCTTTAAGCTTCCCAAGGACTGGAAGCATGATTAAAGGAGACCAGAGAAGGCTTGGTTTTCTGGGGCAGGGGAAGTGGGACAAGGTAGGCTATAACACATCACTTTCCTAGTGCCAGCTGTGTTTGTTTGGGGTCTGAGATGGAGGGGCAACGATAGTTTGAGGAGTTGAGTGTGCCTACCCTTCTTAAATTCAAGCCTTAGCACACCAGTTCTGGAACTCTCAAGAGATCTCTGCAGAGAAGTAGCCCGTCTCCTAGGCTTTGGAACCCAAAGGAACTTGGGTAGGGAGGAAGATGGGAAACTGAGCCTCCCCTGGACATCTGCCCCCTGCCACCCCAGCACTAGTTCAGATGCATCTTTAAGGAAATAGGGTAAATGATTTGAAATTAGCCCTCTTGGGAGAGGTTGGTAGTGCACTCCCTGGACTAGAACCTTAGGCCACAGGCGTTCTCCCCAGCCCCTATCACTCACAACTCCCAAGTCTCCCATCTCTCTCTCTCTCTCTCTCTCTCTCTCTCAGGGCTGGATCTACACAGCCAACTGGGAAGGGATTGTGCCCTCTCTCCTGAGCCTGGCAGTGGGAGGTGCGGTGGCCCAAGAGAGAGCCAAACTTGTCTTGTTTGAGGATGTGGGGGGTGGAGGGGCCTACAGCGGGCGGTGGGGCTCATTAGGCAGAGTGGGGTGCCGAGAGGTGCGCGGCGCCCTCCCCGGAGGCCGCCTTTGAGCCGTCGGGGCAGCTTCATTAAGCGGTGCTAACAAGGCATACAAATGCCGGGCCCAGCAGCTTTTTTGCGATGCCGGGGCCTTAGCAGGGCGCCAAGCTAATGAGGGTCACTCAAAGGGGCTGATCAAATATTCAAATTTCTCTGCACGCCAGGAACTTTTATGTGCGGTGAAAGTTGAGGCAACTGAGCTGTGTTTACTGTCCCAGGCGACAATCGCTCGGAGCGCGGGTCCCGGGAGGCTAAGGCTGGGGGGGGGGGGGCAGGGAGGGAGCAGTTGTTGTTGTTGTTGTTGTTTTTCATTCAAAGGAAAGTAATCGGGGTCCTTGAAGGGCTTCGAGGCCTCCCCGCCTACGTGCTGCACTCCCCTGCGCCCTCATCGGCCGCCCACGCCAAGCGCCGCGGTTTGCAGCTTGCCGGGAGGCCCAAACCGCGGGCCCCGGGACCAGCCCCTGCCTCCTGACATCCTGGGGGCCGGAAGGGCCGTTACTTCCCCCCCCCCCCCCCAGTACAAACCGGCCCTCCACAGCTGAGCAAGGCCCAGTGGGTGTAGCTGCTCCCGTCGGCAGGTTTGCGGACCTCTTGGCTTTCTGCATAACGCCAAGGAAGGAGTGGGTCTCTCAGGCACCTCTCGCGGTGGAGTTAGACTGCTGGGCTTGGGGCTAATTTGTAAATAAATGTCCCGTAGGTCCTAGTAAGAGAAAGACACTCGCCGGCTCAAACGCCCTTTCTCCCCGCCCCACCTGTACGCAGTTCTGCCGGTTGCCTGGCCCAGGATTAAAGCAGAGACGGTGGTGGCAATTTTGTGACCTCTGCCAGTAAGGGCTCCAAGTTCCAGATCCGGGAGTCTGAGCGGCCAGAGGGCAGGGGAGACTTACAGGCCCCGCGGGCTGACACGTTCATCCCAATCTCTACACTCTGAGAGACCCTAGGTGCTGGCGCCCCCCTGCGCGCTACCCCTCCAGATGTCCTCCCGGCTCAGCTCTCTGCCCTCCCGCTGCCTACTGCCTCGGGCCCCCAGAACGGCGGGAAAGGCTCCTGGGCCCCAGAATCCGAGGTCCTTGGGCTCCTACGCCCCTCCCCAAAGCCCAGCGCCTGGGAATTTGGGAGGGGAAGCTCTAGTGCTCCATAGCCCCCTCCCCCACACGGTCAGCACTCCCAGACCCGGACCCCTCGGAGCCTGCGCTCCCAGCTCCACCAGCCATCCGCGCCGAGGACCGGCCATCCCGCCTACCCCCCTCAGCCCCCCAGCTCTCGCGACTCTCAACTTACGAGCTCCCGGCGGCGGGCGTCGTGCTTCGGGCCAGAGCGGAGAAGCGCTGGCGGCCGCTGGGCGGTGAGGTGGGCTCCGTGGGCGGCGCGGGGCTCGGTTCTGCTGGAAGTGTCTTGACAGCCCGGGTCTGACCGCCCGACCCGTGGCGCCGGGCCCTGTCCCAGCGCACAAAGCTGCGCGCCTCGAAGCCGCCCTCCGTCCGGCTCTGCACTCTCGAGTCGGGGCTGCCACCCTAGCCGGCGGGGTGCGGCGTATCGGCAGGCGCCCAGGCCAAGGCTGGGGACAGGGGTGTCGCCGAGCTGAGTCGCAGCCCCACTTGCCTCAGTTCTCCTTGAGTGGTGACGGTTTTCGATTTCAGCACTTTCGGCAGAGCCCGCGCGCGGCACCTGCCCAGGCTCCCTCCGGGGCTAGCTAGGCAGCGGCGGGGAGAGGCCGAGTCGCCCCCACCCGGAGGCGGGGGTTGTGGGGACGGGGAGGGGACTGGCTGGGTTCACCCGCCCGCCCGGCGCCTGGGTCCTCGGCTCCAGGGGATGCAGTTTCGGGGTCACGAGCTGCTTTCAAAAAGTTGAACACAATATTCGGAAACCCACCCGTAGGAATTCTCCCCCCACACGCGGCACAATACCCACTCCCTCCCCTTTTTCATTCCTTCCTCCCCCGCTTCCTCCTCCTGCCCCTTCCCCCTCCCACCCCTCAGCCTATAATCCTTCCCCTACCAGAGAAAGGGATCGGGAAGAAAAGATGAAGCGTCTGTTTTTGTGTCCCAACCTTAGGGCTCTTTCTAGGCCCGCTGTGAACGACCGCCCAGAGCTTCGAAGCTGAACGGAAAAGGACTCACGGTCGGGAGCAAGCTACTTGGAGGGGAGAGATCACCCAAAGTGGGCCTTGGCGGGTCTTCCTTTTGAGCGAATATTTCCCTGCCTCAGTCATTGGGTTTAGGACCAGCGACCCTCGGCTGCCAGGGGCGGAGCAGGCGGGTAGCGGGCGTCCTCTCCCAACCCAGAGCCTCCCGGCCAGAGTAGAGCCTCCGCGGTAGCTCGCCCTTCTCTGCACAGGAGGCAGGGCTCTGCGGGAGTCAAGGCCTAGCAGGACCTGAGCTGGGGTTTAGGAGTGGGACACTCACAGCCCCAGTCACGTTAAGTTTCCTATTTAAATTCTTTCTCAATCTCTTTCTCTCCTCCCTCATTGAGATCTCCAAAGTGGTGTGGACTCGGTGCCTCGCCCCCAGATCTGCATCGGAATGTAGAAAAGATCTTTTTTTTTTTAAGAGTTTTGAATTCCTCAATGATTTTTCTTCTGGAAAGGCAGCTTAGGATAATTATTTCAGCTTTATTGAGGGCAGATTAGTTGAAGTCTGGACGCTGCGTTTCAATACGCGTTGTACACGGGCCGACAATGTGGGCATTGTTGGCTACTGTGTGTGAACTCATTCAAAATATACACTTTTTAACACCAAACCGAGTCTTGTCTAAATATACACAGTGCTCAGGGGAAAGACGTCTCTGACCCTGACAAATCTGCGTAAATCACACTTCCATAGTTACAGAAGCCTCACAAAGGGAGGCCCGGCTAAAGATGCTGATTACATCTTCTTAAAAGCAATATACCTTAGAATAAATACCCATACCGGCCCTGGATCGGGGGATGGTTGCAGTGGCCAGAGGGAGGGAGGGCTCTCTCTATTCTATGGGCCCTTTTGGGGTTTGTTTTAGGTTTGTCATGTTACTGTGCTTAGATAAAATAGGTTTTGTTTTTCTTTACAATATGAGCAAACACACAGTGTTCAGGCCTATCTGCTTCTTTGAGGAATCCTCCAAAGTTTGAGTGTCCTTCTGGGGCTTGTAGGCAGGTCCAGAGTTCCTTGGAGGAGTAGGAGTCATGGGCTTGTCAGGGGGGCTCCAGAGGGTTCCAGACTTCTCAGCTCCATGGGGGACACAGTTAAAGTCTGGGGTGGGGAACAAAGAAGTGGCTTGCTTTTCAAGATAAAAAGAAGTGTACTGTTATTTTTACTGGTATTTAAAAATACAGAGCAATAGGGGAAATCAAGGCTCCTTGACCAGGGGTAGAGTAAAGGGAAGTGGGTGAAATCCAATGCAGACGAATTGGGATAAATGTAGCCAATGGTCACACATGGAAAAGACCAGAGCAGCTTCTGACACCCTGAGTCCTGAGCTCGGGCTCTCAGGTGTTAGATGCCCCCCAAAATCCGGAAACCCAGGAGCAGCAGAAAGGGTCAGCTTGTGGTGGGCCCCATGATTTCATCTCTTCTTTCTTCCTCGCCACTATTAGTGCTCACATAGGCAGAAAGAGGTAGCCCGACGTGCACACCATGTGCAAACTGTGCCTGCTTAGCCAGCCCTTGGCCTCTCCTTGAGGGCTGGCCCTCGGCCTTCCTTCCTCATGGGGAGCCTCTTACTTCCCAAGAAAATCCCCCCTTTAATTGCTCATCCCATTCAACAACTCTCGGTCCATGGCCTTTTGAATTTCTGGATCAACTTCTTTGGGGAAGAGGGAAGAAGGGAGCTCAGAGACATAGAAAGAGAGGGGGGGAGAGAGAGAGAAAAAAAAGAGAGAGATAAAGAGGGGGAAGTGCCGAGATTAAGAGTTGCAAAGATTAAAAAAAAAAAATCTCTTTCTCCCCCTTCTCCCTCTCTCCTCCTCTCCCCCTCCCCCCCACTCTGGCTAAGTGGTAAAACCGTCCTTACGTTCTCGGTATTGATTGGCAGGGCTGACAGTGATTGGCAGCGGTTGCCGTGGCAACGCCACAACGACACGCCGCAGACCAATAGAAAAGCGAAACAAAATGTTTCAATGCTGCACTCACTGTGGATTTAGGGGAGATATTATGAGGCTGTTGTCATTAGGGCGATTGCTGTGGAATCGCTGAATCTTGACTCGGCGGTGGTTGGCTCTCGCTCTTCTCTCTCTCTCTCTCTCTCTCTCTCCCTCACCCTCTCCCTCTCTGTCTCGGGTTCTCTCTCTGCGCGCGCGCACCGGGCCGCTCTCCTTCCTCCCTCTCTATGTGGCTGCGCGGGTGTGTGTGTGTGTGGATGTGTGTGGGGTGTGGGTGTCCCTTACGCCCTTCCTCCTCCCCCTCCTCCTCCTCCTCCTGCTCCCCCCTCCTTTCCTTCTCCTCCTCCCCCCTCTCCTCTCCCTCCTCCTGGTCCTCATCGCCCCTCTCCTCCTCTTCCTCCCCTCTCTCTTCCTCTCCCTGAATTTTCTCCTCTCCTCTCAGGTCAGTCCATGGTATTCCGCTCCCCCCTAGACCTCTATTCCTCCCACTTCTTGTTGCCAAACTTCGCCGATCCTCATCACCGCTCCCTACTTCTGGCGAGTAGCGGCGGCGGGAACGGTGCGGGCGGCGGCGGCGCGGGCGGCGGCGGCGGCGGCGGCGGGAACTGTGCGGGAGGCGGCGGTGCTGGCGGAGCAGGCGGCGGCGGCAGCGGCGGCGGCTCCAGGGCCCCCCCGGAAGAGTTGTCCATGTTCCAGCTGCCCACCCTCAACTTCTCGCCGGAGCAGGTGGCCAGCGTCTGCGAGACGCTGGAGGAGACGGGCGACATCGAGCGGCTGGGCCGCTTCCTCTGGTCGCTGCCCGTGGCCCCTGGGGCGTGCGAGGCCATCAACAAGCACGAGTCGATCCTGCGCGCGCGCGCCGTGGTCGCCTTCCACACGGGCAACTTCCGCGACCTCTACCACATCCTGGAGAACCACAAGTTCACCAAGGAGTCCCACGGCAAGCTGCAGGCTATGTGGCTCGAGGCGCACTACCAGGAGGCCGAGAAGCTGCGCGGCCGCCCGCTTGGCCCGGTGGACAAGTACCGCGTGCGCAAGAAGTTCCCGCTGCCGCGCACCATCTGGGACGGCGAGCAGAAGACGCATTGCTTCAAGGAGCGGACTCGGAGCCTGCTGCGGGAGTGGTACCTGCAGGACCCCTACCCCAACCCCAGCAAGAAACGCGAACTGGCGCAGGCCACCGGCCTCACTCCCACACAAGTAGGCAACTGGTTTAAGAACCGGAGGCAGCGCGACCGCGCCGCGGCGGCCAAGAACAGGTCAGTGGCGGGCCCGCGGCCTGGCTACCGTTTCTGGGGCCCGGGAGGGAGACAGGGGTTGAAATAGGGGCGAATGGGGCAGGGTGTCGATGGCTGCCGGGCGCGCGAGGAGCCGCGACCCCCTGGCCAGTTGGAGAAAGTTTCCGCTTGCCCAAACGGGCAGAAGAGGGACGGGGCAGTGGGATTCTTGACGACTTTGTCCGAGAAGGGCTTCGGGCAGGATGGAGAGAGAGAGAGAGAGAGAGAGAGAGAGAGAGAGAGTGTGTGTGTGTGTTTGAGGTCCTGAGTGCCCACAGTCCCTGGTCCCAGTCCTGGGAGCCCTAGCCCTGCCCTGCACCCGTGCCACCTGCTCAGCCCGTCCCCAGCTCCGCAATCCTCTGGAGCCTACAGACAGGGAAGGAAGGAAAGCCGCCCTTGCCATCTGGTTCTTATTTCTATGCACTGCAAAAACCCGGGGAAGGAATCCACAATGTCATGGAAAGGAAACTGAACCTGGGTCTCTGCCACAAAAGGAAAAAGGTCGGTGACCGCAGTGGAGCAGGCCTCGCCTTCAGCATTGCAAATGGGCTGCCCAGGAGCTGGACAACCAGGCTGGGAGTGGAGAGGCCTTGTGTATATGTGTGTGTGTGTGTGTGTGTGTGTGTACACGTGCACACAGGTGCCAGCCCTCCTGCCCCAGTCAAGGAGCACCGCCTTGGCCCACTAATTTGGGAAGCCACCAGGAGCAGGAAGAGCCTCACTGCCAGCACGTTGGCCACAAAGTCACAAAGTTGCCTGGGCTTGGCCAGTCAGCCCACTTGGGCCTGTTGGAGGTAGGGAGAAAAATAACTAGAGGAAAAGAGGAGGGAAGGGGGAAGGGAGAAAGTGGGGTGAAAGCCCTGGTAAGAAGCCTGCGTCCCTATCTGGCCTCTGAAGGCCCTGAGCCCGGTGTACCACAGGGAGCAGGGCCCCAACTGCTGACAGCTGCTAGGAGCTGGAGGCCAGGGCTGAGTTCCTGGAGTGAATGAGTGTTTGTGTTTAGGTGGTCCAGGCCTGAGCCCTGGGCCCTCTCACCTTTGCGCTGCAGAGCCAGTTTTTCGCCTGAGACGGGGGAATGCCCGGGACAGGGGGAAGCCTCCTTGTAGGAACTCAGAGACTCTAGGCCCCAGGCCGCTGATGCCTGCTGCGGCAAAGGGGCAGACGGAGACTGCTCTGCACCCCTTTCCTGCTGCTTTCTCTCCTTTCTCTGTTGCACTTCTTCCCTACTTTTTCCGCTTCCGGCTTCTACGTTCTCTCTGCCCCTGCTCCTGTGCTCAGCACGGGGATCCAGAGAGCCAACCCAGAAAGCGGGTCCTACTCCGCAGAGGCTGCGGGTGAGCAACCCGCAGCTCTCGGTGTGTTCGGGGGAGCTGGGGCAGGAGCCACTGCGGAGACCAGCCTCTCCCGGGCAGCCGGTTCAGTCTGAAGAGTCCCAAGGGGCTGGGGAGGAAGGAGCACCCTGTCCCTCGCGGACTTGTGCTGTTTCGGGATGCGGCAACCCGCGCTGTGCTCCCAGGCCTCCCCAGGCGGCCGGCCACGGGTCCTACCTCTCCTCGGCGGCCGGCTCCGAACTGGGAAGCCTTGGGAAGCTCCAGAGAGCCCCGGGGAGGAGAGACGCGAGTCAAGCGCCGCGCTGGGGGGCTCTGTGGCATTCAATGAGCAGTCGGGGGCTTGGAGGCAGGGGAGGGGAAGGGAATGAGCGCCGGGAGCCGAGTCGCGGGTGGTGGCCAAGGGCGCGCTGTGAAGGCTGGGGAGCACCGGCGGCCGCGGGCGCGGGGAGGCGGCTTGACTGAGCGGGGTGGCGGAGCCGCTGTGTCAGGGCTGGTGCCGCTCTCTCTCTCCCGCAGGCTTCAACACCAGGCCATCGGGCCGAGCGGCATGCGTTCGCTGGCCGAGCCCGGCTGTCCCACGCACGGCTCCGCAGAGTCGCCGTCCACTGCAGCCAGCCCCACCACCAGCGTGTCCAGCCTGACGGAGCGCGCGGACACCGGCACCTCCATCCTCTCGGTAACCTCCAGCGACTCGGAATGTGATGTATGATAGCCAAGGCCGCCCTCCTCCCCCTCCCCCTCCTTCCCCTCCTCCTCCTCCTCCTCCTCACCCTCCTCCTCTTCCTCTTCTTCCTCCTCCATCCCCAGAACAAACCGAAATCAGGATACACAATCATACACACACACACACACACACACACAAGTAAACACACACTTCCACCCCAGCCAAAAATATATAAAAACCAAGAAAAATAACAAATTAAACGCAAACTATCAACAACCCCAACCACCATCTACCAACACGGCCACCCCAAAGGACCGCGACGCCAACAGACAGTTACAAACGCTGATGTTGCGGGCAGAAAACATAAAAGAGGTGACAATTGTATACTTTCTAGGACAAGCACGGCTTCTCCTTTCGGTTCCCACGGACCCGGCACCCCACCTGCATGACGATTTATTTGTATCTGGGAAAATATTCTCTCTAGTTTAAACGATTTAAAAAGAGTCGACTATACAAAAACCGACCACCACCACGACGACAAGACGACAAAAGCAAAACAGACAAAAAAGAGAAAAAATAAAATAAAACCGCCATCTCCGTTCAGAATTTGTTAAAAAAAAAAAAAACTCCTTGAGAGGGAAATAGCAAATGTTTCTCGCCTTTTGTTGCTCGCTCTCTTTTTTCCTCTCTCGCTCTTCTTTCTTTCTCTGTTTTTAAGTCCAAGTATTGGTCAAACAAAATGCAATCTTCTGTTTTTTGTTCAGCAGACAATCATTTTCTTCGTAAGCACCTTTTTCTCTCCACTCTGTCACTGCCTGTGTGGGTACTGGTTATAAATGTGGAAAAAGAATAGTTATGACTGTAACAGATTTTTATTTTTATTTCAAAATTTTATATGAATTATGTATATCTTAATGATCGGTCATTTTCCCAGTTTGTAATATATGTGTAGAAATTGCCTGTATATGATATTTGCTTTCTCTCCTCTTCCTTTTGCATTCTCCTCCCCACCCCTTCCTGCCTCCCCACTCACCTGTCTCTTTCCTTTTCGGGGTTCCCCTCCCACTCGGTGTTCCTGGCGTCGACTTGGCAGTCAAGGCGTGGCGTGGCGGGCTGGGTTAGGAAGAGGGACCCCGTCGCTAGCGGAAGCGGAGAGTGAGACCGTAGTATTCTTATGCAAAAGCTATTTCAAGTATTTCTTAGCTGCTTTGGAGAAATCTCTCACTCCCCGTAGGGCGCTTTTACTGTTATCTTAACTGCGTGTTTATCTATATGTAAAAACTTTCTAAAGCAAATACAGTATTCTCCATTTTCTTATCACTCCCGGAGACTGGTGTTTTTGTCCGCCCCGGGGCACAGCCCGGGGTGCAGCGCCGGGCCTTCACTTCCCCTCCAACTATGCCACTGGAGCTGGGGCAGAATTTTAAGGCTGAGTAGAAGCTTTTTCCTGGAGGTGGTGAGGGTTGGGGGTGGGGGGTGGGAAGATGGGAACAGGCCCTTCGGAGGAGAACCGAAGCCAAGTCCGGAACGAAAGGCTCAGAGGGCACAGGGGGAGGGGGGCTCTGGCTGGTTTCTTCAAAAGGAGATGCCAGGCCGAGAGCTGCAGGAATTAGAGCCTGCGGCGGCCCTCGTGGGTCCTTGGGGGGTGTTTGGCATCTTCCAGTTGCTGTTGTTGTGTGTCTGTGTGACTTTTTTTTAACAGTAAACACACAAGGTCACCAAACCAACCATCCACCTACCCAGAGCACAGCCGACAGGTTTTGTCTTCTTTTTGCAGGGTGGAGTTGGGGGCAACCGTACTCAGGGCAGGGAGGGCAGAGAGAGCAAAGGAGGAGGTAGTCTGAGGAGTTTAGGGCCCGCAGTTGGGATGAACCTCCTCCTCGCCACCGGTGTTCGCGTCTGTGTGACTCTATGACTTGCCTTATGGATCTCGATCTCTCTCCTTGAAATTTCTTCCCGACTTTTGGAATCAACAGGAATCTCTCCAGCCCCTAAGACATATTCAGAGCTGGTTGACACTTGAAAACAAAAGCCAAAAAAAAAATCACCTTCTTTTGCTAGCCAGGTTCTCACTGGCCTCAGGCCTCCTTGTCCTGCCCAATAGCCCGCCAGTTCCCTGCCATGGTGTGACTGACCGTGCCTCTGCCACTCTGGGCCAGGCCAGCCGGAGCCCGAGGAGCCAAAGAGCTAATTTCAGAAAACTTGCCTTCACTTGAAAGTCCAATTTCCAGAGGCAGGCGGATTAGGGAGAAACGTGCATGGAATTTCACACTGGTTCCAAACTAAATTTGACTTCCGATTTCCTTTTGTCCCCATCTCCAGTCTCGCCATGGGGTTTACACAGGGCCTGGCCCGGGCGGAAAAGCCGACAGGCCCAGAGGTGCCCTGTGCGTGCAGATGGGGCCTTCTGCACCCAGGGTGAGCTTGCCTGGAGGGGAAGGTTTCTATGTGCATCCTGCCTTAGACCCAGGGCTTTCCATGGCCTTAAGAGCTTCCAAGTTCTAAGGCCTGGCGCACAGTGTCAGAATCTGCCTGCATTCACCATCTTGGGAAACATTCCTTATGATGCCACAGTTCAGGCAACATTGACCTGGGTGGCAGGAATATGGGGAGGATGCTGCTGGCTTCTTCCCAGAAGGGGCCTCTGTTCTAGTGCACAGAATGATGCCTGGGATGACAGGCTCTGTCCCTCACCTGCATTTTAAAATATATGTTTCAGACTTGCCCCAGAACTTGGGCCTGAAATCCAAAGAAGGGGTGGCCTCAGACAGCGCTGAGGCTCTGGATGGACCTACCCAGCTGACTAACTAGAATGGATTAGGGGAAGGACAGGGTGGCCCTGCTGGCTGGTGACTCCTGGAGGGGCTTTGACTGGTGAACCAGGGAGCAGATGCCTTTTTGTCTGGGGACAGAGGACAAACTTGTGGACTTAAAAAACCTCCTTCTCACAACATACCCGAGAAAGCAAGCAAGATCGGAGTATCCAGTACCCACTCCTACCTCTCCACTGCAGAAGACAAGCCATTCAACTCCATAACAGCCTTCAGCTTTGGGAAGCTAGGTTCTGCTACCTGCCTGTCTCGCTGTCACCTATCACTCTCCCTCATCTCCTGTGTTTCTGCTCGGGTCTGTACAAACATCCAAACTCAGCTCCAGGGTACTTGAAGGAGAGGTATGAGTACTTGTGATGAGTGGTGTGGATGTGCACAATTCCGAATGCTGGGTTCCCCCCATGCAGTTGAGGTCTGCATATAAAGGCATGTGTGTGTGCGTGTGTGTGTGTGTGTGTGTGTGTGTGTGTGATGTTTTATATACATGGGTATATAGTGTATCAGTGTGTGTCCAGTATGTGTGCTCTTTTATATTGCCTATATGGTAGGTATTTGTGTGTGATTTGGGCAGTTGATATTTACCTAGTTCGGCAAGAAATGGATCATGTTCAGCTATAGCGTGCTGTGTGTACAGGGCCTTTCCGTGCCGTGGACATGTGTTTTGTGGGTCTCCCTTCTGGTGGGTTCCCTTGTTCTACTCAACCCACAGATACGACTCCCAGGCTACACAGCCCTAACTGACCGTTCTCTGCCTTTAAGGAATGGGGACCAGGGGGTCACAGTCCTTATTCTTTGACCAGAGGCACAGGAGAGTTGGCTCTTTGGCTTCCCCAATTCATCCTTTACCCTGATCACTGAGGATATTACATTGGATTTGACCTCCGTCCCTTTAAACATGGAAGTGAGAGAAAAGAGGCCCCTTTCCAGCCCAATCTCTCCTTTTATGGGCTGCCTGCCCATTCTCTTTCTGGGTCCCTCAAAGCTCTGGCCAAGACAGTCAACATCCCAGGGGCAGTCAGGACAGAGCTCAAGGGTGAGACCTGATGGAAGTTCCTGCTGGCAGAGAAGCCAGCTCAGCCACTGAATGCTGCGGGCTGTGTCTTGGGAGAGTGTGTTCACTGGTATGTTCATTCTCATGAGCCATGAGTCAGGCTGGGTGATCAGGCCTCAACATTAAGCATCCACCCTCTCTGTCCAGCCCCAGGGCAGCCCATGGGTCAGCTCTCCTCCTTCTGGTGCTGCCCTGCTCTGGCACACACTACCATTCTCTGCACCCCTGCCGCACACACTCATGCCCCAGCAGGAGTGCTTGAAGTCTTCCCCTGTGTGTAGGCCTCTGTGTACCTGGACTGCCTACTCTAGGGATAAGGAGCTTGAAGAAGAGCAGCTGAACTGGGGTAGTGTCTTCATTCCTGCCTTCCTCAAAGAAAAACAATGGCAATCCAGAATTTGCATGGGAAAACTGAAGCCACGGAAAGGGAAGCAAAGCTGGAAAAATCTGTGCCAAAGTCGCTGGCGCCTAGAAGCTGCCTGCCTGAGGTTAGAAAGACCAATCCACCCCTTCCGGCCTACTCACCTCTTCTTCCTTGCACCCCTCCCCCCACCGGGAATTCTGCCCCCCCCACCCCGCCCCTCTTCTTGCCCTCTTCCAATCCTGCAGAATTGACTGCCCAGCACCAACACAGTTAATTATCCCAAGTGAGACATACAGCTGATTAAAATGAAATGACCTGGAAGCTGCCGTGACATGGGGTGGGGATTGCTGGTGGATAGTAGGAGTGAAGGCAACAACAGGAGCCTGGCTGTTTCAGGCTGGGACTCAGGTTGGAGGTGGTGGGAACAGCCAGGGATGGCCAGACTTTGGATGTGAGGAGGGCTACCAGGGAGGCGAGAGGGCCAGGCCCAGGCCTAGGTGGGTCAAGTTGAGGTGGACCGTGAACCCTACTGTGGGCTGTGGCAAAGAGAGGGACTCTCTCAGCTTCTTTGGGAAGGAGAACCGACCAGCCTGGCACATTTGAGACCTAGCCCATCGCTAGGGTCACTGGAGCTCGAAGCCCAGGCTCCAACCTGTGGCGCACATTGGGTGCACTTGGCCTCCCCCAACAGGGAATGACCCCCGTGTCTTCTCTGTCACCCTTTTTGTGCCTCCGTGGCCATCCAGGTCCCCACCTAGGTCTTTGTTTGGCTGTCCCCTGGAGAACCAGCTGCTGCTTCGGGTTCTTTTCCAGGTCCCTCACCAATCCCCAGCCCTCCCAGGCACTGTGGATGAGATGCTGAGCCCTCTGGGGTGCACGGGCCCCCAGGTCCTAAGGCCTGCCCAACTCCCCACAGCCCCAAGGCCTTCCAGCCCCAGCTGAGTGGAGCCTCCCCTGTCTCAGTGTGTAAGCCCGGCAGCCCTCTGGCCCAAGGAAGGGCAGGAGGAAGGCCAGGAGGAGGGGAGCAGTGCTAGCCAGCTCCAATTTCTCCGGTCAGCTGAGCACAACTTTCCATTCGAGTGTATTCATGCAGCGGCTGATTGAGCTCTGCAGTAGCGGGCGGGGCTCTGCGGGGGCAGGCAGGCAGGCCCAGGCTACACCATACACTCACACCCACTCAGTCATACACAACTACATCCCTCCACTCACAGGTGATGCACACACCTCACCCCAGGCCATTTCACTGTAAACCCAATATAGGCTTTCCCTTATATACCCACTGGCCCCCAGAGCATTTTCCCAGTGCCCGCAGATCTCCTTCCTGACACAACAGAGGACCCCTTTCAGATTTCCTCTGTGCTGATTCTACATCGGTCCTCAGACGCCAACACAAGAACACACCATCCTCCCTTTCCCAGTCTCTAGGGCTGTACTCTCCAAATTGCACAGATGCACACGCAAACATGCTCCATCTCACAACTGCACCCTCGACAGAGCTGTGCACACCAGACAAGAAACACGGGTCTGCATAAGATGGCATTAGCACCAATCGACATTTAGTGTGTCATCTGCTACATGTAATGGCTGGGGCTCGCCAAAAGTTCGCATACAAGGAAGGGAGCAGATAAGCAATAAATACAGTCAGGTTCGCTCAGAGAACACAGCCACTGCCCATCCACCAAAACAAACTCAGGAGGGTACGCAGAGGAAGCCTTCAGACACATGGCATGTGAGAGCCAACCCAAAGATATAATGGAAATGTTCCCCAGAGGCTCTTCAACTCCCAAACCACATTGCCTGACTCTAGGCACTTGGAGGCCACCCATTAGCCCAACCTCTACTCACTCTGGCACTTGTGCATGCAAACACACACACACACACACACACACACACACACAAGCATGCGCACCAGGAGGCTGGGGCTCCAAAGAAGATGGGCGGAGAACTAGATAAGCACCTTCAGGGAAACATGGCTAATCTTGGAAGCAGTCAGGAAATGGGGAGGGGGGTCCTCCATTTTATAATCCACCCCAAAATGCTCAGGGACATTCTTTTTGCTGAGCAAGAAAGTAAGGGAGGATATAGAAAAGGGAAAGAAGTCACAGAGAAGGGATAAAAGCAAAAGGAGAAGAAAGAGAAGAGAGAAGGAAGGCAGGGTTGAGACCCAAAGCAGGAAGAAAAGGAATAGGAAGGGTGGGCGAACATGGGGAGCAGCTACTTCCCGGCTTCAAACGGGGAGGACCAAGCCCAGGGACAAATTGGTCTTCCAAAAAATTGCCCCTAGGGAGCTCACTAACTGATGGAAGGTTTAGTAACCCGGAAAGTGAGCTGAGGGCTGCAAGTGTGCGAGGTGGGGGCAGAACGGCCACTCCCCTGGGGGCTGGGGGGCACCGGCAACTTCCTCTGCCCAAAAGAGACCAACCCAGAACGCACCCCACCCGCACTCATCAACAACATCCCCCACCTCCCCACCCCTGCACTCCCAGAGACTCCCACAGGCGACTTCCCTCACAGGACACACACAGCCTCCCCTCCTCACAAGCACACAACGCCCCGCGCAGTAGACACTAGTCCAGCGTCCCTCTGATCAGAATAGAGGCCGGTCTGCCCGCCAGGTGATCTCTCTCCACTTTTACAAATAAGCCATGACTCTCGCCGATTTATATACGCACTCTTTTTGGAAAAGGAAAGGGCCTTAAGCGGCAGGAGTGTAACCCTTCAGACACTGAGAACTTTACCGAGTGCGCTGGCAAGAAAGAAAGGCACAGGGAAATCTACATCTGCCTGCCTTGCCCCGCCCGGGGTTGGGTGGGGGACGTCTCTCTGCGGGAGGACGGAGATGGTAGTGGGGCTGGGGTCGCTGTAGATCTGGTAATACCGGCTCCCCTTCTCCCCTTGGAAAAGGTGAGGCTTGGGGCCAGGGAGGAGTTCTTGGATCTCTGGAGGTGAAGGCAGGAAGAGTGTGGGCGGTCCGGGAACCTAAACATGTCTCAAGGGCGGCGGCGAGGCCCAGAGGTGAGCGAGAGCCCGAGCTGCAAGTGTGGGAGGCAGGCCCCTGGGGCGGGGGTCTGGGAGGATGCCGACTCGGCTCGGTGGGTGTGCGCTCCCCGCGTCCCGGCTCCGCCCCCTCTGCCTCCGCGGCGCTCTGGCGCTGGGCCTTTGTCCCCGCTTCCCTAGCTCGGACTCCGTCTTTCTTCTTTCAGGCCGCTGGGAGGCGCTGTGGCCCAAGCCCCAGCCTCCCCCCGGCCGGATTCCCCGCTCCTCCGGCCGCGCGGCCTTTCCCCACCAGGGTCCCCCGCGGTGCTAGGCCGACCCGGGCGAGAGACGGGCTGGTGCCTGGGGACGGCCTGGAGCCCTTCCAGGACAGCAATGCCTTTAGCTTGTTGGATTTTGAGATGACTATTTACCATTATAACTAATTTGCGACCATTATTAAACAGAAATTCTTAATGACTGATCGCTCTGCTAATTACGGGCGTGCGCGCCTCTGGCTCCGCCGCCCGCGCCCCGCGCCGCTGCCTCCTGCCTGCCCCCACCTCGTCCGGGAGGCACTGGCTCTGCGGGGCCGGGCCAGACTGCGAGAAGGACGGACCGAAGAGGATGGAATCCAGACCCCCCACTGACGTCTCTGAGCTGGCGGCTGCCCTGATGACACGCGAAGGGGAAAGCGAAGCTCAGAGAGGGCCATGACTTGGCTCCTGTCACACAGCCACACTCCCTACCTTCATACACTCGGCTACACCCGTCTGTCCGGTGCCCCCCTCCCGTCTTTCTCGCTCGTGTGCTCCCTGTAAGCTGCGCAAATACTTTACAAAGATCCTGTTTTTGAGCGCGCAAGATAAGGCAAATTTGAGAGAAGGGAATGGGAGGGGGCGGGAAGCGGCCGCCTCGGGCTCTGCCTGTCCGGGCCCACATTCTCGCTCGCTCGCTCCTCCACTTGCGGCTTCGCTAGCATTTGGCCCCGACCGAAACGCACCTCCCACAGGGACTGGACCCAAGGGCCGCCCTGGGCAAGGAGCCGCAGTACACGCTGGCAGGCCTCTGAAGGCTAGAAGATGAGCAGAGATTTCAGCGGGCTCTTCTCCCAGACTGGACTAAGTCCCAAGTGCACTGGCAACTCTTACCAGTGCTTGGGACTCCACGGTGTGTATGTGAGAGTGAAGTGTATGTATACGTGAGCTTTGTTGAGTGTGCGGAGACTGCTGTCCGGATTCCTATGAGATACAGGAGAAATACTGACTTCATGACCTCGGACACATCCACCTGCACCTGTGCCTGAGGGGGGAGGGGACAGGGTCCAGACCAGATAGGTGCTTGTGAATAACAATACATTCAACCTAGTCCAAAAATAGGAACATAGGGAGCAGGTTAAGCCTCCCCTTCAAGTTATTCATAGTCTAGTGAACAGTCCAAGTCATCACTGAAAAACAAACAAATCCATTGTAGTTGCATACAGAGTGTTTCTGAGAGTGGGAACTTCAAGATTCCTGTAGGAACAGGAAGGGCTTCTCAGAATGATGAACTGGATTGCCTGGAGGAGGTTCCAGGCTGGCACAGAGGGAACAAAGGCATGGAGAAGGATTGGATTCCAGAGCAGTGCAGTGTGCTTAGTGCCTGGTGTCTAAGTAGGCTGGTAATGGGGTCTGGGAGAGTGGGGGACTGCTCCAAGGTCAGGCAAGTTGTGTGGCCTGGATCCCACGGACACTGGGGAGCCAGATGTGGCTTTATGGAGAGGTAAAGTGGTTATATCCATGCCTCTGCTTCAGAACTTTGGGTGGAAGTTGCAGACAGGAAGGTGGGTTACAAGGCTATTTCCAAAGAGCAGGCAAGAAGTGAGGGGGGATTGAGCTAAGGCTGCAAAACCAGTTAAAGACATTCCCAAGGGGAAATGGGGAAGAACTTGACCAGCTGAAGACTTATGGGCCCCCTGATGACGTGATTTCAGAGTTTGCCTGCTTTTCATGGATCTGTGACTTTATCCCAGATCTCATCCCCTGACCCCCAGTTCCTCCAGAAGCACCATGCCCTTCAGGGTCTTCTAAGGTTCACACCTGCTCCTTGGAGGGGTCTGTCAGTGGACCCCAAGAACCAATCAGACCAGTGCACCTTGTTGGGAAACCCAGCATAGCCATGTCTCCTCCCATGTCCCCTACATTCTACTTTAGTTCCCCTGGCTGCCCAGTGACACCCTTTCTGAGTGGGCGCTGGGAAAAGGGGGGAGGGAGGGAAGTTCGAGTCTTAGGTCCCAGGCCTGAAGGGTCCTGGACGAGTGGCGGGAGTGACCGGATGGGGATCAGCACCCTGGGTGAATGGGAGTGTGACCCGCGCGAGGGGTCCCTGAGGGTCAGAGATAAAACAAGGGACCCAGGACCCGCGCGCCCCTGGCCACGGCTGGAGAGTCTTCGTCTTAGCGCGACTGGCTCTGTGCAACTTCCATGCACGCAGCCTCCTGCAAACTGTTTCTGCGTCCTCCTCGTCGCGGCCTCCCGGGAAGGGAGGCAGCCCAGCGCTGGGGTGTTCTGTTTGAGCCTTTGGGACATTAAGGAAGGCTTTCCAGGCTGCAGCAGGCAATTCCACAACGGAGGAGGCTTCGGCTCCAGAGCATCCAGGCAGCTTAGCCGTCTCGTTATTGGACGCAAACTCGGGTTTAGAAACCCGGAGAAATGGGGTGAGTTTAAGTCCAACTCGGGTTTCTCCGCGCCGAGTTCCGAGGTTCTTCCATTGCACCTCGCGGCCTTTCAGATCTGCTCCTCGCGACCCGGGCAAGTCTGCGCGATTGGGTGTCGGCGCCCGCGCGTGTCTACTGAGGGTGTGTAGCTGGATGTGACAGGTGTCAGGGAGCAAGACCGGGAAGTCTCAGCTTCCAGACTCGCTCTCACGTCCTCGCCTGAGTTGTGAGTGGGAAAGCTCTGTTCCTGGACTTGACCCTGTCTGCAGCTGCAGAGAGAGCAGGAATGGGGGAGGGAGGTCTGGATCCATTCTCCCAGGGGGTGGCACGGTAGGGGTAATGCAGAGAGGGGAGCGCGTCCGGGGATCGAGGCTCCCAGTCCCTCGAGAAGTTTCCAGACACCACGTTAGGAGCTTTTATGAGCAGGACACCAGGGAAAGGCTCCTCTTCCGCCTCCGGGAGAGCCTGGCCGAGGCACTCAGCCCTCCACGGCGTCGGAAGGGTTACCCTTCGGCTCTCTAGCTGAGCGCCCAGGCGAGAGTAAAACCAGGTCCGCGGCGGGAAGCGGCGCGCTGTGCGCCATTGGCGGGTTTTTGCTGCCACCTCGCGGCGGCGACGCGCAGCGGCCCAGTTCTCTGCGCCCCGGGCTCTGGATGTGCAGGCCGCAGGCCACAGGGATTCACCCTAGGGCCCTTTCCTTTCCCGTTGGGTTTTCCCCAGCACCTCTTACCCAGGGTAGCCTCTTTCTGCTCTTAAAGGGACCTTCGATGGACCAAGCCCTGTTTTATACCAAAATCCACGGTCTTGCGTCTGTAGGACTTTCCATCTTGACTTGAGGGTTTTGGGTTCACCTGTCTAGCTTGTACGGTTCTCTTAAACGATTTGATGCCACAGCCAACGCTTTCTTTCTCCTGCAGATGCCTCCCGGTCTCCTACAGATGGCGTGTGGGGCTCTGCTTCCACCATGGTGACCTGTGTTGGAGAAGCCATACCCACTTGGCACCTACTCTTCCCTTCCACTCAGGTGGGAAGGGGTGCTGGGTGCTGAGCTGTTTTCTTGGGCTGCTCCTGATGGTAGAGGCACTGCCTTTCTCTGAACAGCATGGCCAACTTTGGCTAATGTATTGAGTAGCATGGCAAAAGGTCAGACATAAAAGGAGGCTTTGGAATCATTTTCTTTCCCATTCCGAGAGATCAGGAACCTAAGACTTAGGGTGGCTCCATCTCTGGCCTTAAGCACACAGCTAGTTAGGTGGTCTGTAACTCAGCAGAGTTCTGGACACTGATTCAAGGAGGCAGGCCTCCAATGCCAGGTGATTCCCAGAAGGGTGGGTGGTGAAAGGGTGTAAGCAGGAGGAGCCTTTTCCTTTTATTCTCATAAGGGTAATTTGCGTGCCCTGTTCTCCCTTATGCAGTGTAAATACAGATCCCCACTCTCTTCTCTACAAGCCCAGAATTCTGAAAGGTTTGTTTGGGCTTGTTTGTTTGTTATACTTGCTGCCAAAACTATTTGGCAGCGAAACCTGAGCTAAACTGATGTGAAGCTATTTATAGCCCTCATTGACCTCACTTGGCAGGGATATCAGATGTTTCACTGTAGAAATATTAATGTGCTGGATTACAGGTACAGCTCTGTCCCCTCTGGGGTAGTACTGAATAATGTGTACTATAAGTAGGATTGTATGTACTTCCCCGAAATCTCCAGAATTCTGAATTCCCGAACACTTCTCACCCCAAGGTTTTGGGAAAGCAAGTGGGGTCCATTGGGTTGAATGTGTATATTCTCAGGATAAAGAGAGTCGTGGTGGGAGAGGAAATTGGAAGAGTTGCAATGTGAATCATGGAAGTGGAGAAACCATGAAGGGTCAAGTCCACAGGAAGGCTTCGGACCAGAGTCACGGGGCCAGTGCTGCAAAGCTGGTGGCATCCCAGACAGCCCAAGGGCCTGGAGTCTTGATTTCTACACACGCTGGAGAAGACAGATACATCTTGGCTCCTGGCATTAGGGGTGAGAGGAGCCTCAGAGGCATCTGGGAAAATGTATCTTTCTGGATGTCTTCCTGCCATTTACCTGGAGGACTACCCAGGCCCAGGCCCCTGTCTCCAAACGCCCTTTCTCTTCCCTGGCACATCCAAGCCGCGTGTCAGTTTCTCCTAGACATTCCATGGTGGTTTGGGCGGCTGGCTCCTAGACCAAGTTTGGTCCACCACAAACTGAGTGTGCTGTCTCATGAAGTTCCAGGTTATCTCCACCGAGGGAGGAGATCCAGGCCTCCTACGGCGATCTGTGCCAACTCCAGCACAGCTTGGAGGGGGCTTGGAGGGGGCTTGGAGGGGGCTGGGTGATGTCCATACCCGCACTGTGGTCTTATAGGTGACCCTCCAGATAGCTGTTGAATGGCTTGAGCCTGGACTCCATCCTGCCTGCCCTTCTGCAACAGGAGTCAGAGTTTCCAGAAGAAGATGGGCTTAAGACAGGGTGGATCCAGGGCTCCTGGGTGTCTCTGTTGTTAAGTGCCTGACTTCAGCTAAGGTCATGACTCCACCGTCCTGGGATCAAGCCCTATATCTGGCCTCCCTGCTCAGCAGGGAGCCTGCTTCTCCCTTTCTAGCTCCCCCATGGCTCGTGTTCCCTCTCTTGCTATCTCTCTCTGTCATAAATACATAAAATCTTTAAAAAGCAAAAGGGGGGGCACCTGGGTGGCTCAGTGGGTTAAGCTTCTGCCTTCTGCTCAGGTCATGATCTCAGGGTCCCGGGATCGAGCCCTGCATCGGGCTTTCTGGAGCCTGCTTCCTCCTCTCTCTCTGCCTGCTGCTCTGCCTACTTGTGATCTCTCCTCTCTCTCTCTCTGTCAAATAAATAAATAAACAATCTCAAAAAAAAAAAAAAAAAAAAAAAGGAAGGCATGGCAGATCAGCCTTCTCTGCTCCCTGGTTGGGGACCACCTGGGAAGCTCAGTGCTGATAGGCTGGGTGAAGACGAAGGCCTGGGATGGACAAGAGGCTGCGTCTTTCTTCTTCTCATTCTTAGTCTTGGATGGTTGGTCTGAGGGTAATACTCACAGCCTAGTCAAGGCCCTGTGGGACTATCCTTTGGCCAGTGGACAGCCCCCCACCAATAATAACAGGAACATAAAATTTTCTTTTTCACTCAAGTGGGAACTACTCCTCTGGAACTACTACTACTACTCCTCTCCTCCTCCTCCTCCTCCTTCTTCTTCTTTTTAGATTTTATTTATTTATTTGATAGGGAGAGATCACAAGTAGGCAGAGAGGCAGGCAGAGAGAGAGGGAGAAGCAGGCTCCAGAGAGCCTGATGCAGGGCTCGATCCCAGGACCCTGAGATCATGACCTGAGCAGAAGGCAGAAGCTTAACCCACTGAGCCACCCAGGCTCCCCCACCCC
The DNA here is from genome assembly GCF_964662115.1 of Mustela nivalis. Lineage (NCBI taxonomy): Eukaryota > Metazoa > Chordata > Mammalia > Carnivora > Mustelidae > Mustela > Mustela nivalis. Next base: position 76,843,800 of record NC_139027.1, read on the forward strand.
CAATTTCTAAAAAAAGATTTTATTCATTTATTTGAAAGAGAGAGAGGGCATGAGAGGGGTGAGGGTCAGAGGGAGAAGCAGACTCCCGTCTAGACGGGGAGCCCAACACAGGGCTCGATCCTGGGACTCTGGGATCATGACCTCAGCCTAAGGCAGATGCTCAAACAACTGAGCCACCCAGGCGCCCCTGGAACCCTTCTTAGATGAGGGAACAGTCAGAAGGATTGAACTGAAGGAAGAAATATTCAAGGCCTGAAAACGTTTTGTTTCTTAGAAAGTTGTGGCAGAAAGACGCATAACATAAAATCTACCATTTAAACCATTTTAAGTGTACAGTTAGTCTGCCATATTTAGTACATTCATGATGTGCAGGCATCTCCACTGTCTAGTTCTAGAATATTCTCTTCACCCCAAAAAGAAACCTGTACCCATTAAACCCCATACACAATTGTTCCCGTGGTCCCCTTGCTCTCTCCCCTGAGCCCCTGTTAACCAGTCAGCTACTGTCTGTCTCTATAGATGAACATATTCTGGACATTCCAGACAATGAGACTCCTACTCTATGTGGCCTTAGGTATGTGACTTCTTTCACTTCGCATAGTGTTTTCAAGATTCATCCACTTTATGGCATGTCTCACACTTCATTCTTTTTATGGCCGAAAAATATCCCGTATATGGATATACCACATGTTATTTATTCATCAGTTGATGAAAGGGGGTTTCACCTCTTCCCAGGGGGTCGTTGAGATAAGGGGGGAGGACTTGAAGGTACCCCCACCTCATGCATGGGGCCACCCCAGCCTGCAGATAACCTGTATTTTAGCCTTAGAAAGAGAAGTCATCTGGGCTGAGTATACTCAGTTGTTGTAGTTTTCAGGGTCCTCCTCCCTAACACACATCCTGCACCCCTCCTTATTTCCCAGTATGTCCATTCAGGATGGTTCTAACTTGATGCTGGATGGAAAGAAGAAATTAAGATCGAACACTGCTAGGACGGGAGACAGGGTATCTGCAGGCACTTGGAGCCAGGGAGCTGGTGACTGACCGGGCTGGGGGGCGTGTTTGCTGCAGGGTCTGCCTGGAGTGGGGGAATGCTGGCCGGATGAGAGCAGGAGGTTGCATGTCCTCCTCTGTCCTGGGGCTCCCGGTGCCTTTTCCCTCTTCCATTTATCACGTGGCCAAGGGGAAGATGCAGGCTTCTTCTTCCGAGGAAAGAAGAGACTTGGTTCAAGATGCTCCAAACTTCAAAAACCAAAAAAGGTCTTTTTCAAGGACGTCTGTAATTCTGCAGAGATTAGATCTCTGACTCAGGTGCTCAACTGACCTTTAGGTTAGGGCCAGGTCTCATTCTTTTTTTTTTTTTTTCAGGATTTATTTACATATCTGAGAGAGAGAAAAGGAGCCGGTGGGGGGGGGGGGAGTGGGCAGAGAAAGAGGGATAAGCAGACTCCGGCTGAGCAGGGAGTCTGACACAGGGCTTGATCCCTTGACTGCTAAGACCATGACATGAACCAAAATCAAGTGTTGGATCCTTAACCGACTGAGCCACCCAAGTTCCCCTCCTCATGATTTTTTATTGAAATACAACTGACAGATGACATTATATTAGCTTCAGGTGTACAACATGATTCAATATCTGTGCACATTGCGAAATGATCACAATACCTCTAGATAGCATCCATCGCCATGCACAGTTACAAATTGCTTTTTCTTGTGATGAGGACTTCCAGCTCTCAGTTTTTAAAAAAGATTTTGTTTATTTATTTGACAAAGAGACACAGCAAGAGAGGGAACACAGCAGGGGAAGGGATGAGGGAGAAGCAGGCTCCCTGTTGAGCAAGGAGCCCAATGTGGGGCTGGATCCCAGGACCCCAGGGATCATGACCTGATCCAAAGTCAGACACTTAATGACTGAGCCACCCAGGTGCCCCTGCCTTATTTCTTTTAAGCATCCCAGCATCCTGGCCATCATCATCTTTATCCCCATTTTACAGGTGAGGACGTTGAGGGGCTGAGAGAACTGGAGAGCTTGCTCGTCTTCTCCATTGTCTGAAGTCACCTTGCAGGGGGTGGGGTGAGGAGTTCCATCACAGGCACCCGTCTCGTCCTTCTTCAGAGTCTGCTGGTGGTGGAGGCCGTGGCAGGGTGTGGGGGGGTGCTCTGAGTTCTGGGGGAAAAGGGTTCTCCCTGAAGGCCTGGCTTAAGGATAATCCCATGGAACTAGCTCCTTTCCCAGAGGCTCCGTCAGAGACAAATCGTAAGAATGATGACACATCCCCTCATCCCTCCAGGGAAGGCTGGGTTCAGTGCCTCTGTCTGGGGCAGAACTCGCCCCTCGGCCCTGGCGCTCCCTGAGAACCCGGGCTGTGTGGTCTGCGATGTTTGCATAAGGTGTTAGAACACCACAACTTGAGTGAGGAGAGTCTGGAACTGCCCTGTTCAGGAACATCTGGGCCCCTGAGTCACAGGATTCCAGCTCAGGGACAGGGTGGGGTGGTAAGCTGAGCCCCGAGTCATCCTGGTGGGTCTGGAGGCAGAGGCCACAGGAACTCAGCAGTTGACCCCAAGGGAGATGTGGTTTCTCAAACAGCAGCAGGAGGGACTCACTCAGGCTGCAGGAGTTACACACGGTGCAGAAAGTGCTAGACAAACACGGTGCCCTCACTGAGCTACCTTGGTCTCCAAGGAGCCATAGCCACATTCTCCCTGGCCTTCCAGGGATTTGGGTGCATGGCTTAGTTCCCCAACCACACTGCAGGCAAGGTGGTGTCGAAGGCCCCTTGGATTGCCCACAGCACCTACCACAGAGCCTGGCATATATTGGTTGAATCAGTGAGCGAGTGAGTGAATGAGTGAGTGAGTGACAAGGTTTGGGAACCCAGGTGTTACTGGTGGGCCACAGAATTTGCCAAGAGAAACCAATAGGCCAATAGGCCCCCCAGGTAGGACATGCTGAACCTGGAGATAACCCCCGAAAAAGCGTGGAGGCAAGGACTCCCTGGGCAGGGCAGGATAGCCTGGAGCCAACAAGAGGATTCTCTGGGGTCAGCAACCAGACAGCCTGCAGGAGGAAGTGTTGACAGACCAGGGTGAGTGAGAGCATGGGGTGTGTGGGGGGGGGAGTGTTGGGCGGGGGGGGGGGTTTGTGGGGCACCCCTGGATGGGCCGTGAAACAAGGCTTCTCTGAGGGTGCCGTGGGAGCTGGGAAGGAGAGTGGTCTGGACGTGATGGGCACTGAATTTCCCAGCCCATCTGCGCTCCGCTGCACCCAGCACGACAAAGGTTTCCTCTCCTTGCCCTTTCTGCTGTTTTCCCCTCTCCACCCACCTCTGTCCTCCTTGCAAGATGGACACTGCTTTGTCCCTGGCTGCTCTGCCAGCAACCCCCTTGAAGAGGGGTGTCCCGGGACTGGGGTGCCACCGGCTGAGACCCTTTTCCTTTTCCTCAGGGCACAAGCTGGATTCTCCTTTCAGGAGCCGGACACTTTTCCCAGGGCGCTCCTGGCAATGGCTGCCTTCCTCCCCTCTCTTTCTCCTTCTTTTCTTTTTCCCAGTCCCCACTCTCTTCATCTTCCTCTTTCCCCTTTCCCTGCCCTTCCCTCACGTGCCTTTTTGGAGAGCCCTGCCCAGCGCCCCCTCTTTCTGGGGCCTGAGTTCCTGGGGAAGGGCCCCTGCAGGCAGGAGGCCCAGCACCCTGCGCGCGTCCCTGTCCCCGTCGGCCCCCCCGCCTGGCTCTGCCGCAGATGCGGACACCTCCTGCTTTGTTTCCCCGTCCTGAAGACGAGCAGCTGCGGCTCTAAGTGCCACCAGCAGGGGGTCGGGGCTGGGCTCACGGTCCTCCTGTCGCTTAGGAGGCCGCTGGGCCTGGGCGGCGGGGGGTGAGGGGGTGGGGGTGGGGGGGCAGGTTTTCAGGAGCCGAATGAGCTAAGCCTGTGTTGCGCATTATTCCAGGAATTTTAAACACTCGTTAAAGGCTTTGCCGTGTCTCACTTCAGTACACATCATGCTCCAGTTACTGCGGGCGACTGCGGGCCATCAGCCTGGGCAGCACTTATCAATATTTTAGCACGAGAGAGGCAAATGATGTTGAAACATTGAACTATATTTCCATCTGTTCAAACCAAAATGGGACAAGCGCAGCTCAGGAAATGGAATACCTCCTCCCCAGCTGCCTCGGAAGCAGCCATACCGGCCAGCCTGGCCTCTGCCCTGGCCTCAGTTTCTTCCTTACCTCTTTTCTTCCTCCGTGCCCAGGATTCATAGTTCGTGGGCAAACCTGAAGGAGCCGGGTGTTGACTAGGGGCTGGGTTTGTCCTTAGGGTGGGGATGGTGTCACCTCAAAGGACCCAAGAGTGAGACCCCTCTGGTTGGACAGGGGAGAACAAAGTGAAATGTGAGCTGTCTCTTCTGGTGTCAGGGGACATCATCTCCATCCCCTGCACTGGCTTGGCTCCGTGCAAGCAGACTCTCCCTTCTGCAGCCAGACCTGGGGATGGCGGTTAGACAGGAGAGGGAATGCACGGATCTTAGCAGGTGTATAGCCGCCGCAGAGATAATTGTTAGGCTCTCACTGTCCCTGGAATAAGATAGAATTTATTGACAGGGAAGAACCTTGAGAACTACGTGTGTTCTATTGGCTCAAAGGACCTGAGAAGTTACTCAGGTATGGAAAGCAGAGGGCGTTGTCATGGGCCCTGAGACCAGTCATCTCCGATTTAGTGGTTCCATGAGAGTCCGTGGGGAATCTCTACCAGCTGGTCCCCAAGAGATCGGAGATTGACAAGATTCAGGGAGTAGGGGAATTTTGACCTTTTTGTCCCTAGCCCTAAACAGATGAGGGACTGACATCCGCCACCACCACCCCCCCCCGCCCCATTTTCACTCACACTGTGTTTTTGCAACTTCTTCTTTTGAGGGTATTCTTTTGAATTTGATTTTGACTACAGAGAGCTAGGAATGGGGTTGGGAAGGGCGTAGTGAGAGGTGGGTTCAGAACCTACATGCCCCAGGATTCCCTCTGCTAAGGAAGGTACTGTGGGGTGGTCTCAAACTTTAGGGCACCTACAGAAGACTCATTTAACATCTTCTTCCCCCTGGTTCCCCTGCCAGCAGCCAGGCCGATGGTAACTTGTCAGGCGGGAAAAAGGTTTCCACCTTTGTGGCCACATCAGTAGAGGAGAGAGACCTGTGTCTATCATGGGAGCTTATGGACTGCAAAAGCCAGAGAACCCATCAAGTTTATCTCTACTTCTGCTTGCAGACAGGGCGGCCCACATCCCAAACCAGCTGGAGATGGAGAGCTTCAGAAATGGGGTCCTCTTCCTCAGTCAAGACAGGGACAGTGTGGGAAATAATCTAGTAGCATCTGAACCAAATATGCAAGTGGTAAATGGCATCACAACGTCATCCCAGAAACCTGACATCAGAAAAATCTGACATCAGAATCAGAGGCCAAGGTCATTGCTGACATTCCTGGAGAAGAAAGTCCTTTGCAGGCATTTGTGTCTCTATGAGGCCTGTGGGGAGACAGCAAAAGGCCTGGTGCTGCAGGAATCTTGGGGGCTGCCTGAATGGTATAAAGAGGTGGTCCTATTTGTATAGAAAAATGTCATGTGTTTACTCCTGTCAAGAAGGAGAGATTTTTAACCTCACTGTCTGTAAGACTCAGAATTAATGACAGCTATGGGAAAGTCACAACCTCTCACCTTTCCCTCTCTTTCCACAGAAGATGGGGCTAGTGAGGAGGAGAGAGAAGAGGGCATTTTTGAAGATCTGTGAAGCAAGCAGGGTCATGGTGAACCCTGGTCCCAGAGGGGTCCATCCTAGTATCGTCTCACCCATTGTCCTACTGAGGAACTTGGCAGGACTCTAAGGAGGATTGGTGAATGACAGAAGGTAGAAGGAATCTGTCTGTGCACTGGCTGTGGATGACATATGTTGAGCCTAAGTTTGAAGAATTAAGACTGACGCCAAGACCTCATCCTTTTAAAAAAGCGCTTGCAGATACTAGACAGAGGGCAGAAAGTCAAGGCCAGGGGAAGACTCCCCTTAAGTGAGCACTTACTCTGCCCTGAGCACTGTCCAAGGTACTTTTTATTAATTATTTCTCACAAAGCCTCTAAGATAACTATTGTTAATCCTATCCAACTAACGGGGGAAAAAAAAAAAAAAAAAAAGAAGGTCAGAGAGGTTAAATGACATGCCAGATGGCACATGCAAGGTCCCTGAGATCGTAAGTGGCACATTCCAAATTGGAACCTGAATCTGTGCCCTTCCAAGGCTCATGTTCCTTTTATACCACATGGCGCATGTAGCTTCAGTGTCAACAGCTAGGAGGGAAAAGGAGCAGACAGACGGCAGGACGGGGCTTCCTGGAAGCCAGAGGGAAGGGAGCATCACCGTGTCAGAAAATTGTGCCTGCAAGTTCCTGAGATGTGGCTGGTCCACAGCTCCGGGAGTCTGGAGTTACAGAAGAAATGACAAGAAACCAGGAGGATTTCCAAGAGGGGGAGGACAGCTGCAGAGTGAGTGTGGGTTAGCCAGAAATTAGAGGTGCCAGTTCAGAGGCCTAACCAAAAGACCATCACAGAGAGCCGAGATGGGGGATTGGTGGGCCGCCAACAGGCCTGGGGCTCAGTATGAGTGTGTGTCGGTGGCACTAACAGGGGATGAGATCACATGGTAAGGGCTGGGAAGCCACTTCCTTACTTGGTGAGGCAGGCTAATGCTGTTGGATGCCAAGGTGTTTACCATCGGGACAGTGAACAAACACAAAGATTCTTTTTTTTAAATAAAGATTTTTTTTTTTTAAGTAATCTCTACACCCAACATGGAGCTTGAACTCCTACCCCCAGCTTAAGAGTCATATGCTCTACTGACTGAGCCAGCCAGTTGCTCCCGACACAAAGATTCTATAAACAGTGACTTTGCAGAACCTCATACATACATTTTTGTGTGCTTTGCTTATTGTGTGCATATCCTGCACCTGAAGGGATCCCAGGCCAGACGGTAATGAGGGATACCAGGGTTATTCCAACAACCCAATCCGCAGAAAGGACAGATAAAATGGGAACTGGAGTTTGGAGAGAGGGTTGATGGGGTTCTTTTGACCCAGAGTAGAGAGTCATGTTCTCTAGCCAGAAACCAGGGCTCACAGTGCGGATGTACGTGGAAATGAAGAAGAGGGTGTTCACTATGAGTCTGGGCCTCTGAGAACCCAAGGAAAGCTGCATGGAGGGCCCCACAGAGACTGAAAAGTGAGCTGTTCAGGTATCAGAAGTGTTGTTCAGGATTGCAGGCATCTCTAGAATCAAGGTGACATGGCTGTCCCCTTAGCAGGTAGGATTGGCCCCCTCTTTAGTTCTATCACGAACTTCAATCATCAGGCTCTTTGTTCCTCAAGGACCAGGGTCACATGGCCTGGACTTGTGACAATGTTTCAGACCTCAGAAATACATTCTGGCTCCAAAATATGAAAGGAGAAATGCCAAGTCACAATAAACACATATTTTGTTACTATTTCTGAAGTTCATTCATATTCATGAAAGATTTGAGACCGAATTTTAAACTAGAATCTCACACTTCCCAGGATTTTTCCAAATATGCCCCAGGATAGAGACATTCAAGCTAATCATGAATTACATGTGTGAGCGTTCCATAGACAAAATATTTTAAGCAGGAAATGATGTGAGATCAGTAACATTGTGGGTGTGTTATCATCATGTTTGCTCTGCAGCCTGGGAAGTTCTTCCAACTGGCCTGGAGGAGATTGAGCTGACGACAATGATCCCACAGTGTTCACGGAGTATCTATTATGTAGGAGACATCGTTCTAGGAACTTGGGCTGTATCAGGGGACAAAGACAGGCGAGTGTCTTTGCGTCCTCACGTTAAGGAAGATGGACCAAAAAAATAAATATTTTTTTATGTATGTATTAGTAACATATAGTGTGTTTGAAGGTAACAGGTCTATGGGAACAATAAAAAGTAGAACGAGGGAAAAAGAGACCCAGGAAGAGTGTGGTGGGGGCAAGTCCTGGCCAAAAGCTGGGTTGTCAGCTTAGTCTTCAGAGAGAGTGAGATGTAGGCTGACTTGCAGGAGGTGAGACAAGTAAACATCTGGAAGAAACGTGTTCCAAGAAGAGAGAAGAGCTAGACTTGAGGCCTGGAGGCATGTCGGCGGTTTCTGAGGGCCCGCAAGGAGGCCACTGTGATTTGAGCAGGGAGCCTTGGGAGAGGTGGTCACAGAAGCGAGCCTGGGTGGCGTACTGGTCCGGCCAGGCCATACAGCTGTTGTGGGGAACAGTGGGAGCTCTGGGATGGTTCTGAGTAATTGGAAGGTGAGAGGTGCCATTCACTGAAACTGACAAGGCTAAAAGTGGGGCATGTTTGGGGCAGGGAAGGGGGCAGGAGCTCAGGTTAGACATGCTGAGTCTGAGTGTTTATGACCAAGTAGAAGTTCAAGAGTGGTCTGGGGGTGGGGGGTTGGAGTTGTTGTCATATTCCATATAGCTGTTTAAGGCCATGGGGTGGGATGACCTCACCAAGAGAGAGAATGGATGGAGAAAAAGAAAGAAACAAGATGCCTTGCCCTAAGCATTCCAACTGTTACCGCGTCAAGGATAAGAGAAAGAACCAGCCCAAGAGGCGGAGAGGGAACGAACGTGGAGATTGGAAGAAAACCAAGAGGGGGTTGTCCTGGAAATTAAAGAAGTGAATCTGGGAAGGGGGCTGTCAGAGAAGAGTATCCGGGAACATCAGGTAACACACAGGCGGGGTTCGGCAGAGATAGGCACAGTGTAAGAACTCAGCAAATGAGAGATCATTAAATTATTGTATGCGCAGTAGGATGTGAGCCCTGAAAAACAGGAGGAAGGTAGAAGGCCAGGTTGAGAAAGGAGCTCTTGGTGAATCAGATCATCATTAAGAAGAGTCTACACTCGGGGCGCCTGGGTGGCTCAGTTGGTTAAGCAGCTGCCTTCGGCTCAGGTCCTGATCCCAGCGTCCTGGAATCGAGTCCCACATCAGGCTCCTTGCTTGGTAGGGAGCCTGCTTCTCCCTCTGCCTTTGCCTGCCATTCTGACTGCCTGTGCTCTCTCTCTCCCTCTCTCTCTAACAAATGAATAAAATCTTTAAAAAAAAAAAAAGAAGAAGAAGAGTCTACACTCCACCAGGATCTGATGGAGATGGGTTGTTGATAAACAATCACCAGATTAAAGCAATTCTGAGAAAAATGCCCCAGGCTTGGGGATGGGGCCCTTCTGTTATCTCCAACTCCCTGCCGCTCCCCACGGTGGGGAAGAGGACACAATCCTGCTTCACATGTGGGCTCTCGAAATGATTCACGGGACCTCTTTCGACCTTCACCACTGGCCGGGGAATTGGGTCCTCTGGCAAGCCTGCCACAGAGGTGCGAGCGAGACAGCCCTGCCCACGCTCAGATGTGACATCTTGCCAGCTGCCTGCTCCTGGCGGGCAGAGAACCCTGCTGGTTTCTCTAAACACTCAGCAGCTGGGCCAGTAACTCAGCCACAGATGCCCAGACTGGTGCCGACATGGAGGGACTGCCGAAGGAATGCAGGGCTGAGGTTCTGGGGGAGGATGGAGAAGGGTCCCGGGAGACCCACTGACTCCCCAACCGAGGTCATCCCTTGAGCTCGGCTTCTGTGTGGCTGTATGTTGGTCCCAGGAGCAGTGACGCACGGGGCCATCTCAGGGACCCAGACAACTGGATACATCATCAGCCAGTTTGCTGACTGTTTCGTGAAGCTGTGTGCCGTGCCTCTCCCGTCCCCAGCTCCTAGCTAGCACAGTGGCTAGCACGGTGCCCAGTGCATGTCCCACGTGGGATGCCCACGGCCCTGGGATGCAGAATCCACTCACTGACACCTGATCCTTAACTCTGTTGGGCAAATCTCAGTCTGATTTCCCTTCCTGGCTCTCATTCCTGAGTTCATCCGTTTGCGATGGAATCCTGTGTTTTTATGAGAGACGATTCTCAGAGGCACCTTGACAGAAAAGAGCCTAGGAGGTGATTCTGATGCGTGGCTCCATCTGGGACCCTCAGGTGTACCCACACCTTCCTTCCCACGAGTACTGATCGGTGCTTGTGCTGTGGGCCAGAGGGGGTTCCCAGGAAGGACAGGCAGAGGGCTGGGGTAGAAAAAGACCAGGAAACTCCCTCTGCTCAAAAAGATCCCCTTGCCCATCTCCTCTTCAGTCTCACCATGGTCTATCATCCAAGTCTTCAGCTACCCATTGTCCTCTTAAAAAGTTCCTAAAAACAGCACTCCCTGTAGAGTTCATCCCTCCGTCCAAAAGCTGGAGGCTGTGGGAAGCAAAAATTGTCATCTTGTGCTGGCAAGGGCCGTCCTTTGGCGTCACGGGCTGCTCCCCTGCATCTGCTGAATCCCAGGAGCCGAGTCCCCTCCTTCCACCCACGGCTCCGAAGCAATCCTGGAGATGGTGAGGGTCACATCTCCTCCTCTGCGCCATCCTCCTGCCCTGTCCCCTCCCTACTCCGGAATTAAGGGCAAAGGCACAGGGAGCCAGACTGTCTGCCCCTGCCCCACACTGTTGCCAGGAAGCGTTGAAAGCGCTCTGCAGCCCTGCCCCTCGCGCCAGGCACCAGGATGAAAGCAAACCCCAGAATGGCAGTTTGGGATTATCGAGTGCCCTGGGCCAGATAGGCTCCGTGTGAGGATTAGTGGCTTCCTGTGAAAAAGCCGCAGCCACTCCTTCAGACAAAAACCTCCTCTTCTGGGGATCTCCTGCCCCCTTCCTTAATCAAGAAGCTCAGCATACGGAGGGCTACAAATCGGCAGAGGACAGCTTATCATGGAGCACCTCTGACGATGGGGACCTCACTACTTCCCGAGGTTCTACTGTAGGCTATCTCCTGTAAGTGGACTCCTACAGTATATGTTCTTCTGGGTCTGTCTGATTTCACTGAGTGTAATTTGCTCAAGGTCATCTGTGTCATAACATGGATCTGAGTTCATTCCTTTTTAAGGCCGAATAATATTCCATTGTGGGCATGCGTAGACCATGTTTTGTTTCTCCACTCACCCACCGATGAACTTGGGTCATTTCCACCTTTCAGCTGTTGTGAATAATGCTGCTGTGAAAAGGGTCCTACGGCATCCGTTCAAGTCTGGAGTGTGAATTTCCATGTCGTCCAAAGAGCTTTTCACTCCGCCCCGGGATAACACACGCTATGTTCCAGTCAAATGGAGGACTGCTCCCAAAACACCATAACTTGTACTGTTTTGTATTATGTCAATCCTATCTAGGGGGTTAAAACGCATGGTGTTTTTAAGAATACCAAGTATAAGGTGAAAGAATGTTTTCACATGTGGTACTTTCACTTTGTGTGGGGTCATTGTTCTTGGCTCCTGTGTTTGAGGCTGGGCTGTCATTTTTAGAACTGCCTTGGTGTTCTATTGCCATTTCTTATTACATTTATAGAACAATAAGAAGATACATTTAAATATATGTGCCTTGTTTTTAATTGAATAAGAACCGAAAACATGAATCCAGAAAACGGATTAAAATGGGAAAGAAAACGTGCCGTGTACATAGCCAGTCCGGCCATGGGCTTATCCTTGATATTCTTTAAAAACACAGGAGGGTTTTTTAACTCCTTAAGGATTGACATAATACAAATGTGCCTCACCCTCCTCTTCCTACCTCCCCCATCGGAACCTTGTCCAGGGCTCTGATGAATCACCTGACACCAGCCATGGGGTCTGGCATTTTGCAAGGGACAGTAGCTTAGCCCCAAGTGGCAAATCTGCAGGGAAGGAACTGCAGGCATCAGCAATGGACACAGAGAGCTTTGGGGTGAAAAGTCTTCTCCGTGCCATGCCTTTTAGCAGCCACCGATTTTAATAGACTCAGAAGAGACAGACGAGAGGAAACGTAAGGTCTCTTACTCCGTTCTCTCTTCCCTCTTGACCTCACCAGGCTCTATGGAAGCCAGCCCGCAGCATCCCTGGACCCACCTCTGGAGACCTCTTCCTTCTCAAGTCACCTACACTGTCCCCCCAGAGCACCCTCGAAGGGGTCCACCAGCGACCCCTTGGGACTCCTCAGGACAGAGGCAGCTCCCTTTTCTCCCAGGGCAGCACCCTTTAAATATCGGAGGCCAGTACCTGGTCACCCTGAGGGTGACCATCCTGGATTTTGAAACTCTTTGTTCTAGAACTGCTGTGCCACCCCCCCCCCCGCCCCCCAGCCCAGCAGCCACCAAAGGGGCCCAGTTTGCTTGGGGCTCCTCTCCTAGTCCCAGGGGCAAGTGCAGTGCTGAGGGAGGGAGAGGGAGGGCTGGAAAGACACTGTGGCTGCTGAGCACCACCTAGGTTGGGCTCTTCACCTGTATTAACCCTTTTGATCTTAGTCCCACTTCACGGATGGGGAAACTGAGACCGGGAGAAGTTAAGGTGTTAGGACTCCGGATGGAAATCTGGGGTGGGCCCGAGCCGCGGCAATCTCACTTTTCAATGGCAGTGGCAAGGAAAGCAGCAGCAGCTCCCCATCCCCGCAATGGGGGGGGCAGGGTATGGGGAGCAAGGGGTAGGGAAAAAGTGGTCCTTATAAACTCAGAGTTGCCCTCTGAGCTGGGCTTTGTGAGCTGGGGTGCGAGTAGGGGGAATCGCAGGGCTTCAGAGAGAGAAGCTACTGGCCGTGGGGACCCTGGCCTGTGCAACCTCCGCAGCCTTCAGCCCTGGCTGGACTAGCCGGTCTCCCAGGCCCCTGGGGCGTTGGCTCCTCAGTGCGGCCCCTCAGGGACGCTGGATCCAGCCGTCCTGTTTGATGCCTGGCATTTAGCTCTGTATCCGGCATGTCTGGCGTTTGTCCCTCTGACCTGGCGTGTGGCCAGGGGAGCTCCGACAAAGTCCGAGGTAAGTTCTGCACACCCGCTGAAGGAGTCCTGCCTGGGTGTGGAGGCGGAGTGGACGTCAGTGTCGTGGCCTTGGCTACCGAACCCACTAGACAGCGGCAGAAGGGCAGAAAGAGGGGATGTGGTGGATCCCCCGGCTTCCCTTCCCTCTGCCTCCTCCCCACCCCCTCACTGATGAGTTGGGGTCCCAGGAGGACATGGAACTCCCCAATTGAGTGAAGAGGATCTGAATAAGCAGAATTGAGGCCAAAGTTTCCAGCTCAGCTCCAGTGGGCTGAAGCCGCCTCCAGTGCTCTCTGCCCCCCTCCCTTCCTTCCTGTCCTGCTTGTGGGCGGCTCCGACCTGCTGGGCCCGCTGAGGTGGGTGTGGGCCTAGGGCATGGGCCTGCAGGCCAGCCCACCCTGTTTCCCAGACTGAGATGTTCCTATGGTTGCTTTTGATTCTTTCCTACTAGACGGTCTTTTTCTCACTGACGGACCCCACCAGGGCTCAAAGCCAGTTTGGGAGGGGACCGCAAAGGGGCCACTCAGCCCAGTGTGTTTTTGGCCCCACAGCCAGTAGCTGGAGTTAAAGGACTCTTCTGAGGGGTCCCACAGGTGCTCACCAGGCCCCACAGCAGGGCTTGGGCACACTGGGGAGGGGGGTGATCAGAGTCTTGGTGGACAGTCCCTTACAGCTTTGGTTTCCTCCCTGGAGAATGAGAGCAATGATACCCACCTTGTGGGTATGTCCTGAGGGCTAAATGAAAAGCAGAACACTGAGCCAGCTCTTAGTACTTAGTAGGTGCTCAATAAATAACGGTCATCATTATTGCCTTGTCTCTTATCTTCTAGCATATTCTTCTCTCGGGAGTGCCTTGGGTTTGCGGGGGAGCTGGGGTTCAAGCGCTGAGCCCCAGCTGTGGGTTCAGCTCTGACTTCTGATTTCCAATACCTGGCATGCCTATACACACACATGCATTTTTATTTATTTGTTTTTTATTTTAGTTTGTTTTTCCTCTAATCCTTTGCTGCAAGCCTGCTTCTGTCAAACAGCCCAGTTTGGTGAGTTGAACACCATCCCCCAGTGTATCTCCCCCCACCCCCAGATCTCCTTTCCTTCAGCCCACCACATGCAGCTAGGGTGCGACCCATGGCTGTCCGGCCCCGGGAAGAACTAGTCACCTGCTCATCTGCACCTGGAGGGTTTTTACAGCCTTCCGAGACAGCACTGATCCCAGTAATGCTGTCTTTTTTTATGTGTAAGTCTGTCTCTCCTGTACTGAAGGCCTAGGGGTCCTGTTCTCTGCTTCTTTTTAAGGTGGGCATCAAGGATGGACGGATGGATGGGAAAGAAGCTGTGGAAGAGCTCCGTGAATCCGGGGTGTAGCAACAAACCTCCTTCTCTCAAACTTTAAGAGAATCCTCCATCCTCCCCTTCTAGAACATTCGGGAAAATGGAGCATCCATCTCTCCCGCCTCCACTGAAGTGTTGATCCCAGGCACAGAAAGGAAAGGGGACTTGCCTAAGGACACAGAGCAAATACAAGGATTAACGTGCCTGAATGCAGGACTTTGAGATGTTAATGTTACCAGTTCCTTCCAGTTCTTGAACAAAGCTCCAGTGTGTGTTTCCCTGAAGCCAGAAAGAGTGGGTGGTTTGAGACACGGGATGACGCAGAAGTAGGGGGCTTTGCTCAAAACCACAAGTTTGGGAGATTTGTCTCAACACACAAGGGAGAGGGGGAGAAACAAAACAAAACAAAACAAAACAATCAAAGCAAGTCCCAGGCAACTTCTGGCTAAGAAATATGCTGGAAGATTAGCCACGTGAATTTTGCTTTTTGCTTTCGCAGCCAGGAAGCTGCCCTCTTCTCCAGGCCCCTGCCTCTACACGGCCTCCCCCTGCACACCCACCGCTCTACCCATACAAACACCAACATCACTTCTTTCGAACTTTGCCTTTGACAGGAGCTCTGAATTCTCCTTGAGGATTCATTTCACACCACAAGAACAAAGTTTTTACTCTTTTTTCTTTTCTTTTTCCTGCCTCCTTCCCTTCCTTCCTTCATCCCTTTCTCTTTTTTGGTGCTGCGGCCCCGCCTCCCTTCCCTCTCCTCCCTGGGCAGCCTGAGTAACATTTTCAGATGTGGCGTCAAAGAGAAAAGTACAGAGGACCTCAAAGGAAATTGATCTTTTCGAAACACAGTTATCAAAATATTTTTTAACCTAGCGATAAAGTAATATATGTGCTTCTCCAGTAATGGATTACATAATAAAATCTACTGGCGGGACAGAAAAACCAACCATTGGTGTTTTGAAGGAGGGATGCACACAGATGATCTTTGCAGATACTGCTAAGGCTTTAATAATTAGGATTGGAGCATATCTGATTGATCGCTTGTATTCAAAATGTAAGAAACAGCCAACTTTCAGGTAGAAGTTAGTGAAGGTGAAGATGTCATTTCCACACGCGCACACACACACACACCCTCCCGCCCCCAAAGTCAAGTAGCCCTTTCTCATCCCACCTGTTAATTTCTTGGCAGGGAGGGTAGCTGCGGACTGCCCGTTTCAGAGTGGTGTTTTTCACTGGTGATGTAAATTCCCACTCCCTTCCCCAGATCCAGCAAGTCAGAGCCTCCAGGATGGGGTCAGCAAGCCTCCAAGTGGTTCGGATGTGGGCTCTGGTTGGAGAACCCTTGCCTGAGAGCTACATGGGACCTGAAGCAAAATGCACAGCCAAGATAGCCCCTTACCCCAAAGTCCTAGAGAAAGAGAGATCGCCTCTGTTTTCTCCCTCTGCTTCCTTCAGACCAAATGTTTGTGGAGGTGGACTGGTGGGATGGAGTCCGAAAACCCAGGACTCTTGTCCAGGCATAATGAACATTGTAGAGAAGCTTCCGAGACAAGGGCAGAACAAAACTCAGTTGTAGAGATTACAGAGAGGTTCCCACTCCTTTATGTACATAAAAAAATAATTGCCTTCTAATTATCTCCACAAAAGTGAGAAAACTTGCCCAGCTCATTAGCACCTTTATTAGCATTTGGAAATAATTAGATACCCTTAATAGCTTTCTAATGATCCCTAAAGGAGGGAGCCACTTTTAAGGCGTCTGCTGGCCATTACTGAGTTATTACAGAGCCTTTTAGAGCCAGTCCAGACAGAAAGAGGCCTTGACAAATTCAGCCACATTGGAATGGGCTTTGGATTGCTGTGGGCTCACTTGTGTGCTGGAAAAAAGTGTGCCTTCTCTTACTGCCTATGCCTCTTCCCTCAGACTCACAGCAGCGCCCTTCCAGAAAGCTCTGGGAAGAGGCTTCTCACCACGGTGGGCTGGAAGAGAGCGCTGCTGATTTGCAGGCAGGGCAATCTCAGGGGACTCCATCTTGCCTCTGGCCCTGAACTTAAAGAGACTCAGAGAATGTCCATCCAATCTTAGTCGGCTTTGGGAAAGACTGCTAGGTTTATCACGTTCTGATTCTCCAGCCCGAAAAGCACAGGGTTTGCAAAGCTGAAGGCGTTTGATAAGCAGGGCAGTGATTTCCCATCTGGCTGGGCTGGGGCTCTCCTGCAAGTGTAGGGTCTCTGTAGGGTTGAGCTTGAGCAAAGATGTTAGGGAGAAACAGAACCGGCTCCAGGAGAGAATCTAGCCTCTCTTTCTCCAGCAGGTGGCGCCATAACTTTACCTTCGAGCCTCGAGTGCCTGGGGATCCAGCTCCGAGTTTGCAAGCCTGGGATGTGAATCACCACCTGGGACTCCCCTTTTCGGTATTTGGGGCTTTGCAAACTAAGTCCAGCGAAACTTCTTCATCCCACTCTCCCTGCAACACCCCCGATATTTCTGATTCTTTAACTGAGCCCCATAAACACACTTGTCAGAAATACTGATTGGCCTTCTAGACCAAGGGCACTGGAGGAATTTGGGCAAGCCATAATTATGCTATCACCCTCAAGTTCTGGGACTTTCCCCAAACACTTCCAGCCTCCTTCTAGAGAGATCCATTTCTAGAGCTTCTAAAATCGACTTCTATTTTCAACCTAATAAAGAGCTCTCTTGCTGGGCTAGCATATCACAGAGACTGGGGAAACAGCGAGGAGAACTTGGGCTTTAACTGCGAGCAGTCTTGGAGAAGATGAAATCCTGACCTATAAGTCATGCATGGGAGCATATATTTTTACACGTGTTTATGCCTTCTGCATGAAGTAGGGCTTCTTCTCTTTTTATAGAATCTTGGAGTTAATTCACCTAATCCAACTGCTCAGCCAATGCAGGATTCCCTCCTACAATTTAAAAACCGGCAGGGGGGGGGAGGATGTTTGTCGGGGAGAGAGCACTGTCCTTCTTAGTTTGCACAAGGCAGATTTCACATCCATTTCTACGCGTGGTCTGGTCCTGTGAGATGCAGAGTAAAATGACTTGCCCACGGCCTCACAGTTCCTTAGGGGAGCGATCTAGCTGGGTCACCTCCCAATCACCACTGGGCAACATCTTTCCAGCCCTCCCTGACTACTGCAGACAAGCATTCCCTCCAAGGACTGTCTGCCCTGCTCTTCCGTAGCTCTGATTTTTGAGCAACACTTTCCTTATTGCCTGGCTATCCTCTGCCGCATGACAACTGCCTCCAAATCTAGTGATTTAAAACAACCATATTTCATGTTCTTGTACCTCACAACTTTGTGTGTCAGGAATTCGCTTTGCCTGGCTGATTCTTCTGGTTCTCTGTGGCATTGACAAAGTTCAGGCGGTAGCATTTAGCTGGCTGATGAGCTGCTCAGGGGGCCTGGGGCATCTTCTCTTGTATGTCTGGCTCATTGGCAGGGGTGGCTGGAAGGCTGGTGTGGGCAATGTCTCCGCGTGCTCTAGCATGAGGCCCCTGGCCCCCAGGCAGCTGGGTTTCTTAAGTGAAGGCCCCGAGCTCCAGAAGCGAGTACTCAGTGACCAAGGTGGAAGCTTCCCGACCTTGCCTGATTAACCTCAGAAGTCACAGAATGCCCTTTCTACCATATCTGGCTGGTCAAAGTAGTCAGAGGTTTGCCAGGGGCCCTAAGGGAAGGAATTCTGCCTCTTGATGGAAGAGGTGGAAAAAATCTGCCCCAGTGTTTTGAAACCACCACACTTACTGAATTAAATTACCATTTCTATATCTGCCTCTCACTCCGTGCTTACTAAATCTACTCCTTCTCTATCCAAAACCTCTTTTTTTTTTGAGTTTCAAGTCAGCCTCCCTTGTTTGGGGAGAGACAAGGAAATAACTTTCATGTTTTTATCTATAAAATTTAAAATGATTCTATACTAATATTTCATATGTAGATTGAGGCTGGCACTCCTCTTCGGGTCAAGTTCCAGGTGAAAATATGTTACCTGATGATTATAAGGAACTCCAAGAGAAGATCAGATGGTCCCCAAAAGGAATAAAAGCCCCCCAATCATTTGTATTCCTCGTGTAACAGAAGGACTTGAATGCCAGGATGATCAGATTTAGTTTATAAAACATTAACCGGTCGGTTAAGCATCTGACCCTTGGTTTCAGTTCAGGTCATGATCTCATAGGTCATGAGATCAAGCCCCACATGGGGCTCTGTGCTCAGTGGGGAGTCTGCTTGAGCTTCTCTCCCTCTGCCCCTCCTCCCATTCACTCACTCACTCTCTCTCTCTCAAATACATAAATGAATATTAAAAAAAGATCCTTCCCCAAATGGTTAGGAGGTACAAAAAGATTTTGCAAATAATCGTTAGATTGAAAAACTAAACAAATAATACAAGCAGAACAATGTCTCAGAAAGCAAGGAAGGAGCCTCTTTCCAGATCTCTTCCTGGTGACCCTAGGAACTAGACCCACCCCATGAAGGCAAGGCCCATATCTTCCATGTATTTGCAAACCAGTGCTAGATATGATGACTGACACATTGTAGACTCTTTTTTTCCTTTTTTCAAGATTTTCAAAAATCTGTTTGACAGAGAGACCGCGAGAGCAGGAACACAAGCAGGGGGAGTGGGAGAGGGAGAAGCAGGCTTCTCACGGAGCAGGGAGCCCAATGTGGGGCTTGGTCCCAGGACTCTGGGATCATGACCTGAGCCAAAGGCAGATGGTTAACAACTGAGCCACCCAGGCACCCCAAAAGGGTTCTTTAGTCTTTTTTTTTTTTTTTTAAAGATTCTATTTATTTGAAAGACAGAGGGAGCAAGAGTACAGGAGAAGGGGCAGAGGGGGAGAGGGAGAAGCAGACAACCCCACTGAGCAGGGAGCCTGACATGGGGCTGGATCCCAGGACCCTGAGACCATGATCTGAACTGAGGGCAGACACTTAACCCATTAAGTCCCACAGGTGCCCCTGACATTGTAGACTCTTGACCGATATCGTGCAACCGAACAGCATTGAAGTCTGCACTATGCCAGTGATGGGTTAATGTCTTTGAAGAGTAATTGCCAATAAACCCCATGCTTTCGCCTTCAGCGTCCCAGCCCACAAGTTTAGGTTATTTACTTCCAGACTCCTGGTTGCTTACTTCAGTTTACGCTCCATTGCTCTGTCCACACATGCGTCTTTATGAGATCTCCCTGAACTTGTCCTTCACTCCCTAGGAGAGCAGACTGTGATCTGTCTGTCTGGAGACTTCACCGTGATCCTCCAGAGTTTTTATACAAATGAGGTAAAATACTTCGGGTACCGATCCTACAGGCCAGGAAGGGAAAAAAGTCAATTCTCTCTGGCTTCCGCTAGCTCATTACCCCACATAGTTGCTACAAAACCCTTCCAGATCTTTCCCTCTCTGCCTCTGGACTCTTCCTGAGGGCACCAGCCTGAGAAAAGCCTGACTAAAAGTAGAAGCGTCTCTGGTGGCTTCCTGAGTCCCGACAAATTTATCTAGGGGTCTGAGTGGCTGAGAACTTTCTCAGCATCATTTCAATGTCAGCATGGCTCCTGCCAAAAGCAAGCATGGGAAACTTCTGCATTTGGGTGCCCAGGCTGAGTCACGACAGACCTTGTCACAGTACCCTCTGGTGGGGTCGGCACATGTCGGGGAACTAGGAGGTGCCACTTCTCAGCTCGGCTGCCCTGGGCAACTCTGTAAATGGAAGTATGTGACTTTACTATACCTTTGTGAACCAGGAATGGTCAGACTTAATGCCACGTGTCAGAGAAATACTGAGAGGATAAATGCAAATTATATACGTAGAAGGGCCATAGGGTAGATTCCAGGCAGGAAGATTATACTCTGAATTTGGAAGGGTTGTTGAAATTAGTGAGATACAACTGCATGTGCCAGAAAACCCAAGGGTTTTAAATAAAATAGGTGTTTATTTTTCTTTTACATTAATGAAGTCAAGAGTAGGAAGTCTAGGGCTGAAATAGCTTCTCTAAAGTCATATAAAATTCAGGCTTCTTTTGCTTGGCTTTTTTTTTTCTTTGAGATTTTATTTATTTATTTGTCACAGAGAGAGAGAGAGAGAGAGAGTGTGTGTGTGTGTGTGTGTGTGTGTGTGTGCAAGCAGGGGGAACAGCAGGCAGAGGGAGAAGCAGGCTCCCTACTGAACAAGGAACCTGATTCAGGACTCGATCCCAGGACCCCAGGGGTCATGACCTGAGCTGAAGGCAGACGCTTAACTGACTGAGCCACCCAGGCATCCCTTTAGCTTGACTTTCCACCGACTTTAGCATGCTGTCTCATGGTCCACGGTGGTCGGAGGAAGGGAGAAAAAGGACTCCTCTTCCTTTAAGAACACGTCCAGAAATTTGCAGAAAATACTTCCAATTGTATTCGTCAGTCAGAACTCAGTCGCCCAGTACACCTGTCTGCAAGGGAGGCTGGATCATGTCGTCTTTATTTTGGACAGCCATGTGACCAACCACAGATCGCAGGTTCTATTATTATGGGAAACGTGGAGACCGAATTAAGGGGGCCTTTATTGTGCTGTGGTGGGCTGGTAGAGTCCATTACCAGAAAGCAAAGGACACTTATTATCCTGCCAAGCATACAAAGCACTAATGAGTGTGAAAAGTAACTCCTTCTTTATTTTTTCCCAGACATACTCTTGCTTCCCTCCATTGTAGAGCATAGTCCAGTTTCCCCTTGGTGGTCAGGGCAAATCGCCCAGCCGGCACAGTCATGTCTTTCTGTGCCTTTTGACTCAGAGGCATGAGAAGCCCAAAGTGGGCAGGTGGCTGTGTCAACTCCAAGTTCAACGGAATCATCACCGTGTCTCCTGGCGAAAGCCTTTCTCCTTCTGGAACTAGGACCTCTAGGCCAGCAAAGTATACTGTCATGGGAACAGGGAGCAAAATTTGTGCCTAGTGGGTCACTAGGGAGAATAGGGAGTGGTGTTCCTCCCATTTCTACCTCTTGATTCCTGGACCTTTGAATTCTGGTGATGGGAGAAACAGCACCATATATTGGAGGCTAATTCAGAGCATATGCAGCTTTCTGGAGAACCTCACTCGAGCCTTGCAAGGTATTGTCATCTAACTGGGGCTTTAACTAAATCTTCAAAAGACCATTCCACCTTTCTATCAAGCCAGCTGTCTCAGGATGGTGGGCAACCCAGTAAAACTAGTGGGTTCTTTGAGCATGGGCATGTTGTTGCACTTCTTTTGCTGTGGGGTGATTTTCTGGCTCATGGGATCTCCTCAGTTTTCTTCATTTTTTTTCTTCTTTGTGTTTCTCAGATTGGATAATTTCAATTAACCTACCTTTGAGTCGGCTGATGTTTTCTTCTCCCAGCTCAAAAGGCGTGTTGAGTCCCTCTGGTGATGTTTACATTTCAGTTACTGTCATTTGCGACTCCAGAATTTCTATGTGGTGACTTTTTAAAAAATTGTTTATTTTTTATATATTTAAAATATTTTATTTATTTGAGAGGGAGAGTAAGTGAGAGAGAGAGAGAGAGCATGTGCCTGAGCAGGGCAACAACAGCAGGAGAGAGAGAAGCAGACTCCCCGCTGAGCAGGGAGCCCAATGTGGGGCTCGATCCCAAGACCCAGGGATCATGACCTGAGCAGAAGGCAAATGTTTAACAGACCGAGCCACAGAGGCACCCCTACTTGGTGACTTTTTATAGTTCCAGATTCTTTACTGATACCTCTATTTGGTGAGCTGTTGTTCTCATGCTTTTCTTTAGTTCTTGTTTAAATAAACATATTCATTTAATTATTCTTCTCAAAACGTAATTTCTATACCCAATGTGGGGCTCGAACTCACAACCCCAAGATCAAGAGTGGCGCGCTCTACCAACTGAGCCAGTCAGGTGCATCTCTTTGGTTCTTTAGGCTTGGCTTCCTTGATTACCTTGATCACATTTAAATTAGCTGACTTAAAGTTTTTGTCTAGTAAACTCAATGTCTAGGTTTTTTTCAGGGACAATTTCTTTTTTTTTTTTTTAAAGACTTTTTTTTTTTTTAAGATTTTATTTATTTATTTGACAGACAGAGATCACAAGTAGGCAGAGAGGCAGGCAGAGAGAGAGGAGGAAGCAGGCTCCCCGCGGAGCAGAGAGCCCGATGCGGGGCTCGATCCCAGGACCCCGGGATTATGACCCGAGCAGAAGGCAGAGGCTTTAACCCACTGAGCCACCCAGGCGCCCCTTCAGGGACAATTTCTATTAACTGTTTTGTTTTTTTTTTTCCCCCTGTGTTCAGGCTATCATTTCTTGCTTCTTTGTGTGCCCTGTAATTTTTTCTTTTTATTTTTTTTTATTATGGCAAGATATACATAACATAAAATTCACAATTTTAATCATTTAAAAAAATTTTTTAAAGATTTTATTTATTTATTCAAGAGAGAGAATGAGAGAGAGAGAGAGAGATCGTGAGAAGAGGGAGGGTCAGTGGGAGAAGCAGACTCCCTGCCAGGCAGGGAGCCCAATACGACACTCGATCCCAGGACTCCAGGATCATAACCCAAGTCAAAGGCAGTTAGTTGCTTAACCAACTGAGCCACCCAGGTGCCCTGTAATCATTTTAAAGTGAACAATTCAGGGGCAATAAGTACATTCACAGGGTTGGGCAACAATCATCACTTTCTATGCCCAGAACTTTTATCTTCCCAAGCAGAAATTCTGTACCATCATTATTATTAAATGATAATTCCTCACATCCCTTTTCCTCAGCCTAGTAACCTCTATTCTACTTCCTATATCTTATGAAGGTGCTTGTTCTAGACACTTACATAAGTGGAATCACACAATATTTGTCCTTTTGTGACTGTCCTTATTTCACTTAATGTAATGTTTCCAAGGTTCATCCATGCCATGGCATATATGAGAATTTCATTCTTTTTTTTTTTTTAAGATTTTATTTATTTATTTGACAGAGATTACAAGTAGGCAGAGAGGGAAACAGAGAGAGAAGGGGAAGCAGGCTCCCCTGAGCAGAGAGCCTGACGTGAGGCTTGATCCCAGGACTCCGGTATCATGACCTAAGCCAAAGGCAGAGGCTTTAACCCACTGAGCCACCCAGGTGCCATGAGAATTTCATCCCTTTTTATGTCTTTTTAAAAAAATATTTTATCTATTTATTTGTCAGAGAGAGAGTGCATGCACATAAGCAGGGGAAGCTGCAGGCAGAGGGAGAAGCAGGCTCTGGACTGAACAAGGATCCCAATGTGGGACTCTATTCCAGGACCCTGGGATCACGACCTAAGCCGAAGACAGCTGCTTAATTGTCTGAGCCACCCAGGCATCCTGCTTCTTATGGCTTTTTTTTTTTTTAAGATTTTATTTATTTGACAGAGAGAGAGAGAGATTACAAGTAGGCAGAGAGGCAGGCAGAGAGAGAGGAGGAAGCAGGCTCTCTGCCGACAGAGAGCTTGATGCGGGGCTCGATCCCAGGATCCTGGGATCATGACCTGAGCCGAAGGCAGAGACTTTAAACCCACTGAGCCACCCAGGTGTTCCTTCTTACAGCTTTTTGAAAATGTGTACTCCATTGTACGGATATACCACATTTTTTTTTTTAATCTCTTCATCTATTGATGGACACCTGGGTTGTTTCCCCCTTTTGGCTATTGTGAGTAATGCCACTGTGAACGTTGGTATAAAAGTATCTGTTTGAGTCTCTACTTTAAATTCTTTGGGGTCTATACTTAGGAGTAGAATGGCTGGAATACATGGTAATTCTATGTTGAATTTTTTTTGAGGGACGGCCACACTGTTTTCCACAGCTGGTACACCATTGTACTCAAATGCACTCATTTCCTCATTTTACATTTTAAACTCAAACCCACCAGCAATGCACAAGGCTTCCAATTTCCCCACATCCCCGCTAGGACTGCTATTTTCTGCTTGTTTGATGACAGCCATTTTAATGGGTGTGAACCTTGTAGTTTTTCATTGTTATTGTTCAAAAGTAAACATTTTAAATATTATAATATGGCAACTCTGGAAATCAGATTTTACTCCGTCTCCTGGGTTTGGTATTATTACTGTTTATTGTCCTTGTTTGCTTAGTAACTGTACCAAACAAATTTAGTAAAATCTGTATTCTTCGTCATGTACAGTCACTGAAGTCTCTACTCTATTAGCTTAGTGGTGAGCTAATTTTTGGACAGGGCTTAAAAGCCCGGAACCACCAAAAAGAATCTCCTAGTCTTGGGGAGCTTGCTGGGTCAGACAGTATGCAGGAGCATGCAACTCTTGATCTTGGGGTCATAAGTTCGAGCCCCATGTTAGGTGTAGAGATTACTTAAAAAAAAAAAAAAAAAAACACAACTCCCAGTCTTTATGGAGACATTCAGTGTGCATGCTGGCTTGGGGCTCCAACACTCATCCAGGAAACCTGCAATTCTATCTTTTGCCTCTTGCTTATGCAGAGTCTCAGGTCAGCCAGAGGCAAATGCTTAGGGCCTTTTGGGGTCTTTCCTGAGTATGTGCATAACCCTCAGCATGGATGTACCTTTCTGGAATGCCAGGGATAGGTTGGAGCTTCTCAAAGCCCTCATTCCCCAAAGCACCTCACTCCTCAACCTTTCCTGTCAAGCTTTTGGGATGGCCAGTTCTTTGCCCCACTGTTAACCATTGGCTCAGGCAGCAGAAATTGAAACCTTTGTCTATAAATGTTTTTGGAAAATAGATCTTGGTTGGTGGCTATAGCAGAGGGTGAGTTCCAATTAGGCGGTCAAGACGAAGACAATGTTTGAGTAGGTTTTCGAGAGAGCCACCATACAGACTAACTAAGATCAGTTTGTAAGTGGGGTCCCTTCTTTTCCCCGCTGTACTGGTACTGGGAATGCAGACTGTTAATTCCGACGCTACTGATGAGCTGAGAACTGAAGGGTGGGACCTGGGTAAGTTCAAAAAAGCCACAAAGCTTGATGTTCTTACCAAGGTTCAGTGATATTCTCGAAAGAGGGCTCCCAGGGCTGCTTCAAACTTTTAGTTAGTTTTCAGAATTCTAAAAAAAATGTGCTGCTGAGGGGCGCCTGGGTGGCCTAGTTGGTTGAGTGTCTGACTCTTGGTTTTGGCTGGGGTCCTGATCTCAGGGTCATGAGATTGAACCCCACGTTGGGCCCTGTGCTCAGCTGAAGTCTGTTTGAGACTCTCTCTCCTGCTACTGCTGCCCCTTCCCCCTCTCAAATAAATAGATACATCTTTAAAATTAAAAAAATTTTAATTTTAAAGATGTATCTTTAAAATACATCTTTTATTGTATTTTAAACAATACAATTGTTGCAGACAGCTCCTGCCAATTCTTTATGGTGTTGCTTTTCTGTAGGGGGTGGGCTGTTGGAGTTCTTTATTCTGCTATTTTCTCTGGAAACTTTTTTTTCCCCTTCTAAAGCTTACTTGAAAACCCCCAGCACCCCAGCTCAGAGACAGAAGGTTCAATAACCGATCTCTAACCCGTTGTTCAGTGGAACAGTGTGAGTGCCGCCAAAGATCGATTGCCTTCTGAAGGAGCAATGCTCCTCTCCCTGCCTCCCTTCCCAATGCCTGTCTGCCAAAGATTTGAGGCTGCTCTCCACACTGACTAGATTTCCTCTGTCCCATCTATCGAGTGAGGGTCTATGGAGAGTCCTCTCTCCCTTTACTGTCAGGGAACCTGAAGTTCAGAAAGTCTTACTGACTTGCTCAAGGTTGCACAGGAAGGTGACAATAGAGGTAGACCCCCAATCTCCTGTCTCCCCACCTAGTACTCTCTCTAAGGGATGAAGCTAGAGACATGTGTGCAGGTTTCTCTGTGGGGGTGAAGCAAAATCTCATTTTCTCCTTTGTGGTTAAGTGTTGGCCTCAAATGATCTCTCCCTATTCTCCCTTCCCCTCCCCATTACCCTATTCCCACACGTCATGAAGAAAGGATTTTTTCAGGAGAGGCTGTTACCTCTCCTGACTTCCAGGGGGTAAACATTTTCACCCAAAGCACTGCTTCCAGAAAAGTCCACTCTTTTAGAGTTCTCTACTGCCTGCTGTGGTATGTCCCAGAGAATCACGTGTGTTGGACTTGGAAAGGGTGACCTTTCATTTCACAAGTGAGGACACAGATCCGGTCATCTGTCTACACTGGAGATGCCCGGTCTGGCACACCCATCACACTTATCTGGTTTGCTAATTAGGCTGTTGTGTTCCAGAGGCACCTAAAATATAGTGTGGATGGTGCTCGCCGGGGTTGGTGATGCTCTAGAACCAAGTTACACGAACTTGCAGTAACCAATAAATACCATGTTGGATCAAACACACACACACACACACACACACACCTCTTATTTAGTCCAGGGCATTTGCTCCAGGTTAGGGTGTGTGTGTGTATGTACAGTGCTCTCTACTCCATGTAGTCATTTAGGGACCGAGGCTAGCAATGACTGCCATCTTCAGTGCATGACTTCTACGGTGACTCTAGTTATTGCCATTCTAGCACGTGGAAGGGGAGTATAGAGAAATACAGGTGGGAGATTTTACAGGCCAGCCCTCCAGGTGGCCCACATCATGTCTATTTATATCTCTTTGGGGAGGACCTGTTCACAAGGCCAAGCCTAATAAAAGAGGTTGATGATAAAGGCCATGTAGTGGGTCAACCAGATGTCAGGCTACAGTCCTGTTATCAATGAAGATGGATAAAAAACAATGTTCACATCCCCACTTCTAGTACTCAGCCAATGGTGGTACTCAGGAAATACTTACTGAATTAGGACAGATGAATGAGTGAATGAATAGAAAGTTGAAGGAAGGAATGAAGTAGTTCTTTTAATACATGATTACAGAAATGTTTTTGTGGCCCTCAGTATTCTGTTAGCAGTGAAAAGAGGTTGCAGCCCCGCCAGTGTTTCTCCCACGGTGCACCCTCAATCCTCACATCTCAGTGAATGCATGGGGAAATAATTTTAAATGACCCGTTACTAGCAATTTCAGTCAGTGGAATTCTGGAACTACATTATATATTCGTGGGGAGGGAGGATGAAGATTACAGCTATTGGTATGAGTTTTAACTTTAAAATGAATTAGCCTCAAGTTTTAGATAACAAATTTCTTTTGTTTTTTAAAAATAACTTTTTTGTTTGTACTTTGCTGCTTTTGGTTTGTTTGTTTCTTTCTTTTGCTTGTTAATTGCTTTTATAGAAACACAGAACCTCTGTAAGGGACCTTGGAGATTACTGTGTCTAATCCTTTATGAATTCAGATGCAGCGTCCTTTAATATCCATTCTCCCATTCTTCCTCAGTAATAGAAGGACCAAATTTTAGTTGCACAATGCTGTTCTGAGCAAAACTACATTTCATATCTTTCTGACAGTACAGTGTGATCGTGTAACTAGGTTATGGCCAATGGAATGCTGTATAGCAGCTTTTAAAAAATCTTTCTTAACAGACAGTGGGCAGGGGTACCTGGGGGGCTCAGTTGGTTAAGTGTCTACCTTCGGCTCAGGTCATGATTTCAGGGTCCTGGGACAGAGCCCCACATCAGGTTCCTGTTCAGTGGGGAGTCTGCTTCTCCCTCTCCCTTTGCCTGCCTCCCCAACTAGTGCTCCCTCTGTCATAAATAAAAAGATCTATTTTTAAAAAGATTTTATTTATTTATTTAGAGTGGGAGAAAGAGAGCATGATCAAGGGGGCAGGGAGTGGAGAAGCAGAGGGAGAAGAAGCAGGCTCTCCACTCTCCACTGAGCAAGGAGCCCAATGTGGGGCTCAATCCCAGAACCCTGGGATCATGACCTGAGCTGAAGGCAGCTGCTTAACTAACTGAGCCACCCAGATGACCTCATAAATAAAAAATCTTTAAGAAAAAAAGAGACAGTGGGCACATGGCTTGTACCTTCTTCATTCTTTCCTCCATATTGCTGCCATCTTGGGCATGAAATTGAGGTCATGCGCAATGAAGCAACAACGTAGGAAGAGCTTGGCTTACACCAATCCTCGACTGCCTACCTAGATGCTGATGTGTGGGAGAAAGAATCTTCTTTTTTCTTTCTTTCTTTCTTTCTTTATTTCTTTCTTTCTTTCTTTCTTTCTTTCTTTCTTTCTTTCTTTTTTAATTTTATTTATTTATTTGACAGAGAGAGAGAGAGAGAGATCACAAGTAGGCAGAGCAGTAAGCTAAGGCAGAGAGAGAGGAAGAAGCAGGCTCCCCTGATATCATGACCTGAGCCGAAGGCAAAGGCTTAACCTACTGAGCCACCCAGGTGCCCTGAGAAAGAATCTTCTTTTATGCTTAACCACTCACGTTTTGTGTTTTTCCCCCCAATCACTTCCAGCTGAACCTTACCCTGACTAATGCACTGCACACCCGATGAGGAAACTGAGACCCAGAGAAGTGAAGTGATCTGTGGTCTGTAACATAGGAGCCGTGTCTCCACAGGTAGTCTTCACCACAGAAAAACCAAGAAAAGCAAGACAAAAACAAAACAAAACAAAACAAAACCCCCAATCCATAACAGCAAAAGCAGCAAAAATAATACATACAGGTCCACAGAAAAAGGAAAATTTTGCGGAACACAGATCCCTCTGTTCTAAAATCACTGGGGATTGACTAACTCTTCATACAGACTTCGTAAATCATGTTCCTCGGCTTTCTTTCTGGTTGCACAGGGAGCTCCCTTCCCTGGTTTCCCCTGCAGCTGGGCTGGTCACGGGACTAAGCTCCATCCAGTGTGGTATGAGTGGAAGGGACAGGTACCACTCCAGACCCGCCTCCACCCCACATGTCCCATGCCCGTTTCCAGGCTCCTTACCCCACCAGCAACCGCATACAAAGGACTCCGAGGTTCCAAGGGAGGGTGGAACCACTCAGCAGGGGAGCCTGGGTTTATGAGTCACCAGGGGAGGCCACCTGCTGTCAGAAACACCCGTCGGACTGTTGTGTGGGTGAGAAATAATTTCACGTTTGGGCACGTATTAGTTACATCCATGCACAATACAGTCTCATCCCCCCTCTTTGCCTCACATTGGTTTGGGTTGGAAGCTACCTGTGTTGGGTAGATTTTGAGTGTGAGGCAGACTTCTGCTGACATAGCCACCAGGTACGGTGGGATTTTCAGTCTTTTCTGGTCTCAAGTTTGGTGTCCAACCCATCCCAACTGAGTGTTGTGACCCTGCCTGTTTGTGCCTCCCTGAGCCTTCCTGATTCCTGGTCTTGAGAGAGAGAGAGCACTGCCTGCCGCCCTTCCCTGAGACCCTGCCTCGGCTCCAGCCATCCTGGGCTTTTATCCTTTCTCTGAAGTCTTGTCTTTGCTTTTATTTTGTCCCTAACCCCCTCTCCACATCTCTGCTATGTAATATTATTTGCCTTCAGGCTGACTGCTTAACCTACTTCTTTAAAAAATAATAAGTAAATGATAAAGTGACTTCTTCCTGACTTCTTCATTTACACCTCTGAACTGACACGGAGGGCTAGTCTTTCAGAATAAACAGAAGTCTGGAGTCTCTTCCATGTTCTCCAGTTAAAAAGCTTACAGCCCTTTGGGGATCACCCACAAAATTCTTACATTCTGAGAAAATTTCTGGCTCAGAAATTTTAATCAAATTAACCTGTTGGTTAATTCCCTTAACCGACAGGTGCTGAGCCCAGGGAAAAAGCAAAGCTCTAGCTCTCGGCTCTGCCCACTTCCTTAGGCTTCTCTTGTGTGGAAGTTGCCTTTCCAGAGAGACCTGTTTCCAGGCATTCCTGTTAGTTCTGATTTTGAGGTACACTTGCTTTAAGTCTCTGCAGCAGCCTCTTGATCTCCATGATCCATGATGGCTGCCATCTCTCTGCATCCTTCCCCCAATCCCTGGGGAACAATGGTCAGTCACCCTTTGGCCAGTTTGGTACCTGCTATCCGCCCCCCACCCAAACTAAACAAGAATCACCTCAACAAGGGAGTGTAGAGGAAAGAGCCTCTACTAATCCCGGGGCCTCAGGAAAGCACACAGAACACCTTCCTTAATCTCATGTCCTCATCTGTCAAGTGGGGATAAGAATTACTTTTGTACCTATGTTATATAATTGAGAATATTAAATGAGAGGAAGTTTGTGGAACCAGAGACACCCTGCAGAGTGCCACATACATGCTAGGACTATCCAGACTTTTTTGCTTTTATTTGTTTTTATAAAAAAGATTTTATTTATTTATTTGACACGAAGATCACAAGTAGGCGGGGGGGGGGGGGGGGGGGGGGGGCAGGCTCGGCCTGAGCAGAGAGCCCGATGCAGGCTCGATCCTAGGACCCTGAGATCATGACCTGAGCTGAAGGCAGAGGCTTAACGCACTGAGCCACCCAGGCGCCCCTATTTTGCTTTTAGAACCCGTTCAGCTTCACCTTTTCTAATTCCCTCCAACCTTCTGCCTCCAGCCTAATGGGCTGAGGTTCTTTCCTGGAGAGGAAAAGGGAGGAAGACATCACACTTCCGGTTCGCCTCCTTTGCGGGATTTAGCTCCACCCTCCGCGTACTCCCTTGGTCTGGCTTGGACGGCTCACCTCCCTCCTCGGTTCAGGTGTCTCTGGGTGGCCTTCCAGGGTCGCCCGTGGGTCTGTCTCTCAGAAATAGTCAGTTTCATACACCCTATCTTGAAATTAACTGAATTACCGAGCTCAGGTGGAATCAGAGTGCGGACAGAGAAGGAGATGGGGGCTTCCGTGGGCCTCAGCCCCGTGGGGGAAGAGCAGGATGGGCTTGATCAGTTCTGGCCCTGAAAGGCAGTCTGGGTTC
This sequence comes from Mustela nivalis, assembly GCF_964662115.1. Lineage (NCBI taxonomy): Eukaryota > Metazoa > Chordata > Mammalia > Carnivora > Mustelidae > Mustela > Mustela nivalis. The sequence goes on from NC_139027.1 coordinate 76,874,793, forward strand.
TCTGTCCCTTCTGACCTCCTCCCATCCCACCGGTAAAACCATGTTGATAAAGTGACACCTTAATACAGTACTACTGCTCCCCAGATGGAGAGCCCTGTCCCCATCAAGGGGCTAATGGGGGGGGGGGATGGAAAAAGAGGAGGGCGTCCCACCCAAAACTCACGTCTCAGCCCTTAGGGTCTCCCAAACAGCTTCGCCATCCCGAGCAGAATGGCAGAGACGGGGCCAGTGTCTCAGGAGGGCAAAGAAGGAGGTAGTAGCGGGCTGGTCCCAGGGTCCCAAAGTCCCATTTTTACTACGGAGTAGCCCGCACCGGTGGAAACCCCCTTCGTGGTACGTGGTGCGCCCTATCTATCAGACCGCAAGCGGGGGAACCTGCGCAATTATCCCCATTCTCGCGGAGATAAACTCTCACCCGACCGCAGCAGGGCACGAGGCTGCGATCTCCCGCTGCCGCAGCTCAGTCTGGAGCCAGTCCTCGCTGTAGCTTTCTCGTCTGCCTGGCGCTGCCCGGATCCCCGCGGAGTCCCTTGCGCTTGCCTCGGCCGCCGCGGGCCCGCGCTCACCCGCAGCGGCTACCCCCGGAAGACCGTACGCTGCGGACTCGCAGAGAGCAGGCTCAGATGCCAGTCCCGCCGCGGTAACGTGAGCGACTCTGGTCAAGTTCCCGAACACGGCGTCTCAGTTTCATCTTCCAGTAATAATAGCTTCTTTGGGTGGCCGCTGGGGGAATTCAACAGAAACCCCGTGTGCAAAGTTCCTGGCGCATACTAAGCGTTCAAGAAATGGCAGTTACGACCTGTTACTCTGGGGACCACCGAGTCACCGCAGGGCTGCGTTTCCATGGCCCAGGGCAAGTTACTTGGTTAATTCTGCCTGCAGTGAGCTTTCCAGCTAGTGAGAGCGCCTGGCTGGGCACAGCAACACATGCCCTTGGGAAAGACCCCGAAGGAAGGGATGGAGGGCCGCTAGCCCGGTAAGGTCCGCCACACCTGCTGACCTGTCATTCTCTTCATCGGAACTCGGCCGCCTCTTATCTGACTCCCAGGCCGCAGGAGCCCGGGTGCGGTCCCGTCGGGCCTGGGTGCCCGGGACGGACAGAGGATGGCTACTGGAGATGGCACGGTAGCGCATGGTTTTGTCGCCCGCGGTGCATCCCAAAGGTCCTGGCTCCCAGGCCTCTGCCTCACGCCCGACCGCCAGCTCAAAGGGCCGGAGGAACGCGGCCGCCCAGCCCCGCGGTCCCCAGTTCCCCTGCCCGAAGGCGCCAGAGCTTTACGTGACCCGGGACAGCGCGCGGGCTACTTGTTCCGAGAGCCGGCCGCGCGGTGCCTGGCATCCAGCGCTCTGGTGGGACTTCGGGGGCCGCGGGGCAGGCGGAGTGGCGGGAGTTTTATCCGTAGCGCACCTGTGTTGGACGCGTACACACTGCTCCGCGAGTGAAGACGCGCTAGGCTCTCTGGCTGGGCTGGGCTGCTGAGAGCTGTCGATTTAGCTTTGCCTAAAGTCTGGGCCACTAACATCCTAAAGAAGGGCTCCCTCCCTGTGCAAGCCTGTTGCGTTTGTGGGTCTTCCAAGCACGGGAGACTTTGGGGGCAATTAGAGGCACCTGTCGGGCTTCAGGAGGGGGCTTTCTTCAGGGACATCCGCGGGTGTTACTTCGCCTCCCTCTGTGGCTGGCGTGGCCAGAAGCAGAATTTACCTAGAAGGGGAGAAACCTCGAGGCTGGGATTGTGGGAGAACTGTAAAACTCTTCCCTTCCAGACACCCAATCTGACCCTCTCCCCTGCGATTCATCCCTGCCACCGAGAAGCCATTTCTGAGTTCCAGTTGCACAGACACCCATAAGGTTTCAAGAAGAGACTCCTGCAAGGTGGGGATGGACGCCTTGACCCCAACACCAAGACTCAAGATATTTGGGGCCCAGGCTCAGCTTCACTGTGTGGCCCCTGGCAGCAGCAATGGAGGGAACCTCCGTCCCTTCCGTACCACCCACCACCCAGCCCGCACTGACTTCACGAATCAGGACAAACTTGTGCCTGGTTGGCTTCTGCCGGGGTGAGAGGAGAGGCTGGTCCTCCTCCAACCCCAGGAGCCTTCCCTTTACCAGAGGGAGTGCACAGGAGGAAGCCTGACTGTCAGTTCCCGGGAGAGTTCTGGGGCTTGCTGCCTCACCCACCCATCTAGGTACTCAGAAACAGCCAGACTCCTGGGGCACACGTCGGCCCCATCAACGAACATCAGAGCATTTTTTTCACCCTATTGCACCTACACACTGTCTCAGGCCTTCTTATATGTCTCAGTACACCCTCACGCACTGGGTCTCTGCTGTTTCCAGATGCCCTAGACAGCTTTGCACCCGGAAGGTAGGTACGGATGCTCCTGAACCATTGGGATGGGCAACATGAAAAAAGGAGGGGCCTCAGTCAGGAGCCGAAACCTCCTCCACCCTTCTCCACCTGCTGCTCAACACAAAAACATTCACACTGTCCTCAGCAGTATCCCAGCAAGAGGTCCCTGGGTCCTGACTCCCGAGCCCCAACTTGGTTGGTCTCTGCTTTCCCAGACACCAAAATGGTGTTTCCTATGGGGACTGGGAAAAATCCAGCCCTGTGATCCCCCTCAGATCTCCCTGGCTCTGTTTAACTTTTGCTTTCCTGGCTCGTCTTCGCCACCTTGTCCCCAGGTATACCCACCACTTCCTTGAGATGCACTTTTAGTGGAGGGAACAACAGGGTCTGAGCTGGGACCACATCCCAGCCAGGACTGCTGCTGGGCGTGAGGTGAGAGGGGAAGACTGCCCAGGAGGCACAGCGAGCCCTCTGGCACCCCCTTTGCGCTCAGCAGCCCTTGACTTTTATGCCCCCAAGTGGGTGAGTCAGCCAGCTGCGCAGGAAGGCTGGATGCTACCTTCTTCATTCATTTTCACCTTCCAGGGTTGCATGGGTATGGAACCTTGGTGGGAACAAATGAAAGGTGGACACGGTCAGGGGAACAGATTCGTGCTTCCAGGGCTGTTCTTTATGGTCCCCAGAGCAAAACTTTTGGCTTCCAGCTGCCACTGGGGAAGGGGTGACAGGCCATTAGGAACTGTGTTTGGTGGATGCCTAGAGGGAGCAGTTGTATTCATCTGACAGCATCTGTGCAAAAGTTATGTTCAGTTGGCACGCTCTGGTGGGGCCCGTAACCTCTTGCTGGGTCTAGAGGAGTGTGGAATGGAGGACTGGCTTGGTATGGTTTCTGCAGTGGGTAAGTAGCTGCTAGGGTTTATTTTCAGAGCTTCTGCATAGTTTCCCGTTTAAGTAAATATTTTCGGGGTTAGCTTTCCAAGGGGGAGGGAAAGAGGGAAGTTGCAACAAGTAGCCAGACTGTGCCCGAATAAAGCTCCAGGGCAGGCACCCTGCCCCCTACCGGCCAGTGAAAGCTCCTGGTAACCTCCCTCGATCCCCCTTGGGCCCCTGGAAAGAAGGTGCCACAGGTGGGATCTCTGACACTCCTCTGGCTAGAACCATCTCTTTCCCTGGGGCACAGCCGCTAAGACCTTTAAGTCCAGCTTCACCGCAAGACCATGCCCTGGCACAGCAGATCGATGGACTAGGACTGGCTGCTGTCAGGGGCACGGGTGTGAGTGTGGGTCTGCATACTACTGGGGAGAAGCATGATGTGTATTTGTGTGTGTGTGTGTGTGTGTGTGAGTTTACGTGTGAAGAGGCCCATTCGGGTATGTATCTCATATATATTGGAACAACAGTGTGTTTAGGTTTTTCCTGAAGACATGTTTGTGTCTCTGAGAATGGGTTGAGAGTCTGCATGCTTGTTTTTCTCTGTGTATGAACATATGTGTGACAGTCAGTGTGTTTCCCTGTGTGGTCACTATGTGAAAGGGTGTGTGTTTCCGGTGCTATCAGGTGCCAACAGGGCCTGGCACATAACAGCCTTTCTGTCTCAGTGACTCAAATGATGATTGCGTATGGTGGTGTCTTTGTGAAAGTTCGCACAGAGCCTGTTTCCCTGGGAGTGGGAGTGTGGAAAATAGGAGGCAGGTAAGGGTATGTGGGCTCCAGAGTCTAAGCCTGGGACTGGTGGCTTAGCTCTGGGGACTCAAGGTGATGTTTCTGGTCTCTAGAGCCTCTGTGGACCCTCAGGCAATAGATGGTTCTTCACTCTGCCACTCAGTGAAGGTCAGACAGCTGGGGCCATGTAAGCATAGACCTGCCCCGGGGGAAGCCAAGTTACACTGGAGAGAGCAGAGCCTCCCGAAGATGAGGAGTGCGCTGCCAGGGTTGGAGTTCTTCTTGTGGTGCCCGGTGGGGCCCAAGCAGAGCAGTCTGAGCCTACTGGCGATTCCCTCGACCTTCAGGCCTGCACAGAGTAAAGGCAGAGGCATAGCTCCCCAACCAAGTGAGCCCGCCCAGCTGTCCGCGGCTGCCTGCATCTTGGCCAGAACGACTCCGCAGTACTCAGAAAAGAGGCGCTAAAGGGTCTTCAGCAAACGCTGATTTCATCAGGGAGGGAAGTCTCCAAAGAGGTCCCAGCACTCTAGGATCTCGCTGTTCGAAGAGCGCCTCATTCCCTCTTTCCCGTGGATTCCAGGAGGCATGCCTGCACCGAAACATCCTGGGCGCGGAGGAGGAACGTGTTCCGTGCCCACAGCCCATCATGACCCGAGACGCTAAAGCCACAACTTCCTCCTCGAGGAGTCCTGCACAGCTTGGAATCTGGCAGGATAGGCTTCCGAGCGCGGCTTAATGTGGAGGGTGAAAGGTGGACCGGGGCCCCAAAAGGGAGAGGCTGCTACAGGTTAATGTACCCATACTAGGGACCGACTGAGCACGGTATGCGGAGGCGCCCCCCCCCCCCCCGCGGGCACTGCCTTACGGGCCAAGCCCTGGTGCCCCCTGCTCCTATTAAAAACATGCGCCCACCGGCCAGGCCTCCACAGTCTCCTCAGGCTTCCCTTCTTGCCCCCTCCTTTCATCACAGTCCCAAAACGACCGATTTCAGAGCCTGGAGACCTTTCCTCTACATCCACACGCACCACCCGGGCTTTGCGCGGGCTCCGCGGCACTCCTTGGGGCCTGCGAACCTGCCCAGGGCATGCCATCAGGTTCTGCGGACTGCTGCCACCGCTGAGGAAGCCTACGTGGTCCGGTTTGTTCCCCAGCTCTGGCATCTCCAAACATGCATCCTTTCCTTGTTCAGCACACAGCTTCTCTTTTCTTACTCTCCTCCCGAAATGAAGAAAGAGCAGAGCGAGGGCCCTGCTCTGGTAATCGGGGGGAGAAGAGTCCCCAAGAGGAGACCACCCACCCCCTTCGTGCTTTTGAGGGAGTTTTCCCGACAGGAAAGCGGGAGGCAGGGCTTTGGGAGGGTGGGAGGAGGTTTCAGAGTTTTCGGTCCCTTCACCTTAAGGGCTGTTATGCGCCGTGAATGGGGGAAGGCGGCTCCCGATATCTGGGGCTCCTGGGACATCGCTGCCCAGAACGGTCCACCGGGGTGTCGAGTCCCTGTAGGGAAATCAGACACTGCTGCACTCCCGGATCACGGGCCTTGTGGTATATATCCATATATATATTTATGATTTCTAATTTTATTATAAAATAAAAGCAGAAATATTTCCCGAAGAACATTCACATGAGGGCGTAACAGGGAGACGGCAAGTCCGCGGCTCTGCCGGAGCACTGTGGCCCCAGCCCCGGGAGGAAGAGGAGAGAACGCGGCGGGCCTCACTGGAGAGAAACAGAGGGGCAAGCGCAAGGGCGCCGCTCCGAGTCCCCAGCACCCCGGTCCTTTCTCTTTCGCTTAAGTTATTAGCCGCGGAGCGGACACCTGCAGCCCCACTGAACCTTGGGGAGGGCCTCTGGAAAAGGCCTGGTTCCTCTGCTCTTCCCCTGCCACGTCCACCCGGGAAAGCGAGTTAGGAGGATGCAAATAGACTTCCCGGAAGGAGGAGAAAGGCTCGGGGGTACAGATCTTGGGGCCAGGAGAGCAAGGGGCCGGCCAGAGGAGAGATAGAAAAACAGAAATAGAGAAACAAAAACATACTGAGGGTGACAAGCCAGAAATATGGAGGGATCGGGACCAGGGAAAGCAAGAAGGGGACGGAGAGAGGACAAGAGAGAAGGAAGGGAAAGGAACTGGAAGAAAGAGCAGGGAAGGGAAAAGGATAAAAGGGATGAGAAGGTCAGGAGAGAGAATATGAGAATGTGTATAATTTATTCCCTTCCCAGGTTCAAGGCCAGATCCCAGGCCTCCAAAATGATCTCAGAAGCAACTTGTTGAAAACAAATCCCAGACGAAGGCCAAACCAAGAGCCATCCACCCTGCCCCCGCCGGCAGTTCGGCCGACAGTTCTGCCCGCTCAGCGAGTGGGACTTTCAGTACCTGATGGGGCTGCCGGCACAGGGCGCCCTCCCGACATTGTCTCTGCGGTCCCCAGCGCCAAGCCTGGAAGGCGAGCGCGTCGAGGCAGGCGGGGCTCTAGGAGCCCAGGTCCACGAGGTTGGCCGACATGGGGTTGAGGATGGAGTCCTGCAGGCCGTGGTGGTGCTGCAGCGGGTCCGCGCCGCCTCCGCCCGGCACGGGCACGGGTACGGCGCTGGGGCCGGGAGGGTGGCCCAGGCTGTGCAGGGACGGCAGCCCAGGGGGCGGCGGCGGGCTGAGCAGCAGAGCGGGGCTCGACGACGAGTGGTCTGGCGTCCCCGACGGCGTCTTCTCGTCCTCCGAGCTGCCTAGCACCGACTTGCCGCTGCCATTCAGCGACGCAGCCAGCGGGTTGTGGCTGTTGGAGTTGGAGTTCTCGCTGTTCTCCCTGCAAGTGCAGGAGCAAAGCGGCCGGGTCAGCGGGGAAACCGAGGCCGCTCGGCGCCACCGCGTCGCCCGGAGCCAGACCCCGCCGCTCGCCTCCGCGCCCGAGCCGCCGGGCGCTGCCCGCGGGTGTTTTCGGTTTCTACCATTTTCTCCGCCTGGCCTGGGGCTCTCGAGCTTTCTGCCGATTCTCTTACTCGCTCAGTACAAGATTTTCTCTCTCTTGTCCTTTTCTCTGTGCCATCTCTATCCCTTCACGTCTCTTGTTCTTAACCTCTTGAATATCTTTCCTGTTCTTTGTAGATTGCGGCCCTACCGCCCCCCCCCCCCGCCTTGCACTGAGTTGCTAACATTTCTTTGCCAGAGGAGAGGGGCCGCAGAGCAGGGCTCAGTAGAGTTGGGGGAGAAGGAGACAGGAAGGAAGGGAAGATGCCTGGATTTTCAGATGCTTGGCTCCCCAAACCAGAGTTGTTGAGTGGAGGTGGGGTTGGGAGAGCCAGGTGAAGTTAGAGCTCTCAAAGGCCTTCACCACTTAAGGGAAATCTCTGATTGAGGGTCAGGCTCCTGGAGCTAAGGGTCCTTTCTTTCTAGGTCCAAACTGGCAGGTCTTGTGAGGGCTCTCCTTGCTGGGCCCAAGGACAGGACAAAGCCCTCAGGTTTTGAGGCTGGCACAGTGCAAACTTCCGCTGGAAGACTGGAAGCTGGCGGCTTGGAGGGCAGCCCTTGGTGGGGGGGATTGCTAATCCAGGCCTAGACTTTTCCAGCATATAGAAACTGGAGGGTTCTGCCACTCTCACCTGGGGCCTGGCCTGAGAACCTGAGTTCTTCAGGAGTCTGGATGCATGCCAGGCTGGGTAGAGGGGGACCCCAGCAAGGAGAACCCATCTCCTGCTCTGCCTTTGACTGTCAGCCCGGACCAGATCGGGAGATTTGGAATCTTGGGTCACTTTTTTCTTCACTGGCTTCCCAAGACCTTCCTTTCTGTTTTCCTGGAGGGGAACTTCCTACATGGCTGGCAATGGAGAACTTCCAACTGTACATACCCTGACCTCATTGTCTGGGAGGCCAGGATCGGCCGGAAGCTCCCCCTTCCACTTTCAGAGATCTGGTTCCGCTGTTCATCAACACTCCGCTACCCAACCCGGACCCTAATCATTTACTCTGGGCTGCACCACGCCCTATACCCCCAACCCCAGGTGTCTCGTTTTGCTGTTACACTCAGGCTGGATTTCTGTTCCCACAACCGGTTTTTCTCCCATTTCCTCCTTCGTATTTGGGGTTCACAAGAGCCACAGGCTGGCAGTCACTAGGGCCTAATGGTCAACTGTTAGGCTGGTTCAGGAAGTCCTGGTTTCCTTGAGGACAAGGCAACTCCCAGCCCTTCTTCAGCTCTCAGTTCACCCCAGAACTACCAACCTCCCGCACTGTAGGGCCTGAGGGGAGAAGAGTCAAGAGCTGGACAGGCCAGGGAAGGACTGCTGGGTCCAAGAAGGCAGGAAAAAGGGCATGTGTTTCTCTTTGCTCTCCTACAGCTGACAATTCCTCCCAGTCTTGTTCCTCTTGGTCCTTCCTATAAAGGATAAAGTCTCCCTATCAACTTCCATATCCAGACAAGGACTATTCTTGCCCAGGCCCCTCCACGTGCAGGTCACACCAGGGAAGTATTAATCCCAGTCCTGACCCCTAATCTCACTTGGGCCTAGAGCCGAGTAAGACGAACAGGAAGTGCGCAGAAGTGCCCGTGAATTCGCACAGACAGCCCCAAATCTGCAGCCCTGAGAGAGTCCCCTCTGTCCTTCTGAAGACTGTCACACCCTGCCTGCTGTGTCCCCCATTGCACAGGATCCAGCCACTGTCTTGCTTTCGCCCCAAAGTTCGCTGCCTCTCCACTTTTCTTTGCAAGCGACCAGGGAGTGAGCTGACAACCTCCCCGATCGCTTTGCCCGCTTTAGACAAATTTCTGACCTCTCGGTCTCCCACCACAAGGCTGGCAGGGTCAGTCGAGGCTGCAGCTGGGACGTGGCAGGGACCGAGTATCCCGTTTAGGCCTTTTCCCAGGGGCTGCGCATACGCCCCGCGACCCCCACCCTGGAGCCCCGGGGGGGGGGGGGGGACTGGCGCCGAAGTTCTACTTACTCGTACCTTTCTTTGGCCTCCGCTGCCCGGTCGCGCTGCCGCCGGTTCTTGAACCAGTTGCTGACCTGCGTGGTGGTGAGGCCAGTGGCCTCGGCCAGCTCGCGCTTCTCGCGCGGTGAGGGGTAGGGGTTATGCGCGTACCACTCGCGCAGCACGCTGCGACTCTTTTCCTTGAAGCAGTAGCTGGTCTCCTCGCCGTCCCAGATGGAGCGCGGCAGCGGAAACTTGCGGCGCACGCGGTATTTGCCCACGGCGCCCAGGGGCCGGCCGCGCAGCTTCTCCGCCTCGATGTAGTGCGCCTTGAGCCACAGCTGCTGCAGCTTGGCGTGGTTGTGCGGCGAGAACTGGTGGCTCTCCAGGATCTTGTAGAGCTCGCGGAAGTTGCCGCGGTGGAAGGCCACCACCGCCTTGGCCTTGAGCACACTCTCATTCTTGTGGAGGTGCTCGCAGGCGGGCAGCGACCACAGGAAGCGGCCCAGCCGCTCGATGTTGCCGCCCTGCTGCAGCACCTCGCACACGCACGCCACTTGCTCCTGCGTGAAGCCGAAGGTTGGCAGCATGGACATGGTGCCGGCTGCGCCCCCGCCCGCCCGCGCGCGCCCTCACCGCGCTGCGCTGTCCGGCATGGGCGCCTCCCCGCCGGGCCGTCCGCGCCGAGAGGCGGGCGGGGCTGCCCCCCCGGCCCCGCGCGGTCTCCCGGCGAACTCCGAGTCACTGCAGCCCGTCCCGGCGCCGGCCGCAGCTGCCGCGCTCCTCCGCGCCCCCGCCGCCTTCGCGCCTAGCCTGCGCCCTCGTCCAAGCCCGGGGGTCGCCCGGGGCGCCGCTCCGCATGCTCCGCGCCCGCCCGCCGCTCCCTCGCTCGTTTCTCGCTCGCTCTCCCTCCCGTCTAGCTCGCTCGCTGCTTTTTTAATAATATTATTCTAAGCGGGCATGAGGCGCGGCGGCCCGCGCCCTGATTGGTCTGGTTATCTGACCCGGGGCCTGCCAGCGCCAGACAATAGTCGGAGTCAAATTATTCGCCATGGAGACGCTGTCAGTCACTGGTAACCCGAGCCCCGGCGGGTCGGGCGGCTCCCCCCGGCCGGCTCCGCTGACAGATCGCCGGGCTCAGCGCAAAGCCGAGGGCGGCCCGAGACGCGAGCGGGAGGTGCTCCAAGAACCTGGGAGGAGGAGAGGACCGGGCGGGGGCCGGCGGCGGTGGTGATTGACGGGGCGGACGCCCAAAGAGCAAGGGAGAGGACGGGCACGGGAAGGGGGAGGCGGAGTGGAAACGCAAGGAGAAGAAAAGGGGAGGATCAAGGTGGGGAGGGAAGACGGGAGAGGAGAAGGTGGGGAACTGTTTAAGGGGTGCTGGGAGGAAGAGGAGTGAGAAGGGTGGAGGGTACCTCGAGGGGGAAGAAACTTAGAACAGCTTTCTCGAGGCCCCACCGGGTGCCCTACCCCCACTTCAGGTCTTCAGCCTCCTCCCGGGCCTGCGTTTTGGGGATAGATTCTGCCCTGGAGCGGACCAGTAGGATGGGAGAGTTTGGAAGTGCTTGGGCGCCTCTCAAAAGATTTGGTTTTTCCTCCTGACAGCGCCCCGCCCCCATCCTAGGAACTCCGGACCTGGGCGGTCTTCGAGGGAAAGGGGGAGGGAGTAGGAGACAGAAGTGGAGAAGATTTGGCAGTGGCCGCAGGCGGACGCCTGAGAATCAACTTCTTGGAGGATCCCGCCTTTCCTCTTTCTCCTAACGCGGCCGGCTGCCCCGAGGTCGGTACCGCCCCAGCTCTGTGCTTTCTGCTCTTTGCCGGGCAGGGACTCACACTTAACCCTAAGGGTACCACGGCCCAGGAAACGCCAGGCACTAACTTGGGGCCTCTAAGAAAAGTGACTCCTGTCTGCTGCGCCAGCAGTCTGCTCACGGGGAGGCGAGGGCATAGAGTCTAGGACGCCCGTGGCCTTCGCCGGTGGGTGGTCCGGGAGGGCAGAGTAGGCGCAAGACTTGTCCCACCCTCTGGCCTCTGAGCTCGGACTTGGCTTCGGGCATCTCCAGCCTGGGAACCAGATCTCGGAGCTCCGGAATAAGGGTCTTAAAAAGGGAATCCTGGTTTTTTCGTGTGTGTCTCTATAAGGGAGTGCATGGAAGCAGTGGTGCTGGTTCTCCTGGAGGAGGACATGGAAAAGTAGGTGGAAGATCTGGAGTTGGAAGGCGGGGGAGAGGGGTGCTGCTGCTGTTTCTACGGTTTTGAAAAACCCGGGGCTTAGCTTCTTCCCCGACTGGTCCTTTTCATTTCGGTTTCCTGGTCTTTGCTCTGAGCTGTTGGGAGGCCAGAGTCAACTCTGCTTCCAGTTCCAGGACCCAGGCCAGCACAGAGCCTGGACTCTGCCCTCAGCTTAGAACTGTGGAACCTTTGTCTAGGCCACAAATCTCCCCCACCCCATCCTTTAAAATTTTCTCTGGAGGTTGTGCTAGGAGCACCAGATGGGCGTCCAGAACCTTGGGTTCAAGTTTTTGCTTTGCTTGGTGTCTAGGAGAAAAGTCAGAGTTTATTTCATCTCCTTAGTGAGATTTCCAGAAGTTTCCCCCTGCTTTATCAGTCTAGAAGTCCTCTGGGGGAGTTGCAGGCATGAAAGAGTGGAACCCTGAGACTCACGCTAAGACTTGCTTTTGGAGGCCTCCTGGGTGTGTGTTATGAGATCAGGGCTGTAATAGTAGGTTCCAAGCCAGTGCTAGGGACAGCTCCCTGTAGACATGCAGGTAGCATCTTCCGATGTGTCTATTGGGTGGGAGGAGCCCTGCTGCATCCAGGCCACTCTATCCCCAGTCCTGTGTGCTGCTACCCGGGATTCACACAACAGTCAGTCTTAGAGGCCTCTGGAAGACATGGCAAAGTATTTCTCCCCGGCTGCACTAATGTTCACAGTCTACCTTGCTGACCCCCAAGAATGGGCAGCCTACTCTTTCCAAGACCTCATCTTCAGCCACATGGTTAATGATAGGAAGTTGGTCCAAGCTCTCAACCATGGCCATCTTACATCTTGGCAAGGTCAGGCTGGGCTGAGGGGGAGTGGGGACCACTCACCATGTGAGTGGGCTTAGGCAGTAGATTCTTGATATAAGACTGGGCTTATGATCTGTTCCACTTCACTTTCTCTCACTAGTAGATGAGGCTTGTGTGATCTTTCTTGTGTCCCTGCTGATTCTGGGGAGGGCTGGGTCTGAGAATCCTCAGCTTGAAAAGGCAAGTGAATTTTGCAGCTTTAGCCTGAACTTCCACCATGAATCTACCCCTTCCTGGTCTGTTGGAACTTCAGGATTGAACTTCCCCCAGAGCTGGGTTCTGCCCTGGTCAGCTAAGGCATGTTTTCTGAAACTTCAGACTCACTGTTCTTTCCAGCTTTGCCTTTTTTGGGACCCCTGGCTGCCAAGCCCCAGAGTCACCCGTGCCAAAAGCATAGCCGTGGACCTGGATAATATCATGTGCGCCATGTGAAAAGTCATCACAGAGCAAGCATGGAAAACCTGGAACACCATGACCCAATGTCTGGGTGTATGTGCCTATGCCACCAGCTCTCCCCTTCCCTCCATATCGTAGGAAACTGGCTCTAGCAGGTCTGGGCTAGAACCTCTTGTTAGCAGGGACAGCTGAGTGCCTGCCCTATAAAGGTTACAAGCTCAGCTAGACTCTCCACCATCTGAAGCCCCCTCTCTGCCTTGCCCCCTTGCTGGTAGTATTTGCCACAGGACAGAGCACCTGGCAGTATTTGGGTGAGGTGAGTTAAGGCAACCTTGGCTTCAGGTTCCAATGCTCAGAGCAGCTGCTGGAGAAGCCTTGGTTCTAACCCACCCCAATCTATCCAATCCCATATTCCTTCCATCTGAAGACATGCTGGGGAGGTCTGCACTGGTCACTTCATCAGGCACAAATAAGACAGGTTCTATGGTGGGGAAGGGGAAAACTTGTAGGTAGGTGGAAATTGGGCACTCACTGAAATGTGTCCTTTCGCCTCCAAGGTGTGCTGGAGGTCCCATGGGATCACACTTTCTGGAAGGCAGCAGTGCAGGTACATAGGTGAACTCACTGACAGACTGTCCCTGCCCCTTGCTCAGGAACAGTCTGGGGGCTTTTGTGTCTGGAACTCCCCAGAGCAAGGCCCCAGCAACCACCCCGCCCCCACAGATGGCACCTGATGCCCAGTCCAGTGCTAGCATATTGCCCACTAACAGAACTTCTTCAGAAAGGAGAATGCAACCTCACCAGCCTCCTAGGGGCTTCCCTGATCTTGGGTTGAGGCCATTTGGGAAAGAACGGGGTGATGTAGGAGGAGCTGCTTGAAGGCTATTTCCAACGCTAGCAGAGGAAGGAGCGAGGGGGCGGGGTGCTCGGTGTCAAAACGGAAGGCCAGAAACGGTTTTTTAAATCTTTACTTTTTCCAGTCTTTGAAGGCTGCAGACCACCCCCCACCCCCACCCCTTAACCTGAGTCAGGACATACTATGGCTTTGGAGCCGCCAATCCCTGGGGACCTCCCCATAGCGCAGGTCGCACCAGGTTGCGACATCTGGGACATCGCTGCCAGGGGTGGGGGTGGAGGTGGTGAGCGTCAGCGCCCCCTATTCCCGCAGCACCCTAGCTGAGACCTGGCCTCCCACATCCGCCTAGACCGCTGCGCGTTTCGTTGCAAGCGGGCAAGTGGCGCAGGGCCGGTGTTCGCTGAGGCTCCCGCGGCCTCCCTGCGGCGGGGCCCTGGGCCCTAGGGCCCCTCAGGTTGCATGGCGGCCCCGTGGTCGGGGGAGACCCAGAGTAGTATTTGCAAAACCCGGCACTCCACGGTTTTCTGTGTTGCCCAACGTTTGGGGGCAGTCAAGGCGCAGGCATTCCACTCACATAAATCTCCATTTCAGAAAGTGACCCCCCAAGGCATCCCAACCCCGGGAAAGGTTTCGCGCTGGACTCCCAGCGTTAGCCCTCCAGAAAAAGCGCGACTCGGGGCGTCACCGACGCCGCATGTGCCTGGCACGGTCACAAGCCCCTCAGGGCCGGAGTAGCAGGGTCCCTCTCTGGGCCTTTTGTTCCACACCCACGAGGCGGCCTAGAAGGCCCTCCCGAGACAAACCCTGGCAAACTAGTGGTTCGGAGGTCGCGGGCTCACAGGGATTCTTGTTCCAACGAAAAGAGTGAGAACTAGGGCTGGGGTCCCGTTTGGAGGCCGGCAAATCGGTGACTCAGCCCGAGAAGGCACCAGCACCGAGAAAGACCAAGCGGGACCTGAGGCGGGTACCCAGGCCCAGGGCGCTGTCCGCCCTCGGATGGCGCCCAGCCTGGCTCTCTCTGCCTTCTCTCCCCGCCCGCGGTCGCGGTCAGGGCTGGAGTCCCTTCCTGCCTGCGCCACGCTCCCTCCCGGGCTGGCAGGGGAACTGGCAGGGTACACCGGGCCCCTTCGCCGGCGGAGAGGTTGTTGGGGTGTGGGCACGGCGGGCCGGGCATCCGGGTGAGGCGGCCAGGCTCTCGGTTTTGGGTTAAGGAAGCAGCCTAAGTCCGCCGCCCGATTTTTGTTCTTGGGGTTTTGTTTGTTTGTTTGTTTGTTTGTTTGTTTTTCTTCTTTCTTTTGTGTGGGCCCGAGAGGGCCTTTGCGTCCTTAAACCTGCCTTGGCCAAGTTTGCCCGAGAGAGCCCCCAAGCGGCAGGTCCCAGAGTCAGGGTCGTTGGGTGGGTGCGCAGTAGTCCCCAGGCCTCTAGTGGAGGAGGGAGAGGGCGCCAGGAGGGCCAGATGGTGCCTCAGTACCCACCGGCCGCCAGCACTAGCTGAACGTTTGCGCTGGCAGAGAGGCCACTAGAAGTAGGGCGCATTGGGGATGTGCGCTCCCTTGGGGTGCACTAGTTTGCCAGGGTTTGATCGCAGGACCTCTGGGGAACAGTCACTGGCTTTTAACCCTGTTATCTCCACCACCTCTACCCACCTGCGTGTCCTCCCCTCCTCCGGGAATCCGGATCTGCCTTGCACACAGTGGGTGCCCAGGAAATGTTTGAATGGATGCCTGAATGACCAGTGGAATTTGACTGACAGCTGCAACTGCCGAGTACCAGGCCAGTAGAAAAAACGGCCTTTTTCCTCTTCTTTTCTCCTGTTCTTCCCTCCCAGCTCTCCTCCTCTTTGTAGGGGAAGTCTCAGAGACATTTGCGGGCTTCCTCCAACCAGAAGCACTAGGAGCCAGAGAGTCTCTGTAGGGCCACATAGAAACTGCAGACTGTACTCGCGGCTGTTAGAAATTCTTTCTAACTGCCTGTAGCGTTACCAGGTTCCCTTGGGTTGCAGGAAAGAAAGTTTTCTAAGTCGAGCTGGTCTAATTTTTCTGGGGCTGCTGTCTTTAGTTGCATTTCCTTAGTTACTTTACAAAAATCCTCTGTAGGCAACGTGTAGATCAGGTTTCCTATAAGAAGTGACTTTTTTTTTTCTTCTTTCCATTACCTGTGAGAAATTCTATCCGGGAGTAGGGATTCCTGGCTTGGCACTTCTCTCTCCTGCAGTATCTATTTTGATTAGCATTAATTACAATGCATCAACCCCACTCATCAGTGATACCCCCGCCCCCTGGCTAGTGACTGCTGTTGGCTCTCCCGATTTGGGTGGCACCTAGGCAAGAGGGCACTCTCCCCCAGCCATTGGAAGCAGCCACACAGGGCTTTCCACCAAGTTCTGCATCTTTTAAAGGGAAGCTGAAAAAAGCCAGATTGTTCTTAACTTGGAAATCTAATACTTTATTTTGTTGTCTCTGTGAATTAAGGCTAAAATCCTGGGGCTGTTTCTGATCGAAGAATGTGTGCTAATTAATTTATGCACCGTGCTGTGAAAACGCTCTAATAAAGTCAGTAGAAACAAGATACAGCCCTGCTGGGGAGGGCACAGAGCTTAGGAAAACCTGTGTGCGAGGCTGTTGCAGAAGGACCAGGACAATGTCAGCCTCAAATAGATGTCCTCTGGTAGCACTGTGGCATCGAGTTTTTGATGACAGGTGTGGCTGGCCCTCTGGCAATTACCATCTTTGTTCCAATCTTTCTAGTATAGTTGCACTGTTAGTAAATGCTCACCGTTGGGGACAGTGGTGTGGGTGGAACAGAGGGCATGGGCTTTGTTGTCAGACAGAACTGGGTCCTTGGTCCAGACCCATCACTGTAGTAAATTACTCACTCTTGGAGCCTGTTTTGCTCATTTGGAAAATGAGAATAATTACCCAGGGCTTGGTGCACAATAAGCATTCAACAACAATTTCTTGTTGAATTGAATACAGTTGCATTTGGGATTAGGGATAAAGTTTACACAACATCTGGTTCACAATAGGTGCTTAATAACTAAGGCTTCTGTTACCGGGATGTGATGGGTTAGTGTGTTTGCATAATTACATACAATCGATGTTATTTCAGAAAGCACTTGTCTTAAGTGTCAAAAGGCAGATTTAATTTCCAGGTGACAAATATTATCAGACCTCTGTGGAATGGACAGAACTGGGCTAAGCACTGTGGGAAATGTTCAGAGATGTGGCTGGAGGCCCTGGAGCAGTTGGAATCCTGGAACTTGCACACAGGAGACTACCTGGATCTCTGCAGCTCACCACCTGCAGCAGCTTTGCTCGAGGGCAGGGTTTGGAGTCAGGCTATCTGCTTAAACACTGCCTCCGCCCCTTAGTAACAGTGTGACCCAGTGTGACCAAAGGTAAGTCACTTAATCTTATGGAGTCAGTTTGCCAGTCCAGGGAGAATTAAAAAGTTGGTGTAACGGGGAGCCTGGGTGGCTCAGTGAGTTAAGCCTCTGCCTTTGGCTCAGGTCATGATCTCAGGGTCCTGGAATTAAGACCCGCATCAGGCTCTGCTCAGCGGGGAGCCTGCTTCCTTCCTCTCTATGCCTGCCTCTCTGCCTACTTGTGATTTCTCTGTCAAATAAATAAAAATAAAATCTTAAAAAAAAAAAAAAGTTGGCGTAAGAAACACGTTGTTCCCAGGGTTTGGGGAAGACAAGATGAACTAACTAATGTATGTGAAAAGGCTGGGTCCCTGTTTGGAGATGGACAGGAGAACTTCAGCTGCCATAATGTTTTGCATTATCTTATGATGTTTCCAGGATTTTGGTCTCATTAAGACAAGTCTCAGAAATCAAACGACAGCTGCATGCAAGTGTGACATAGCATGTTCCTATGGGGTCGAGACCAAGGCTGCTGCTTCTGTTGTTTTGTTCTCACAAAGCCTAATGAGAGCTCCACAGGCAAGTGTGGATTTTGTGTTGTGACCTTGAGTAAATGCCCACCCCTCAACTCCTTCCTCATCAGTCCTCCGGGCCCCAAGATGGAGCCTGTTATGGCTTAAAATGAAAAATAGCTTCTGCTAAGAGAGTATCCTTTATGCACAGAGCAGTATACTAGTGTATAATGGGTACCATAATCCTATGAAATGGGTATTATCAGCATTTATGGAGGAGAAGACAGGCTCAGAGGCTAAGCAACTTGACCAACTTACCATACAGATGGTAAAGAGCCTATGAAATTTCAGTCCTGGATGCCAAAACCCGTAGTAAAAACCAAAACTAATTGCCGTTAGTTCCTCTCTAATGGCAACAGGATCATAATAATAGGAAGAATTTGCTGAATGCCTATTATGTGCCAGGAACTGTGGTATCTCACATAACCTCGAAACACCTCCATGAGCTAGGCGTAACTCCTAGCTCTGTTTCACAGGTGGTGACACTGAGGGGCAGCTATCAGAAAACCCGAGTACTTCCATCTGGGTCGTTTGGCTCTGACCCACTTGACTGGGACAGCTTTTTACCAAGCGCTCTCCCTTCACCCCTTAAGCCTTTCCACTCCAAGCTCAGGTTCCCTGGGCACTTCCAGCTCCCAGTGGTTGAGAGGTCCTTGCAGGTGTCAGGAAGATGGTTCTAGGTTCCAGGAAGAGCCATCTCTGCCTAACTCAGATTCCAGCCCCCAGGCCATGGGGTTTGTGGCCTTCAGTCTTTGTTAGCCCTAGCTGGGCAGGAGCCCACTGTGACCAGAGCAAGCTGGATGGCAGCCTCAGTCCACAGCTAGTAAAGTTGGGATGGACTCAGGGTCCCATTGTGCCTGGGGTGAGCTTGGGGGACTCTGGGAATTAAGTGTCTAAGTCAAGGTATTTTGGGATACAAGCCACGGAAATCCACTCAGACTAACAGGAGAAACAAAAGAATAAATTTATTATAAGGATTCAGGAGTAGCATGTGGCTTCAAGGGCAGGGAACACCACTGTCCTTAACAGGGTGAAGCCAGAAGCTGGACAGTAGTTCAAGAAATCAAGGCTCTTCCTCCCCCCCAGTGGCAGAGCAGTCTCTCCTCTGCTCCCCTCTGAGCATCCTTGTTTTCTCTCTGAAGAGCAGCTTTCCCTGATGCCACTCCGTTTAATACTTCCCCAGCTTTTCATTGAGCCCCTGATTCAGCCACTCAGGAGGCACTCTAAACTCTCTGTTGGAGGTTCAGAATTTGGGGTGGGGGGGAATGGAGAGAAGGAGAGGAAGTTGGAGGGGAGAGGGAGAGAGAGAAGTGGGGAAGAGGGAGAGAGAGAGGGAAAGGCAGGGGGTGGGGGAGAGGGAATCTTATAGGCTTATCTTGGGCCCAGTGATTCCCACTGCAGTCAGGGATGTTGGGTGGGTGGGTGGGACTCTGGTCCCCTACCCAATCTGCAGGGACTGTGAACCCAGACCTGGCAGAATGAGGTGATGAGTGGACTACTGTTCTAGTCTGCTATGGAATGTAGACGTCTAGCACTTAGTACATAAGAGCCATCAAGCAGATGTTGGTTCCTTTGCTTCTCCTTCTTCTAAACTTCCCAGCGTGATGTTTTTTCAGTCCTTCAATCAAGAATCATCCAGAGCCACCAACTTAGAGCACAGATGTGACTGGGCGACTCTGTGCTTAAATTCCTCTAATGCCACCCATTCACCTCAGGATGAATTCCAGACCCCTTAGCTTGGTTTCTGAGGCCCCTTGTCATCAGACTCTGTGCACGTATCCAGCTCATCTCGCCACACTGCCCACTTCCTACTCAAGGCTTCAGCCATCTGGAGTGATTTCCACGGACTCTTCCACTTCTGTGATATGTGTCTATCATCACCCACTTATTCCTTTATGGGAGAAGCCTAAGTCTCTGCCTCATTGAGCCTGGGCTTGGCCGCATGACCAACTTGACCAACGAAATGGGAGTGGATGAACAGAAGCCCTTAGAGACATTGCAAGTTGCCGCCAGGGCTCTCTCTTCTTCTGCCCTCATTCCCCCAGACAGGTGCCTCTCTAGCTTGTGTGACGGGGTGAAAAAGAAGAGGGAGCAGAGCCCCAATTCAAAGCAGAGTCACATGTGGCCTGCCGCCTCATACTCACATGAGAACTTAATTTCTGAATTCACGGGGACAATTTCACCCTTGGTGGGTTGGTGAATATACCTCTGGTTATCCCCAAACCAGTTCTGTCTGAGAATTTAGTCATAATTGGGGGCTTGGGGGAAAAAGATTTAGCTGGTAAGAGGTAGAAGCTAGAATTGGAAAGGGCAAATACATCCAGTGACTGAGGTTTTCCCTTTCTGAATAGCAGGCGTTCTTCATTAGAAAAATTTGTATGCTCAACATGCTGCAGACTTTGTGGCTACTTAGAACGGGGCTGGAATAAGGCCATTCTTTTTTTTTTTTTTTTTAAGATTTTATTTGTTAATTTGACAACAGAGATCGCAAGTAGGCAGAGAAGGAGGCAGAGAGAGAGGAGGATGCAGGCTCCCTGCTGAGCAGAGAGCCCCATGTGGGGTTCGATCCCAGGACCCTGAGATCATGACCTGAGCCAAAGGCAGAGGCTTTAACCCACTGAGCCACCCAGGCGCCCCAAGGCCATTCTTAAGAAATCTGTAGTTTCTATTTTTTTTTAAAGATTTTATTTATTTATTTGACAGATAGAGATCACAAGTAGGCAGAGCAGCAGGCAGAGAGTGAGGAGGACACAGGCTCCCTCCTGAGCAGAGAGCCCGAGGTGGGGCTTGATCCCAGGACCCTGAGATCATGACCTGAGCCGAACCAGAGGCTATTAACCCACTGAGCCATGCACGTGCCCCTGTAGTTTCTATTTTTTTTTAAATATTTTATTTGCTTATTTATTTGTTTGACAGAGAGAGACACAGCGAGAGAGGGAACATAAGCAGGGGGAGTGTGAGAGGGAGAAGCTGGCCTCCCGCTAAGCAGAGAACCCGATGTGGGGCTCGATCTCAGGACCCCGAGATCATGATCTGAGCCAAAGGCAGATACTTAACAACTGAGCCATCTAAGGGCCCTGGAATCTGTAATTTCTACTAGATTTTCCTCCCTTAGCTCATATTTAACCTGAGACTTTTCTGGAAGGTCAAATATCATCCAGATCAATACTAACAATGCCCACCAGCAATTCAGTTCAATTCAATGTTATCCCATTCTGGCCAATGAAACAAATATACTTTTTTCCCTAAAGTACCAGTCTAAGGAGTATTCGAATTGCTTCTACTCATGTCTGACTCTGTGCTAGGCTCTGTGAGGGCGAGAAGAGAAGAGGACGCCATACTGTCTTCTAGAAGTTAATGGCCTGGTTGGCCAACAGAACCGGGCTCTGAGAAGCGATTGAAAATGGCCGGGCACAGAGGCGGAGAGAGAGAAAATATTGTATGTCCAGGTGAGCAAGGAAACCTTCTTTGAAAAGGTGGTCTTGAGAGGGGTTGGAACAACAGGGAGAAATAAGAAAGAGGGCGCAAGACATGGGTGAGACAGACTAAAGTCTGGCTGAACCTTCTTGACCTACCTGGGCTCTGCCCGGGCAGGCCCCCGCGGGTTTGCGTTCATCACCTTTCTTCTTCCAGCTCCCCAAAGTGAGACAGTGAGATTTCTGGGAAAAGTCAAAATATGTAGGAATATTCAGGATCCACTGATGCACGTTTATTCTGGGTCCATCGGGTTACAGCCGGGGATGGCAAATGCAGTCTTAGGGCAGAGAAAGGACTCATGTTTGCAGTGGAGCTTGAGAACCATACAAGATGCTGAAACTATTCTGAAGAGCCGTAGCTCCCTAGCTCCAGGGCTCAGAGATCCCATTGGAAATTCGAGGAAAGCCCTCTTCCTAAGAAAATGCCCATATGCACATGCACACAGAAGGCGGCATTCTCTTGCAGGAATTCAGACCCCAGGCCCCCAGCCTTGAGCTCCCACTGGATCTGTGATGTGGGCAGCTGGAAAGACTTCTGGGCCACAGCCAAAAGCTGGGGGCCTGGTGCTTCCTGGGAGTTTCCAGCAACCCTTTTTGTGGGTCAAGGGCAGAGCCTTTGTCTCCCTTCACAGCCACTAGCCTGACAAACACAAGTGGATAGAAAAATCTTTGCACTCATCCACCCAATGCCACAGCACCAGGGGCAGTGACCATGATCAAGGGCAGGTACCATTTTTAGCTTTTAGGTAACATGGTCGATTTTCTTAAACACCAAATATTTCCCCTTTCCGATAGCTGTTCAAAATTAACTGAGTAATTTCTCCCTCACAGCCCTTGTCCATCCTTGAACACGGAAATGGCCCAGCATGCCGAGGGTGCCATATCCCAACAGGAGCTCAAAAACAGGTCTTTTTTTAAATTTATAAGTAATCGCTTTTATTGCACATTTTACTATGTTTTACTATGTGCTGACACCGAGCAAGGGGCTTTAGACTCAGCATTTCACTGATTTCCCTGACAACCCTCTGAAGCAGATACCATTATTAGGCCCATATTACAGATGGGGAGGCCAGTGCTTGGGGTTAAGTTACGGGAGGTTGAGTTACCAAAGTGGCAGAACAAGGAGTTGAACCGAGGTCGGCTGGCAAAGTCTGAGCCTGTAACCACTGGCCTGTATTGCTCCTCTGAGCAGTAGAACTCTTCAGTTAAGGTTGAGTACATTGGCTATGACTGGGTGGGAGCAGAGGGGAGCCCACCCAGATGCCAGGAGGGCTAATGGGTGCCTGTTCGATGGAGCGTTGCTGTCAGGCTGGGGCCCTCTGCCCCCTCGGGGCCATTCCCCAGGACAACCTGAACCCGGCTGTGAGGCCAAGCTAGTGCAACACCACCTCACTGGTATTTTCTTTCAGCCAGGGCAGGGGCAGGAGGAAGCCGTCCTGTTGAAGTAATTGGCTCATTCTGGAATGGAGATTCATTTCCGACTGCGCAGCAACACCCCACCCCCCTCCGCCGGGCTGACCAAGCTGGCTGATGTGTCAGAGGGAGGATATTTTCCTAAGGATGAACTGTTCTTGAATGTTTCCTGCTGCTGCACAGGTCTCCCTTTTGCAGACCCGGGACACCTCCCTCGACTGCCAAATACATCTAAATGAAAATAAAGCCCCTCGATGCAAAACCCCAGACTTTCAGGAATGAGCTGGACATGGGGGCAGGCGTAGTGTGCTCTCCATACCTCGCCCATGGTGGAAGCTGAGAAGTATTTAATTTGATCCGAGCACATTTCCTTCAGGGTCTGGAGGTGTGCTGGGGACTTGGTCTGGGGTAGGAGGTCCTCGGGCTTTTGCTCACGATCCCTCCTTAAACAGTCAGTCACTCCGTGATGATGCTGACTGAGGGGGTCCGCGGGCAGCGTCCAAGTTAGCTGTGAATTTGGGAGGGAAAAAAATTGAATCTGCGTTTTCAGCAATCCCTCACTGAAATCTAGCTGTTTTTTAAAAGAATGTACGCTTCCACCAAAGCAGTGTTAGGCAATATTGATGACTTGCCCCCCAGCAGAAACCATGGATATTCTCATAGCACGTTAACATTGGTGCAGCCGTCTTGAAGCTATGGTGCTCATCTCGCCCCTGAAATTTCGGTACTTATCAGACCTGCTGCCAGATCTTGCCATTTATTTATTTATTTTTAAAGTTTTTATTTATTTATTTGTCAGAGAGAGAGCACGCGCAAGTAGGGGGGATGACAGGCAGAGGGAAGCAGTTTCCCCGCTGAGCAAGGAGGCTGACTCAGAGCTCAATCCCAGAACCCCAGGATCGTGACCTGGGCTGAAGACAAAGCTTAACCGACTAAGCCACCCAGGCGCCCCTAGATCTTGCCATTTAAAATGTTCCTAACGAAGCACGTATGTTACTCTATCACTTCAAAAAATTACTCTTCTAACTTTACTTCAACATAATTTGTTTTCTTTGCAATCATGCTTTATTTTATGCATTAGAAAATAGTATTCTCAGAAGGGGTGCATTTTTACGAATTCACCAGATGCCAAAGGCACAAAAACTGGTTTAAGGACCCCTGTGAAATCCGTATGTGTTAAGGGGTTTTCCTCCAGTGCAGAATTGCAGCCGTTTTGAGTAAGAGTTAACCAACCCTTTCTCTTTCACCTGCTCAGAGAAGCCCCACCCAAACATCAGGGAGAAAGAGGAACCACCCGGGGAACCTAAGAGGTTTTATGTTTAGATCTCGACCTTTCCTTCTGTAAAATGGGGTGGCAAACCCACCAGTAGGAGGTGTTCTTTCCCCATCCCTGACTGGTCATGAGGTTGGCAGAGCTGTCCACACTTTAGGAGCTGGGATCCTCTGCATTTCCCGTGTGCCACGATGAAAATAGCTTTTTTTTTTTTTTTTTTTTGGGGGGGGGGGATCCAAGAGACTGAGTCACCGCTCAGCTCAGAAGAGTAGTTTTTGTTGTACAACAGCCCAAGAGGCCCATCTCCCATCCCTGCCCAGCATTCTGGGCCTCAACCCTATTCTGATTCCAAGGGGATGCCCCCAGGAAGGAGGTAGAGGAGGTGGGGCTGTAGGAAGCAGGTATGAGGAGGACAGCCCAGGTTTCAGACTTTCCTAGGGATAAGCCAAGCCAGGCACCTGCCCTGGGGCCCTCCTCCGTTTACTTTGCCCGGAGTGGGTATTACTCCTAGAGTCTCTACACATCATCTCTTGTGTGTCCAGCCACATGCTCCACTCGGTGGGACCCTGCAGGGGAAGACAGCTGCTGTCCTTGGTGACCTGGCAATGGAGCAGGAGCTGGGGGAGACGAGTCCAGCTTGCCAGATACAGCACACATCCTGCAAGAGTTTAGGCAGGTGGCGCAGGCAGGGCAGGAGGAGACGCCTGGAGTGAGGAGAGGTGCTGAAGAGAAGGGGAGGGCATTCCAGGAGGGGCTGTCTGCCCCAGCCCAGGGGCAGGAGGGGCTTTTAGTAGTAGTTGGGGTGGGGTGGGGCGCTGTGATGACATCAACCGGGATTGCAGCGAAAGACAAAAATCAGAGCGCCAGCAATGGGAGATAGGGATGAATTATAGAGGACTGGGTGACCCTTAAATTGTTCTGAGCAGGAGGGGATTCTGGCTTAGATGCGGGCTTGCAGGGTGGGGCCAGACTCCAGGCCCAACTTATTCCTGCGTTATTGCTCTCCTAGCTTTCTAAGAGTAGCAACCAACCAACCGTCTGTCCATTTACCTATTAACCATCTCGCCATCCATCCATTAACTACCCATCCATCCATTTATCCATCCACTTGTTCCCTTCTCCTCTCTGCCTACCTCTTCACCTCCTCCAGGGTAGACTCCCTCACTAGGCTTGAGATTGTGCTCTCTGCTGTATTCCTGGTTTCTAGCGCAGTTCTGGGCACCTAGTAGGCCCTCCATGTATATTTTTGAACGTATTTTCTCACAGAGCATTCATCTAGCCATTTACCCTTGCACAGGATAGTTCTCCTGCAATATTGAGTCATTTGGAGAGTCCAGAATGTCCCCTCACCATTCCAACAGAGCCTCCCAGAGTCCTTTCCCCCTCTAGTTTAGCCAAGGGGCTTGACAAGCAAGAAGGGAGACTGGGTGTTGGTCCCAGATCTGCAAAGGAGAGGTGGATGGCTTTGGGCACTGTCCTGCTTTGTGTTTCCTCAGCAGAGAGATGGCAAGTGTGGGCAAGGAGAGCTTTGAGATTCTTTACACTCTGACGGGCTGTGACTCTCTGACCTTAGCCTGTCCCACTGTTGGGCCAGTGAAACCACGTTAACAACTGCTCACATTCCATCCAGGGGAAGTTTTCCCGGAGTCAGTGGTTTAAGTACGTTTCTCAGCAACACAGAGCTCCCCTAGCTGAGCAGCTAGCCTTTCCTTGGCCCCAGGAAGCGGTTTTCTTCTGAATGTCCCATCATGAACACATTACTCTCCTTGTAATCGGGAGCATCCAGGAGTGCCCAGAAAGGGACTTAATTGCTCTGAGATTGCATTACTTTCCTGATTAAGTTACTTAATAAATGACTGCATCGAGTAGCCCCAAGGAAAGCATTTCCTGAGAGGACGTAAGTCACTTTTAATTTTCAGGGCTGTGTGCTTTCCTTTTGCAGCCTGGAGTGGCTGTGCCCAGCCTGCCATCTGAGAAACATTTCTTCAAGGTGTCAAAAGGACGTGTCATGCATTTGGAATGAGGGCTAAATTAAAAGGCCACACAACCCATAGTTAGAGAAATAGTGAGATATTCCGGGCTGTTTCCAGGATAAACTATCCGGCTGGCAGTCTTTTCTTGAGCAAAAACAATGGCTAGTGGGACACTTGCCCGACATTTATACCACATAAGCACAGACACGCACACACGTCCACAAAAGCTCATACATGCAGTCAGGAAGGGACATGTAGGTCCCCCGAATTGGACATCCCAATTAGCCACATCAGTTTTGTGGCTCCACAAATTGGGAGGATTGGTGACATGTAACTTGGTTCCTCTAGTTGTACTGAAATGGCCCTGGGACCCTTGTCTCTTTGCCTTTTGAGAGAGAGAGAAAGGGGCTTGAGCTCTGTGATGGACTCACATAACATGTTTTATTTCTTAATTCAGGGCTGAGAGGAGAATTCAAGTGATTTAATTCAACTGCTTCCATTTCAAGATGAGGAAACCAGTGCCCGGGGAGGTCTGGGGACTTGCCCAAAGACACACAGCTAGAGAAAACCAGAGCCAGTCCAAGGACCCGGGTTTCTTGGTTTTTGTGCCATAGAACCCTGTGCTTCGAGGTTTGGGGGTATCGTTTACATCAGTGAGCAAACTGGCTATCCCTGTCCCTTCAGCCTCCGCTCTGCCTGGAAACTGGGCTGATAGGCAACCCGTCCTCCGCCAGCCGGTGTCCTACCCTAGCCCCAGCCACACAGAAATGACACTTGTAGCTCATTCCCCTCAGATGGCCCCCCATGAACGCTGCCCCCAGAGTGCACACACCGTGTGTAGCCTCTCAGGCTCCGAAGCCGGGCTAGCCCTTTTAGCCACTGCTGTGGAAGTAGCACTGTGTGACTTCTGAGACTGGTTCGTAGATGGCCTTGGCCTCCGGGAACACACAATCTGGAGAAAGTCGCTACGGTTTGAGAAGCCTAACACTATGAGCCCGCCATGCCGTGAGGAAGCCTCGCTAGTGCCACCGGGGGTGCTGCCTGGACACCGTTCCCCCAGCTCTTCCTACCGTCTGAGAGCCCAGGCACCAGGCACACGCATGAACGAGTGCTTTCGAACAGACGCCCAGGCTGGAGGGGGCTTCGGCTGACTACAGCTCCTGCTGCCATGGGAAGCCCACCGCAAGACGGACCACAAGGGAGCACCGTCCAGCCAAGCCGGGTCAACCCACAGAAACCACGAGAAATGAAGACACATGGTTGTTTGAAGCCATTGCATTTTGGGGGTGGTTTGTGACCCGGCCATAGATAACAGGAATGGGCACAGACGTGTTGTGCTTTCCTCCAGCTCTGCCTGGCTGCTGGTCGGGGCCGCCTTCTCTCCTTTCCCTCTGTCCCCAGTCCTCGTCTCCCTCACGCTGAAGTTCTCCCACCTCAGATCAGCCACAAGGCAAATAATTGAGAGCAGACTGCCTTGGCTACTGATTTTACCCCAGGGAGAAAACGAGTGCTTGCTGCCAACTGAGAAGTCCCAGCTGCTCACAGCGTGTTCTGAAGCTGTGGGCTCTGGAGGAGCCACTGGCCTTGCTTCGACTTCATGCCATTAAGAGACCATTTCTAGTACCTGCCAGGAACCTTCTGGTATTTTGCAGTTCCCACTTCTGCTCTTTATCTAGCCTGGAGGGTGGTTTTTGCTTTTTATTAAAAATATGCCACCCTTTTTTCTAATTAAGCTCTCACTGGGTGGGATAGCCCTAGGCCAGCCCTTCCAAGACAAATGAGGTGACAGGGCCAAACCCAGCTCCGGTACCAGCCCAGGAATGAGCAAACTTCCGGGAAAAGAGAAAACCACCAAGCCTTCCTGGGTCCTTTCCCAGACTCAGTAACACGCTCTGTCAACCTTTTCCTGGCCCTGTGGAGCTAAGGGGCCATCTGGGATAAACAGACCAGAAGTTGGCCTTCAGAAAGCTTGGCAGGAGGGTGGGCAAGGCAGTGTTCCAGAAAACTGGACCCAAACAAAACACAGTTTCTGGGCACCCACTGCCACCAGGTGCTGGGCAGGACACTCTCTCATTGGATATTTTAGTGAGAATTCTCTGTGATCTTAGGGCTCCTGGCCTGGTTTTTACCTCAGGCTGACTCTGGAATGTGGTGATCACTCATTCTTCCCACAGAGATCCATCACTATCTCTCTGTGATAACTTCCTCCAGAGAAATGGAGGTTCAGAGAGGCCGCTGGGCAGGAGAGCCTCAGAAGACTGAAAAGTGCCTCCCCCTGCTCCCATAGGCTGCAGGATTTAGCAAACAAAAGACCGGACTCCCAGTTAAATTTGAATTTCAGATAAACCATAATACTTCTTTTTTCAAAGATTTTTTAAAAAATTTATTTATTTGACAGATAGAGATCACAAGTAGGCAGAGAGGCAGGCAGAGAGAGAGGAGGAAGCAGGCTCCCCGCTGAGCAGAGAGCCTGATGCGGGGCTCAATCCCAGGTCCTGGGGTCATGACCTGAGCCGAAGGCAGAGGCTTTAACCCACTGAGCCACCCAGGCACCCCCATGAATACTTCTCTGGTATGAAGATGTCCCATGCAATATTTGGGATATAACTATGTTTTTAAAAAATGATTCATTGTTTCCTGGAAATTCATACTTAACAGAATGTTCTGTCTTTTGTCTGGGAATCTTAATCTATAGGGTTTGGGGTATTCCTCATTTGACTAAAGGAGTCTGCGCAGCGGGGAAAAATGGGGGCAAGTTACTGATTTAGGTTAGCCCGCTTGTTTGATTATTTTCCAGGCAAACCCAGGAGGAAAGTGACTCTCCAGCTCCCCAAGGAGCCAACGGTGAGAGTCAGGATTGAAATTCACCTGTGTCTTTGATCCAATGTGACCTTCTCAGTGGCACTGTTCTGATCACCTGTTAAAAACTGCACACTCTCCATTCCTGGGGATCTTCCCTGTTTGATTTTTCTCCATATTCTGTACTTCAGCTACTTTTTCTTTTATGGTCTCTCCTGGCCTGCTGGAATGTAAATGCCACAGGTTGGCAGGCATCTTACCTGTTTTGTTCACGTACATCTAGAAACCCAGGGTCTAGAAGAGTGCCTGGCATTTAGTCGGCCCTCAGTAACTTTTGTTGAATAGATGAACAAAAGAATTCAGGACCCGCGGCTCTCGGTCAGAAGCTCTTTTCCCTGTAGCACTCGCTTTCCCTGTCATCTCTCTGTGGCCCACCAGCCCCTCCGGAGCCAGCGAATTTATGGAACATTTGCCTTTGGGGTAGTACATGTCGAGGGTGGCCTCGGGGAGGACGGCTCTGGGAGTTTTGCCTTTAAATCCCCACCACTCCCACCATCATGCTGGGTGTCAACAGCTGCTGGTGCCAGGTGGGAGGATGAGGGGACAGACCCCCAGGAGGGGAGAATGGTGGGGCTAGTGTGCAGAGGGGGCTTTCTCTGCAACGATGAGAAATTAGTCGCCTGCAGTTGCTTCCTTCTAAAAGTGCCGCCTTCTGCTGAGCCTATAGAGGCCAGGGGTTCCTGGAAAAAGGTGCGAACTAGATTAACCCAGTGTGGCAGGGTGCCTCCCTCCTCTCTGCTTGTCGCCCCCCACTGAGGGCTGGAACGGCCTTTCCCATCTCATGCTTGCAAGTCTGCTGGCCTGACAACCTCCCAGATGGAGGGCTGATCCCCACTCCAAGCCTCCTTG
The DNA here is from genome assembly GCF_964662115.1 of Mustela nivalis. Lineage (NCBI taxonomy): Eukaryota > Metazoa > Chordata > Mammalia > Carnivora > Mustelidae > Mustela > Mustela nivalis. Next base: position 76,903,809 of record NC_139027.1, read on the forward strand.
GCCAGATCGCCCACCCCATGCTGCCATCTACCCCGTGGGAACTCAGTGGGCAGGGAAGCTCAATGAGAAATCAAAGAGAGATTCGTGGTCCTGTGGGGTGGCAGGGTCAGGGAAAGAAGCCCACCCCATTACGGGAGACCTATCAAAGCTCCAGTCCTTCCTTCCTGAACAGAAGGAAGAAACATTCCTTCTTTTTAGAAAAGGAATGTTAAACGGCTCTGCTGAGGCTTGGACTTTGTGAAAATAGTAGAATAGATTCGGAAGGAGATAAGAAAGAATAACAAAAGAATGTAGAACTGGGGAGCACAGGGGACCTTGGAGTTCCTCTAATCAGCCCCATTTCCGGATGAGGACATGAAGGCTGGGAGGTTGGGACGGGCCAAGTTCATTTAGAGACTTGGGAGAGTATCGGTAGGGGTGGGCCTGAGCTGGGGTCAGGTTCCTTTCCCCCTGTCTTGCCACCTGCACACATTCAGAAGTTAATGTTACTGGACAACTCTGAAAATGGGTTTCAAGGGGTCAGGTCTATTGTTTGGGGAGTTCAACTGCCCAAGAGGGGCTTAGGGTCTGCAAAATGGGGGATCTCTAAGGTTTATGGTAAAGATGTCTCAGACAGGAAGTGAAAGCAGAGCCTTATCACAAAGGCAGCTATAGGGTGAGGGATTTACTTGCTTTTTTGCCATGACCTTGGACAGACCTTGTAAATGGATGAGACCCTTGACTTTCCAGAGATTCCATGCATTACCTTGGTGAGTATGGGGCCTTGGGTGAGCTCCCAGCATGTGTGAGGGAGCTGGCATCTCACCCCATCACACTGGGGGAGAGGTAACAGAGGGCCACCCAGAAGCCCAAGGATGGGGCTGGAGATAAGAAAGGAGAAGGGACTTGTCCACGTTCCCACAGCTAGAGATTCCTCAACGGACACAGAGCATCTCCCTTTTACTGAGTTCTGACTAATGCCAGCCACAGTGCTGAGCACATTCCATATACCAGTTCATGTACAATTCTAACAGCAATAGGAGACTGATACAATTTATTTACATGTAACAAATGAGGAAACAATGACTCAGAGAGGTCAAGTCTCTTGCCCAGAGTCACACAGCTCAGAAGCAGTAGAGGAAACGTGAAAAATCTTTGCATATTCAGCTTCTGTGTACCTCTGGGGGCAGGCCAGAGAATGTCATGGTGTTTTTTCTTCAGCTGCTTAAGGACCCAGCTGTGCCTTTGCACCAGCCTTCCCAAAGTCTAGTGTCGTTGGCTTAACATGAAAACACATGTCACCTCAGATTTGCAGCCAGGGGTCCTGATTTATTTTTTTAGTGATTATGTTTATCAGTAGCTGTATTAACGTGTTCTCTGAGTGTCCAGATTACAAAGTTTATAAAGAATTGTTTCCTTAATTGAAACATGTCAGGAGACTGCAGGTGCGAGTCCGCTTATTATCTTTCCTTTCCAAATGGAAATTGACCTTAATCATGAAATCTTGATCTACATCATATTTTATGCATTACACAGAACCCCCATTTTTGACATGAAGAGCTAGGAAGGCAGGTCTGCGGTTACATAATTGTTTTTAATGTAAGGGAATCAGTTAATTAATACTTGCAAGAAAACCCAAGGTTTTTCAGGAAACTTATAATTACAATCAATTTAAGTGTACAGCTACATTAATATGGTGACAAGTCCAATAATAAAACTTAAGTGATTGCAGGCAAGTGCTGAGCAGATGTGTGAATAAGCATGCAGACTGGGTGAGTATAGGACTATATTGGAAGGTGGAGTAGAGACCGTCCACTTCTGTGCCACAACCTCCAGCGCCCAGTCTTAGTCCCCAACCTCAACCCCCGGCCCTTAGCCTCCAGCTCCAACCCCCAGCCTCCAGCTCAGACCTCAGCCCCAGCTTCTTTTGCAGGATCCCATAGCTAGATCTTGAAATAGGCCACAGACAGATTTGCTCCCTATACGTTGATCAATACACAACACACATATTTGGAAGGGGTCTCCTTATTTTATTTATTTCCTAGCTATCAGTGAGTTATTTCTCAGCACAGAGAACATAGGCACCTCTCAAAGTGGTTAGAGTCCAAAATGGTTGGTGGGATCCCAGGACCCCACCGGAGCAGAGAAGACCACTGGTCCCACCCCATCCTTCTTGGCCCTGCTGGCACCTTCCCAAGATTTTCCGAGAAATGTATCACCTGTCAGGTGCCAGACAGGAGGAGGACACATGTTCAGGGAGCGGGGGGTGACTTTGACTCTGCTATTTTCTCACCAGTTGCATGACCTTGAGCAAACTCACTCACCCTTTCTAATTGTCCAATGGGGAACTGTGGCAATTTTAAAACACGTGGAGCAAACTCTTTGACACTACTGCCATTGGGAAATGGGGGGGTCTGTGTCCTTTACCCTTGCATCTGGGCCAATCTTAGTGACTCACTTGTAACCAGTAGAGTGTAGTAGAAAGTGACCCAGCATGACCTGGGAGACTCAATCAGAAAAAGCCATATAACTCTTGCCTCGTTCTTCTGGGATGCTCGCTTTGGAGCCCTGGGCCACCACTTAAGAAGTTCAACTACCCTGAGGTGGCAATAGAGTGAGGAAGAGGGCACATGTAGGTGCTCTGGCTGGCAGCCCCAGCTGAGTCTCAGTGGCCGGCCAGCACCAACCACCAAGTGATTCTAGCCTCTGGCCGTGGCCCCAGGCATCACGTGGCCAAGTCAGGAGTATGTTATCCTCCTTTCCTAAACTGCAGACTTGCTGGGATGGGCAAATGAAATAATATGCCAAAAAAGCCTTTTGAAAGGCTGTATAAAGAGAGCTATTATTTTTGTGGGTATTTTTATTACAGCGTTAAGTCCTATGCTAAAGTTATACAGAGAGAAAATGAGGTCTCTTCTCTCAGTCTCTTCTAATGGGCAGAGAGAAGAACAAGAAACAGAAAAGAACAACAAATAATATAGAATAGGGCTAAGGAGTGAGGTGTAAGGTACAGATGAGGTGATATGGGTGTCTATAGGAGGCAGGAAAATGGTGGGGGTAAGGGAGACAAGGGCCAAGAAAGGCTTCTTGGAGGATGGGGGACTCACCTTGAAGGATGGAGAAAGTTTGGGTTGCTAGAGAGGAGGGAGGGAGGATCCGTTAGGCATGGGGAAAGCGACTGAGCAAAGACATTGATAAGGTAGTCTTGTCAAGGGGAGGGAAGGACTGGAGGCAGAGGGAACCTACCAGGAAGGACGGGATGGGGTCCAACAGGTCCACTTCATGAAGGCCTGAATCCCAGCCAGCACTCAGATTTTTGTGTTTGCTGAATCCCTCGATGTAGGAAGATGTCATGGTCCCTCTTGGTCACCTTTTCTGATATCATCATTGACCTTCTTGGCTCAAAATGACCCTCCTTCTGTAAGAACTTCCTATTCTACTCCTGGGATCCTTTGTGTCTGCTCCTGCCTCTGACCCATTGGCCACAGCTGATTGGTCTGGGGTATATGCCTGACCAGGCTGGGATCTCTGATTCCTTTTCTCTAAGAGTTTTTAAGCTTTGACCAACCAAAGATGAGAGTTGGCACCAAGTGCCTTGGACAGAAGGGCCCACCAATTCCAATGCTCAGGACTCCAGCTGCCCTGCTTCCTTCCTGCCTGGGTTGCAGTCTCCATTGGATTCTGAGAGCCTTCTAGAAATCGTCTAGTAAATGCTAACCCCTCTCCTTACTCCTGTATTTATTTACTTCTTTATTTAGCCAGCCCCGGTTGGTGTCTGGTACCAGTGACCACAAAAAACAACCCACATGAGCCGCTCCGGAAGTGTGGGCAGTAGAAAATAGGCCAAGGCCACCCCTGCGTCCTGCCTGCCCCCCCGCCCCAGCTGTGTGACTTTGGGCAGATCACCTTCTCTGAACCTTGATTTCCGTATCAAGATGACACAAATAGGACCAAATGCATAATTTTCTTATGAGGAATTTAGGAGTTAGTCTATGTCTGGCATACATTCTGTTCTGGAGAAAAACAAAACCCCATTAGCTGCTGTTATTATTATAATTTGTTTAAAGAGTTGGAAGGAGGCTGTGGGGAATGAGGTGCTCCTATCTACCGTGCTCAGTGTAGCCCATGGAAAACAAACACAGATGACGAAGGGGGTTACGCTGATCTTTAAGTGGCCTTTTGACATCTAATGGAAGGCACTTGACCCCTGATGGCAAATTAATTTCTGGAACAGGGTCCCAGCCTTGGTGTTTGTTCATAATTTATCCAGCTCTTTACATCACTAAAGGGAGTGACAGGACCTGGTTTGCCATATTGACTGGATCCAAGTCTGAGGGATGATGAGGTCATCCTTGGAGCCCCTAGAAGCCAGAGAAGGATGTTTCCAGACCACAGGCTGCAGCTTTACCTTAGCCATCCAGTACGCGTGCTGGGCCCTCCTGTGGCATGGGAGAGAGTGCCGATGGCTCCAGGCAACACTTCACCACAGCAGGAAATGATTCAGGGTGTTGGATCCCAGCTGAGCATGAAGCTGGGGTTGTTGGTTCACTTGGGCATCAGGGACTGGGGTGTCTGGGAAGCGAGACTCAGAAAGAGGGTGTAATAAAATAAAACTCATGATAGATTCACCTCCCGAGGTCGGAGGACCAGGTTGGAGCAGGAGGCCCTGGTCTGTCAGCCTGAGTCATCCCTGGGCTCTCCCACCCTGATCCCCCCTGTTCCTGCCTAGGTGGCCCTGGGAGCAGGGGCTGTGTTTTGAATGCCCGAGCCCAGTAGGGCACAAATCCTTCCTCTTAACTGCCCTGGTATTTCTCAAAAGGATTTTGTAAATCTTCAGGGAGGACAAAAGGGAAATGCACCCAGGAAATAAAAGAAACTTGGCTGGCTTCAAGAAGGCAGGGACCTTCAGCCCTGTGTCATTCCCTGGGGGATCCCAAAGGGGTATTTACTCCTTTATCCTCATCGCAAGGGTCAGGACACCCCTGCAGGCCCCTTGCTGGCTTTCTTCAGCACCAGATCCCCATCCCCACCCAGAAGGGCCCTCCTGGATATTTTCGTTCTGGCCGGAACTCCCAAGGCTCCCAGAGGCACCCAGCAGGAACTGTGGCTCCTCAGGGGAAGGTCCCATCTTGCCCAACAGGAAGCAGCTCTGGTCCTGTTGGCTTTTGTTGGCCACCGTGGCAGGAGCATCTACACAACTCTTACCCATCAACAGGTCTGAAGGAGAGCATTCTCGCACAGGTTTTTACGTACGCACAGGTTTTTACCTTCGCGCTTTCTCAACAGGCGAGAATACTAAAATTCAAAGGAGGAGAAATGACGGGCCCAGGGTCACCAGATCCATGCTGCCACCAGGATTCAATTCATGTTGCCTGGGGCCAAGGCACCGTCTCTTCATACACACAGCCCGCTGCCTCATTGTTCCAAGCCTTCTTCCTTCCTCGGATTGGCTCTCTCTGCCCCACCCCCAGAATTCACTGTCTCAAGACCGCATGACTGAAGTCACTGAGACTGCTTTGATTTACAGATGGAGGAAATGCTTACAGAAAGTGAGTGGACCCTCAGTAAGTCTTGGTTCAGTTACATCGACAGAAAGAGTTGTTGATAATTGTAGTGATAATAATGAAACTAAATGATCCATTTTAAAGGCGCGGGGGGGGGGCCATTTGCTGAAAGGGGATGAACAGAGCAGTGACTTAAAATTCAATGACTTTGCAGAGCCAGGGTAATCCCCCCACCCCCTTCCTGGGGCGGCCTCTCAGCTCCCATGTGAGCTCTGGCAGGAGGGATATACCTGTTCACAAGAGTGTCAGGGACAACGGGATAATTACCATGAAACATTTTTCTTCGAAGGTTTTGCAACTGAATAACTAGAAACAGGAAAGTTTTAGTGTGAGAAGCCAGGAAAACGTGGCTATCGGAATAACATTCATATTTAATTGATTTAAATGACAGCCTCAAATACAATGCGATTAAAAAAAATACAACAAACATGTGGTGGGTTTTAGAGCATCTGGGTCTGTTTAAATTGCTCTTGTTTTGCAAGATCAAGGGTATTATTGATAAAAACAAAAATCTTTGTAATCACTAAATTTAATCCAACTAACGATGATGAGAAGACCGTTGTAAACATGAAACATAACTTGGGAACTGAATCTTACATATTTTCCTCGTGGGGAAAGGCATGTTTTTGGTCATTTGCATTGGGGAAAGCAGGAGAACCAGCCAGACAGGGCCTGTGGACGCCATCAGCTGCCAGAGAGCTCCCCCCAGCAGTCAGCATTCCAGAAGGATGGACCGGTCAGTCACAGCAACCCTGAGCAGCAGCGGCAGTGCCTTTCTTTGGCCTTACACAACTCTAGAAGGGAGAGAAGGAATTGTGCATTGGGTGAGGAAGCCATTGAAAATTGGTAGAAGAGGGACGTCTGGGTGGCTCTGTAGGCTGAGTGTCTGCCTTCTGCTCCGGTCAGGTCGTGATCTCAGGATTCCCTGAGATCCCTGCTCCCTGCTCATCAGGGGGTCTGCTTCTCCCTCTGCCCCCCTGACCCCTCGCTCATGCTCATTGCACTCTCTCTCTCAAATAAATAAATGAAATCTTTAAAAAATGGTAGAAGGAAAAAACTGTCCCCTGGGGAGAAACAATGCCCAAGAACAAAATAAAAATGAACCCGTCTATGCTTGGCTTTAGCAGTTCAAGTGTTGAGTCTAGTTTTAAGCTTTTATCCCTTCTTGATTCCTTGGGGGTACTTGTCCCACCAAGATTTCAATCTAACTAACAAATGTTTATTGACTGTGTGGTCCAGGACACCACAGTGGTCAGAAGATGACCCCTTCACCCATTCGTGTAAGGGGTGGTACATTCACATAGGAAGAGGCACTGCCCCGGAACCATCTGGGAATCTTTTCTGTCTACTCTGGGTATCAACATGGTGACAGCGACTTTTGGTCATTGCTATTGCTGCCTCACTCCTGCCTCCCATTTCACACATGCATTTTTGCCCTCACTCAGGTATCAGCCCTTAATAAGACATGAACGGGATGCTTGAGACTTTATAAGCACAACAAAAGATTGAGTAGATCCAAACTTACACAGCAGAATAAACAAATACCCAGTTTATTAAACTGGTAACCCAAATACATCAACAGAAACAATTAATTCCATATCATGGACATGCACCACAGCAGCCACACTCTGATGGATAATACTATCTCCTCCAAACTTGGAACTGGTATAACTCTCGGGGCGTGGGGGATGTCCAGGCAACATGCTCCCTGGTTTTGTGTCATCCTTCAATCTGCCTCTGTGTCACAAGCTGGGGTGCATGTTGAACTGATCCTTCCTTGAATCCAAGGTAATATGTTTATTGCAAAATTTGCATATCATTGATATCCCTAATGTTCAAGTTCAGTCTTTTAGACAATATAAACTGTGCTTCTTTTGCTTGAGCTGTCTACCTTGCCACCATGAGTATCCATGAAGCACTCACTGTGGAAGGTGGCATGGCTTTCTGGATACACAAAACAGTTTAGAAATGTTTCCTAGCACAGACCTCTGTGTATCTCTTTTAAAATGTTGTCTTCTTGGGGGTGCTTGGGTGGCTCAATTGGTTAGGCATATGACTCTTGGTTTCGGCACAGGTCATGATCTCAGGGTCCTGGGGTTTAGCCCCGAGTGGGCTCAGCACAGAGTCCGTTTGAGGCTCTCTCTCCCCCTCTGCACCTCCCCCTGCCTGTATGCATGCACGCTCTCTCAAATAAATAAATTTAAAAAATTAAAAACAAGAAAAATAATAAAATGTTGTCTTAGGAGTAGGTGAAAAAAATCCATCAACTCCTTAGAAAAACAGAAAAAGAATATTTACAGAAATTCACAGAATAGAAGGCAAATTACAAATGTTCAAGTCTAATGAAAAGACATTTAGTCTCTCCAGTTGTAAACAAGGCAAATAAAAAACAACGGCAGTTTTTACATTTTCCTCCTAGAGTAGCAAAGATTACAGAGACTGCTACTACCCCATTTGGCAAGGGGGCGGGGACACCAGACACTTCCATGCTGGGAACAGAAGAGTAAATTGACACAACATTTTGGGAAGGCAATCTGGCATTTCTATAAAAATGAGAATGTCCATACCCTTTCAACCAGAAATTACACAGATCGGAGTTTATTCTATGGAAATACACAAAGGTAGAAGCAATAGATACATTCAGTACACTATTTATAGTAGCATGAAGTTGAAAACCACTAACTGTCCATCAGTAAGGAACTGTTTAAATAAATTATGGTAGTCCAGTAACCCTCATAACGGATCACCGTGTGATAGTGTGAAAAGATCGAGTGGTCGGGAACAGCTGCATGAGATGCTGAACTGAGAAAAACAAGTTGCCCATCAGTATATACATATACTTACATCTTTTTTTCTCTTGAAAGAGAGAGTTCAAGGTGTTTTTGTATGCACAGACTGTTCTGGGAAAAAAATAGGGAGTGTTTATCTTTCAGGAGGGAGGATTTATGGCATACTTTCACTTTTTGCTATATAGATTTTTGCCTTATTCGAATCCTTTTTTAAAATCTTTTTTTATTTATAGCGAGGAACGTGTTTAATTCGTAACATTAGAAAATCCGCAAATAGTGATTTTTTTTCGCAAATAGTGATTTTTTTAAAAGACTTATTTATTTATTTGTTTATTTGACAGCGAGAGATCACAAGCAGGCAGAGAGGCAGGTAGAGACAGAGGAAGGGAAGCAGGCTCCCTGCCGAGCAGAGAGCCCCATGCAGGGCTTGAACCCAGGACCCTGGGATCATGATCCGAGCCGAAGGCAGAGGCATTAATCCACTGAGCCACCCAGGCGCCCCTCAAATAGTGATTTTTAAATGAAAGCCCATGGGGGCTGCAAGGAGACAAGTTTAGAGAATATTCCATCTTGGTGGGAAACGGTGGCTCCCAGCGGCTCTCACTGCCCGGGAGCCATCTCTGGGTCTCACCTTCTCTTCTCCATCACCCCGTGGCTCCCCATCTGTTCCAAACTCATGGCGCGAGATGAGATTGGTTGGTACATGCCTGCTGCCCCTGGGGTTCAGTTGCTTGAGTTCCACTATACATGAGCCTCCCTGCACGTTCCCGCCTTCCTCTGTCCCAGCTCCTTCCAACTCATCTGCTCATGTCTTCCCCTTCCTTCCCTCCCCGCCACTCCAGAGGGCAGCCCCCAGCACTCTGTCCACCCCTTCTCATTTGAGATGAGAGATGGGCCCTCTCTGAGGCTCTTATTCCCATGCTCTCCTCACCTGCACACTCTCTCCCTCCCGGCAGCCCTGTGGCTCCCTCCCTGTGTTTCCCTTCCTCTCATCTCCCAGGTCCGTCCTCTTCAGCCACAGAACACTCCTATTGTCTTCCTCAGCTCTGCTTTCCTTCTCCTCATTCCTAAATCTATTCTATTCCTAAATCTATTCCCTCTCCTAAGTCCCAGACCCACATTTCTTGTCGCCTGCTGGATCTCCCCTCTGTGACGTCCTCCGCTGGCCAGCGTCACATATTCCGTGCCCCAGCGATGGAGCTCACTGGCTTCTCCCGACTCCCCAGGGCAGGGGAGATGAAGGCTTTCCTCCATCCTCCTAGGGTCCCTAAAATTCAACAGACAGAACAGGGGAAAAGCACACAAATTTCCTTAAATTTTAATGTGTACATGGAAACCTTTAGAAGAGAATGAAGAAGTGGCCAGAGCAGGAAGGTTTTATACCTCTTAGACAAAGAAACAATGCATTTGTAAAGAATCAACAAGACAGAGGGGTTTTCTGGGGGTAGTGAAGTAACTAGGAAGATAAGAGTTGGTTTAACGAGATGTGTTTGAACAGATTTTTTTGGCCTCAAATTCCCTGTCTCTGGAGGTAAGAACGTCTTCCTTCCTCCTGGCGCAGGGAGCGAACCTTAAATAAGAGAGTTTTGTGATCTGTTTCAGCGAAGAAGGATGAGGAGAGAGGTCAGAGTGACCTTCCTGCTTCCACCATTTTTTTTTTTCCCAAGGTTTTCTGGCTTAAGATATTCAATACACCATGGGGCCATGTTTTGGGGTAGGTTGTCCTAAACCCACCAACGACATCTTTTTTCTTATGTTGATGATGTCACCCAGAATCCCAGTTTCATCGCCTGCCTTCCTCACTCCTCATATCTCTCCAGTTGTCAAGTTCTGTAAGAGCAAATGCATATTTCTTACATTCCTCCTCTGTATCCCCAGCAAAAGAGAGCAGCCTTTCCTTAACTCGACACCTTAACCTGACCCCAACTTCCCCCAAACTCCAGAGCATTATTTTCCTTCTCTGATACACAATTCTGTGGTGTTTCGTATTGATTTAGTTCTCTGTGTTTCTCCCACCCTATGGATCACAAGCTCCTTCCAGGCCTGAGCTTTCTTTCTTTCTTTCTTTCTTTTTTTTTTTTTTTTAAGATTTTATTTATTTATTTGACAGATGGAGATCCCAGAGAAGTAGGCAGAGAGAGGAGGAAGCAGGCTCCCTGCTGAGCAGAGAGCCCGATGCGGGGCTCGATCCCAGGACCTGGGATCATGACCCGAGCTGAAGGCAGAGGCTTTAACCAACTGAGCCACCCAGGCACCCCCAGGCCTGAGCTTTCTTACTCACTTGTACCTCTGCCAGTATGGCACCTCTCACAGAGGCAGATGGTCTGTTTATATACTTGGTGGATTAACTTGAATCCCAGCCCCCAAATGCAGGGCATTGACTTTGGTTAAAGTGGTGCCTGCTATCGTCTGTGGTCTGGGGTACCCCACTAGTCCTGACTCCCAGTCTCAGGAGAGGTCTGAGGAGCAGGAAGGTGCTACTTAGGTTCCGGGCATTGTAAGAAATGGAGACTTACTCAAGTCATCTCAAGAGAAGAAGAGATTTATCTTCAGGATGTCCATGACCTGGACCACAATGTGGTCTAGAACAGAGGGAGCTGGCACTACGTTCTTTCCCACAAGTGACCTAGTTGTCTTGTCTTACTGTGTTTTTACATCTTTGGGTGTATGTTTTCCATTCTCTGATTCTGACTCCTAATTTCTGTTCCAATGTAACTCTGGCTCATACTAGATTATCACAGCTTCTCTGATTTCTCCTTACATCATATACCTCTGTCTTAGCTTTATTGCTATTAGTATTTATGCACATCTCTTTTATACAAGACATATACACCCTTCACTTGGCATTTCTTGGTTCAAACGCCTTAGAGAGTTGGATAGGGATGGCTTACCTTTTGGGTCGGCTGTCCTTGATCAGATGTCCACCCCGTTGATTCCAATCAGCTCTTCCAGTGCTAGAAAAGTGAGAAGGGTGGGTCATTAAGGTCCAAATACACTGCTTACAGGCGACCCATAACACCGCTATCTTCTCCCGGGATAGCACAGAGTGTGTGGCAGGCTTCTGAGGCTGGGTCTGTGTGGTTTAGGGATGCCATCCAGTGCTATCTCCAGCTGCTGCAGGAGGAATGAGAAGCTAAATATAGGAAGGGTCAGAAAGAAGAGCTTCCTGGTTGTCCAGGACCTCAGCCCTGTTACATCACCTGCTCCCAACATATTCCCTCACCAGACATAGAGAGCGCTTCCTGGCCTGAGATGCACGAGGGTACCCAGGCTAGAAGGAAACCCACAGACAAAGCAGTCCTCCCGCTGATGTGAGGAAATGCTGCGAATTACAAGTGAGAACATCGATCTTCACTAGGAAGATCACAAGGAGAGAAAAAGGAGATAAACCCAACAGAGAACTTGATACTCAGCCAATTCAGGGGATGAAATAAGCCAGGCCCTCAGGATGCTGGAATGAGAATCTAATAAAATGGCAATTGATGTAATCAAGGGTAACTGCAGGTTTAGATGTGAGAATGAATTTAAAAGGATTGAGTATTGATTCCCCAACACTGGTACAGGGTTGACCAACAAAGAGGACACATCCTAGCCATTCGGTTTGCAGCTCGAAGTGAATTTCATAAATTCCCAATGGATTTGTCTTCTCGGCACTGTAGGAATTTTTCTCTTGCTGCGTATATGAAGATGTTGTAAAAGAAAAAAGACGGCGTCACCACAGATCAACCTTTGTTCTATATTTAGAAGCTACTATAAATTCCTTTTTATACCTTTTTTCTTTTCCTCCATTCCTTTTTCCTTTCTTCCTCCAGTATTTATGCACATCTCTTTTATACGACACATGGTATGCCCAAATAGAGTTGTTGTTTTGGGTTTTTTTTTTTCCCTTGACAGCATGAGAAAAACAAAAAACAATACAAACAATGGACAGAATGCTTACCCTGTGACAGAAACTGTTCTCTGAGCCTCACACATATCAATTAATCCTCTCAATAGCCTTAAAAGGTAGGTACTAATATTATCCTCCCTGGTAAAATGTGGAAACTGAGGCACATGTGGTTCAATAGTTTTCCAGAGATCACAGTCAGAAGGTTGGAAAACAAAGCATTTGGCCTGGTTGCTAGAAGATGACGGACAATGTTAGTGGATCACTCGAGCTGTCTCAGGATGTGGCAAGAGAGAAACTCAGTGAGCGAGGGTGGGGGCAAAAGAAAAGGAAGAGTCTGCTTGTCAGGTCGCAGGTGACGCCCTGTCCCCCAGGATAGGGGGGAATGTTTGAGGGGAAAAGAAGGACGGTGGGATAGTCTCCCACAAATGCAGCCTTAATCATTAATGTGGAGGCAGTCACTGGGGAAAGTACTAGAATGGATGTCCTGAATTTCAACCCTGTCTTTACCACTTCCTACCTGTGTCACCTTGCTCAAGTCTTTGACCCTTCCTTTCTGTAGTTTTGATCAACGGACGAGGGATTGTTTTATAATGTGAAGGACCATTCAAATATTTGATATGAAACAGCCATGGCCAGGAGGGACATATTTTGAGCAAAGGTAATTTCCATGGCAATGGCCAGCCCTTGTTCTGTAGTGGATCTTGTCCTTAACCAGATCATGTTCCCTGATCTGTCCCTTCAGGAAAGCTGAGTCCCAACCAGAATGTGGGGTGTAGAGGAGCTGCTCTGAAGAACATGCAAGAAGAGAACAACCAATGGCTTTTCTCAGCAGAATTTGCTCCAAGAACGTTACTCTCTTCCTCAGACTAGCAACTTCTAGCCCTTCACAAGAAATTAAGACAAGTCGGCTTGTGGCAAGGTAAAAGAAGCCACATATTGTAAGATCCTATATGTATGAAATGTCCAGAATAGGAAAATCCAGAGACAGAAAACAGATTAGCATTTGGGGAAGAGGATGGGGTTGCTGAGGGCGGAGGGGCAAATGGGGAGTGGGTGCTCAAGGGTATGGGGTTTCTTTCTGAGGTGATAAAAATGTTCTGGAATTAGATAGTGATGATGACACAAGCTTGTGAATATACTAAAAACCACTGAATAGTACACTTGAAAAGGGTGGGTTTTGTGGTATATGAATTAAATCCCAATTGAAAAAAGAATATGAAGGGAGGAAGCTCCCAGCAAGGTTCCCATTGCCAGGGAAGACTTCCTCTTTGCTGAAGTCTCTTTGAGTGGAAGGGAAGCCATAGGGACCCAGGGGTTCAGAGAAAGTAGCCCACTGAGGGGCCTGACTGGGGCCCATCCTGAGAGCAGAGCAGATCTCATAGACAGCAACCCCCCCAACAGCCAGACTGAGGAGAGAGAGGCCAATGGGCCCCCGGGCTATTCCTCAATGGGCACCAGTCCCCAGAAGAAGCAACGTCAACTACCACAGAGGGGACCCAGGTGGAATTTCTGCCTTTAAAAGCGTGCCCCAGGCACTTCAGGATGGTTGCTGGGAGAGGAAGCTATATGACCCAGACTTGGTGCATATTTTGTGGTTTGGTGGGAGGGGGGCACTGTGCTCTACGTCAATGTCAGTCTGAAGTTGAAGAGTTGAAAGGCTCCCTTGACTCTCTGCACTTTCACTTGTGGCTTACCTCAAGCACATGCACACTCTCTCCTCCCTTTGGAGGAGGCCTTGGGAGAATTCTCTCTCTCTCTCTTTTTTTTTTTAAAGAAAATACAGCAAGTATTCATCTTGGTCTACAAGACCAAGGCATAGGCGCGCATGTGTGTGCGTGCACACACACACACGGAGACAGATCACTTTATATATTTTCTTTAAGTCAGCTTAATTCCAACTCTAAGCTCCCATTTGGTGGGCTGGTAGGAAATTCAGTCACTGCTGGCTCTACCAACCACGTGGGCCTGGACAGCATCGGATCTGGGTTTATGTGGTAGCTGGAGTAGGGGAAGAGTCTCCAAAGCTTGGTGAATCAAACTCCAGGCCCCAGTGTTCCCTTGAAGTCTGGTGGCACAGGGCAGGGGTCTTGGACTCGCTTGTCTTCCCTGCTCAGGTCTTCCTAACTCCCCAGGAAGCTGCCCTGGGTTATGTGGGGTTCCCTGCTCTTGCAAGACCCACCATAGCTGGGCTTATACATCAGGTACTAAAGCCCAAGAACTTTTCAAGGGCTTAGAAAAATGTCTGATCTTTGGAAGAATGTCCATGGGCTCCAAAATACTAAAAAAGAGAAGGGCAAAATGGAAATAAAATATTTTACGTTCACAAAAATCTATTACCTTCTTCATTCATTGTTAAACTTAATATTCATGAACATTTCACTTTAATTGAAAACAGCTTATTAGGGGTGCCTGGGTGGCTCAGTGGGTTAAGCATCTGCCTTTGGCTCGGGTCATGATCTCAGGGTCCTGGGATGGAGCCCCACATCAGGATCCTGGATCAGTGGGGAGCCTACTTCTTCCTCTCCCTCTGCCCCTCCCCCAACTCATGCACTCACTCTCTCTCAAATAAATAAAATCTTAAAAAAAAAAACAAAACAGCTTTTTAGTTAGCTTCCCTCACTTTGGAAGAATTTCTGAGTACAGTAATGTTTGCTAAGTCACCCTTGGTCAGGAAATAAGTTAACAGCACCAGGGAATAACTCAGGAATAACCAAGAAGTGGCATTCACATTATGCTAGGTTTCTTAAAGCAGGGCTTCTCTAATGTCAATGTGCCTGAGAGTCTAGTTAAAATGCAATTCTGGGGCACCTGGGTGGCTCAGTTGGTTAAACATCTGTCTTCGGCTCAGGTCATGATCCCGGGGTCCTGCGAGTGAATCCCTCACCGGGCTCCTTGCTCACCGGGGAGCCTGCTTCTCCCTCTGCCTCTGTCTGCTGTTCCCTCTGTTTGTGCTCTCTCTCTCTCTCTTACAAATAAATAAATAAAATCTTAAAAAACTAAAATGTAGTTTCAATTCAGAAGGTCTAGGATGGGACTAAAATTGGGTTTTTCTAGAAAAGCTCCCATGTGGGGTAATGATATTAAGGGCTTGCAAACCACATTTTGTGCGCAAAGCTCAAAAGGCACTTTCATGGATTGCCTCTTCAAGAACTTCCAATACCCTCTGCTGACCTCAGGGTTAAGTCCCAAGTCCTTTGCCTCCATCAAGTATTGATAGGCAGAGACCGGCCTCTTTCTCCCACTGGGTCCCACTGAATTTCTGTGCAGGCGACGCTTATTCCCGTCCTTGGAAATAGCCTTTGCTAGGGCTATTTCTCTGCCTATAATGCCCTCCCTTGAGATCTCTGCTAAGCAAGATCTTTTTTTACCCTTTCGCATCCCACTCAAAGGCTGCTTCCTCCGTGAAATTTGTCCCAAACTTGCCAGCCAGTATTGTTTCCTTCCTCCCCTGAATTCAGTTTTTATAATCCTCGGTTTGGCTCTGGTTATGTGCTCTCTCCTGTTATTAGCTAACTCTTTTGAAGATGTCTGTCTTCCTTCTCCGACGAGGCTGTAAGGGCCTGGCGGACGTTCCCACTTTTTCTGCAGTCTAGACTTGGCTCTGCCACTAATTAGCCACATGATCTTGGAAAAAAAAAAAAATCACTTTATTTCTCTGGGCCTCGGGTCCCTCATTTGTAAAACGAGGAGTAAAACTAACTCAGAGACTGCTGAAAGCCTGTCTGCCTCAGACATTCCTTGGTTCCATATGGTTCTGACTGCTTTACGTTGCCTAGGACGTGGTTGACATCCAAGAACACACCTAGTGGATTTAATTAAATTGAAATTTTAAGCAACGAAAGGCTATATGTCCCCAGAGAGGTCGTGGATAAATGGCCCCAGGGCAATGCAACAAATCATGGTCGTAGGGGAGATTCCTTCTTCCTGTGCCTCCCCCACTTCTGGGAGGCCTCTCCTCTCTGTCTGGAATTTGCCATCTCTCTCAGCGCTAGGTGCTTCCCTCCTTCCATTCTTTACCAAGACCACAGAGAGAACAAAATACAGTAAGGGATGTGCCTAGGGGCATGAGATGGGGGAGGTGGAGGAGGAGGAGGAGAAGAGCAGAACATGAGGTCATAATCTGGAGGGACCAGACTTTTCAGAAATCATCTGTCACAGCAACCTAGCCACCAGAAGATGTAAATAAATTAAGATGGTAATTCCATCTCAGATTTGTGGTGCTGTGAGCAGCCCTTCTAAGCTCGGCTCTCACGGTGTGTGATGTCACCCACATGCCTTGATGGAATTAGAGCCCTAATTTATTTATGGTTGGGGATATGCTATTCCTTATGGCATTGCAATTGTCTTTATTTTATAGGCTGCTTGAAGCAATTTAATATGGTTGGGTCCCGCAGAGGATGCATACCAACAGAAACTCAACAAGTGAGAGCTGGCTGGCTAGAGACATCGAAGTCCCGGCTCCTCGCCGACAGCCCGCAGCCCGGAGCCATGGAGGGCCTGCCAGAAAATGAGGCTTCAAATTTTTCATCTTCCTTGGGTGCATCTCCCTCAGGAAGCAGGAATCTCTTCGGTGTGAGAATCAGAAGCAGTCACAGTAGGGGTATTCTTCTCAGAGACCGACCTATGCCACTGTGGAAACAAAGTCCCCACGGGATCAAACAGGGTCAGAGTTTAAGAGAACAACTGCTCCACACTTGGAGAGGAAGCAGACTTGGTTTAATCTACTCCACACCAGGTATGGGGCCGTCTAGACCATTGAACAGTGTGGAATAGCGTAAGCGCTTGGAGTCAGAATCCCCGGATGCAAGTCTTGGCTTTGACGCTATCTGTGTTGTCCTGGATGAATCACTTAACTAAATCTCAGTCCTTACAGGTGAAATGGAATTATTATTTTCTGCCTCAAAAGATTGCTGAGATGACCAAATGCCAATGTAGGCAATAGGCTTGCATAGATCGTAGACGAGTGTTGCATTGATGGCAACTCCAACTTGAGGAGTGACCTCATTTGTGGCACAATCTCTCCTCTGGGAGCTCTTGAACTTTCAAGGGATCCATATCTAAGGACAAAAATGCACCTAATAATATCCTGCATCCCCCACCCTCTGACCAACAGTTTCACGTATCCTGACTGAGTCTTCTCTTGGTGGAGTACCAGGCATCAGACTTCCCCAGGCTATAATGCTGTCAGGCTTTAGATTCTCATGGGCCAGGGGTTCCTTCTTTCTTCAAACTTCTTCTCTCATTCTTCTATAGGAGTGATACATAGGCTTTATTTACTTGATGGTTTTATACATTGATTTGTTCTCTTGAGTGTATTGTAAACACTCACTATGTCATGGAGCAAAATATTTCTTCTTTTTAGGTTCCAAGTTTCTACAATGTTCTGAAGTCTCACTTGAGGAGGAAACAGCTAGGTAGAAAAAGGAACAGTAGTTTACAGCTATATAACTTAGGTAAGTATTTTTATAGTATTTAAATTCAAATTATATATTTTTTATAGTATTCAAATTCCTGTGGAACATAGCTATATCTATGTAAAGAAATAGTTTAGTGATGGACGGGCGGATGGAAGGAAGGAGAAGGAATGAAGGAATTTTATTCAACTGTGTGTCTGAGCACATACGGTAGTTTCTTTCTTTCTGTTTTTTTAAAAAGATTTTATTCATTTATTTGAAAGAGTGAGAGAGCGAGAGAGAGCATGAGCAGGAGTCAGGGAGAGGGAGAAATAGACTCCCCACTGATCAGGGAGCCCCACACAGTGCTTGATCCCAGGATCCTGAGATCATGACCTGAGCTGAAGGCAGACACTTAACCGACTGAGCTACCCGGGAGCCCCTGTAGTTTCTTTAACCTTTGAAATGAGGAGTTTTGACCAAATGTTTCTGGCAGTTATGTTCAGTAAGTCATATCTTATAAATCTATAGTTTATTCCATCATTGGTGAATACACAACATAGAGTTCACTGCCCAAGCAGACACTATTAATTAACCACAGTGCCATTCTTCTGTGCTCTGAACAATACCTTCCCAAATGATGTCACCACATGAGATGAAATGCACTAGCCTCCTGGGTTTACTCATTCAATCATCAAGCTGTTGTTGAATAACCTTCATTTATTTCTACTTAAAATTTTTTATTTTCCCACTTTCCCTATCCCTTAGCTCCCTCAGTGACCATTGTCATGAGAAAAATTCTATAAGGAAAATGCAATGGATAAAATGATTTTTGGCTGAAGCCGTGAGGAGTAACATCATGGAGAAGGTATCCCTTGAAAAATTATTAAAGCAAAACACTAATAACCACTACCATTTAGCAGAGGGTCTGTTCTGTGACAAGCATTGAGTCTGTCCTTGATCTTATCAATCCTAACAATACTTCAAGTTACTTGTTATTTCAACAATCTTACAGGTGAGGAAACTGAGGGTCAGAGAACTTAAATCACTTGCCCAGGAAGACCCAGAATTCAAGTGCCAGAGCTAGGATTCACCTTTGAAATCCATGGTTTGTAGGATTTTCATAGATAGAAATAGAGAAGACAGAGGAGGTCGCTATCAGCATCCCCCACCGTGAAAATATTTAGGTATAAATCTAACAAAGAATGTACAAGAAAACTACAAAACTCTGATGAAAGCCATCAAAGAAAGGTATCAAAGATGTCAAACCATGATGAGAGATACCTCCATCAAATAAATGGAGAGAGATTCCATGTCCATAGGAAAACACAACGGGCAACATCCCAGTTCTTCCCAACTTCATCTATAGATTTAATGCAGTCTTAATCAAAATCCCACCAAGTCATTTTGTACTTATCTACAAACTAAGTTTATATGCAGAGGCAAAAGACCCAGACTAGCCTGCACAATATTGAAAGAGATCAAAATTGAAGACTGACACTACCTGATGCCAAAACTTACTATACGGCTACAGTAACTGAGACAATGGGGTCTTGGTGAAACAGATCAATGAAGCAGAAATAGACCTACATAAAAATAGTCAACTGATCTTTGACAAAAAAGCAAAGGCAATATAATAGAGCAAAGAGAGAAAAACCAATGGTGTTGGAACAACTGGATGTCTACGTGGAAAAAAATTAATCTAGACACAGACCTTATACCTTCCATAGGTAGAAAATAGAGGGGAGGGCCCAGAAGAGGGCCCCAGGAAAAAGGAGTTGGATAACTGTTTAAAACATACTGAAGCTAATATGCAGACGGGACCTGCATAATGAGATCAGTGTAAGATGAGCACACAAGGCAAACCGGCTCATTTGAAAGCAGACCCATGCATCTCAGAGCAGAGAGGGCTGCCTAAGGTCACTGAGCACTTACTTGGCCAAGGGAAAGAAGCAATGAATCCATAGGGAAACTTCTGCAGACAGGAGATTCTTGTGCTTCAATTCCTATAATCTTGCTATAGAAGGGGGCGGGCCTCAGTGCTAGGTTCATGTGCTGTGTCCTTGGGAGTGCTTGGAGGACCAGCAATGTCTGGAAGAGCAGGTTTCACGATGGGAAGAAGGGACCCTCTGCTTCATGGTTCATCGTAGAAAATACAGAGTGCAGAGCGGGTGGTGGTATTTCAGTTTTAGTAATGTCATTCTCCGATCTCTGTGTTGGAGAGAGAGGGATGGGTCATGCAAGGGTCCCTGTAAAGTCCAGCTACCAAGAGGAGCAAGGGTGAGTTGGGGATGACTAGGACAGGCTGAGCCAAGTCAGTGGTGGTATGGATTGTGTTCTGGAACAGAATTTCTGGAGGCAGCTGAGAACGTAGGATGGGGGTGGGGGGGGGAGGAATGGCAGTGCGAGACTTTGAGTGGGAACTGGCTGAGGAGGACATCCCTGTTATGTCTTCTTCCAGTAGTCTGAGCAGTTAGGGAGTACTGGGAGGAGGGACTGGAGAAGTTGGAGGCCAGTTCTAAACCCAATGTTAACAGAATTTCAGGGCCTCTGGGTGAGGGGACAGAGTGAAGGGAAGGTTCACAAATGGCTTGCCACTTTGGGCATGGTACCCTTCTTTGGGGTAGACGTGATGGCTGGTGACCTTCTTTGGGGTAGCTGAGGGTAGATAGGCTTATGTCACAATGAGAAGACTTGAGAGGATACTCAGTGAACGTGCATTCTCACATGCAGGGTGTTCTCTCAATCCCTTCCCATCCCTGGGCTTCAGTTTCTTTGTTTTTGTTTGTTTGTTTCTGTTTTTAAAAGTAGGTTGCAGGCTAGGTGGGGCTTGAACTCATGACCCTGATAACAAGACCTGAGCTGAGACCAAGAGTCAGGTGCTCAACCAACTAGCCACCCAGGTGCCCCGAGTTGCCTCATTTTTAATTGAGACTCTTGGAGTAGATGACTCCTTATCGTGCCTTCCAGCTATAAACCTGGTTCTTCGATGAGAAGACTCTGAAAACCCTGGCCTTCAAGGAACTTAGGGTCTAACTAAGGTGGGGCAGACGGAGTGTGCCAGTGTGAAAGGAGCCGCCTGGCAAAGGTGGAGAGGAGGGGTGGGCTCAGGCAGCCAGGCAGTGCTCGGGGTAGCTCAGAGCCGGGGGCTTGGGGCCAGGACTGAGCTAACCCAAAAGCCTCTGACTGGCTTGCGGATCAGGAACTGGTTGTGGGTGAGAATGCTTCCCATTCTCCCCATTCTCCCAGTGGGACAACCGGCCAAGGTCAGGAGCTGCCATCTCAGACCCTGTTCTTTCTCGGCTTGGTGGCTCCCCTGCCTCTTTGGGCCACGGAAATGCTAACCTGAAGGCCCTGAGAGGCAGCTCAGCCCGCATCTTGAACTCATTTTCCTGCACGAGGGGGTCTGGTTTTATGTCACAGTCCAAGGCACGTGTTTACTCAGCTTCTCGGCTCCCCAGCCCAAGGAAAGATAACTGAACTTGATGGATAACCACTAATTGGATCATTACCTTCATTTCGAAATGATTGCCCCTAGCCACTGGGGGCATTAGTGCCAAGGGGGGGCCAGGGCATGGGGCCCAATCCGGCCCACAGCAGGCTGTGGAGCAGAGGACAGCTCCATCAGCTCAGACCCCAGCAGGACCGTAACCTCGAAAGGGCTCACAGCTGTGCTCCTGCCAAACTATAACCTCCAACCATCCTCTTCCACACATCCTCCCAGACTCCTTGTGCCCAGCCGCTCAGGGTGAACCTTACTCCCACGGACGCCTCCCCTAGAGTGGGCTCCTGTCATTGTTCCTAGTGCTCCCAGGGAGCACCCATTCCCTCCACCCCACCTCTCTACCTTTCTGAGCAGCCCCTGCCCCCCACCCCAGTTCTTCCTGCCTACAACTTACCTCCCCAGATGGAGAGCAGAGTCCTTGAAGGCAGGTCAGCCCCTCTTCTCTCAGGCAGCCCTGGTGCTGCTGACATGGCGCTGGGCACCCAGTGGTGGCTCGTTGGCTGACAGATGTGATGGGGCAGGAGGGATGGGCCAGAAGGGAGGGCAATTGATTCCCACTGAGGAACGAGGGCGGCAGGCCCAGGCTGAGGGTAACATGCCTCGATGGTGTGGGTAGAAGGGTCAGTAGCTCTGAGGGCACCCCACCCCTCTGCCCTGGTGGCTCCAACTTGAGAGCCAGGGTTTAAAAAAAAAAAACAAAAAACAAACAGTTTACAGAAGTAATCCCTCTGAGAATGATGAAATAAATCACCACAACTCCTGAGATGAGATACGACAGCCGTTAAAACGGCTTTGAAAAATCTGTAATGCCATAGGGAAATGTTCATACTAAATGAGTGAAGAAAGCCCGACCAGGTTACAAAAGATAATGTACAAGATGATTCCATTGAAAAACTGTTGTTTAGGGGGCACCTGGGTGGCTCAGTCGTTAAGTGTCTGCCTTTGGCTCAGCTCATGATCCCAAGGTGCTGGGATCGAGCCCCGCATCAGGCTCCCTGCATGGTGGGAAGCCTGCTTCTCCCTCTCTCACTCCCCCTGCTTGTGTTCCCTCTCTCGCTGTGTCTCTCTGTCAAATACATAAATAAATTATATATATATATATATATATATATACATATATATATATATATATATATTTCTTTTTTAAAGACCTGTCTTTTTTTTTTTTTTAAGATTTTTATTTATTTATTGAGAGAGAGGTAGTGAGAGAGAACATGAGCGAGGAGAAATCAAAGGGAGAAGCAGACTCCCCATGGAGCTGGGAGCCCGATGCGGGACTCGATCCCAGGACTCAGGGATCATGACCTGAGCCGAAGGCAGTCGTCCAACCAACTGAGCCACCCAGGCGTCCCTTAAAAGACCTGTCTTAAAAAAAAAAAATGTTCCAACATCCATGTAGGAGAATGGTAGTGGATGGGTCCTGGACCCTTCCAATGTGCCCTGCACTGTGCTGTGGGCCTCCTGGGTGCTACCTATCAACCCCGGGAGCTAGGCTCTGTTCTTCTCCCCACTGCCTATGTGGGAACGGAGGTACAGAGGGGAAGTAACTTCCTCAGCTTCCTTTCTGGGAAGCCGTTAGAACTCAGAATCTCTTAGGCTGCCTGGAGGGCCCTCACACAGTGGACTCGGGGCCAGATGACAGCCATGTACTAGGGAGAGAAGCCGGGGGGGAAACAGCTCAGCTGTTTTCCCTGTGTCCCCACAAAAGGGGAGCTGGGGACGGGGAGGTGGACAGTGGCTGCCTGGAAGGAAGAAGGGCTTTCTGATAGGTACTGGGCAGGGAGGAAGCCTGTGGAACCGGCTTCCTTGGACACTGGAGAGGGGACTTCATGCTGGAATGACCTCAGACACCTCGAATCCTCCATGAGGAGGGTCAGCCTGAGAATGGAATCTAGGGCAGTCTCTTGTCAGGTGACTGGGCAGAGAATCCAGGATCTTGGGAGCTGCTCTTTTGCCCTTATTATGGACTGAATGTTTGTGTGTCTCCCCCACCTGCCGAGTTAATATGTTCAAACCTTCCCCATCAAATGGGATGGTATTAGGGGATAAGGCCTTGGGGAGGGGATTAGAACTCACTGAGGCCCTGAGGTCAAGGACCTCATGGTGGGATTGGTGTCCTTCTTCAAGTCATGAGAGAGCTTGCTTTCTCCTTCACCTTCTCTGCTTTATGAGGAGACAAGAAAACAGCTGCCTGCATTCCAGAAGAGGGCTCTCTCCAAGAACCCCGCCATGCCGGCCTCCGCATCTTAGACCTCCAGCTTCCATGACTGTGAGGAAGAAATTTCTGTTGCTAAAGCCACCTGGTCTCTGGCATTTTGTCACCCACAGCAGCTGCAGCTGCCTGAGGTCCCCCTTGGGGCAGTCCCCCGTGTCCAGGCCCTCTTGCAGATTTCCCTCCGAGAGTACAGACCATGGCCTCTCCTCCTTGCTCTCTCTGTCACTGAAGCATGCATGAGCTCTGCAGACTCAAGGCCCTGGAGCCCAAGATCCAGTTTTCCAATATTCCCTACACAGGGTACCAGGGTGAGCATGGGCGGTGGAACTGAACCTTCTGGAGAAAGGCCATGGTCAGGAACAGTGTCATCCTGCAGAGGAAGGCTGGAGGTGGGGAGACGGCATCTCTTCTTGCTTTCTGGGGTCTCCTGAGCGATTGTGTAAATCTGGACAACTCGGGCCTCGGAGGTCTGAGCCATGTGTGAGTGGGGTAGGTGGGGGGATGCGTCACCTGACTGAGATCTTAAGAGTCCACTTAGTTTTCCAGTGTCCTGACCTTTGGAAAGGACACTGGGCTGGGAAATTCAAGCTGACTTCGCCTCGTTATTTCGGAGTGGCCACTGGTGTGGATTATGGTGATTTGCTCATCAGTCAACTCTCTTTATGGCCTGTTAATCGTGCGGGCAGCCTTGTGCACGCGGGCCTGAGTGGGTACATGTGGATGTGGGTGGGTGTGTGTTTGAGGGGCGAGCCACAAAGAGAAGGCATGGCCCTGCTGTGGGACTCAGACGGACCCAGGGGGAAACCGTTCTCAGTGAATCCAGCAGTCTGGACGCTGCTCTGCCTGGAGCCAAGGGAGATGGGGCTTGTCTGCTGGAAGAGCGGAGCACGAAGGCTTTGGACTGAAAAATCTCCAGGTCTAGCTCGCTTTTACCCTGTGTCTTAAAAAGAGGCCTTCTTTTGCATGCTCTCAGGTGTGGAAGGGTTTGCTGTGAGAACTTCTATGCCTGCTGGAGCCCTGAGCACCTGCCCCTCACCCAGCCGCGTCTCCTTCTCCAGCCCTCTTCTCTGCTTCTGTCTTCCCACTCCTCCTCATTTCATCCTATGAGGAAGACATCTCCCTTATCGGGACCTGTAAGCAGCTTTGTTTTTCTTCCTGAGGGGAGGGCTTAAGGCAATAGTGCGCAGGGTCTCAGGGAGAGGGGGAGTCAGGGATGGCCCCAGAGCTCCATGCCTAGGTGGCTGTGGGTGCTGTGGGCACTGTGGGCATGGGTAAGGGGGGGTGAGGTGAGGAGAAGGAGGAGTGATGTGCAGAGGAAGGTGAGTCAGTGTTTGCCCAGCCTGACTTTTGGCAAATTTCAATAGAACGGGTGGCAGTAAAAACCACAGTCCAAGTTCCCAGGATGCTTGACCTTTGTCACCCACCCTGGCACATCTGTCTGCACAGGTGGGTATGTGGTCTGACATCTGACTCATTCTCTATGCTTTCATGCCCCATCCTTCACAGAAATCTGACCTCCTCCGCTGGACTTCTCTGGTTATTTTCTACTGGGCTCTGCGGGAAGCATCAGAATGTGAACGTACTCTGGGCTGTCTCGCCGGGCTGTGCTGAAAGCAGCAGAGTGAAGCTCTGGGGCCTGGCCTAGCCTCAGTTCTCTCTTCCCACTGAACACTCGCCCCCAGGTGTACATAGGACTTGTCTGGAATGCCCCCGCCAGACCGGGGCTGATTCTGATGCATTCAATTGTGAGCCAGTGCTGGGCAGCACCACTTTCCAGTCGCCAGGCTGGACGCAGCCTTCTGGTGCTCTCAGCAATGCACTCAGGTCTGCCTTCCTCTGTTACAACCAAGAGAGGAACAAAACATCAGATCCAGGGGCGCCTGGGTGGCTCAGTGGGTTAAGCCTCTGCCTTCGGCTCAGGTCATGATCCCGGGGTCCTGGGATCGAGCCCCACATCAAGCTCTCTGCTCAGCAGGGAGCCTGCTTCCTCCTTTCTCTGCCTATTTTTGATCTCCGTCTGTCAAATAAATAAATAAAATCTTAAAAACAAAAACAAAAAACAAACATCATATCCGGAGCAGCAGGCCCACGGAAACAACCCGCAGAACTCTGTAGCTGATTCCACTGGGCCCATTGCCTCCTTGCTAGCCCAAGGCTGCAAGCTGCCCTCAAACAGGGGTTAGGGGGAGGCAGGATGCGGGGCGCGGGAGCGGGGAAAAGAGAGGACAAAAGTTCTTTCTATTTTGGGCTTAACACCTGGGACTGCAGACAATGCCAAGTGGATGGAGAAGATTTAGGAGTCATTTTGTAGGAAGCCAGTGTGTAATAAGCTTTAGATCAATGATTCAATATGCTGGAAGTCCTTGCCCACCGCCCGAGAGAAGCTTCCTAGTACACTGTAACCTGCGTCTTCCCCCTGAAACATCTTAGCTCCATGAAGCAATAAAACAGTCTGGCCTAAGTTACCGAACTTCTTTGAAGTCCTGGAGAGGCCCATAAATAAGGCAGGTACTTTGGAAGGGGGCATTCATTTGGACGGGTCCCCATACAACTTTCTGAGAGCTGCCTTGATTTGTAGCTGCCTCTAAGTCAATTTCCTGGAGTTCGTAAATCTTCATTCGAGCAAAACCAACATGCCATCAATATTTATTTGATGCATTTCTTACCACTCCATAGGAAAGGAAGGAAAACAACAACAACAACAACACGTCAGCATTCTCACCCGCCACCCTGGAGCACGCCAGCGATGCGGCCGTTCCCGGGTCCTCCCAGACCATCTCATCCTGAGCCATAAACGCCAGTAACAAATGTACCATTTCATGGTCCGCAAGAGTGGTAACTGTCACTGGAGAAATAAAACTGAGTTATTGTTTCCAGTTTCAAAAGAACAGCAACAAGTATTAAAAAAAAAAAAAAAAAGCCCGTATGTGATCCTGTCCTCTTCCCCTCAGACACCTGCAAACATCTAATGTTTCACTGAACCCTGCCACATAAATGCATAGCTTCACTCACTAATCCATATGGCTCCAGAGACCACGGTTACATGAGAACTTAAACTGATGGGGCCAGGCAGCCCAGGGCAGCTTAATCTTTTTTAATTCAAATCGACTGAGTCCCATGTGGCCCGGAGATGATACTCTATATGCTGCAATCAGACTGACCTAGACTTCTCGTGCTCTAAATGATTAATGAAACTGCCTCGAGTTTGTTTCTATGGTGATTGGAAACCCGACCCGGACAGAGGAATCTGCCATTCACAGCGAACGGAACCGAAAGGGGCGGGGGGCACGGGGGACCCTGGCCACTGGTGGGGAAGAGAAGATGCCCGAATGTTTCACAGTCCCCTCCCTGGGCCTGCCACTGGGCTCGGAGAGTGCAGTGAGGAAGAAAATGGCCCCATTTTCGGGGAGTTTTAACTCAACTGAACTGCAGAATTATGTACCCCTCAAAGAATTTAGGAATTCTTAAGTATTCCAAAGGCAAATGAGTGAAAAGTTGAAGAGTTGAGGGAAGATAGCATTTACCTCAACTTTGGTTTCCTAAAATAAATACATGAATCAAGACCATGAAATAAAACCATGAACTCTTCTCTCTTTTTTTTTAGATTTATTTATCCATTTGAGGGGTGGTAGGAACAGAGAGAGGGAGAGAGAGAGAGAGAGAATCTCAAGCAGACTCCCTGTTGGACATGAAGCCTGATGCGGGGCTCGATCCCCTGACCCCGAGACCATGACTGGAGCTGAAATCAAGAGTCTGTTGCCCAGCTGACTGAGCCCCCTAGGGGCCCCAAATCATGAAATCTTTTTATTCTTTTCAGTGTTTTTGCCTGTGAGAGTGTTGTAAAGCCAGCTGAGCAGCCCACCTCACCTGTGTATCCTCTGGTCATGCTGTTTTCCGTCTTCATTTGAAATAGGTCATAATATAAGCTTCATGCGGCGAGACTTTGCTGTCAGAACTGGCAGAGACAGGCAGGATGAGACTTTGAGGGAACTGGATGCTGCTGAAGGAGAAGTGGTGGGTCTGAATGTCCGTACCAAAGGTCCCCTGCTGCCATCCGCCCGGAAGGGCATTTTGGCCCTGCTTCAGCATGAAGTCCATCCTAGCTTTCCCACGAGAGCCCCAAACCCTGCTCATGTGCCCCAGCTTCATGACATCTTGCGCTTTTGGAGAGGTCACATGGGAATACCAAACAACACACCTTGCCATTTAAAAATCCAATGTTGAAATGCAGTGTGGCCATTGAGTGAGAAATAATGAGTATGAAAGTTGGTGGGGACATCATGCCCTTCTTTCTTTCTTCCCCTACTTCCCACCTACCTTTCTCCTCATGGTCCCCGGACACCAACTTAAACAGTCCCCTCCTGTAAACCTTTGATGCCCCACGTTCCCTGGCTGTTTTCCCGAATCTTCCTATTTTCTGCCATTGCTTTGCAGTTCCCTCCATTAACCCCATCTGTTGAGACCACCCTCTTTGTTGAAACCATCCCAAGCCCCAGTTCAAAAGCCATCCCAGCACATGGGCACCCTACTTCCTCAGTCGCAGGGGCTCCCTCCTTCATGCTGTGCCTTCCAGAATAGTGGTCCCAGGCTCTGCCTTGCATTTTGGGACATCTTGTTCCTGGCCGGAAAGCTTTGGTGCATAGTGTGTGTTCAATCCATGTTTGTTTAATTGAATTTCATCTTCTAAACTTACCTCTTGATCCCTGCTTCCGCTAACCACTAGCTGGGAAATTCACCCAGCCACCATGTCTCTCGCCCCCCTCATGGTCCCCATTAGCTACTCCCGGATCACCAAAGGCTTTGGGGCTTTGGGGCTCTGCAAACACCCAGGAATGCTTCTGCGAAAGTAACCAGTAACTGCTTAGATTGGTTCTGAGTCACTCTTAGGACAAGAAGCTGGAGCTGAAGTTTCTCCAAATGAAAACCTTCCCTATTGTAGGCCTGAGCCTGGTCCCACCCAGGCCGAGTGCTGTTTGAAGGTCTGTCTACCCCCTTCTGATGGTGACTCAGCCATGCTGGGGTGCACCTGTCTGGCAGTGCCCTCTTTCTGTCCTTGGCAGGGGGAGGAGAATCTGAGTGAGAATGGGCCTCGGCCATCCTCTTGCCCATGCAATTTGATGTTTTCACAGACAACCTGCTGGAGAGCAAGCCCTTGGCCTTATCTGACTCCCCTATGCGGGGGTGGGGTGGGTGGGTATCAAGTGTGTCTGTTTTGTTCTCTCAAGACACAGGCGGCAACACTTGGGCACGGGGTCCTGGTGAGAAGGGAGTGGTGGGTATCCTGATGCCCAGGAACAGATATTTGGGTGAACAGAGACAGGTGACTGCTTCTCCTGGCAAGTGAGAAACCAACCTGAATGAGTTATGTCCCGAGCCTCGCCTCCATTTCAGCAGATTGGAGATCCCACCCCAGATCTGTCCCCTGGAGTGCCCCAGCACAAAGCTCACAAAACACTGCTCTGCCATTTGTCCCTGCCTCTGCTTCATTTGTTAAATGAATGAGCTCTTAATCCCAGAGTCTATAGCACTTTGCAAGGGGTAAAGAAGACCTCTTCCCTGTTCCTCTTACCTCCCCTTGCCCATCGCCCTGTCTAACCAAAATGCTACTTGTTAGGGCTATGCCTATTTTTAAACCACACTTTATTTGGAAGGGTCCAGAAAAGCTCCATTGCCTCTCTTCAGAAGGCTCTTGCCTCGATGCTCCAAGCACACGGCCAGAGCCAGGCAGATGGGGTGGCCGGCCAGGCAGGAGAACCTGGGGACCGCGTCAGCCCCGGGGTGAGGAATGTGAGACGCGCAGGAGACGTGGCAAGAGGGAAGTGAAGCCATGAATATTTAGTTGAGGGAGAGAGTGGAATTCAACCCGACACCGATACATGGGAGGATTGGACTGATAGCAAAATCTAAAATTAGAAGCAGTCTGTCTTGGGAGTTCAGAGCGCTGGCTCTAGAGGCAAGCTGGATTTAAAACTGAATCTCCCACTTACCAGCGGAGTGACCTTGGGCAAGTGACTTAACCTCTCTGTTGCCCCAGCTTCCTTAATCTGCAAAGTGGAGATGATAAAGTATTTCCTCCAGGGGATTGTTGTGATGACTAAGTGAGTTCCTGCATCAGTGCCTAGCACATATACGTACTAGCTTTGGTTATGATCGAATAAAGATTGACATTATGTCCTTCCAGAGCCTGTCAGCCTCTTTCTCCTAGAGTTCCTTCTGCTGCTCTGCAAAATCCTTTTCCCTCCTTTTATTTGTATTTATTTACTTTTTTTTTTTTTTTTGAGGGAAGGAGGATCTACGCCATCACTCTCTAAAAAAACATAATGCAAGACAGATATGAAATTTAAAAATTTCTGGAAGCCATGCTAAAAAGCAAACACACAAAAAATCAGGTTAAATTAATTTTACTAATATATTTCATTTAACCCAGTACATCTAAAATATTACCCTTTCAACATGTAATCAAAAAAGAAATTGTGAAAGAGACACAAATTTCCCCTCTTTTTGCGTATGAATCTCACAAATCTAATGTGTATTTTACATTTACATTACAATTCAGGCACCGGGTTGCCATCTAGAATACTTCGTTATACTTAGATGCCCATAAGCTGACAGGTGAAAAAGTAGCTTTCCACTTGCCCATGTTGCTCCAAACAGCTGGATACATTTCCAATGACTGAATTCAGTATCCATTGTTAAATTGTAGTACATTAAAATGAGATAAGGAATCCATTTTTCAGATGCACTAGTCACATTTCAAGTGTGCAAGAGGTTACAGTCCTGTAGCTACATGTGGCTATCATATTGGACAGCGCAGTTCTAGAAGTTTCCAGAAGGAATCAAGCTTGAAGTGGTGTCTGGCTGTGTGCACCTCAGGCACAAGGAACTGAATGGGAACAGAGACCGCGACATCCGAGCTTGTTCCCAAGGGGAGGCGGTTGGGTGGTGTGAGGACATGGGTGTCCTAGCAATTCTGCTGATTCCTTTGAGAACCAGCAACCAATCGCTTCTCAGCCTTTTGGCTAAGATCAAGTAGAGAACCAGTACCCACCATCTACCAGCGGTGCCCTCAGTGCCATAGATGGTAAGCGCGACCTCATCAGTACGGCACATGGAAATTTACGTGTGAAATAAATGAGTGGAGAAGTTCAGTGTCCACAAGGACCCCAGCTTCTCTGTCTACAGTCCTAAGAAGATCATTTAATGCTCCAACCGCCCAGGGCCTTCCATAATGGGTGGCCCTCCACACATCCCACTGGCCAGGCCGGGTCTCTAAGCCAGGCAAGCCCCCTGCCCCTTTGCTTTCAAAATGTCTGGCTCCAGTTTCCCCACTGACTTTAGGCCTGGCCTTTCCTCCTAACTGAGTGGACAGCAAAGGCCTCCTTTGGTCTCTCTGGCTTGGGAGTTCACTTGAGAAGAAGCCACAGGGCCATGAGCTGACTCAGGGAACATATAGCAAGGCTGGGAGTTGGAGACTGGTTCATAGCTAGTTGGACCCTGAATAGGCTGTGTGACTCTGGGCAAGTCAGACTGCCTCCCTGGGCCTCTGTTTATTTATCTATCAAAAGAGCACACTAATGTTTGTACTAGCCACCTCACAGGGCTGTTGTGAGGGCTGAATGAGATAATATATAAGAAAACACCATCAAAAGTAGAAGAATGTCTTATGCAAGCACAGTGAGGTATTATTTTAAGATTTTATTAGTAAACACATACCTGTTCCGTCAGACTGTTTCAAAGAAGGAAAATGTGTTACTTGAGCACAATGTAGTATTAGTTGAACATCTTGTTAATAAGTTCAACCATCTCTGTTATTTTGTGTGATGTTCTTGAAAGATTTTTTTATTAAAAAAAGAAAAGAAAAGAAGGGAAAAGAAAGGAAAAGAGAATGACACATTTCACAGAATAAAACAAAGTTGGAGTTTGGGGAATCTAGCCAGACATGTTCTACCCAGGAACAGAGAGTTCTGGAAGGGAGGACACATGAGAAGTGTTTAGAATGTGTAAAGGGATATTATGCCAGACCAAGACAGTCTATTTTTGGGGGGTCAAGGTTAGGGTGGCAGCAAGGCTGGGGCTCAAGTCAAGCCACAGCGTGGACACATGTAGGGTAAGGCTGTTGGAGATGTCCCCGAGCCCTCTGAGGGGATGAAGCAGAGGTTTCAATCCTGAGGGCTTCCATACCCAGCCCCAACTAGCTCACCCAGGCGTGAGGTACCAGAAAGAGCTAGAAGGTAACCTAGAAGGAAAGGCTGGCAGTGGGGAAGGAGGTAGAGGGAAGCCTCTTCCTCTCAGGGTCCTTTGTCACGCGAGGGCTGGAGTGTGCCAGGGTGTGGAGTGGGGACCTAGTGAAGTTAGATTCATGAAAATGGAATATGTCTCAAGTGGTGCCCAGAATGTCAGATGCTGCCTCTTGCACTAGCCCCTAGTTCAAGGTTATCCCCAGAGAGAACTGAGAGCACAAGGTTTGAAGTGAAGTCCTGCCTCAGGTTTGCTCAGCCACCCATAAGGAGGTGGGGCAGGGGGCTCCATTCCTATCGTCTGTCTGCTCTTTTAAAGGAAAGCTGAGAGCCCCATCCCGAGGACATTCTGCATTGGGAGAGTCCCATTCACAGTGAGCAACAGATGGGCAGGACCGAAGGAAACTACCTTTGTCTTTTGGGAGTTAAGCATGTTGATTAAGGAGCCAGCTGTCTCATGTCTAAGTCCTGCCTTGCCACTTTAGTTATAGAACTAATTAACTTTGTTCCTCAGTTTCTCCATCTGTAGAATGGGATAATAGTAATACCTACCTCAAAGGCTGTTAATAAGGGAAAAATAAGCGAGTTTTGCAGAGCACTTAGAATGGTACCCATTCTGTGTTTGTCATGTAGATACTGCCTTTCTGAAGGACTACTAACAATGTGATTCGCTTTGCAGTGTCTTCAGCCTCTAGTGGGCACTCAGTAAATATCCACGGAATGAAGTAAGTGCTCTGAAGGGGAGCTCAGGAAACAGCAATACTTTGCTAAGCCATAGAGGGCGCTCCTGGAGGGGTGATGGAAGAAGTGAGCCGTGGGCAGCATGGGGAGCTCTGCAGAACCTTTGCTTTGTGAAGGGGACGCAAGACTGGGCAGTCTTCCTTGGCTCTTCTCCCACTTCTCTTATTGTTTCCCCCATGTGCTTAACGGATGTTTAAAGGTGACCAGTTTCAAGGGTTGCCCAATGATGGGCCTCTCCAGGATACTCCTGGCCCTGCGCATTGGCTCCGTCCACCTCTGGATGAATGCTGGAGAGTGGCAAAGACTGGCTGGCCAATTAGACAAAAGCTCCCTATAGATAAGAGTCCAGAAGAACAGTCCAAAAACAGGCCAGTTCTCCCAAGGACATGGGATTCGACGCCACACTGAGTATCTTCCCCCGCCCCTTCCCCCACCATATCTGGGGGTGTCATGGGCAACGATAGAGGGTGGGGTTAAGTAGAGGGAATGAGGGTAAACTCTCTCTGCCATCTTCCTGTGTCTAGTTAGAGCTGCCTCTAACTTCCAAGGGGCAGGGGACTCTGAAACGTCCCTTCCCCTGGCCATGCCTGCCGAGACCAACCTTCACCCCCAAGCCTGGCTCAGTGATCTGACTGGAGCTTTATTTTGATAACATGACTGGGGAGCATCGGCTCTGGGCCACGCACTGCGCGCTTAACTCCCAGCATGCAGCATAAGGGAGCGGGGGAGGAATCTTCCAGCTCCCTAATGTCTCTGGCTGTGTGGGGAGCCATACAGGTTCCCCCCTGCCCAGTGCACCACTGGCATTCCCCTGTCCCCTACTTGTCTCCCCAATTTCTGCCCCATTCTCTTCTTCCCTATCCTTAGCATAAGCTCTGTGATGTATTTTGGCACTGGATCTTCGCTGATTCCATTCTCCCTTCCTGGAATGACCTTCCTATGTGTATTGCTCGATATTTACCCAGATCCTACCTGTCTGTCAAGGTGCTCCTTCTCCAAGCAAACTTCCAGCCCGTGAAGTCTCATTTTCCTTACAGTCCTGGCTCTCAATGTCTGTCACTTCGGTTGGTGGTCAGCTGGGGGCTGCAGGCCCGGCGGGCAGCCAGCTGTACCTGACTTCTCACGTTCATGCTTTGTCTCCCGGTGCCCCCGAGAGCCGGAGCGTCTGTCTGCCATGCTTCTGTAGGTGCCCCACAGCTGCCATTTCACCCTCCTTTCCCGGCTCCCTCGAGCACCTGGCACACAGTGGATGGTCAGGAAATACCGATAAGGGACTGATGTTGTAGCCAGGAGTTCAGACTCTATTAGAAAGCTTGGGAGCCCATTCTTCGAGGCAATAATGTATCCACTCTGGGTTAGCCTTGCCTGCAGTTCAGTCCTACATAACGCAGGCCATCGCCGACATATCTGTGGGAAAATTAATTGCCCTGAAAGCAGCCTCAACTGAGTTTTCAGATACCCGCCTGCTCTTTCTCCTGATCTGATCGGACAAAAGGAAGGGCTTTCCTCCCTCAGTTAAGTCTTTATTCACCTATGGAATGATTTCGTTATGGAGAAAATGAATGACAATGGTTGTAATCGTAGAGAGTATCACTAACATTCGGGGATCACTTACTGTGCGCCCGACACTGTGCCAAATGTTTCCCACGTAACATTGCATTTCATTGCTACAACAACCCAGCGAGCTTGACACCGGTGGGAAGCTCAAGTTCAAGGGCTCCAGTACCCCCGCTTTGGTCATGGGCAGCCTGTCCACTGTTGCCAGCTGTGTGATTTTTGGCATGTGTATTAACCAGCTATAAAACGGGGGTGATAAGAGGACCTGTCACAGGATTCTTGCCGGTGTTGGAGAGATGTGTATGCAAAGTGCTTCGAAGCACATACTCTACACTTTGAAGATCTTTTAGCGGTTCTTGTTATCAGTGTCCATTTTATAGGTGGGGAAAATGAATTACAAGGTAACAAACTAGGTTGCTCCAAGTCACAGGGTTTATAAGTGATACATTAAGATTTGAGCTCCATTTAGTTTCATAATCCTAGCTTGCAATCACTATAGCCTACAATAATTACAAATGCTTTCATCATCTTTGTCCCAGGCCCTGTTCTGGCCAGGTGGCAATTAGCTCATGTAAGCTTCCAAACAATTCTGTGAAAAGAACTTATCTCTCTCTCTCTCTCTTTTTTAAAGATTTTTTTATTTATTTGCCAGAGAGAGAGAGAACAAGCGAGCACGAGCACAGGTAGGCAGAGTGGCAGGCAGAGGGAGAAGAGAAGCAGTCTCTCTGCCAAGCAGGGAATCCGATGTAGGGCTTGATCCCAGGACCTTGGGATCATGACCTGAGCCAAAGGCAGACGCTTAACCCACTGAACCACCTAGGTGCCCCACAAATTTCTCTCTTGGGCAGAGAGAGGTCTGGGAAGAGCCGCCAGCCGGGCCAATATGTGAGGACAAGGTCTCAGGGCTTACAGAGAAGGGGGTCTTGACACCACTCAAGAGGTCAGGAAAGTCTTCCTAGAATGGAGGCTTCCCCTAAAACAGCTGTAAACTTGAAAAAAAACAGGATTTCTTCTTTGTTTTGTTCACCCCTATATGCCAGTTCTCGCACCATGCCTGATATACAGTAGGTGGGAGGTGGAGGGGGAGCAGCTAAATTGGTTGAGCCTCTTCTAAACCTAAACCACTGGAAGTGCTGCTATAAGGCAGGTAAAGTTCCTGCTGGGCGGGGCAGGACCAAAAGGCTTACCTGAACCCACTCCTGCTAAGCAAGGACAGTGCTTACCCTAGGCAGGAAACACTTGGGAGTAATGAAGATGACTGTCCCTGTGCCTCTCAGGCACAGGTGGATTGGGAACAAAGGGCAGACAGACAGGGGAGAGCCATGGGTAGGTGACAAATGAAAAACCTGTGAGTGCCCCCAGTCCCTGAGCTGAATCCTGGCTCAGCCTTCGAGGCTGCAGAGAAGGAGAAATGCACAGCTGAGACAGCCTAGGAGCCTGAATGACATCCTAGGGGTGCAGCTTGAAGCAGCCCTGCATCTCTTAGTGGCCAAAAAGCCTGGAAACCAATTTGGGTAAATAGTACTGAGTAATCAATCAGTTCATTAAATGCGCAGAACGTTTTCTAGCACCTTCTGACGTGCAAAGGCCTTTCACCTTTCTCTCTGAGCTGGGAAGGACCTCCGGGAGCCGTCTTGACCTTCTCCATTTTGTAGATAAAACAGTTCTTTGTGAGAAAGCACAAGGGCAGGGTAGGAGACTCAGTTTGCCAAACATCTTATATAGTGTGGGTGTTCTTTTTTTTTTTTTTTTTTTTAAGATTTTATTTATTTATCTGACAGAAAGAGAGAGAGAGAGCACAAGCAGGGGGAGTGAGAGAGGGAGAAGCAGGCTTTCCGTGGAGCAGAGAACCCAATGCGGGGATCGATCCCAGGACCCTGGGACCAGGGCCTGAGCCAAACGCAGATGCTTAAATCACTGAGCCATCTCCTCCTCTGACTCTTAAAGATGCAGCCCATACAACAAGAACCACCACCGTCCACCACCGCCACCACCTCCAAGGGGAAGAGCCCTCTGTAAACTAACTTGGCAGGTGGTCTTAGACACACTACCTGAAACTCCCTAGGGCTCTGTTTCTTTATTTGCAAAATGGAGGAAATGGAGATGGCCCCTAAGGTCCCTTCCAGCTCCAGCTTCCTATGGGGGGGGGAGCCTAGTTAAAGAAGGTATTACCTGTTAATTATCAAATTTTAAAAATTTTTTTAATCAAATTATCAAAATTATCAAATTATCAAAAAATTTTTTATTTCTTAAAATCTTTATTATACATGCTGTATTCATGGAAAACCAAGACCTCTGAAGGGACTTGGACTGGAGATACAGCACGTCTAGCTGAGCTGGCTGTCAATCTGAGTGTGGGAACTGTTACACGGACACCTTCTTCCCCTTATAGGTGGCTATCATTTTCTTGATTTCAGCAATAGCTTTGCCTGGATTCAGCCCCTTGGGGCAGGTCCTGGTGCAGTTCATGATGGTGTGGCAACTGTAGCTTGGCCAGGCGCTCCTCCGTGAAGTTGTCCCTCAAATCCCTCGAGGGCAATATAAAATACACTGCATAACCCAGCAATGGTGGGGACAGTTCAGAGGTGTCTCTGAAAACTGGAAAGCTCACTAGGGCAGGTGGCTTCAGAACATGACAAGGATGTGGATGTTGAAGGGTCCTTGGGCTGCTCTAGCCAATCTGGGTGTCCATTTGTTTGGCCAGTATACTAAGGACAACACCTGGAAAGCACCGAGTTCCTAAAGCTGGTTTCCTACCCACTGCCAACACTCGGGATTTAGTTCTATGGACTGTGCGGCGCAGCCCCTCAGTGGGCTCCCGAACCAGCCGGGTCTGGCCACTGGTGGACACGTGGGCTGCATTCGCTCCCCCACACTGCAGACACTTTCGGTTCCTCTAAGTAGCTTTGACAGAGCTCAGTGGTATTCCCAGATGAAAGCTGTTTTCTTTTAAAAAACAGATGTTGATGACAATAAAGTCTGAAGAGAGGACGGCAATATAAGTGGATTTTAAAATCACTTCTCCTTAGAGGAATTTACAGGACATGTTTTAAAAAATATAGCCCCCTACATGATTCCTATTACTAGCTCCATTGATGAAAAGGCTCAACCATATTTGGTTCAACATCCTTAATACAAAGGGGCACCTCAAAACACATTTCCAGATGAAAAATGATGTAGATTTTTTTCCTTTTCAATTAGACTCTACTTTCTGTCAGTGGGGCTCCCCTGTTACCCTTTTCTTCCTTTTTAAAAATTAAAAATATAATGCAAGTAGTCTCTTTCCATTTATGAGACAATAAAAACAGAGAAGCAAAAAGGTAAACCGATGATTATATGGTTTGTTTATTTATTTATTTAACTCTTCAAATAAATATTCATTAACATTTATTTAACTCTTTAACGTTTAACATTTATATAACTCTTGTGAAAATAGGGAACACATCAATATTAAAATTAAAAATGTAAAAGGAACAAAGAGAGCAAAACCTTCCCTCCCACTCTACCCTAGCCACCCTGTTCCCCTCCCCAAAGGCCGCCAGCATTAATCATTTTTTGGGTGCGTGTTACCCTTCCAAAGCTATGTTACTCATAAACAAACACACACCTGCTTATTATTTCCCCATACTCTTATACTGTTCTGTCTTTTATTTTCTCATTTTAGTAATATATTCTGGAGATCATTCCTTTTTGTTATAGAAAGACTCTTCTTGTTCTTTTTTCAGCTGTATAGTATTTCATCCCAATTTACTTAGTAAGTCCCCTTTGGATAGGTAGTTGGATTGTTTCCAATGTGTTGCTATTACAAAAAGTCTGGAAAAGAGTGCCTTGCTTGTATATGCATAATTTCTCACATATGCTCATATATCCATAGGATAAATTCCAAGAAATGGAAGTTGAAGGTCAAAAGATAGGGACATTTGTAACTTTGATGGATTAAACTTTCAGTTTAAAATCACCTATAATCCTTTCTCCAGTGTTAGTCATGCTAACATTTTTAGGTCTAATTTTCCAGAGTCGCTCATTAAACAAGCATTTACTGATCCCCTAGGGGTTAAGTGTTTTGCTAGCTGCTGGACATACAACACTGAACAAAACTGATTTAGAGAGCGGGGGCAGGGAGTTGGGTTAGGGGATGCACACACGTGGGGCCAAGCGACTGGTATGAATTGCTCCCTGACACTTGGGTGTGAAAGAAAGATTCTCCCCAATTCCCATCAAATCTGACTCTCAGCGCTAGCTATGCCAAGGTCTGTGCTAAGTTCAACATTAGTTGTTGGGGTCATTTCCTTTCCCATGAATTGTACCAAAATCCTGGGGTTTTTGTGGCCAGAAAATCGGAGGCGGCTCTCAAAATGCCCGGCCCACCGTCACAGTCCCTGCGGGTATCCTGCGCTGCCTGCTCCCTGCGCTGTTCCCAGCAACCCCCGTGTGGGTTCCCACCAGCCCCGGTTGCTTCAGAGCTGAGGCACCGGCTTTCCAACCTCAGAGGAAATCCTCGCCCCCACCGCATCCCGCCTCTGGGAGTTTACTCAGTTTCCTGGTGCAACCCCCTCTGCCTTGTTTTCAAAACACTAGCTTCCATTCCTTCCTTCCCTTGCCCGGTGCCCGCTGCCTCCTCAGAAACCCGCCAGCACCTGGGAGATGCGACCTTCCCAGAAGAGCCGAGACATTGGACCATGAAGGTTAAGCTGCTTTTGAGAGCTGGGTAAAGGGAATCACATTTTCCTTCATGGGTTGTCTGTAACCATGGGAATAAAAACTCATATGTAAATGAGTAATCGCACTGCACAAATAAATTAATGAAAATAGAATTGCAACTGTGGTGAGCTCTGTCTGGTTCTCTCCTGTATCCCTGCATTTGGAAAAGTGTCTGACACATAGTAGGTGCTCAATAAATGTTTGTTGGCTGAAAGAACTAAGTATTATGAAGCATGGGACTGGACTAAGGGATAACTCAGAGAGAGCGTTGGGGCTAGCGGTCACTGAGCTGGCCTGGGGGTCAGGGACAGTTTCTCCGAGCTGGCATTTCTACCTATCCTCGAGGATCCACGACCTGGATGGGGAGAAGACGTCCAGACCTATGGAGTGGAAGAGCATTTTCCTGGAAGTGAGCACAGAAGGAAGGCTAGAAGCCTGGGGCAGAGGTGGTACTGGAGATGACAAAGGAGGGCGGAGATCAGCCGTGAAGGATCTTGTAGGATGTGGTAAGGGGTGTGGAATGAATGCCAACCGGCCCTGTGAAAGCTCTTGGAGATTTTAAGGTGGGGAATCAAGGGGTTTTTAAGAATCTCTTCACATTTTGAAGGATCTTGCATGAGTGGCTTGGAGTGGAGGTATTTAAACGGGATGGCAATCCTCCCAGCCCCACAAGAAGACATGAGTGGGGGCACCTAGGGGCTCCGTGGGTTAAGCCTCTGCCTTCGGCTCAGGTCAAGGTCTCAGGGTCCTGGGATCAAGCCCCACACCCAGCTCTCTGCTTGGTGGGGAGCCTGTTTCCCCCCGCCCCGCCCCCGCCTGCCTCTCTGCCGGCTTGTGGTCTCTCTCTCTCTCTCTCTCTCTCTCGGTCAAATAAATAAATAAAATCTTTTTTTAAAAAAAAGAAAACACGAGTGGTGCAGGGAGGGTGGACAAGGGCGTGCAGATTTAAGATGCTGTTTAGAGATAGATTTAATAAGACACCATTATGGATAGAATGTGGGAGACGAGAGAAAGAGGAAGAGTTTAAGAAGATTCCGATGTTTTCAGCTGGGAAGTATGGTGGGCTGTGAACAATGGTGAGGAACAAGAGGATGTCTTGTGGGAAGAGACAGTGAGCCAGGCTGGATGGAATGTACACAAAGGGTTCTGTGTAGGGCTAAGAGCAGTGTCCTGGGTCTAGTCTTGTCTCTGCCAGCTCAGCTAAAGGCTCCTGGGTTTCCTCTACACTGTGCCTCCATTTCCTCATCAGGAAGGAAATAATAATAGTACCTTCCTACATTTTTACAGGGGTTAATTGACATCATCTCTATGAAATGCTTCTAATAGCATCTTTTACACAGTAAAACACCTAATAAAATTTTGCTATCTTTATCATCAACTTCTACATTGGCATTTAAAACTGATGGACAGTATTGCACTTTAGGAATAAGTCCCTTACCCAAATCTCTAGTTGGATTGTCATTCTTTAAAAAAAAAAAAAAAAAAAATTAGGCAGAACTTCTGGTTCTGGACTAAGATGGAGATTGGCGAACCCTCCTCCCAAAAAACTATGAAGCCGGACAAAATTGACAAAAATAACCACTTTGGTCCCCTGGAAACTGGGCAAAGGAATAACAATTTTAGAAGCTGTTATGCTTGAAAACTGTTGGTTTTAGGGTAAGGATAGTGGAAATCTGCGGTCTTCTAGCCCGGAGCTGCTCCCTTCCTGCAGCTCAGTTTAAGAGAGATTTCCGGCCAGGGTGGATCAGGGATGCCAGCAGCTTCTCTATCCTGGTCGGGGACACTTCCCTGTGGGGCAGTAGGTGAAGCCACACCCAGTGACGCTGTTGTTGGAAGAAACCCTTTCAGCTGCAGATTAGCTGAGGGGCCCGTGGTTCCACTGGCTTGAGATCGTGGGACTCGGCAAGCCTATTCCTGGCTGAGGTTGGTATCAAAAAGGGTGCCAAATCACTAGTTGTGTTTAGTTGTCCTGTCTCCTTTGTCATCTTCATTCTGGGACAGTTCTTCAATTTTTTACCCCCCCCCCCATGATCTTGACACCTTTGAAGAGCAATTTGTAGGATACCCTGCAATTTGGGATCAGACGAGGAATAACTACTATAAAGATGTTAAAAATTTTACAGGAAAAGATGGATACAATGAGTAAAGAATTATTTAGGGGTAT
This sequence comes from Mustela nivalis, assembly GCF_964662115.1. Classification (NCBI taxonomy): domain Eukaryota; kingdom Metazoa; phylum Chordata; class Mammalia; order Carnivora; family Mustelidae; genus Mustela; species Mustela nivalis. The sequence goes on from NC_139027.1 coordinate 76,944,543, forward strand.
TTTGGAAAAGAAATAGAAACTCTAGAACTCAATAAAAATTCTAGGACTGAGAAATAATTATCTGAAACCATTTCCTCAGATAGGATGACAAGCAGATGGGGCCTTAGGGTCTTTTAGGCGGAAGGAGCCAGATCTTTGAGGTGGGTCAATGTCAATGACTCAAACGCAAGCAGAGTGAGAAAAAAAATCTATACAAACAAATAAAACAAATCTTCAGTGACATACAGAATAATAGTCTAATGTATATGTACTGGAGTCATAGAAGAGAGACTAGGGTAGAAATGTTTTAAGGAAACAATGGCCCAAATTTCTCCAATTTGATGAAAAATGTTGATATGCAGATCTAAGAAACTTACCAAAATTCAGATGGGATAAACATTGACACCCAGACACATCATGGTCAAATTGCTCAAAAATATTAAAAGAAGGTGCTCCTGGGTGGCTCAGTCAGTTAAACGACCGACTTTTAATTTCTGCTCAGGTCATGAGATCGAGGCCTGCCTGCATTGGGTTCTGCACTGAGTGTGGAGCCTGCTTGTGATTCTCTCTCTCCCTCTCTCTCTGCCCTTCTCCCTGCTCCTGTGCGTGCACTCTCTTTCTCAAATAAATAAATAAGTAAATAAATAATTTTAAAAGGCAGAGCAAAAAAGAAAGGTCACACACATGGTTACATGAATATGAATTAGGTTTTTAAAAAATTAGAAACAAGGAAAGCCAGAAGAAAATGGAACAACATCCTTAAAGAGCTGAAAGGAAAAAAAAAACACCCTGTCAACCTAAAGTCTTAGAGCTAGTGAAATGATGCATTCTTCAGAAATTAAGGCAAAATAAAGATATTTTCAGAGAAGCAGAAGTTGAATTTATTGCCAGCAGTCTCTCGCTATAAGTGCTTGCTAGGGGCGCCTGGGTGGCTCAGTGGGTTAAAGCTTCTGCCTTCGGCTCAGGTCATGATCCCGGGGTCCTGGGATCGAGGTTTTCTGGGATCGAGGATCCTGCATCGGGTTCTTGGCTCGGCAGGGAGCCTGCTTCCCTTCCTCTCTCTCTGCCTGCCTCTCTGCCTACTTGTGATCTCTGTCTGTCAAATTAAAAAAAAAAAAAAAAGTGCTTGCTACAAGGAGTTGCTGATATGGAAAGAAAACTGAGCCAGAGAGAAACACAAATGAACAGAAAGAAATAGAGATGACAAGCATGTGGTAAGTGGGGGAAAAAAGGACTTTTCTCCCTTTCTTTAATTTCTTTAGAATTCAGTTGACAGTTTAGAGCAAAAATAACAACAATGTATCATAGGGTTTATAACTACATACGATCTGTGGCTACAATAGTACAAAGCACAGAAGGAGCTAAAGGCAAGTATGTTGTGTAGTTTTTTTTACTACAGATGAAGGAACATGATGTTTGGTCTGTAAAAAGTTCAAGCTGCAGATGGCAATCCCTAGAGTAAAAACTAAAAACAGGTACAACTAAAAATCCACTGAAGGAGAGAAAATGAAATGCTAAAATGTAATTTTTAAAAAGTTAGGAAACGAGGGAAAAAGGAACGAAAATGGGACAAATAGAAACAACCTATTTGGAATGGAACTTAACCTTTTAAGATAGTCATTTATCCACAATTACCTACATGCCAACAGGCTCGGCACCTCAGTTAAAACCCAAGTGCCTTGGGTGTGTATCTGGTTCCAATAACACTATGGTCCTTTGGTTTCTTATTCCCTTTTGCTGTTCTGATTTTAACTTTCTTTGTCCATTTGCTGGTGGTTGTGGGTTTCTTTTTCTTATTTTTGAGATAGGCCAGGTATGAATTATATTTAACTCAGAGATTCTGCATGTTTGAAAGCAAGGTAGAGAATCTGGTCCTCCGTGTTGGCAGTTTTCTTTTTAAAATTAAAAAATTTAATTCATCCTGAATTTTTTTTAAGCTAACAGGTAAGTTTCTAGTTTTAGAAATTATTATGAATCCATTGCCCTTATTTGTTAAATAATCCAGCTTTCCTCCACCGATTTGAGTAGTACCTTGATCAGAGTCTACATTATTTTTATATGTTTGGGTACATCACTGAAATTCTGTGCTGGTACCATGTCGTCTGTTTCTGTGACAGTAGTAGAGGCTAAAAATTATTTCTGCTTTACATTATTTCAGTTGTAGGGTCTGATAGGTGAAGGCTCCTATCATCACCTTTATTTTATTTTATTTTTAAAGATTTTATTTGTTTGTGTGAGACAGAGTGCACAAGCAGGGTAGGAGAAGGCTAGGAGAGAGAGCCCGAAGTGCGTTCAATGTCATGACCCTGAGATCATGACCTGAGCTGAAATCAAGAGCTGGACACTTAACCGACTGAGCCACCCAGGAGCCCCATCATTATCTTTATTTTAACACACCTTAACTGTTCTATTTATATAAACTATAGAATAATTTTGCCAAGTTTAAATATTTTGTTTGATTTTATTTGGAATAACATTAAAGATGTAACACAATTTGTGGGAAGAACTGTTATTGAAGTGGTATTAGAATTCTCTGCACCCCGCCCCGAAACATGACAAGTTTTCCCATTTATTCAATTTATCACATTACTAACTGTAGGTAAATTTTGGAATTTTCTTTGGATGGATTCTGTACGTTTTGTCAGAAGAATAATCTCCATTCACATTTAATAACTTGTTTTGCTGTAGTGAGTGAGATCTTTGTATCATATATATTTATGTACATTTACAGTTTTTCTTGTCCTGAATCTGTGTTTAATGAAATAAAATATTAAAAGCAAGTTTTGGGGATGCCTGGGGGAGGCCTAGTTGGTTAAGTGTCTGCCTTTGGCTCAGGTTATGATCCCAGGTCAAGCGCTGCGTCCAGCCTGCTTCTCCCTCTCCCTCTTCCCCGTCCCCTGCTCGTGTTTGCACTCTCTCTCTCTCAAAGAAATAAAATCTTAAAAAAAAAAAATTTTTTGTTTTAAAAAGCTCATTAATGTGGTGCTGTATTCAAGTTCTTTCTCTTTTCTTTTTTCCTTCCTTCCTTCCTTCCTTCCTTCCTTCCTTCCTTCCTTCCTTCCTTCCTTCCTTCTTTCTTTTAGTGTTTTATTGGTGTATGACATACATATAGTAAAGTATATAAGTGTATTGACCTTAAGTGTTTGTCTTGATGAATTTTTATATGTATATACATATACCCAGGTGAAGATATAGAGTCTTTCCAGTACCCCAAAAGATTCCCTCATGTTCCTTCTCCATCAAAAAAAAACCCCCGAAGTAACTGCTGTTCATGTTTCTATGAACAAAGAACAGCTTAGCCTGCTTGTGAATTTAATATAAATGAAATCATGCAGTATGCACTTTATTTGGTGTCTGGGTTTTTCCACTAACATAATTCTCAAGGTTTATCACTTCGTTGTACTTGTCAGCAGCTTGTACATTTTTTTTTTAAAGATTTTATTTATTTGCCAGAGAGAGAGAGAGAGAGTACACACAAGCAGGCAGAGAGGCTGGCAGAGGCAGGGAGAGAAGCAGGCTCCCTGCCGAGCAAGGAGCCTGATGTGGGACTCGATCCCAGGACCTTGGGATCATGACCTGAGCCAAAGGCAGCGGCTTAACCAACTGAACCACCCAGGCATCCCAGTTAGTACATTTTTATTGCTTTGGAGTATTCCCTTCTGTATGCGTGTATGTGTACATCTATATGTGTGTATACATACACACAGATATTTATGGATACACACATATACACCACGATTTATTTATCTATTCTCCTATTGACTGGTCTTTGGGTTGTTTTTAATTTTTGGCTATTATGAAGAAGGCTATTAGGAACATTCTTGTACATGTCTTTTTGTGAACATATGTACATCTTTCTGTTGGGTGTACATCAGGTGTGGATTTACTGAGTCATAGGATATATACTTGTGTAATTTACTAGGCACTATCAAATAATATTCAACAGTGGTTATACCATTTCACATTTCCGTCACCAATTCTCCTATGTTTTCTTCTAGAATGTCAGGGTTTTACCTTTCATATTTAAATCTGTGATCCATCTTAAATTAATTTCTGTGCCATATGTGAGGTGGGGGTCACACTCAATTTTTTTCCCCATTATGGCTATTCAAAGTTTCAGCACCACTTGTTGTAAAGATCATTCTTTCCCCCAACAAAGCATTGGTGCTTTCCTTGTGAATCAGGTGAGCCTGTAAGAGGGTCTGTTTCTGCACTTGGTTTTGTAACATCGGTCTACTTTTCTATCCTGTCACCAATGCCATTCTGTCTTAATCACTATGGCTATCCATTTCTCTAAGACTTGAAATCTGTACGGTAAATTCTCTAATTTTGTTCTTTAAGGTCGTCTGATCTATTGTAGCTCTCTGACATTTCCTTGTAAAATATAGAATCAAACTGTCAGTTTCAACAACTAATAACTTTCTGGGATTTTGAATGGGATTTCATTGAATTGATGTATCAGTTCAGGGAAAATTTATGCCTTAACAATTTTGAGTCATTCAATCTGTGAGCATGTTTTTGAAATTAACTAACTAATTGATTAATTATTTGGCCCTTTTTCAATTTCTCCCAACAATCGGTTGTGTGTTTTCAGTGTAATGGTCTTGCACAGATTTTCTTATATTTGTTTCTAAATATTTCATATTTTAATGCTTTTGTAAAGCTATAGGGTTTTTAATTTTTCCTTTTCCAATTTTTTGTGGCTCTTTTATAGAAAACATAATTTTATAAGTTGACCTTGTATTAATTCACTTATTACTTCTATTGGTTTGTTGTAGGTTCTTTTGGAATTTCTACACAGTAAATCATAACATCCGCAAATAAAGAGTTCTACTTCTTTCCCTCCACTTTTTATTTATGGACTTTTGTTTGTTTTTCCTTTCGCAAAAACTTCCAAATAATCTCTCTGTAGACTGATGGCCCTAATTCAAGTTGTAGGTCAAATGAGCCATAAAAAAGTGTCAGGACGAGGAAGTCTTATTTAGAAAGGATATTGACTAATTGAATTGAAACAATGATGTGAATGCGATTTCTTTTTTTTTTTTTTTTAAGATTTTATTTATTTATTTGACAGAGCGAGATCACAAGTAGGCAGAGAGGCAGGCAGAGAGAGAGGAAGGGAAGCAGGCTCCCTGCTGAGCAGAGAGCCCGATGCGGGACTCGATCCCAGGACCCTGAGATCATGACCTGAGCCGAAGGCAGCGGCTTAACCCACTGAGCCACCCAGGCGCCCATGAATGCGATTTCTCTCGGACTGCTTCCGTTGATATAAAATGTTTGCATGCACAAAAATGTATGACACCCACACACAAAAAAAGTCCCACATCAACAGCCACAGGTGAAATATTCATAGAAAATACAAGACAATCTTAGCTGAAGGAACATTTTTGTTAAATCACCATAAAACGTTCACGAACTGGAAAGCAGAGTTCCCAAACAAACCTTGCTTATGTCCCACTTGACCCCTTGGTCTTTTGGGACTTTTTGGAAAGCAATCTTCTCTGTATTTATCCACCAAAGGACACACAAGATAAAGGCAGGATTTCTATTTTCTGACCCTACTCTGTGCTTTGTCACTTAGGTGTTCCATAGATGTTCTTGAATGAGTGAAGGGTTAAAGCAATAAAAGAATGAATGAGTGGAATTATGGACGAGAAAAGTCAGCTCCCATCTTCAGTTATCTTTGACAATGCATCCTGGTTTTATTTTGAATTTATTTGCTATTTCGTTTGATGTTCAAATAATCTGGTTTTCCGCTTACAGTTTGATCCCATTCAAGGAATAGTTCATCCTCAGTAGACTGTTTTCAAAGATGGCCCCAACAATCTCTCTCCCCACCACAATCCAAGGCCACTTCTCAGAGGCCGCCACTGCTCACAGTCAAAAGGTAAAGTAGGAGAAGTGGATGTTGGACTGAATTTGACTTTTTAAAAAAAACTGATTTGGGTTGTACCCTTTGGTGTGTCAACACTGCATAGTTACAGTGGTGGAAGAAATATCCCAAGTGTCGTCCAGCTTTAGTGAGCTTCAACCCCCAACTGGCAGCACTGGCAGAGTAAGCGAAAGCGGCTCCCCTCCAGTGATCTTCCGGCAAGTGCTTTCGCCCTCAGTCCATACCCAGTGCTCCCAGAAGTGTCTGCCTGCCCTTCACCTCTTCCTCAAACAGTTCGTTCATCTACTCGTGTCCATGTCCTCTCCATGTACAACTTCCTTAGTCCCTGGGCGACTGGGTGGCTTAGTCGGTTAAGCATCTGCCTTCAGCTGAGATCATGATCTCAGGGTCCTAGGGTCGAGCCCCGCATCAGGCTCTCTGATCAGCAGGAAGTCTGCTTTTCCCTCTCCCTCTGCCCCTCCACCTGCTTGTGCACATGCACGTTCTCTCTCTCTTTCTCTGACAAATAAATAAATAAAATCTTTAAAAAACAAAAACAAAAACAAAACCAACAACTTCTTTAGTCCCTAAGTGCTTTGCAGAAAGTGGACCCTCGGAACGATATCTGCTAGACGCACAAAATAAAAGAGGAAATGAGGAGAGGGACAGACATCAAAGAGGCAACGAATGCACACTGAAGTCACAGTCCTCAAGGCACAGGGTACATACGTTAAGTTACATTGGATCGCTTTCTAGTAATTATGGTTCTGGGCTTAAAATGGTTTTTAGAGAGGCATTAGAAATTCCTACTTTCGCTTAATCACTATGTTTAGTTTTCTCTCGGAAGGCACCTTATTTATTTAATGTCACAATACTAAAATCATTCCATTCTGCAATGTTCAATAAACAGAAAAAAACCCCAACATCTATATTAAATTGTTACTAACAAAGTAAACATTTCTCCCCCTGGTTTTTTTCTGAGTTGATTAAGCCCCAGTCTATTTAAAAACTGTTCCCCGAGCCTGAGAAAAGGCTCCCCTCTGAATACACAACTATTCATGGAGAATGTTTTTCCTACCACTTGATTACAATTTGGCAGTAGTTTCTGAATAATTTACAAATTTTAAATTTCTGTGCCCCAAACACACATGTGTTTGCAGCTAAACAGACTTGAAAGAATATGCAAATTGTACTTTTATGTCAAAAATGAGTGAATGCAGCTTCATGCAGGAAAAAGCTTAACTGTCACCTCATGTTTTTGTTTAGACTAATCTGTGTGCTGTCACCCCCACATCAGACTGCATCAACATTTTCTTTGGGATATTAGACGTAAATGTTTATGGCTGCAGATAGCTAGGAGGGATTGGCACTTATTAAAAACGACCCCGGGGTATTTTTTTGGGTTTCCACATAAATATCCCAGGGAAACGTTCAATCAAACAGGGTTGCCAGGTAGAGCGAAATGAGCATTGCAGCAGACTGCTGGGGTCTCCTGGGCACCGTCAAGTGGGAGTCCCATCCAAGAATGTGGTAAGGCTGAGCCCCGAGAACCGGCTAGAGCTGGCTGCTTCTCAGCGGGGAAGATAATGCTACCGCTGACTGGAAATGTCTCTCCCTGAGGCCAGGAATCCATCCCTTCCCACAAAAAAAGCTTCACATTTTAAAGAGTCATCAAAAAACTAGATACCATATGTGGGTTTCATCCCATCTTTCGCTGTGGGGGGCCAAGCCTGGGTGTGTTCCCAAGACAGGACAGCTGCTCACAGCGCAGCTGGCTTCCTTCATGCGTTGAGGCAGGTGTCAGTCCACTGGGCCTTCAGGAAGGGCTGGAGCTGGTTTCCCAAGCTGAGGTCTGGAAACATCCATGCTTGACTCTAGAAAAAGCTGAGAACATTATTCCAGCATCTCAGACACTGAGACTGAGGGGACACGCACCTGGTCCTCCTTGCTTCGGCCAAAATGTGTCCCAAATCCACAGTGTAAAAGCTCAGTAAGTTCCCCAGATACTAACTAATGACTTGAATGGAATCACTGCCTTCCAGCTTTCCCTGAAATCTAGGGGATAACATCCGGCTCTGAACGGTCATGGGTCTCTTCACATCCCACACCAACAGCTGTCACCAAGGTGGAAAACAACCAGCAGACCCAATCACATTGAGCTGTTTTCAGTTCCCCTCTTACCACAGCTCTCAACAGGACTGACAGTCTTGGCCACTCCCTCCTGGAAACCCTATCTGCGGTGGGCTCCAGTGACACCACAGTCACTTGGTTTCCCCTCTATGGCTGGCTACTTGGGTCTCCTCTGCAGGTTCCTCTCTTTCTGCACTGTCTGTTGCAGCCGGCAGACCCAAAGCCACATAAAGGTCTCGGGAGGTGCTGAGGAAGCTTTTGACAAAATCCAACCCCCTTTCATGTTAAAAACACTCAACAGGGGTGCCTGGGTGGCTCAGTGGGTTAAAGCCTCTGCCTTTGGCTCAGGTTGTGATCCCAGGGTCCTGGGATAGAGCCCCACATTGGGCTCTCTGCTCAGCGGGGAGCCTGCTTCCTCCTCTCTCTCTGCCTGCCTCTCTGCCTACTTGTGATCTCTGTCTGTCAAATCAATCAATCAATCAATCAATCAATCTTAAAAAAAAAAAAACACTCAACAGACTAGGAATAGAAGGGAACTTCCCAACACGATAAAATACTAACAGAAAGTGAACACTGATGCTGGTACCTAGAAGAGGGATGCTACTATGGCAGACACCTGAAATGAGGAAGTGGTGGAATCAGGAGATGAGCCGAGGCTGGGCGGATGTTGAAGAACGTGAAAGAAGCAGCCTAGATTGCCTAGAACAGATGGTTAGGAGGAATAGAGATGTTGATAGCCCTGCTAATGAGGACTCAGGAGGAGAGGAGAAGCAGCAGAGACAGCAAATTGCCTTAGAGGATGCCTAAATCAACACGAACAAATATGTGGGTGTTAAAGGATCCACTGTGGAAGGCTCAGAGGGAAATGAGGAATATGTTATTGCAAACTGCAAACAAGGGATTCTTGCTAGAGAGAACAGAAATTTGAGCAGAATTTTGTCCTGCAGTCATGTGGAGGGCAGGACTGGTGAATGAGGGAACTCAACCCTTAGCTTGAAATTTCCAGGCAAAGGGTTGAAGGTGTGACCTCATTTTTCTTCTGCTTATAATACAATGCAAGAGAAAAGAGATGAATGGAAGAAAGAATGGTTTTTTGTTTTGTTTCGTTTTTTTGGTTTTGGGTTTTTTGTTTTTTTTGTTTTACTAGTTGTTCTTGCTTTGAGAAAGAATTCAAGACTTAATGACTTGGGAAATTCTCCACTTACCCAGATTGCAAGACTGAAATCAAGAGATTCGCTGTCAGGGAAGTGTATAATAGGGGGAAAAAAAGTGGATATCTCAGCAAATAAGACAGAGTATATAATCACACAAAAGGCTCTTAGCAGTTACACGTATGACACAGATTCCTCACCCACCCACCCCAAATCATCCTGCAAAAAACAAAAATAGAGATGGGTTTATTTAGGAACAATCTGTGGTAAGACCTCTTGTCTAATGAGAGAACGATAGATTCTTGATAATTTTACACCAGCACACAAACACCGCCAGCTTGGACCAAGGGGAACAGAGAGAAAACAAAATACAAGAAAGCTGTAAGATACCCCACCCCACGCTCCAAATTCTGCAGGCAGAAACAGGCTGAAGAAGCAAACCACTGAGCTGCAAACATGTCACTTATTACAAGAAAAGAAGGTAATCTCAGGCCCAGACAGTGGAGCCATGATGCAGAGACTGGAATGGAGGACCCCAGAAAATGATTTCTAGTCCTCGAAACCCAGTGGGATTTGCCTGGCTGGATTTCTACCTATTGAGGGAACAGTGTTTCTTTTTCTTTTCCTTCTTCTCTCTTTTTGAACCAGAGTGTCTGTGTCTGCCTTACCTTTATATTTGGGGAGCATGTAACTTATATCTTTGGTTTCACTGATCCACATGGAGAGGAACTGTGCTCCAGGATAGGTCATACTGAGTCTCACTCATACTGATGATTTAGACAATGACACTTGGAACCTTTGAACTGATGGATATAGGTGAGGTTTTGGACTTGTTGAGGGGTTGAGAATTTAAAGGATCTTAGGATGGGGTGAATGGATTCTGTGTATGGGACAGACGTGAATCTCTGTAGGTCAGATGGTAGAATGTGGTGGGCAGAATAATGGCCTCCCAAAGATATTCACATCCTATTCCATGGAATATGTGAATATGGTGCCTTATGTGGTAAGGTGACTAATGTTAAGGACCTTTAAATGGGACCTGTATATTCACGTGTATCTATAAAGTTGAGTATCTTTGCTATTGCAGTTATCCAGAGGAAGATAGGACTATGGAAAAAAGGTGAGAGATGCCATGTTGTTGGCTTTGAAAATAGAGGAAGTGGGCCATGAGCCAAGACATGTGGGTAGTCTTCAGAAGCTGGAAAAGGCAAGAAAGTCCCCCCTAGAATCTCCAGAAAGGAACACAACTCTCCATCACCTTGGTTTTATCCCAGTGAAGCCCATATTGGACTTCTAAAGTACAAACCTGGCAGATAATAAATTTATTTTAAGCCACCAGGTTTGCCATAATTAGTTATAACAGCCATATAAAGTGAATATGGTCATCTACAAAAGGCCCCCAGCTAACATCACCTTAATGGTGAAAGACTGAATGCTTTCTTCTTAAAGTCAAGAACAAGGCAAGGATATGTACTCATGCCACTTCTACTCAACATTGTACTGGAGGTTCTAGCCTGGACAACTAGGCAGGAAAAAGAAATAAAAGGCAGCAAGATTGGAATGGAAAAAGTAAAACTAGTTTTACTCACATCTGAAATGATCTTATCAGAAATCCCAAGAAGTCCGTTAAAAAGACTATTAGCACAAATGAATACTTTAGCATGGCTGCAGTATACAAGATCAATATGCACGAATCTATTATATTCCTATAGCACTGGCAATGAGTCACCAGAAAACAAAATCAAGAAGAACAGAAGGAATAGCATGGAGGACGATAGGAGGAGGAAGGGAAAAATGAAGGGGGGAAATCAGGGGGGGGAGAAGAACCATGACAAACTATGGACTCTAGGAATCAAACTGAGGGTTTCAGGGGGGAGGGGTGGGGGGTGGGTGAGCCCGACGATGGGTACTAAGGAGGGCATGGTTTTCATGGAACACCAGATGTTAAATGCAAACAATGAATCATGGAACACTACATCAAAAACTAATGATGGGGTGTTTGGTGACTAACATAATAAAAAAATTATTTAAAACCAAAACATAACAAACCCCCCCCAAAATTCCAAAAAAATTTTTTATTTTTTATTGAAGTCTAGATGACATATGATGTTTATTAGTCTCAGGTGTACAACATAGTGATTAGACAACTCTATACATTGCACAGTGCTCATCACAATAGGTGTAGTTACGACCTGTCACCATACAAAATTGTTACAATATTACTGACTATTTTCCCTATGCTGTGCTTCAACAATTCCATTTATAACAGCATCACAAAGAATAGAGTAATTAAGAACAAATCTAACAAATCAAGTGCCAAGACATTCACTGAAAACTACAAAGCATTGCTGAGAACAATTTGAGAAGACTTAACTAAATGGAAAGCCATCCCATTCTCATGGATTGCAAGAGTTAATACTGATAAGATAACAGTATTTCCCAAATTAATCTACAAAGTCAATGCAAACCCTACCCAGATCCCAGGTGCTTCTTTGCAGGTATTAATTAGTTTATCTTAAAATCCACATGGAAATTCAAGGGATCCCGACTAACTAAAAACATCTTGAAAAAGAACAAAGTTGGAGGACTCACACCTCCTAATTTCAAAACTTAACTACAAAGCTACACTAATCATGACTGTGTAGTATTGGCATAAAGATAGAAATATATATCAATGGAATAGAAATGAGAATCTGTAAATAAGCCCTTATGTTTTGGGTCAGTTGATTTTTGACAAGAGCATCAATGGGGAATGTAATCTTTTCAAGGAGCAGTGCTGAGGCAACTGTATATTCACATATAAAGGAATGAATTTGGACCCCTGCCTTCAAAACATATACAGAAGTTTACTAAAATGGATCAGAGATCTACATGGAAATGGTTTCTTAGATATGACACCCAAACCACAAATTATAAAAGAACAGCTATAAAAAAACAGGTATGTGAAGTCGAACTTCATCACAACTAGAATATTTATGCTTCCAAGAACATAACTGATAAACTGAAAAGACAATCCACACAGAATAGGAAAAAACTTTTGTACAACATATGTCTGATGAAGGACTTGTATCCAGAATTTTAAAAAATAACCAAACTCATATAACTCAATAACAAAAAGACAACCCGGTTTTAAAGTGGGCAAAATGCTAGAACAGACATTTCCCCAATGATCTACAATAGTAAATAAGCACATGAGAGAAGGTGCAAGCTTATCAGAAAAACACAAGTCAAAACCATAACGAGATGTCAGTTCAGACACCTGGGTTGGCTATAGTCTAAAAGACAGAAAATCACTGGTGAGGTTGAGGATGTGGAGAAATCAGCTTCCCTACATTGCTGGTGGAAATGTAAAATGATGTAGCTGCTTCATTTTTTTCATAAAAGCCTTTCGGCAGTTCCTCAAAAAGTTAAACAGAGGATGACCATATGACCCAGCAATTTTACACAATTCTAGGTATATAAGAGAATTGAAAACATGTTCGTAGAGGAACTTTTTCACACCTGCCTTATTCTTATTCATAGTAGCTAAAAAAAGGGAAACACTCCACAAGTCCATTAATTGATTAATGGAGAAACAAAATGTGGTGTATCTATTCAATGAAATATTCTTCGGCTATAAAAAGGAATAAAGTACAGATACACACTACAGCATGAGATAACCTCAAAATCATTAACCTAAGTGAAAGAAGCCAAGCACAAATAAAATGTTCGAGTAAGCAAATTCATAGAGACACAGAGTGGATGGGTGGCTGTCCATCACTGGGGGCAGGTCTGAATGGAAAATGGAGAGTCCTACTAATAAGGACAGGATTTCTTGTAATTTCTGGAATTACATAGTAGTAGTGATGGTTGCATAACTCTGTGAAAGTATTAAAATACTGAACGGTAAACACTTTTTAAAAGTTCAATTTTAGGCATATTAATTATGTCTCAATAAAGCTCTTCTGTATTAGAAAAAAACAGCTGATGAACTTTAAGCCTTGGTCCTAAATCCTGTTCTTTTCTCTATTCATTCTAGGTGAGCTCTTCAACCACTCTGGCTTTAACTGCAGCTGAGGAATCTGTCAATCTCAAGTGTCTACCTTTTCATGGCCCCTCCTCGGCATTCCTCTGAATTGTCCACTTGGAAGTTTCAACAGCATCTCTAGTTTACCATGACCAAGGATCAAGTTTTGGATTCCTCTTCATCACCAATTCCTTTCTTCAGTGGTCTTTCTTCAGTGTTACCTCTTCAGAAAATGGTGCCCACAGTTACTGAGTTGGAAACAGAATTGACCTAGCTTTTCCTCCATGCCTAGCTGGTGAAGAGGAGGTCCGGTAGATGCCAGACCTTTTTCTCAGCTCGGATCGATATTCTGTGACATGGGGTTGATATGGATGAAGACTTCAGTGTCAGCTTTACGGCTGTTAGAGTCAATAATAGAAAATGTGGCTTAATTGCACAGAGTCAGGTGATTCCCCAACATGGAACTGGAGAGGCAGGTGGACTGAACATTCATAAGCAGAACCAATTTCTGCAGTGCCCTGCTTCTGTAAAACTTAGTTCAAAGAGAAAAAGGCAAGGAGGCAGTTTCGGTGGACAGGAACCCAGAGGAGGGATTTGCCTAAGAGCTAGAAACTTTGGAGTTCGTGGGTACCTTGAACATAACTGAGCCACAGAAGCAGAAGAGATTGTGAGAGGACAGCATAGAGAAAGAATAGGATTTGGGGTGAAGGTGTGAGGCCATCCACTTTTAAAGGCTGTGGAAAGGGAAACAAGCCTGTGAAGAAGACTGAGTAGCTACCAGACATAGGGTAAAGCCACTGTGGTGTCGTGGAGTCAAGGAAAGAGAGGGTTCCAGAGAGAGAGAGAGTTCTGTACCAATCCTCCTTGACACAGGACATTTGCATACATTGTTTTCTGTTGGAATGTTCTTCCCTACCTCTTTTTTTTTTTTTTAAGATTTTATTTATTTATTATATATATAGAGAAAGAGCATGAGAACGAGCAGGAGCAGAAGGAAAAGGATAAGCAGACTGAACAGGGAGCCCGATGTGGGGCTCGATCCCAGGACCCTGAAATCATGACCTGAGCTGAAATAAAGAGTTGGGCACTCAACTGACTGAGCCACCCAGGTGCTCTTTCCCCACTTCTTTATCTGCTTAACTTTGACTCTTCTTTTGAGTCTCTATCAACACAGAATTCTCCCAGAGACGCCTTCCCCAATCCCTGATCGTTAGCCCCCAGCAAGTCTCCTCTTCCTTTATGTGTTCTCAAGGCAGGCAAGTGTCCTGTGTGACTTTTCACAATTGAGTTAGTTGAAATGGGACTAATATAAGTGTAATTGTATTAACTGAAATGTAATTAAATGCCTAGGCATCATTTCATGTCTCCATTTCCCATCCTTCCATGTTATTTCCATGACAGTCTGTTCTAGTCACCTCTCTAACCCTTTGCTCAAAAATATTGATGAATATATGGGTGAGTTAAGGAACTGAACCATTGTAAGAGTTCCATGTGGTAAGAGAGGTTTCCGGCTCACTAATGTACGGGTGTCACCTTTGGAAATAGCGGCTCTCGGCAGGAAATGTGCTGGCTTAGTACGCACATTTCCTACTACAGAAAGGTAGGGAAGAAAATGTATTTAGACTTGGAGCCTGAACTTGACTGAGTGCTCCTTCCAAGAGATTATACTGCTATGACTGTTGACCTTCCTAGAAGATTCTGAAAACCCACACCTGCACGAGGGAAGGCCTTTCATGCCTCATGAGTGCTCGGTGAATGACACTGATTACTTGGCAGTGGGGAGGTCTGTGTGCTCTTCTATAAAGATTTTATGGTGGTGACAGTACAGATGGGAGCCTTTCTCACATGTGGCAGAACAGAGGTCACCTCATGCAGCTCCCTGTCACTTGCAGCAGTAAACATTTTATGACGGTCCTGCTATCTTCCTCCACATACACCTTCTTGGCTCATTTCGGTCTCATTCTGTTCTCCCTAAAGGAGGGACCCAAAGGGAGACTGATGTCATAACCACGTATGGGGTCCTAAAAGCCCTCTTGCGTTTTGAAGTTTCCTCCTTCCCCTGGCAGAGTCCAGATTTAAATTACATGAGCCCAGTCACTCACCGGGTGTGTGCTAGGCTCCTGCCCAGACCCCATCTGGAATATCCTATATGTACTCAGTATTGGGAAGTAACAAACCTTTGGATTGGGCCACCCTCAACCATCTGTGCTCTAACGTGCCTCTGCTCATTGTTAGAATTTAACCCAATGGCCGCATAAAACCTACCGAGCCCTACAGACACATTAAAAGGTATGCTGCCAAACTCACAATTTTGTCCCCCTTCCCAAAGTTTGGTCGGGGAGGCCTGAGATGAGGGGGAGAGGCTTAGAGGAAGGTATCTTAGAGAAGGATCATTTTCTCCTCCATCAACAAGGATTGCTGAATGTCTGGTTGGGCGTGCTGTATCCTATGCATTCTGACCTTGACCTTTGCCCTTTCCCACTCTTCCAGAGCCTTGGTCATCCCACCATAGCTAACTACACGCTCTGAGTCCCATGCATTCTATGTGGTCCAACTTGCACTACTGGCGACCAATAAAAACAAGCTTAGGGGTGAGAGCACAGACACAGAGGTGAGACAGATGTGGGTCTGAGTACTGTGTGACCATGGGCAAGGTACTTAGCTTTTCTGAATTTCTGTTTCTTCACCTGGAAAACTGGAATAGTAATAGTAAGCCCCTCAAGAGGTAGGTGGAGGAATCGGTTAGCTCACAAAGGCAAAGCAAGTGCCTGGAACGTGCAGGTGGACAAGTAAACATTAGCCGCCACCTCCACCAACGCCAATGCCAGCACCAGCCTCATCCTCATACTCAATACGACCATACTCATCAGTCTTATTTGCAAGGAGCAGAAGCCCATATCCAATGAGCTTAAGCCAAGAAAGAAAATAGTTTAGTTCAGTTCATTGAAAATTCTAGGCACATGCTGGATTGAATTTGCACAATGTTTTCCACGCTTGATCTCTATCTCAGCCTTACCCGACTTTCCTCCGTGTTGGCCTCATCCTCTGGCAGGTGGTCCAGAAGGCAACCAGGGGACTCAAGTATGCAGAGGCCCACCCTCTTCTCTTCCCACCAAAGGGCCTGTGCATATGCATGCAGACACCCCAGCCCACAGGCCCAAGCTCCATCCACAAGCCCACCTCCTGGAAAACAGCCCCTCCTTGGTGACCCCTTGACCACCGATCTGGATTCTATTTCATGGGCCCTGGAAATAGATTCAGAGCCTAGAATTCTAGAGTCCTGACTGTCAGGAGCATAGTCAAAATGTGGGGAGTAGAAAGGATGTAGACCGAAGAGGAGTGTGTTCACTTGGTCCCCAGAACCATCGTCATCCCATGGGAAAGGGTGGCCTGGAGGGGTTTAAGCGGGGCTTCTGATGTGCAGGGGTCCTGGCTGATAGGTCCAAGGGAGGTATTTATTATTTATTTTTATTTTACTTATTTATTTATTATTTACTATATAGCAGATTTGTGCATGCAGTCATGGTCATGAAACAGTCCAAGAACAATTCAAGACAGGACCTGGCTGAGTGCTGTGGAGTTTCAGGGAGGAGAGACCCTGCTAGCAGGGAAAATTTCTTCCAGAAGCCAGCCTTGCGGGGTAGAAGATGAGGCTAGGACAGGACATAGGTCAGAGCTTTCCCAATGAGGACAGCAGTGTGAAGAAAGACATGGGGTCACAGCACACCATGGGTTGTGACAACAGGGTGCTTAATCTAGGGAGACAGAGAGTATGTGTATGGAGAAAAGGGGGATGGCCGATGGGGCCTGGAGGGGGCATTTACAAGATCTAAGGGGGCTTCAGGTCCAAATCTGCTACAGTACAAGTGGGGGAGTATCTGAAGTTTTGTGAATGAGGAGGATGGTTGAAAGTGGTGCTTGAGGGGTGCCTGGGTGGCTTGGACAGTTAAGCTTCTGCCTTCAGCTCAGGACATGCCCAGGGTCCTGGGACTGAGTCCTGCATTGCAGGGGGTGGGGGGGCTGGCTCAGTGGGGAGTCTGCTTCTCCCTCTCCCTCTGCCCCTCCCCCTACACATGAACTCTCTTTCTCTTTCTCAAATAAATAAAATAAAATCTTTAAAAAAGAAAGGAAGGAAGGAAAGAAAGAAGGAAGGGGAAGGAAGGAAAGAAAAGAAAGGAAAAGAAAAGAAAATAGAAGAGAAGAGAGAAAAAAAGAAAAGAAGTTTGGGGCGCCTGGGTGGCTCAGAGGTTTAAGCCTCTGCCTTCGGCTCAGGTCATCGATCCTGGGATCGAGTCCCACATCCGGCTCTCTGCTCAGCGGGGAGCCTGCTTCCCCCTCTCCTTCTCTGCCTGCCTTCTGCCTACTTATAATCTCTCTCTCTGTGTCAAATAAATAAAAAAAAGTCCTTAAAAAAAAAAAAAAGGAAAGAAAAGAAGTTTGAGAAAGCTGGGCCTGGCAGCACTGTGCTGGTGAACCAAGGGGTCCCCCAGGGTTGAGATCCAGGCTAATGCCTGAGGAACTGGACCAGGCTTCCTGCCAGGAGGATGACCTGCCGGGAGGTGGGGGAAGAAGGGGGAAGAAGGGGAAAGGAGGGAGCTCTGATGCATGGTCAGTGGCAGAGGCAAAGCTGGCAGAGCGACCGAGTCCTGAGTCCAGAGCTGACGTCACCAGAAGGAACAATGCCGAGGCCCGAGGGAGCCACTCACAAGCACTTCCCTAAACTACGTCCCGGATCAGGTGGACGCACGTCCAGTCTTACTTGTGGTCAGGATGACCAACTTAACAGCACCAGGTGTTTGCTTTTCGATTTTGCTCCAGTTCCCTGCTGGACCAATTAAACTCCGTGAGTCTGTGCGACCTGGCCTGGCTGGGGTCACTGCTTCTGGGTGTCCTGTGGGCAGAGCTGGCGCCTCAGGCTCAGGCTGACGCGTTGGTGAAGTTCCTGTGGCCAGAATTGAGGGCTTTTTCCTGGCTGCCTCTGCCGGGCGGTTTATAGGGCCCCGTCTGTGGGCCAGGAGTGAATGTGAACTGGAATGTGTTTGTAAAGGGGGCTTCCAGGCCTGGCCTGGGCCTGCCGGCTTCGCCTATGAGGAAACGGAACCGCAGGCGCCTGGCTGCCACATGACTGCAACCTCGAGCCAACAGGTCCAGGCGGGTCCTCTGGGGCCTTGGCTCCCGGAGTGTGGGGCACTCGAAGGGGCCCAGGGGTGTTCCTGAGTGAGAAATAAAAGTCAGGCAAGGCCATTTGAACCCACTCCAGCCTTTAAGTCAGGCACTGGATAATGATGAGGTATCTATCCATCAACCCCCAACTATGTATCAATCGCCTGTTCTGGACCTACATTGTGATCAGTGCCACAGTGAGGTGAAGAAGAGATCCAGAGGACTTCTCAAGAGCCTAGGGGTTTGAGCTGAAGGACTTTGGTTCAAGTCCCAGCGCTACCTTTTACTGTTTATGTGGGCTTAGGAAGTCTTCTAACTGCTCTTGTCCTCAGTTTCCACATCTGTAAAATGGGCATAGAAATACAATCCATCTAAGAACATTGATATGAAAAACAAATGAGATCACCTATAATGATATCTAATTAACTGAGAGGTATTTATTCTGATCTAATAAGTAGAGATTAATAAAAATTTCTAATTTTACAATTTAAAAAAATTTTGAAATTTAGTGAGTTGTGTGAAACATTTTCTTGCTCCTAAAGAACATGTAATTTGATTGGGGAAGGAAAAACACACACATGTGTAACAAGAATAAATATATGACACAGAGAAAATATACCACATTTTGTGAAATAGAGGGTAAGAGCCATTTTTTATTTTCTCAACTTTGGCCCAAATAAATTTGGTCGTTTTCTTCCTTTCTTGTTGCCATGTCTCTGGAACCATTTGGTTTCTTCAGAGGCTCTTGAAGGTAGAAAATGTCTATGGTTAGAAGCCACTGTTCTCTCAGGTGAGGAGCTTTGTACTACAAGTTATGCATTTCAGAAGCCGTAGGGCTGGGCCTTGACCTCAGGGCTTCCAGCTCTTTCCAATCCCCTCTGCTGCCCTCCAAGCTGGCCCTCATTCCTAGCGCGTAAGATCTGGGCTCTGGCTCCTCACCCACTTCACGGCAGCCCACACCTTGCTTTCCTCCCCTGGGGGTGTCCTCGCACAGCACCACAGGGGCAGAAAACACTGTCTTTGAAAACATTAATTTTGGAGGAGAAAAAAAAGCAACTCAAAACAGTAAACCAGAGTAATGGAAATTTTCAAAAGGCAGCTGGGTGGAGGGACAGGTGAAACAGTGTTCCCCTCCTGAAGCAGGGGACCACTCCTGTCTGACCTTCGACTTTCCTGAGCCTCTGGGCTCAGCGCAAGGAGAGCTCACCACAGGCTTGGGGCTGCTCTCTGAGCAGAGTCTGACCAAAAGAGACTGGGCTGGCCCTGGGCTGGGGAGGCTGAGGCGGGCTGTGGGTGAATGTCCCATCCTGTGCTTCGGGGGAGGTGCTGGGGTCTGGGTTGGGAGCAGCAGCCCCCAGCCTCTCCTGAGCTGAGTGCTGGTGCCTGCGGCAGGCGGCCAAGAGTTCTCCTCGGTTCTGCCCCGTTCCTGTCTTGGCCGCTGCTGTGAATCCTTCATTACCCAAAATGACTTCTTTATCCAGGACCCAATCGCCGTGAAAGCTCCTATCATGAGGATGCTATTTCCACCACCCCGATTGGTAACTGGTTTTCCTAATGATGTCCCCGAGGCCCCGAAGCACCCTGGAATGCTTTCTGAATCCTCAAGGGAGGATGCGATTGTGGTCAGTCTCGTTTTTATGGGAACTGATTCTCGCTGTGTTTTTCCAAAGCATGGAGTCAAAGGCGACTCTCAGGGGAGCTGCCCAAATGTCACAGAGAAACAAAAGTCACCTGTATGCGGAAAGGCAGCAGGTCCTGGTCATGTCAGCTGCTTCTGGGCATCCCCGCCTTCATGTTGATCCACGCGTATCCGCTCTGCTCTGGTCAGACCCACGGCGCCTGTGTTTGTGGAAGGGGTCTGCAGCCCCGCCTTTGGGGTGTATCCTGCTTCCCTCCTTTGATGGTAAGGTCCTCAAGGGTGAGGACCAGCTGTCTTCCTTTATCTTCCAAACACATTCTGCTGATGACTGTGGTCACCCAGGAGCGGAGTGCGTGGGGCCACTGAGCTCCCGGTGGGGCCCGCTCTGGCCAGACCATTGCCTACAGACGCATATCATCGGCAGAAAGGCAAACCTGCCTCTCCAGCATGATGGATCCTTCCCAAATACTTTGGCCCTTTCCCTTGGAACTCGTCTGCTAGAAGGTTCTCCCTGGGAGCAGTATCCACTCCATAGTTTCTGCCTGTCCTCCTCACATGCTGCCTTAATTACCCTCTGTGCCTCCAGGGAGAGCAGTGGGCGCAGGGAATGAAGGGAATGGCAGGGCGGAGGCAGTAAGGAACCCTCTCGGTGATTCGATAGGAAGGACAGATGTGTGTGCTGCTTTCTGTAACAGATGGCCCTCAGGGGCAAGAATCCGATGTGTCCGCTTCACCTTTATATTCCCAGCACTGAGGAACGTGCTCTGCTTCCATTCAGTAAATATTTGCTGAGGGAATGAGACACAGGCTTCCCACGAGCTCAGCCCTTCCTGAGCTCTGGGGGCCTTTCAGCTTTTTTTCTCTCTATTGTTGTAGCTCTTCGGTTGTGTTCTGTTCCACAGGATACATCGCAGAAGCGTAACATCGAATGGGAGAGAAAAGTCAGTAGTAGGCGACGATGTTCCATATTAATCTATCATTTTTCCAAGTTCCAAAACAAGCCAAAATAAAGTATGCTGTTCAGAGATGGCTCGTATAGTAGCAGCTACTGCCACAATAAAGGTCAGGACAAACTTAGTGGCTTACAGACCTCCACATAGTCTTACTAAGGTATCTGAATTGCGTGGGAGCTGGCCGGTCTGGTCTGGGCTCAGTCAGGCTTGGTTCCGAGTTCAGAAGGGGTCCGGCTCTGCTCCACACATCTCTCATCCTCCTGGGACAGGTGACCCAGAGGTCTCTTCTTTTCATGGCAGAAGGCAGAGATACAAAAGGGAAAAATGGAGATGGAATGTTTCTGAAGGTTTAAGCTCAGAACTGGCATCCATCACTACCTGCAACGTTCTACTGGCAAATCTAACATCATAGGGCAGGGCAATATATCCCACCTCTAATGGGGGGAACCATGAAGTTATATATCAGAGGGTATGTACAGGACCCAGAATGATAATGCAACCTACCACAAGATGTAACTAATTGGCCAAACTATTAAAAAAAAAATCAAGAGGACAATGAGCACAAATTTCTGAATAGTGATTAATTTTGGTGGGGGAGGTGGGAGCAAAGAAAGGGAGGGCATGTATTATAACCACCTCGTTGTACGATGGGGTGGTGGCTTTGCAGGCTTTATGACTACTATGTTTTATAATTTACATGCATTTTATTCTGTACGTGTCCTATGTTACCTAATAAAAAAAGCAAGTTTAAACACATAAATAAAGGGTGTGGTCCACTGATAGGAGAGTTTCTGTGCTAACCTTGTATTTTGTACAATTCTAAGGTAAACAGAAGCTGAGAGCTCTCCTTGGGAAAGCGTCTGAACATTTAGGAGTAATCCTGGCAACACGGCACACAGCTTATGTAAGAGAAATCTGCCCATGCTCATTCCGGCTGGCCCCAGCCCTATACTAGGTTCAACAGAGAAGATGAAAAGAAATGGTCTTTGCGCTTAGGGCTCTAGGAAAATTCTATTAGCAATAATCGGGCCTCGGATAAACCTCATTGGCTACGATACTGCCACTGCGCAAAGCTGACTCTAGGAAAATTCTAGAAAATAATTTGCGTTGCACTTGTGAGGTAGCACTGAGATCCCAGGCTTTGCCTCCAATCTCATTGGCCTCAAAACCCAACTGAGACACTCAGCACCTGTGTGATGTTGGGAAAGTTACTTAGTCTCCCTGTTTCTTTACCCATAAAGGAGACAACTCTACCTCAGAGCGTTGCTATGCATCCTTGAATAAATGAGTTTTATTTGCTTTTGGATGTTAAGCAGAGAGCCTGTGTGGCACCATGAGTCGAGCAGTGGAATTCACTTTTCCAAACCTCTATCGTCTTCTATAATATGGTGATTACTCACATTTTTCTTCAAAAGGTAAGTTGGGTGATTTGAAATTAAATCTAATGAACCTGACACATACAAGGGGGATCAATAAATCCCTCCTGCTTCCAGCCTCTACTCAGGTTCTTTCTGGATTTGGCACAAAGAAGGCGGGGGAAAGAGGTCAAGTTCACAGCCAGGTGTCTTAGGAAGATTGGGTGTGGATATTGAATCCTGGTCTCCTTGGATGGAATGGGAAGGGTGTCTCAGGTGCGGGTACTGGGAGGGAGTTTGGGCCCAGGGAGGGATTATGTTTTCCATTACCCAAACATCTCTGATTTCAGCCTCCAATTTTGGGAAGCAAAATAATTTTGGCCCCCCACACAGTATCTGTCTCTGGAACTGATTATCTGCTTTGTTAAGTTCAGAGGCATTCTGATAAGGGTAATTGAATTAGGCTTCTCAGGGCTCCTAGAAGCAGGCTCGCTGCCACAGTAGGGGGTCTCTCTGTCCGGGCCCCCTCAGCTGCAGGCTGTGGTCACGGAGCGTGCTCTCCTGGGGTGCCCAGTGCCTTTGGCTTTGCCTTTGAAGATCTTTCCAGAGATGCCTCTCCACTCTGTCCATCCTCCCAAGACCCTCCATGCTTCCCTGGGGTTCTGCCCTGAATCTGTTCCCAGCCCACTTAGGAGGCCTCTGGAGGGCTGGGGAGCCTTCCCTTGAGGCAGAGGAATTTCTAGAGGTCAAGGAAAAATGTCTGCCAGGGCACAAAGGGGCAGGAGGTTAAGGTTCAAAAGAGGTTGACCTAAATTTTTCCCACTCCTTGTCCCCACAATCTTGTCAGGACTCAGCCCACCTGAAAGGACGAAAGTCCAGTTGTTTGGAAATATTGCTATGACAGCAGCCATTCAGGGTTTCAAGAACCAGCAAGCTGCAAAAAAAAATTTTATCTGAACCCCCCCAAATATGATTCAGCCCCCCACTTCTCACACTTCTCCATGGTCTCTACTCCTCTCCCCCAGGCCCTTTTTCTGACCATACTGAGAAAATCACAGGGGTTGTCTTTCTTTCTCTCACCAGACAAGGTCCTTTGGAAACTCAGCACAGAGAGGGAGACAACGGGCCGATAGGCCGTGGAGTGAGCCCTCAGGTCTCCGATCCATGATCTGTCAGTCCCACTCCACTCCCTCAACTTCTGCCCGGACAGGCCAGCCTACCTCTCCATCTCCTCATGAGCCCATGGAGTGCCCAGAATTAGTATAAGCAAAAGGGATGCATTTTCGAGACCACTGGAAGAGATTCCAGTTCGAATGCTTACTCTGAAACTTATCATCTGTGTGATCTTTGGCAAATTAGTAACCTGGAAGGATTGGCAATAACACAGAGGTTCCTGAACTAATGAGGAACTAATGAGTTCGTACCTCAGTAATTTTTTCATAGTGTCTCTAGGCTTTAAGACACACTGAAAAGTCTCATTTCTTAAGAAGTTAGAACCAAACAACTTAAGAGGGACTTATGTCCTGACAAAGTAATAGGTATATATTGAAAGAAAAAATAATAGTTTTATTTCATTCTTAAGTAGCAACAAGTACTTATTAATGAGATGTATGCTCCTTTTGGGCACTGCCCGACTTTTCAAAACTTGGAGTCTGATTGGACCCCGTTGCCTTCATCTCCTTTTCCATGTTGATTTTCATATGGTTCTTGTTTATTTATCGCAGCTGCCACCAAAGACCCAGCTCCATAGGTATGATGTCATCCAAAGGAATGGGGCATGATCTCATGTGAAAACCGTGAACTACCTCGAGCTTATAGTTTGCACGGTGTCTAGCAGATGTTGAGTATCATTACCTTTCTCCCAAAATTTAGAATAACTCACGGTGCCCCTGAGAGTTTGCTACAGTACCCCAGAGTGGGAACCAAGGCAGTGAAGTTTGAAAAGCACCTAACATATTACAGATGCGTAAAAAAATGGTAGCTATCCTTACTTCTCTTTGAAGTTTTAAAATGACTTTTGGTTGACTTCTGATTGTGCTGCCATGCCAGCAGACTAGATTACAATCTCACTGAAGGCTATTGTGTCCATCTAAGTATCTCCTATGACTGGTACAGAGAGTAAATGTTCAATAAGTGTTTCTTGAATAAATAGATGGATGGATGTTTTCTGGATCATCCATCTATTGGTTCAACTATACTTCCTTCCATCCATCCATCCATCCATCCATCCATTCACCTGTCCATCCATCCATCTATCCATTCATTCATCCATCCATTCACCTGTCTATCCATCCATCCATCTATCCATTCATCCATCCATCCATTCACCTGTCTATCCATTCATCCATCCATCTATCCATTCATCCATCTATCCATCAATCCATCCATCCATTCACCTATCTATCCATCCATCCATCCATTTATCTATCCATCCATCCATCTATCCATTCACCTGTCTATCTATCCATCCATCCATCCATCCATCCAACCACTGAACAGTGGAAACTTGACTTTGCTGTCAGCTGAAACTGCCTCCGAACCCCTGCCTCACTCAAATGGATCATGTTGTCTCTTTTTTCCCTTCTTATCTACTTTATATTGCCTTGAAGAGCCATCATACTTTGGTCTCCAGTAATGGGATTGAGTTGTCTCTTTTTACCCTTCTTATCTACCTTATATTGCCTTGAAGAGCCATCATACTTTGGTCTCCAGTAATGGGATTATTCCTACATGTGTTTGGCCAGTTTGCTCAAAGGTCTCTGCAAATGGCTCAAGAACAGAAACAGGTCTTACAAATTCTCAGAAATTTTCTGACAAAGAATGTTTTCCACAGGGCTGAACATGAGGTAGTTGCCCAGTAAATACTTGCTAAGTGAATTATTTGTTTGATGCTATGGACCTATGCATAAACCAATGTCAACATGTTGATCAAGTTGTCCAGTGATTCATTAATTCCAAAATGGGCAGCTAGTGACCAGCCCATACATAGAAGGAAAGAAGAATTGGAGTCCGTGAGGACTTCATTGAAAAGTGGTGGACAGGATACAGAGAAGCTGAAGCAAGGAGACATTCAGGGTGGGATAGTGGAGCATAGCATTAGAAGTGACCTGAAGAAGGAAATGGGCTTGGTTTGTGAGGAGGCCAGTGAAGTAAAAGGCTTAACTGGCCGGAGAGGGCATGAGATGGAATCACACAGAATAACCATGGATAAGAAACTTCGAGGATCTGAAAGCATTTTAAAGAAGCATTTTAAAATGTGAACATTTGTAGTTAAGTGAAAGGTATCCCATAGAGTTGGTTGTGAGAAGGTGGTTGTCTCGTATTGAATCACTTTACCTAGGGAAGAGGACGAGGGGTGGAGGGAAATTAAAATAATATGCCTTATTACAGGAGAGGTCGAAATGAAAACATTTTGCTGGGGTCTAACTGGCCATAGGTCTGATGGTTTTCTATCCACCACACAAGTAAATAGCTCAAGGGCAGGCTGCCCGCCAGCATAAACCTTTGTGTGGAAAATACTGCCAGTGTGGGTACGGAAAATGCCCTCTTGCTGACCATAATTATACAGAATGTGTGCAAATAAAAGCTGAAAGAAAACACTTTTGCAGAGGTGTATTTTTTCTGTTCTTATTTTGACAGAGTGGAAGCGAAATTCACAGACCATTTTCTCATTCTCCCGGTTGGGGTAGAATGAGCTCATGCTGTGTGGCTGGGCTAGGGGTTGGATTTCAGTGAAAGCCCCCAAACGAGTTTCTACACAGAGACCTACATTTATGGGTCTTTCTGTCCTTGAGCCAGCCAGGGTTGCCTTGTTTGGCTCTGACCCACCAACAGGTTTTGTCTTATTCAGTCCAAGGAAGACAAGGGAAGTTGGGGTGCTCAAAGTGTTATCCACACCTTTTTTTTTTTTTTAAGCAGGCTCCAACATGGGGTTTGAACTCACAACCCTGAGATCAAGACCTGAGCTGAGATCAAGAGTCAGACACACAACCAATGGAGTCACCCAGGCACCCCCCAAGTTTTTTAAGTGATCTCTATACCCAACATGGGGCTCGAACTCACAACTGCAAGATCAAGAGTGACACACTCTATTGACTGAGCCAGCCAGGCACCGCATCCCCATCTTTCCAGGTTTACTTCAGTGGAAGTTTGACTCTTTGACTTTTTCAGGGGGCTCCCATCAGAGACGACCCCTAACTCTGAAGAGGCCCAGAGCATAACAGATACCTCCTAGAGAAACTTCTCCAAGCAGCAAGATGACAGATTTATTTTCTCCACATTTTATATCTCCCTTCCAGAAAGTTGCCCTTTCTCTTCCTCTCTTTGATATTCTTAGGAATACTTGAGTGAAAAATCCCTCAGCGAAGAGTGGTGCTTGCCTGGTTCCATCAGAACTGGGCTCCGAAGTGTGAAGGGGCAAAGGATAGACCATGAAGAAGAGACACATTGTAGGTTTGCTGCAGGGACCCAGAAATGGATCAGGAACAGGAATGCTAGAAGGAACCAAGGCAGCTCCAGAGACCAGCCCTTTCTCTCAACATTTCTTATTCTGTCTGCCTGGCTGTTCCATTCTCCTCTCTGCTTACTCATTGTTTCTGTTACTTCACTTTGCATATGGCCCTTTGTGACTGCCAGCCACTTTCATTTGTGGCTGTTCTCTATAGGACTTCTCGTTTCTGTCCTCGATGCTAACGGGCAGTTTCTCTATGTCTTAAGAGAAATATAAATGGCCCAACTGGCCTTGATTATTTTTTTAGAGGCAGGGCCTAGGGCCCTGGACATCCCGTGGCTTGGCTGGAGATCAGACACCCACCCAGAGCTCAGTCAGCTGATGGTGGCCAATGTGACACTTAAAAGCAGAGGTTATGAGTCAGGATGGGGACAAGGCAGGCAATGATTGTCATCTCTAACAGAACAGCACTGGTGGGTAAGACTGTGGCAGGAGCTACAGGCAAAGCTTTTATCAGTTTAGCTAACATTTGTTTTACACAAAAAAAATTTTATGGGGAAAAAAAAGGCTATGAATACCATAGGACTGTGCTCCAGTCTAAACCATACATGTGTATTTTATCCAAGAATATCCAAATAATCTGTTAAAGAATAGAAACAGCCCACTTCAACTCTTTGGTGTCATGTTGGAAAAACAAAACAAAACAAAACATATTCCATCAGAAACAAAGAAAAACTACTCAGGGGGCACCTGGGTGGTTCAGTCAGTTAAGTGTCTGCCTTCAGCTCAGGTCATGATCCCTGGGTTCCTGGGATTGATCCCCGAGTCAGGCTCCCTCCTCAGTAAGGTATCTGCTTCTTCTGCCTCTCTCTCTCTCTTTCCCTGCTT
This sequence comes from Mustela nivalis, assembly GCF_964662115.1. NCBI lineage: Eukaryota > Metazoa > Chordata > Mammalia > Carnivora > Mustelidae > Mustela > Mustela nivalis. Next base: position 76,972,129 of record NC_139027.1, read on the forward strand.
GTGTTCTCTCTCTCTCTCAAAAAAAAAACCAAAACAAACAAACAAACAAAAAACCTTAACATCTTTTTAAAAGGAGAGAAAAAGAAAACTACTCCGATATGATTTTATGAGTTGTTTGAAGAATGTTTGTCTTTTCATCAAAATCTCTTCTATCTGAGGGAGATAGGAAGAATTGGAATGTTTAGGTTATAATTCCCATTTCTCTTGAAACACAACTTCATGGTAAGACAACACTCCTCCGTCCCAACCATCCCTTGGGATGGAAAAATTCCGCCATGGCCTGCGCACACGTATTCGGTGTACTCTGGACTCTGGCAGACCCTCATGGTTACAGCAGAGGTTCTGCTCAGAGCCAAGGGATGTAGGAAAAGTTGGGTATGTCATTTAGGATTGGGTTTTGCTACCGGTCACAGACATCCAAAATACCAGTGGATCAGAAAAAGAAGTGAATTTTTCCCTCACATTAAAGTTCAGAACAACGTGGTGGTTTTGTCCCACAAAATCCTTAGGAACCCTGATTCATTCTGGGTTCTCACCAGCTTTGGAGACCCCCAAGTCAATGAGTAGAGAGGATGAAAATGAGCTGGAACCAGAGATGAGAACAGTGTCAGCAAATGATTTCCATAAAAGCCTGGAAAGTAATTATTTTCAGCCTTGTGGGTCTCTGGCCCAAGTCTTCAATAAGTTGTAGGTGAAAGCAGCCACAGAAAATATGTAAATAAATGGGAGTGATCTGATTTGATCCATGGGCAGTACTCTGCCAGCCCTTGGACAGTAATGGTGGAGCTGGGAAGTCTTACAGAAAACTGCACTTGGTCAAGTTTACACATGGGTCAGTGACCTCAGAACCAGGAATAGATCATAGGTCTCTTAAGTCCTAGTTCAGTGTGTAAGCCCTACCATTCAGAAATTAATTTCTGAGGGTCAACAATGTAGAAGAGAAACTGGAAGAACAGATGTGCATATGTGGGGAGGTATGTGTGCATGTGTGTGTATTGATAACCATGGAGAAGGATCACTATCCATCTCCATGGGATGGGGTCTCAGTTAGCATTGGTGCCATCTGGAAGCCTCCCTGGATTCTTTATCCAAGTAGACAGGCTATGGAATGCCAAATCCATCCATGCCCACCACCTCCTCAAGTTGTTCCTGCCCTAAAGGGTAGGTCATAGCTGAGGTCTTGTCCTCTCCATTAGTAGTCAGGCTGAACAGGGTAACAAATGGAAAGAAGTTGCCAGACAGGTGCATGATGGGAAAGAGCAAGCCTAGCCCATTTCCCAGACTCTGAGACTCTAACCAGCCAAGCTTCTGCCACCATGCTTTTCATGATTTCTTTATGGCTGAGCCATCCAGTATGGTAGCCAGGAGCCATGTGTGGCTACTGGGCACTTAAAATGTGGCTAGTATGGTTGAAGAACTTTATTTTAAATATATTTCATTTTGGTTCATTGAGGTTATCACTAAAAAATGGATACATAAGTTGTTAGAAAATTTTAAATCTGTTTGGAAGAGCCTACAAATGGAACCTATCTTTTCAACTATTTTGTGAAATCTAGATACAGATAAGTATTACTGATGAAAATTTAGGATTTGAATAGGGCTTTGACATACACATGGGTGGTGAGGGTTTCATGGGTGTGTGCATATGTCCAGGCTCATTGAAATGTGTACGTGCTATATGTACAATTTTTGTGCATCAATGATACCTCAATGAAGCTTTAAAAAAATAAGAATAAAATCTATGGGGATATCTCAAAGCCTTAATACAAGACAAAACTATTTAAAACATCTTATTAATAATTTGGTATTTTGATTACAACTTGAACACCTGCTTTGAATATTTTGTGTTACCTACTTCAACAAATTTCATTTCACCTGTTTCTTTTTACTTTTCACAGTGTGGTGACTAAAACATATGCAATGACATACGTGGCTCATATTGTGTTATTATGGGATGGCACTGTTGTGAGGGTGCTAGCCCTACACCCGCAGGGATCTACCCACTCAGTTCCTATCACCAGTTTTGTCTACATCAGGACTGGACAGCATCTCTCTGCCTGGTCTCTGATTGTTTCACACAACCGGCTTGCTTTCTTCCTACATGGGGTGCAAGATGCTTGGGCGGTTTCGGCAGAGCCCGGGTGACAGTAGGGATGCACTCAGGACTGCGTGGAATGAGTCCTAAGTGGGTAGTGTGAAAGCTGGGACTTGGCCTTGCCATCCAGTGAATAGGGGTCGACTTTAAGCAGGTCACCTCACTGCTTTGAGCTTCAAATTCCTCACCTATAAAGTGAGAATAAAGATCAGTGTTCTCCTCTCAGGGCTACTTGAAACCCTAGGAATTGATATCTGAGGAGAGCAGGAAGCAATGGAAGTGCGATTCTAACATTAGATCATTTGTATTCAGCAGGTGCAGGAATTCTGTTCTTTCCAGCCCTTCCTTCTCTCTCCCACCCATTTAGCAAATACTGAATGCCGAAAGTCTGCTTCAGGCCTGGTTTGCACAAGGCTCACCCGGACATCACGGAGGGTCTTGTGTACCAGGCTGCACTCCATCCCCTTTCCTGCTAGGAGAATCCTGGTCATCTCAGAGGCTCCTGCCTGCTCACCTCTGTAATCACCTGGAATCACAAACACAGCCTTGGGGTCAACAGTAGTTTCCCCAATTTGGTCTGCATCATGAACCCGGTGTGAAGCCCCAAGGAAGGAATCAGCTCACACACTGCGCTTCGGGCCCACCACTACCCCTATGATGAAATGTACACAGAAACCCTCAAAATTGGTGTTAAAAGCACATAAACCTCTTGGGTTGTTGAGATTCTAAGCCAGGCGGTGTGTGTGTGTAATATCACTAAAAGCAAGTATGATGGATAAAAATGAACGATGGCCCCTTCCCAACGTAAACCGAGCTGCTCATCCCTCAGGGTTGTTTATAAATAGAGGGGAGTCCATTTGTTCGGGATCCCGGGGACAGACCGGCACTCCATTTAGATAACAACCACATTTTGCGCCCAGCCATCACTCTCCAGCTTGTGAGGTGGCGATTAATCAAACAGTGTTTTGGTTTCTCCTGATACACATCTAGTCCTTCCGGTTTAGAGTGAGCTGAAGATGGCCTCAACAGTTTACAGAACAGTTCTGGCCAGTACATTAGAAGGCGGCGAGGACGAGGGCCCTCGGAGGGTCTATCAGGCTGGACATTCCACTCGGAATTCCGAGTTGGGAGCAGCTGCAGGGGTACGGATTCCCCAACTGGAGGCCAGTGGAAGCCTGGCCCTCTAGGGCGTCACAGACTTGGTACCTTCAGTCCAAGAGAGTGAATTATACTTGTCATTAAGATAGAGATACCTGGGGTTGAAGGAACACCAAAATGGGACTAATCGGAAGGCTTTATTTTTCTGATAAGGTCATTGGACACAGACCGACGGTAGTAGAACCTCTCCCTCATCTTCCCCCGCCATCAGTGAAGAGGAAAGAGGAGCCCCAGAGTTTAGTGCACTCATGCAAGATGCTCCCACCCCAACATTCACAGTCTCATGACTTCAGTCCACCTCTCAGACCCCCAGGCTTTATTCTGTCATGCCTTTGATTCCTGTTTGTATCAATCACTTCAAGAAGCCTGGGACTCCCAGATCGTACTCTACACCCTAATTCATACCTCCAGGCAGCTCTGTGAAACCCCTAATCTCAGCCTATATCTCACTCCCCCAGGTCCCCAAGTCTCTGGGCCTTGTCCTCCACCATACGCAAAAGCCCTTTCATCCTCTGCTTCTTCCTGACACGTTCTTTTTCACCCTCTTGCTCTAACCAAATGCTGGCCCACCCACCCATCGGATGGGGTCTGCTTCCTCTCCTCCATCCTTCATGCTGCTGGGTCGCACTCTGATCCTCTGTACCACTTGGGGATCACTATTCTCTTTTCTAAAATGCCTGCTTTGAAGCACACACCATCAGCAGCCTAGAGAGCTTGTAATAGACTCCTGGGGCAGTTGCCTCCCGAGCCCTGGCTCACTGCAGTTTCCCACAAGCTCCAGGTATCATTTTTGGTGATTTCAACATCCATGAAGATAATCCTTCCAGCGTCCAGACTTCTCAGTTCCTTGACAACTTCCTTTCTAATACCTTGTCCTCTACCCTATCATGGACCTTTGCACCTTAGAACCTTTCCACTACCAAAGACTGCCACCTTCTCACAATTTTAATTTCATCTTCCCACTCTGGGATCACCACCTGCTGACTTGGACCCCTCCTTTTAGTACTCGGCCCCAACAATCCTTTGATCCAGGGCTGCAATGTACAGTTGTGCATTTTGTGCACTGCACAAACTCCTTGACCAAGGGGACAAGTGAGCCCTGAAATCCAGTGTGTGCTCCAAGAATGGCACTGTGTGCCCTGGCTCCTGGCTTTATTTACTCAAAGGAACGAGCAACTTTTTGTTGCATACTTGTGCAGTTGTATTATCTGAAGGGGATGTGTTTAATTTGCTGAGGATGCTCCAGCTCCAGCTCTGATTTAGCCCCACTGGGACCCCACTGGGACCTACAAGCCTTGCTTTCCCCATTGCCCATCATGCCTTCTCCTCTTTTCCCAGCTCAGATTCCATGTTCTATGATTATATTCCCTCCTCTCAACTCTCTGGCCCCTTCCCTCCTTCATTGTATCCCCAGCAAAATTCTAAGCCTTTTGAAATTAAACCCCTCATGCCTGTGCCATGCAGCCAAATATGTGTAAACACATACATAGTTCATATTCACATTTATGAGCACTAATGTCCAGTGGGACCCTAGCTGTGCCTGCCTGGCACTCCCTCACCTCCCCGGGAGGTCCCACCACCTCAATCTGTTGTCTGTACTCAGGGAGAACCCTGCTCCCCATTTCTCTGCAAGAACACAGTCAGAAGGGAACTCCCACGTGCTCCCACCACCATATTCACTCATCTGTTCGCATCTGTCTCCTATACTCTGCCTTTCCCACTGTCCTGATGTGAATTGTCCCGACTCTTCTCCAAAGCCAACCCTTTCCACTGGCTCATCAGATGCCATCCCATCCCTTTTGCCAACATGGGCTTTCTGTTATTAATTCTCTCCTGCATTGTCACCTCTTTTCTCCCTCCACTGATCACTTATGACAGCATATCAACATGTTATATCTTCCATATTTTAGAAAACTGTCCTGATTCTACAACCTCCTCCAGCTGCTACACTGTTTCTCTGTTGCCTATAGTGGATCTTCTTGTTAAGATGGGGCTATACCTGCTGCCTGTCCCTCCTTCCTTCTTGAACTCACTCCGGTCGGGCTTTTGCCCTCACCATCCCACCAAAACCTTCTTGTCAAGATTACCAATGGCCACCGGGGTGCCTGGGTGGCTCAGTCAGTAAAGCGTCCACCTCCAGCTCAGGTCATTCTCCCGAGGTCCTGGGATCAAACCCTGCATCAGGCTCCCTGCTCAACTGGGAGCCTGCTTCTCCCTCTGCACCCTACCTGTTTGTGTGCTCATCCCTCTCCCTCAAATAAACAATAAATAAAATCTTTTAAAAAATTATCCATGACCCTCACATTGCTAAATGCATTGGTGAGTTCTCTCCCGGTCCTCATCTTACTTGACCTATGGGAGTTTTTGACACAGATGACCATTCTTAAAATTCTCTCCTTGGCTTCTGGGACTCTACTCTGTGGTATCTCCCTTTGTGTATTGGTCACGCCCTTTCAGACTTCTCTGTGGGTTCCTTCTGCTTGGTTTTCTTCCAGCTTTAAGCTGGTTCCTTCTTACCTCCTCAAACTCTGAACACTGACGGGGCTGCACACGTCTTTGGGCCTTCTCTCTTCTCTATCTACACTCTCTTGATGATCTCATCCTCTCTCATGGCTTCAATTAGCATTTCGGATTACTCTCAAATTTCTATCTCCGGCCTGAACTCTAGACTTACATATCTAGCTGCAAACACAGCAAGTATCTGTGCTTGGGTATGGGACTCAAACTTCACGTGCCCAAAGCAGAGCTCCAGATTCCACCATCCACTTCAACATGCACACTCTCCAGGCTTTACCTCAGGTCATGGCAACCCCATCCTTCCAGTGCCTGGGCCAAAAGCCTCAGAGTCATCCTAGACCTCTGTCTCTCTTTTTCTCCACTATAAACTACCAGCAAAGTCTGTCAGCTCTGTTTTCAGAATCAGTCCAGAATCCCACCATTTTTTATCATTTCCTGTACTACCACAAAGATCCAAGTCACCATTATCCTTCACCTGATTTATTCCAGACTGATCTGAGCTTCCTCACAAAGTCATGGCTGGGTCTAAGGTGAGTGTTGGGAACCGAGATGGGGGTGGGTATGGGGGAGATGAGAAGAAGCTGTCTCGTCTTTCACAACCTAACCCTACTGAGAGTGGGTCGTACACCAAGCACTGAGGACACGAGATGAATAAGAGTGAGTTCTTGAGCGCAAGGAGTTTACAAACCAGAAGGGGAGGCGGACAAAGGACTCCCCATGTTAGAAGCCAATGTCTATGCGCTGTCACAGAATTAAGCAGAGGGTGCAAGATGGAGTGAGACGAGGGAGGTGGACGGGGTGAACTGAGTCCTAAGGCGGAGTGGGAATTACAGTGTGGAGGAGAAAAGGGCCTGGACACCCTGAGAACTGCACGCATGCCAGGCAAAGGAGTTATGGAGGCAATTATGATGTCACCACTAACAGACCTTGGGGTGAATTCGAACTGAGTCGAAGCCCCCTCCTTGCACTTACTCGTTAAACGTGGAGGAATTACATCACCTCTCTGAACCTGTTTTGTTCTTTACAGAATGGGAATTGCTCTTCAGACTTAAGATTCCTGACAGCCAATGGCTGAAAGGCATCCAACAGATAAATATTTCAAGTAGTTCATTCAAATTGCCTCATATAGGATTTTTGAGGTACTGTGTTTTTTTTTTCAGTGTTATTCAAATAGACCCAAGCCATCTCTAGATTTTTAATAAAAGAAAAATAATAGAAGAAATTTGGGGAGCAGGAAAGCAGGTTAATTTCCTCCACCTCTGCATAGCCTGACATCTAGCTCCTCCTCATCTGTGTCTGCAATATGGAAATTCCTTGAAGCAGATCTTGAATTTGATTCTGGAGCCTAATCTGGGATTATGTCCCAGGTTATGGACTGTCCCAGGATATGGATGGGCAGGTGAGGCATATTTCCAGGTCACACTTGCTTGTACATCAGCTGGGGTGGATGGGTCCTAGAGAGAAAACAGGACGGAAATAAAGATTTCTTTTTAATTTAAAGTCTGTACCATTGAGAATAGACCATATTCACAGCTGGTTCCTGCCTTCGAGATGCTTACAACATATTCAAAGGGATAAGATTTAAACCCATGAATCTGTGAGTTTTGCCTGTGAAGTCACAGGATCTAATTAAGTATTTTGAATGCCAGGAAGGCAGGTACAGACCCCAGGGACGGGGGCCTTTGGAGGCAGGGAGGTCTCCATGGTGACTGTTGCAGTCTGAGGGGACCCCAGTCTGCCCTCCCAATCTGACTCTGCTGGGGCAGGTGGTGTCTCCACACAATCAGCTACTTTTTTTTTTTTTTTTTTTTTTTTTTAAAGCCATTCTAAGACTGAGACTTTCTGGAAAGGAAGTGCCAGCCAGACCCGAAAGCCATTAGGCTAGATCCACCAAAGGGCCTGCCCCACATGCTTGGAGGATTAGTGTAGGTCTTATTTAACAAGCTAATTAATGTTTTGATAATTTAACAATTTTGTATGCTTTCTGGAGGGCTTTTGAGGGGAGTGACCTTGGCAAATAAAGCCACGTTTTCTTTCGTTCTTAGAGAGATGCCTTTTCTGATCCTATTAATGAGAAACATCCTTCTGATCCGGGCTGGGCCAAGTGAGTAAGAACACGCTCTCCTGCTGTTGGGATGGGTGAGGTTCCCCAGCAGTGTGGCCAGTGCAGTGGGCAGAGAGGGCGTGGGGCGGGGCCATAGCTGTCTCCTCCACCACAGTCCCCCCTGTTTCAGCACCAGCCCTTGCTCAGGCTCGGGCTGTGTCCGCAGATGGTGTGACACTGCAAAAGGTGCCTGACGGCCTGCTGTGTGCTGTGGGGACTAGGCTCAAACTTTCTCCGGGACTCCATTTCTTCCCCTGGACATGATCACCCTTCTCTTACCTGCCTCAGTGGGTGATAAGCCAAGTCCTGTGTCAGCAGTGTAGGAACCACTGGGAAAGCATAAATCACACCTGGGTCCAAGATTCTCTGCAAAACAAATGCAAGAAGTGTGATGAGGCAGAAGCCTTTTCTGGGATGAGGTGCCCTCCAGAGAAAGGCACAACCACCTTCCTCCTTCCAAATCTAGGCCCCGGGGTGCAGTGTGGGGAGCACAGGCTCCCGAAACCCTGCTCCATCACCACCTTGTGATGGGCTCGTGAGCGTAAGTCAGGTGGCCTCCCTCTGCCACTTCCTTGATAAGTGGCCACTTTCTTACTTGCACCCTCCATAAAGCTACTGTGAGAACTGGATGATGAATCCTGGAGACAGTCCTCACTTTGTAGAATTCAAATTTCAGTTACCATCCTTGAGTTTGAGAACACCAGGCCGCAACAGCAGGGTTCAGATCTCAGCTACCACACGCCTTCGCCGTGAGTAATTGCATAAAGTATAAACTTCTCTGCCAGTTCCTCAATCCACAGATCTCTGTAGAAACAGCAGAGGCACATTGTGATCAGTAGCCAACGGGATCATTTCTCTCCAAGTGTGCCAGTGACCGGTCCCTCCATACTTGTTACTCGGTTGGTGCACAGACAGCAAAGCACGTACCTGTGATGTTTCCTGTCACCCAGTGAGAAACCCATGTGATCATCAAAAGTGGGAAGTGGGCCATGAAAGATGAAAGTGCAGCCAAGAAACAAAAACAATAATGTTGGAAGTGAGATTCAAACCCAGCACAAGTGGAGTCCTAGCAAAATGGCTGGCTGTGGGAATATGGGTAGCGAAGTGAGGCGCTTTTAGACACTCAAGCAAGCAGCAGAGAATCTTAGTGAAAGCAAACTTAGTGATCCCGGTGAGGAGAGCGGTGACAACAAAAAGGATGAAGCTGTCCCAGAGGCAGTGACACCAGTGAGAGGCCCTCTCGGAAACACTTCACAACACGGAAAGCATGAGAAAGAACACTGGAAGCCGATCCAAACTTGGAAAGAAGTACGACAATGTGGGAAGGCCTAGCAAAGATGCTGACCCTCTAGCATCTGTTTCATGATAATAAGAAGGCCAACACTATTGAAATTCCTCTGGATGGATAGTTTTTTTGTTTGTTTGTTTAAGATTTTTTTTTATTTATTTGAGAGAGAGACAGTGAGAGAGAGCATGAGAGGGGAGAAGGTCAGAGGGAGAAGCAGACTCCCCAAGGAGCTGGGAGCCCATAGTGGGACTCAGATCCCAAGACTCTGGGATCATGACCTGAGCCGAAGGCAGTTGCTTAACCAACTGAGCCACCCAAGCACTCGATGGATAGGTTTTTTAAAATAAATAAAATGAGAATTCTCAAAGTTTCTAATTTAAAAAGAGAAAAAAAAACATCTGATAGTGAGTGAGCCAGTGTTTGCACACACTTGGAGGAAGTGCAGAGGATGAGGGAGAAAGCAACTCAGGTAGACTCTGAGCTGGGTTTGGAGTCCAACTCAGGGCTTGATCTCACGACCGATGAGATCACAAACTGAGATGAAACCAAGAGATAGCTGCTCAACTGATTGCACCACCTAGGCACCCTAATTTTTTTTTTTTTTAAGTGTGCATTGTCTCTAGAGACAATGAACCACTTTCTCTCTCTCTCTCTCTCTCTCTTTTTTTTTTTAAAGATTTTTTATTTATTTATTTGACAGACAGAGATCACAAGTAGGCAGAGCAACAGGCAGAGAAAGAGAGGAGGAAGTATGCTCCCCAATGAACCGAGAGTCTGATCTGGAGCTCCATCCCAGGACCCTGAGATCATGACCTGAGCCAAAGGCACAGGCTATAGCCCACTGAGCTACCCAGTTACCCCAGTTTCTAATGTTTTAAGTGACAACGAAATGACAATGTACTAAGTAAATATCATTCTACTATTTTTTTCCACTTCAGTAAACATTTATAACTGACAATAAGAGTGTACTCATAATCTTGGGATAAATGTAAGGATCACAGAACAATGAGACTTGCTCTGGTGACTCTTCAGTTCTCTGTGCAGGGTGCCTGGGTGGCTCAGTAGGTTAAGTGTGTGACTCTTGGTTTCAGCTCAGGTCATGATCTCAGGGTTGTGAGACGGAGCCCTGCATTGGGTTCTGCACTCAGCATGGCGTCTGCTCCAGATTTTACCCCCTCCATCTCTCTCCCTCTCTCTCTGCTCCTCTCTCTGCTCATGCTTGCATGCTCTCTCTAAAATGAATAAATAAATAAAATCTTAAGAACAAATCATTTCACAGGGCTTCAGCTTCCATTGTCCGCCTTACAATCAGCACTACTGTGCAAAGTGAGGACAGCCTCCATGTAAAGATAAATAAATGCTGATTGACGGTAGCCGCCCTTGGAATTACACCAGCTGGGGAGTTCAGGGGAGCACGGTGCTCTGACTCTTCTTCCACCCTGCAGACAGACACATCGGCTGGGGAAATTCTGAGAAAATAAGTTATAACAACCAAGAGGTAGAGGGTCCTGAGCTGGCAAACTTACCCAGAGAACTTTCTACGTGGAATAAGCAAACAACTGGTCGGTGGCCACAGGCACCATGGTTAATAAAAACAGACACATGCTCCCAGCATCTTCCAAAATACTTCTAAGATACTCGACGTTTGGTAGAATCTTCAAATCTCACAATGAATTTAACTGACATTAGGAGAGATGAAGTTTCTGGGTGGGCTCAAGAGCCTGAGCACAACTTCGCCCTCACCTATCTGTCAAGAGAAGAGGTCTGCAGTGGAAGGTAAGAGGCCCAGGGCACAGGCTGGTTCCAAACTTCCAGCTGCCTCTCGTTTCTCCAGTGAACCAATCACTCCAAAGCCCTTTTTTACACCCAACTCCCAGCAACCTGAAGGAGTGAGGAGTGGGGTGGGGAGGCAAGGGTTGCTGATCATTTAGAAGACTGGCTCTGTGCCAGACCACCAGTGTTCAAATCTCGGATCTGCATTCATGTATGTAAGGACTTTGGGCAAGTGACTTACCCTCTCTGTGACTCAGTTTCCTCATTTGTAAATTAAAGATAATGGTAGTGCCTTAGTCCGGGCTGCTGTGACAAAACTACCATAGTCTAGGTGGTTAAAACCACAAACACTTATTTCTTACCATTCTGGAAGCTGAGAAGTCCCAAATCCAGGCGTTAGCAGGTTCAGTGTCTGCCAAGAGCCTGCTTCTGGTTCACAGCCAGCCATTTTTGCTGTGTCCTCATAGGGTGGAAACAGGCAAGGGGCCTCTCTTCAAGCCCTTCCATGAGGGCGCTGGTCTAATCACCAGTGCTCCACCCTAACGACCATATCACCTCCCAAAGACCCCACCTCCAAATACCATCACACCGAGGGTTAGGCTTCTGCATCTGAATTTGGGGGGTGGAGGGAGACACAGACATTTAGCCCATAACGAACAGGATCTACTTCCACAGATGTCAAGTCCACAAGTGATCATCTATATTAAGTAAGCCCTTTGCACAATCTCTGGCGTCTAGTCATGGCCCTAGGAGTGTTTGTTTTATTAGAAAGCAATTAGTTAAAAGAAGAAAAGCCCCAGAAGATCCCCATTTACGCAGAAAGCTCCAGAGCGTCAGGTTTTTAGCATTATCCAAATAAAGGAATTCTATCCTTAGTTGCAATGTTCAGGGAATTTGCGTTGCTGGTATAAAGAAGTGAGTATTGAACAAATTGTCCATAACCTGGCCTCTGTGGTTCTGGAGAAACTTCGCTGTTACGCACCTCGTGGGCTGTCACTACCTCCTTGCTGAAACTGACCATTGCCCTCTGAATGAGATGCTATCGAGTAAATTCTTTATGATATGAAGGAGCTTCCCTTCATTCCTTCCCTTCATCTCCACCAACAAAGACTATAGTGGCAATTGTTTTATTTTCTAGGGGTGGCGGCGTGGAGATCCTCTCATCGGTGGCGTGTTTTTGTCAGAGGGCTGGCTGGGGTTAAGGGTTGGTCTGTGCACAGAGAAGGAGATAAGGCAATAGCATGACCTCATCTATTACATTCTGACCACCCTGTCCCCCCTGCTGAGCTCTTCCTTCTCCAATCTCTTTATTACCCCTACTCCTCTTTGGCAGTCAACCTATAGCACAATTCTGCCCATGGTTGTTCATCCAGGTAGATGTTCCATCCCATGGGGGTAAAACGCCATCTTTCCCAGTCTTACCACTCATGCAAGGAGCTCTTGGTAGCTGTGAGTAGTGAGTACATGCCGACTAACTGAGAGCAGGGACCTCTTGGGGGAGCAGGATGGAAGCTGTTGGGCTGGGAACAAACAGTCTGGAGGGGGGGGTGAGGGCTATATACATCTGTCTCATTTTTATCCCCATCACTGGCAGTCAGGACAGTTTACTGCCTCCTGCAGGGTCTGCTGGGAGTGTGTCTTGGGTGACATAAGGGGTTTTCCAAGAAAGAAAGTTGGAAGAGGGGTCTTGCATGTTCAGGACACAGTGAGAAGTGGGGGCCCCATCGCTCTGAGGACCCAGGGCAGACAGGACTGGCTTCACCATTTGCAAGGTCCAGTGCAAAATGAAAATTTGAGGCTCTTGATTCAAATATATTTTTTTAAAGATTATTTATTTGACAGGCAGAGATCACAAGTAGGCAGAGAGGCAGGCAGAGGGGGAGGGGAAAGCAGGCTCCCCGCCAAGCAGAGAGCCCGATGCAGGGCTTGATCCCAGGACCCTGAGATCATGACCCAAGCCGAAGGCAGAGGCGTAATCCACTGAGCCACCCAGGCGCTCCTCTTGGTTCAAATTTTATCGAGAATGTTAAGACTATGGCAGCAGCGTGTTAAACTGAGTGTGGGCCCATCGAAGACCTGTACTGCTCAGGTCTCATGCCACGAATCTGGCCCTATAGCAAATCCAGGAGCTCTGCCTAGTCTAGGCATGGAACATTAACTCACCGCCCCTAAACTCAATGCCCCTGGGACTTCAGGGTAAGGAAGGAAGGAACTGGACACTCCAAGCTGAGGGTAGAAATAGGGGGGAAAAAAAAAAGAGTGCTGGCAAGACTAGCATATTGTGCCCTCAGGAGAGGCCCCAGCAGCCCCAGAGATGGAAATGTTGAACAGAGTCTCTGTTTATCTCGCCCCATTGTCACATAGCATGACTAAGGCCCGTCTCCAACTCTGCCCTGGCCATGCTGGGGAGGGATATGGCCACTCCGACAATATTGACTTCTCTGTTGCCCTGGGGAGCTCTAAATTCAGAGAATGGTGGTGATTTTTTCCCAAGGGCTCCACCCTTGTGAGCGGCGTCTTTTGCCCACTGAGAGAATTCAAGAGGGGGCTGCGAGTCACCTGTGGGAGAAGACCCGGGGAGACCCACGACCTTCAACATTTTACCACGGTCGAGGACGAGGAGGAGAGGACAGTTACGCTCAGTTCGATTTGCCCTCCACCTGAGTGTTTTGTCCTTTCCCCTGAGCTCTTTCAGCTGAGGGTCCACACCTTTTCTTTCATCTCTGCCTGCTGCGTGCTTGGTCTGTGAGGACTCCACTCACAGAAAGGAAGGAATCGCGTGGAATGCAGCGGGGCGCACCCGTGCTAAGTGTGCTGGCCCAGCATGAGTCGGGCCAGAGTCGGCACAGGACGGAGGGTGACGGGCTCTGCTCCTCCTGAGAGCCCTCTCATCCCCAGCTCTTCAAGGCAGAAGAGCCGACTGGAGTTCAAGTGTTGACTTTTGGCAAACACTTCAAGAGCAACGAACGCTTACTTAACAGCTTTGTGAAACTCCTCACAGAGGCACCGAGGTTTTCCTAAGGATTTAGTCTGTCGTGAGTGTGTAACACCTAAGAAAACTCTGCTTTTGAGGGTGATGTTCCAGAAAAGCCAGATAATACCAGGGAGATGGGCCTTCTGTCGGCAGGAGCCTAGCAGAGAGATGATCCTATGGCTTCATACGGATACTTCTGCTCTCTTTGCACCCGTGGCAATGCATTTCCTCCGGCATGATTTCTGTCAGATGTATCAAGCTTACATTATTGCAAAGATTGTGCAGGGTTTATATTTTATCTTAGTAAGGTGAGCCGGTATAGGTACCATAAAAGAGAAATAAAAGGAAAGTAACTTATTATAAATTAAAATATTACTATTTTGTTCTGTTTAGTACATATGTTTGTGTTATATATATTATGAAGCTACACATGTTAGGTAGGTTAATGTTGCATAATTTACGTTATGTAATTATATATTATATAGCTATAGTGTATATTCTGTTGGTTTCTTTTACTTAAAAGTAATTTAGGGCCCATTTTTTCAGTCTTCCGAATACCCAGATCCTTCTGTCCTAACTGATCTAGATACTTGATATCCTCACATGTGTGGAAGATAGTGTCTAATTCAGCTGGTGGCTTCATCAGACCACTAGCCATTCTGCCTTTTTACAATGGGATTCAATCACACCACATCTTATATCAGCCAATTATCATTTGCTCTGTATCTTTGCAAATAATCTACTAATACACATTTTATTTGCAAGCAAGATCGGCTGCAAACTACTTGAAACTTTGATGAAGTTGGGCAGGTAATGGAGCACATATCTCAAAGGTGTCCATGATGATCCTTGCCTTCTCCAAGTGTCTTAACCAACTTACAGAACTGAGTAGTAAACTGAACTTCCTATAGGGCCAACCAGCATCACACTCCGCTGCTTTCTGTAGCGACTTGACTTACTGATTTTCAGGCCTGGAAGAACTGGGAAATTTTCTTAAAACTAGGCATGGTATCCATGATTCCCAACTTACTTCTCTCCCTTTCTCACGACTTCCAAAACTTTTTTCTCCCTGATACCTTCCTCCTCAGTTTAGAGACCTCACTTACAAGCAGATACAGTGAGATTCAGGGTGACCTCTTAAACATCAACCTTCTCTTGCTTCCTGGCTGACAGTAGCAATCCCCCGAGACAGAAACTCAAAATGGCTACCCACGCTGTGGTCATGTGACCCAGTCCTGACCAAGCAGACCCGAGCGGAAGTTGGCCGAAGGCTTCTGGGAAAGATTTTTCTCCTCAAGAGAAAAGCAAAGAGAAATGGCAGTGCCTGCTTTTGGATGTGGGGTGTGGTGAATAGGAAAATCCAGGTGTGGAAGTTCATGGAACAGAAAAATGGGAAAGCTTATATCTTACCATCATGGCTGAGTCTCTGCGTTCACCCATCATCCTGCTTGTGTCCGACCTTTCACTTTCTTCCTATGCGAGCTAGCGAATGCCATGTTCTTAATGTTGCATCTAGTTTTGTTATGAGTTGAGAGCATCCCTTCCTAACTAATACAATTTACTAATTAACAATACATGTAATAGATGAAGAATCCTGGATCAGGTATTAGTGGGAAATTCAAAAGAAACAGAAAATGTCTTTACTTTCTTTGGAGAAATTATAATCTAGTTGACAGAAACAAAATACACCTACAAGTACAAATTGAGAATTTCTGCCCAGCACCTTGTGCCCACGTGCAAAGTACTATGGTATAAGCTAAAGGCAAATTGCAAATTTCTGCAAGATTTACTTAGATTCTCCTTTCTCAACAAAACATTTTCACACCATTAAGAGCAAACTGAAGAAAAATGGAATATAAAACATGGCTCCTTTTTTTTTTTTTTTTTTAAGAATCTGCTTAGAAATTGAAATTCTGCTTAGAATTAGAAATTGCTTCCTTTGAAAGCCATATACTCTAGGGTTGTTTTGGGAACCTCTGGGACATAAAATATTTCTCAGAAACAGGAATTCACCAAAAACCCTGCAGAATGAATACTCTGCTGATGATGACTGATTTGGAATATGCAAGCAATTTGCCTCTTTAAGAATTTATTATCAGGGGGCGCCTGGGTGGCTCAGTGGGTTAAAACCTCTGCCTTCAGCTCAGGTCATGATCCCGAGGTCCTGGGATTGAGCCCCACATCAGGCTCTCTGCTCAGCAGGGAGCCTGCTTCCTCCTCTCTCTCTCTCTCTCTCTCTCTCTCTCTCTGCCTACTTGTAATCTCTGTCTGTCAAATAAATAAATAAATAAATCTTAAAAAAAAAAGAAAAAGAATTTATTACCAGCAGGTTAATCTATAGTGTCTAGAGGGTAAATCAGGTAGGTTTATGTTTTCTTAAGTTCGATCTGTGGCTAAGCAATTAATCTATGTTAGTGCAAATGCCAACTTGATGGTCAAAAATAATAATTGTGTGCCTTTCAGTCTTCCCAGAGGTCACATCCATTAGGCATGTTTGAAGATGGTAACAGTGTGTACTTGTAGGTTTGTGTCAGGTGGCAGCAATGATGATGGCCACAGTGACTCAAACACTTAAGTTTTAGTGCAAGAAGCATCCTTTGGAAGATAAGCCGGTTGGCTGGCCTTCACACATCTTCCCAGAATTACCATGAAATAAGACTACCACCTGAATCCTTCTAGAAAAGTTGTAGGGGGTCCAGCCTCTGGAGGGCACCTCTACCTCAAAGTGCCTTAGGACTTGAGAACCGCCCCCCTCCATCCTGTTGAGGAAGTGAGAATAACAAGGCAAGGTTTATGGATGCTGGTACTTCTGTTGTGCTGTGCTAGAGAAACACAACTGTAAAATACAAACCAGGATGACTTCTAGAACCTTCCACAGATCCCTTTGGTGCTGCCTCAAGTGCAAGTTCCTCATCTCAACTTTCTAGCCCCTCTACCCCACCTTTAGTTCCACATGTCTCCCACAGTCCTCAGTTTCCTCTCTTTAGAGATGTCTTCTGGAGTGGGTGTGACCATTTCCGCTTCCCCACTTTTGCTGCTTGGAATGCTCTCCTGCCTCCCATTTTCCTTCTGCATCCCTCTTCTCTGCCTCTTCTTTTCTGCCTGGTACATGCCCCATCTCTTACAGGACTGTCCAGCCCACAACGAATTCTCTCTCCTTATAATAATAGTAATTCCCATGCATTGAGCATGCAGGGTGTGCGAGAGAATTCACACTTACTATTGCTTATCCTTGCATTGCAGGTAGGTAAGTTGAGGAAATTGAGATCCTAAGTAGTTTTGAGTGTCTTTCAAGAAATGACAGAAGTCAAAAGTGGCTAAGCCTGGTTTCCTATCAGGCCTAGCCACGTCGAGCTGTTCCCAGTCTTCCACCCTGCCCAGTTGCATCAGCCCCAGTACCTCCCACCCATGCAGTTGTGCCTGCCTGGAGAGAGAATAAATAGAGTTTTAGCCTCCCACATGCTACATGTTCCTAGGTGATAGGCAAATACTGTGCTATGGTAGACTTTCCATGCACGGTTTCCGGGCATCCCCATCTTGGGACCTGGTACAGACTGTGCAAAGGGTATTTGGTCATGCAGCCCAAGGAGTTGGATAATTAGAGCTCTCTGCAAAGTGGTACACGGATTGTCTTGTAGATGTTCCACGTGTCAGAGCTAAAGGACCCAGCCTACTCAGAATGGAATGAGATGAAAATCAAAGAAAGGTGGATAACATTCATCAGAGGCTGGGGAGAGGCTGCAGGACTCAAGGATTAGAGGATAAAGGGTTAAAGGGAAGAGGATTCATGGTAATCATTTGATTTCCTCAGGACAGAGAGAGGTAGCACCCCCAAAAGCTATGATCAAAGGACCTGCTGATCTTCAGTGGATCCTCAGTGATCTCTTGAAGAGCTGGGGGCCAGGTGGAATAGGCAGAAGGAGTTCATCTGTTCCCACCCTACTAGAGACTCAGAGTGAAACTCAACCTGAAAAAGAAAGGTTGTTGGGGCTTTAGTGGGTGAACTTCCCGTGAAGCAATCTGTCTTATCCAGTGGACCATTGAGGGGTTAGGTAACTCAAAAGGAGATACACCTTTGATCAACTACCAGCAGGCTCATTAACTGGAGTAGAACTTTCACGGTAGAGAATGTACAGAGGCAAATGATTCTCATCTCTAGAGATCAAATATATTTTGTCCACTTCAGATACAATTATTTCAACTTTACTTGAACTTCTTCTCTCCCTTTGTTGCCCAGGAGGGATGGCAGCAACGCCTCATTCCACAGAGATATATTTTGTTTCCAGAAGAGAGGGAAGAGCTTACACAACTAATACTCCCTGAAGCTCACCAGCTGCTCCTCTAACCGTTTTACCAGGTTGATTTCACCTTGTCTTCACGATGGTCCTTTGAGGTTGGCGGGATCACTGCTGCTTTCAAATGATAGATGAGAAAACGGAAATTAAAAGGCAGTCATTTGCCCAAGATATGGCAGAGCCAGGTTCCCAAGTGGTTTAGATTCAAAAGAACATGAGTAGTTTTGTCTTATTCTTAAATTAATAGTTACTGGAAAATTTTCTAATGACCAATTTCTAATTATCATTCTTTTCCTACTTATCCAAGGTTACTGCAGAGGTGTATGAAGAAAAACATAGACATGAGCCATCATGTCATTTTCACCAAGACTGGCACTGCAAAGACGTTGCCGTCTTTTCCTACAGGCCTTTATCTCTGTTGGTCTGTTTCTCTCCATCTTTACCTTGGTTTTGCTTTCCTGAGGACTAACCTGAGTCTCCCCCAGAAATGCCGCTTGCAGTTTGTAGACACACTAAACTCCCTCACTGTTGCTGCAGTGTCGTCTAAACCACCAGACTTAGTGTGACCTTCAGAAATGGCTGGGATTAGAAGTTACTCGGCAGGATGGGGCCCTTGTTGAGTAATATCCATGCAGGGAAATGTCCAGAGAAGTTTTTCAGGCAATGACAGTAATGCTTAGATATTTTTTAAATGTCATAGGCACTCTTTAAGTTGTAACTCAAATCCTCCCCGGCGGCTGCAGCTTGAACCCTCGGACTGCAGGGGAGACGGGACATGTGGCTTGGTTCCAGTCTGAAGGCCTCGGCTATCAACAAGAAATTCCCTCTGAGGCGGTGTCGGGCTTTTTAAGGCAGAAGCCAAGAAATGGAATCAGATGATGACATTCGATAATTTTTTTTTTTTAAAGAAGCACATCCAGAACTATAACATTCAAGACACTCTGCCTTCCCCAGGGAGTATCTTGTCCCCCCTCCCTATGGTGTCAGGGCCTGTAGACTTGGGGCCTAGGAGCCAAACTCTCAGGCAGAAGACGCCAGCTTTCCCTGCAGCCAATTTAATCTAGAAATGTTTGCTTGAATTACTTAGGCAGAGTTAGATTAAAGATCCTGTGACTGTTTAGTAAAAGATGCCCCATCGAGGGGCGCCTGGGTGGCTCAGTTGGTTAAGCCTCTGCCTTCAGCTCAGATCATGATCTCAAGGTCCTGGGATCAAGTCCCACATCGGGCTCTCTGCTCAGCGGGAAGCCTGCTTCCCTGCTCTCTCTCTCTGCCTGCCTCTCTGCCTACTTGTGATCTTTGTCTGTCAAATAAATAAAGTCTTTAAAAAAAAAAAAAGAAAATGCCCTATCATATTAGTCATCTTTTTTTTTTTTTTAAAGATTATTTATTTGACAGAGAGAGATCACAAGTAGGCAGAGAGGCAGGCAGAGAGAGAGAGAGAGAGGAGGAAGCAGGCTCCCCGCTGAGCAGAGAGCCCGATGCGGGACTCGATCCCAGGACCCTGAGATCATGACCTGAGCCGAAGGCAGCGGCTTTACCCACTGAGCCACCCAGGCGCCCCCATATTAGTCATCTTTTGAGGGCTGGTGCTCAGTTCTAGATTGAGTGCTCATGGCGGCCTTCCTCCCTCACCTCACCACGATGGCCGGCCAAGGAAGTGAGCGCACAGAAGCCACTCCCAGTGTTTTGTTTGTTCCTGTGCTAGCTGCAGGAGGGACATTTCTGAACCCAGGTATTCCAAGGAGCTCCCTAGATAGTCTTCTCAGTGCCCTCCCTCCTGCCACAATTTACTTCATTCAATCCTTACAATTCTCTACGAGGTACTGTCACCCCATTGAGAAAGGAGGAAGCTGAAACTCAGAGAGGCAGCCGAGTTTTGCCAAAGGTCCCTGAGTGAGCAAGTGGTAAAAACAGGGCTGGAAATGAGCTTTTGTGACCCCAAGCCCAGTGTGCTTGCTTGATATGACAGCTGTTTTCACTTGGCCACAATTATGGGGCTGTGGGAAAACCTGTGGCCATGCGTGTGTGTGGGAAGGGGGCCGACGGTGGCTTTGCTGGCTTCCCCCCGCGTGCCTCAGTCCCCCTGCCCACCGAGCCCGACCCAGGTGGGGCTCCACCTCATTCTTCTCTTGGAGTTCTTTTCTTCTCCTCTCCCTGCCCCCTCACCTCCCTACCAAATACACAAAGGACCCCAGGAATAAAATGCAACAGAAAGCAAAGGTTAGAAATTGAACGCCACCCCTCCCGAAGCCAGGAAATTCCAGAGAAGGGGTTCTCATGGCAAGGGGACTTCAAGTTACATATTCTGCTGTCTGGCTAACCAGTCGTGCTGTTCAGTGTGCGGCTTAAGATGGGGTCTGCCTGTGCCACGAGGCTGCCTCCGGGGCTCTCACACTCATATCGGATCGCAGGCAGGCTGTACTGCGGATTAGCTGTGAGATTTGCAAATGTATGGTTTACAATGTGGTAAGAGCCTCACAGCCCGGGAGCAGGCTCTCAGAGTGGTTCCTGCAGCCATGCTGGTGTTTGGGGGGATTTGCCCTTCAAACCTCAAGGCTGCATTAGCAGAGTTGGGGCCTACAGAGCCCTCCTCCTACAAGAAGTAGTCTAGAGTTAATGTAAAGCGATTTTCATGAGTCCTCCCTCCTCCCCACGCAACCGGATGCATTTCCCTGGGTAGAACCTTGAATGCCTCAGACGTCCAAGTAAGTTCAGAAGTCCAAATAAGGTTGTTGAATCTGAAAATTGGTCTCTATCAGAAGTGGTTTCTTAATCAGTTGTGAGCTAAGTGAGGTTCCTGTGGCCCAACTTGCTCTGGTCTGTGGGTCCCCAGTGGGTGGGCAAAGTGCCTGCTCCAAATGTTTTAGGCTGAGCCCTGACTGTCCACAGTCCTCTGGCTCCAAAGCAGGGCCTGGACCCTTCTGTAGCCCATGGCATGGCACAGAACAGACTCTCAGTGGCCTGTAGAATGGCAGTGAGGAAACCCCAAGTGTTTCTACAAAATCCAGAGACCATGACTTCCTTCTCTGCTTCCTAAGCTGTCCCCGGTCCCAGAGACAGGCCCCAGGCCTCTACAGATCACTTCTCAAGGACCTTCCACAGTCTGTGTTTCAGCAAGGGAAGCTGAGTTCAACTCTTGAACAAATCACCAAACTAGCTGCTTGATTTGGCCATCTATCTTGCTTTCCATCCATATCCCCTTCTCCCCTCAAGACCCCTGCCTTATTTCCTTTCTTGTCCCTTGCAGGTGCCTGGCACCCTTCCCAGGCCAGTCTGCCTTAGACCGTACTCTGGGGGAGCTCTCCTCCTCCCCTCCTCGGCCCTCCTCTGAGGCCTCTCGTCAAGCTTCCTTCCAGTTAGCTGTCACTCCCAAAAAGATCTGATAAAATTGAGTAATAATGACAGACATTATTGTGTTCTCTATCCAAAAAACGTATCCAGCAAATATTCTCTCTTAACTCTCACATCAGCCTGTGATATGATTCTGTTTCCCCAGGGATGAAGGAAATAACTGTCTCTCAAGCAGGTGAAAGGATCACGCACTAAGAAGTGAAGGGATTTGAACCCAGATCTCCTCGTCCCAAATATCTGGCCCTTTCTGTTAACAGTGGCTTCTTCCTCAGCCCTGCGCTACTCGGGGTTAATGGTTGCTCGAGAGTTACTCTGTTACTTCCCGCAGTAGGGTTTGTATTTTAGGGCCCAGAACATACACAAGAGGAGTAAGCCAGCATCTGAGAGAGGCTGGTGGGAGAGCCTGGGAGGGCCTTTCCGACTCCCTCCCAAGCAGACCTCAGACCCTAGAGCAGACAGCTCCCACCTGACCTGTTCGAGACAGAAATGAGTCCTGCTCATGCCAAGAGCTTCCGGGCGCTCTTTGCTGCCTAGTTCTAGAAGGCAAAGCCAGGGAAGGGAGATGTTGTCAGGGTACCATTGTGAATCATGAGCTGACACTGTAGATTCCGCAGACTCCTTTCCTCCTTTCCTCTTCTCCTTTCTGGGGATTAATTCCTTGTCCTGAGGCAGAGAGTCCGTCTTTCAAAGACTCTGGTCCTGCTGGCTGGGAGGCTCAGCCCAAACTGGGAAGCTGCTAACAACCCTATCTCAGTGCCCTGTTTCTCCTTTCCTCCCTCCCTTTCTCTGCCCCTCCCTTATTAAATATTTGTTACCTAGATTAATGAATGAATGAATGAAACTCTACCCCTCTGCTCAGGGGACTAAAGTCGTCCAGAAAACTCATTCTCACAGAGGGACTTAAGAGGTTACCTTTTGCTGAAGCAATGCACAATTTTTTAAAAAAAGATTATGTATTTGAATTTGAGAGAAAGAGTAAGCATGATAGAGGGAGGAGCAGAGGGAGAGAAGCTTAAACACACTCTGCACTGAGCATGGAGCCTGACATGGGGGTGTATCTCAGAACCTTGAGATCATGACCTGAGTTGAAACCAAGAGTCAGACGTTTAACTGACTGCCTCACCCAGCCACCCCAGCAATGTGCAATTTTTAAAAAATGGATTGCCAGTGTAAACCTTAAGGCCCTATAGCTCTTGGTTGTAGAGGATAACTCACCAGAAGTCATTTTAGTTTACAAGCAAATGCGTTCAAATGAAAATTGACACAGGCTGCCTGTTGCATAATTGGACTAGATGGTTGCCCATTTGGTGCAACTGGAGAGCACTGGAAGAGCTCTTCTATCCCGAGTAACACTCACACTGGTCTGTCTCGGTACCTGGAATTCCACCATTAGAGATGCATTACTTTGTAGTTTCAAGAGCCTTTTAGACAAGCATTGTCGACAACTTAATATGCGGTTGGTATGACACTAAAATTTCAGATACATTCATTTCTATAATTGCAGTTGCATAAGATAGCATCATTATCTTAATCAAATTAAAGATCTGCACAAGATGAGATTCACATGCTTCTTATTTTCTGAAACTGGAGATACTTTGCTGACTCTGGTTCTGCCTCCCTCTTTCTCCCCATGCCTTCCTCTGCTGCCTTCGGTATTAGACATGGGCTCAGCCACACCTCCTGCTCCTTGGGGTCTTAGGCAGGTCAGAGTCTCATAGATTCCAGACCCAGAACCTAGAAGAGGAAGGGAGGTTTCCTCTTGTGTAAAAGGGGGCAAAGGTAACTTCTCTTCAGAGGGTAGCTGGGAGGACCAAGGACACAGTGTGGGCAAAGAGAATAGTTACTCGATCTGATTGTTGCCATCAGTACCGTTATTCAGGAATGAGGGACGCTCACAAGTGCGGTGATTCTGCTCACTGCTAAAACTCTAGACCTCTACTTAGCATTAAAGAAATAGGAATGCATGGAATTTTATACACATTCGACTTCCTTCAGAAGTTACTAGCCTGACTCAAGGTACAGTTAGGTCTAGGAGCAAAGAACAGGTGTTCCCTGCCCCTGGGAGCTTTGGGTCTAATTAGGGGGAAAAAAGACTCACACTTGAGAAACACAGCAGTAACCAAAGGTGTGTGATGAAGAGTTGAAATGAGCGGAGCCCCCAACATGTTTTGCAGTTTATTCACAGATGGAAAATTCTAACACCTGGCACGGGGACTTGCCTTGGCCCCGAAAGTCTGTTTGCCCAGTGCAGTTGTTTTTAGCTCTCCAGCAGCTGCGTGCACACGGTGGGGGTGGGCGGGGGATGGGAGATGGAGCAGACCGTCCTCAGACATGGCTGCCACCATGCTCTGCCCATGCTCTGCTCCCATCCGGAGGCCTAGTTGAGCTGGGTTGGTCTTGGACCTGCTCAGAACAATAGAATGTTGTGCAGGTGACATGGAGGAACTCCCAAACGTAGGCTTTCTTAAAGGCAGGTTTTGCTTCTCCCTATCAGAAGCCGGCAGCCCTGTGAGCAGTCAGGCCATCCTAAGACCACCATGCAGGGAGAAGACCACCATGACGGGAGGAACGGCCACAGGCAGAGACAGGAAGGCCCCAGAAACAGGCATAGAGCCTTCCTTGACCTGCCAGCACAGCCCATCTAGCAGCCAAAGGCAGCCCCATGACTGACCCCAGCCCACATGACATGGAGCAGAACTGTCTGGGTGAACCCAGCTCTGCCAGAGGCATGAGACATAAGAACTTGTTGTCTTAAGTCATAGTATTTTGCAGGGGTTAGTTCCACAATGATACAAAAGTAAAAAAGGAGGGCAGGGACTGGGCAAGCGAGGCAAGAGAGGGAGAAGGGGCAGAGCCACTGCCACCAGGACTTTGCTCAAGTCTTTCCCCCTCCCTAGCTGCCTTTCTCTTTTTTGTCCAGGAAAATCCTACCATCCTTGAAGATCCCACTTAGCCCATCAACTCCAGCTGCCCTGGCCATACGCCATCCCCACCCCGCCGGCCCAATGAAGGTCCACGGCACTGGCCATATGTCACATGCATTTTGCCACTTAGAATCTGAGCATCGCAGATGGTTAGGGCTGACTGGACTTCAGAGTGGGGTCCAGAATCGGAACCCAGAGCTCAGGGAAAGTGACCAGAGTGTGGAACATCAATACTCCAGCTCTATAGTTTTGGTTACCCAAATTTAGTAAACATCCGAGTTAAAATGGAACCAGAAGGACTCACTGAGAGTTAGCAATTGCCAAAGAGGCTTACTCCTGCTGTAAAATGAAGAGAAGGTACTCGGGCTCTGCAGCTATGAAGCTGACTTCTATAAGCCTGCAATATTGATAAGGGAAGATACTCAGAACAAGCCTCACTGGGGAGGGCAGAGTTTAAGATCAAAACAATAAAAGTTGGGGCGCCTGGGTGGCTCAGTGGGTTAAGCCTCTGCCTTCGGCTCAGGTCATGATCTCAGGGTTCTGGGATCAAGTCCCTCATTGGGCTCTCTGCTCAGCGGGGACCCTGCTTCTCCCCTCTCTCTACCTGCCTCTCTGCCTACTTGTGCTTGCTGTCAAATAAATGAATAAAATCTTTAAAAAAAATAATAAAAGTGCATCTTTGTTAGAACCTATAATCTCTGTACAGTTCTGATATCATGAATTAAGTCTCTGAATAGCAAAGTGCCTGTCTGGCCAGACCCTGACTTTGGAAAGTACACCCAAGCCCCTGCTCCCTATCCTGACTTGAGACCATTCACCTATATTTGCAGCCTTAACCTGGTTTAGAAAGTAACTCTGACTCCTTAGGGCAGTTGAGTAAAAATCATACCCGAGGCAGAGAAGAAAGAACTAAAAAGTTAACAGCGGGAATGAAACCAAAAAGAAGGATCACAAGTAAGTGTATGGTGTTAGCTTTTGTGTAACAGGTTTTAGTGTAAGTGAGCTGATGAGTTTATTATCATGAAATTATTGCCAATTTATTTTTTAAGGTGTTTAAGCAATTAGGGGAATCTGATATATTAGAATTGCAAAGACTTTAATTGCTTAAGTGTGCAAAAATGTTTACTTGCTAGGGGGAATCTAATTAGTTAAGTTGATATTCTTGACTTATTAGCTACTCGGTAGCGTGTGAGTGTTTTCAAAATGTTAATTGCTTTAAAATTAGTAAATTGGATACTAAGCTAAGTATGAATCATTTATGGGATTGAAAGAAGCAAACACTTCTTCTCATCCCCCAAAGCCCCGTGGACACAGACAAGCCCTGACTTCTCCCAGAGGTTTGTGTCAGTCACGGAGCCCCCCTCCCCATCACACAGATCCTGCATCACTCTCCGTTTCCCTCACGTGAGTTCACTCTCCATCATGGTGGTAGAGAGGCGACATCCTCTCTTCTTTCTCTTGCACCTCTCAAAGCAACCCCCAATCATCTTTACATTTTAAATTAATTGGATGGAACAGAATTGAATGGGACTTTTAATTCAATGACAGCAACCTGCCCAGTTCTGTAAAGAACTGAATTAGGCCCAGCTCTTGTCAAGAAGCCTCCCTGAGGACATGACACAAAAATGAAGGGGTTTCCAGACCCAGGGGGAAAGAGACAGAGTCAATACACCCGTTGGGAACCGTTGGGAACCGACTGTGCTTCCGGATGGTGCTGGCAGGCAGGCAGGTGGGGGTAAAGCAGGATTCCTAGAAGCGGTTCTGAAAGAGGAGGTGACGGCTGGCTCCAGCCCTGTCTTAATGGATCTGTAGGAGATGAAAGATAAGACCAAGCAAAGTTGGCTAAGAAGCAAGGCTCCAACCTCTTCTTCTTGACCCCACTGCAGCCCTACCCCTTCCCTCAAGGACAGACAAGGATCAGCCCAAGGACAGCCACAGGAGGGAGACAGAGCAAAGGTCAAGGGTATAGTGAGCTTGCTTTGAAGAGCAAAACAGAGAAACTTGGGAAAGGCTGGTTTTGAAAGAAGAGATCTCAGGAGGGCTAATGCTTACAACATTCAAGGTGACAGCCAAGGGTTTATTCCAAAGACAGCAGGGAGCTGACACGAATGCTGCAGAAAGGTCTGGATGGCCAAAAGGGAAGAAAAGAGGAGTAGCGAGGACTGCACAGAGAGGACAGCTGCTGAGGGCCAAGCGGCCAGAGGCTGAGCTGGAGACGCACAGTGTCTTCAGGAGGCAGAGGCAGACCGGAAGACACACACACACACACACACACACACACACACACACGGATGGAGGAGCCCCCGGAAGAGACCGTGTGGGCAAGGGACATCTCCAGGATAAGAAGTCGATGGAGCCCCGATGGTCATCAGGGGATTCAGAGGCAGAGATGAATAAGCAAACTGCCCTCCGTGTGGGACTAGCCCGAGGTAAGGAAAAGCACTTGAGTCACTTGCATAAAGCCAGGGAAAATCTCTGTGGAAAGGTCAGGTTTTCCAGAATATTGACATTTGGAACAACACGTTGGCCCTGGGCGCCAAGGATTTCTACACCCATGGGGAGACCTTTAAAATAATCCTTTTGTGGTGGGAAAAGCTGTTCCTTTCTCTGTATAGTATGTCGTTTTGCACTTAGGGGGAAAGACAGTGAAGTGACTCACCCTAGATTTCCATCCCTGTGGAACTGGATTGTGCTGGGAGAGCCAGTAGGCATGAAAAAAAGCAGCTTTCAGAAGTATTTCAAAACCATTTCCTTTGTATCTGAATGAAATCATTAGGTACTAAAGCCAACACGACCGGCTGATGTGGGGAGGGTTGGGGGAGGGCAGGGACACGAATACCAAGCACGGTGGCTTGCGCTGAGCAGGGCGCAGGCGCTCAGCGTTGCTTTAAGCGCGGGGCAGACACGGTCTGCTACGTGGGCCCCGTGCAGGAGGTAGTGCTTTTATTTCCAGGTGAGGAACCTGGAAATGCTGGAAAAGGAACCTGGAAAGGCCCGCAGCTGTTCAGGAACTTGCCCTGCTTCCAGAAGGGCTAGTGTTGTAACACAGGTCTGTCGAACCACAGCACCCCGATCACGAGATGATGGGGAGCGGTCTCCCTGGGGCCTTAGATGGGACCACAGGTGGAGGCTTCAGGCTTCAGCTAGGAATGTGACGTCCGGAACAGGAGGAAAGCGTGGCTCATCTTCATGTTGGTGGCTATTCCACTTGTTGTCTACCTGTATTTTTGTCTCCTCCGCTCTGACAGATGACAGAAGACGGAGACTGTTCTGTGAGTCTCTTGTCTCCTCCTTGGTACCTGTTAGGCTCAGAAGCTTTTCAGTGAACAGGTAACTCAGGGACTAGATTTTTTTTCAGCCTGTTGCCCCACCCTCTGTAAATGAAGGATAGTCAGACTTGCAGATTTTAAAAACGTGGTAAACAAATTTTGTAAACACCCAATGGAGCCATTTTCTAAATGCTCTACAGGTAAAGTGACTTTAATGATGCCCCCAAATTTTCTAAAACCTCTTTCAGTTTGATGTTTCGTGTGAAAGTTTAGACTAGATTTTTTTCATCAACTTTTCTGTTACATTGTCACGAATAAAATGTATATTCTGCCTATCAAAATACCATCTGGGACTATCAGACTGTCTTCTTAGAAGTTATTTTTTGCTTTAAAGAAAAAAAAAGGCTCTAGAGTTGTCCTTTAGACTTTCTATTGAAATAACATATTGACAATACAATCCTGAAAATATGTCTGAGGGGTATGAGGAGGAGAGGAACAGGAAAGAAAAGAAAAGAAAACAGACGCACACACACAGCAGCTAATCTTAATCTTCCACTGATGTGCCACTGGGGGCACAGAACTGACGCTATCGGGGTCTACAAATGGTTCAAGTACCATCAACAGGCCCATGACCTTCTGCCCAGAGTCCATTTGCTACTCTTTCCACTGTACTGACATGAATAAAGGACCACCAATCACCCTAGCTTTAACAATAACTAGAACAACATCTTCCCAGCTGAAGGAGGAACATTCTCCCGCAGGGTGCAGCCAGCTCTGAAGGCATGAGACGACAAATGTCCTTATTAGACTAGAATCGAGTCTGGGCATTGCATGGTTCAGAGGTGGGGGCGGGGGATTGGTTTCCTGAGGGAGACCGGGGTGGTGAATCAGCTATTGTCAGAGGGGACTTCGGAGAAGTCCAGCATCAAGAAGGCCCCCATTTTGTGCAAACTGATCAAATGCAGATGTTTCCAAGGAGCTGACCTTATTCACCATGACTTCACTGGAGATTGAATGGCAGACAGCCGGGTAGCAGTGCAGGGAAGGCCTGTTTTGGTGAGAGCGTGTAGATGTGTATACAATCGGCAGGCTCTTGAAGACGCCGGACAAACATCTCTTCCGTTGATAAATACATGTTTTGCTTCCAAAAGGTTTTATACCAGGGAGACGTACTGAGAAAGAAATATAGTTTCGGGCTTTGCTAGGTGTCTCCCGTGTGCATCAAACTCTGGAAGAGATGAAGGGGAAAAAAGTATTAAAAATGGGTCCAACCTTCCGTCTTCCTGAAATATCAGTTTTCATATAAAACTCATCAGCTGAGCTAAGTATTAGACTTGATCAATGGCAGGAAACTGGGGGATCAAATGCTAATAAATCAGAAACAGATACCCCCTCTTGAGCTGAAAATATATCACAAAACTGAAAACAAGGAAATCAACTGATGATTTTTTAATGCATGCACAAGGAGAAAATAAGCTTTTGGAGGGGGGGCACCTTAAAAAGCAACATAGAATAAGATTCTGAAACACCCTAATCAGACTGGGACTTTCATGTAAGCAAAAGAAACAAGAAAGATCCAAATATTTAGTGAAGTCTGGATACAGAGGCGTAATCTTAAGCATTTGTGCGTGAGCCGATGGAAAGATGGCAAAGCGAACACATTAAGAACTCAGCCCACGCACCTCTGTCTTTTAAGAATGTTTCATTCTATGGTTCCATTCCCTTCTTAGTATTTTTCTCTTATTCATTTTCATTTTGTAAAGTGCGTGTTTCATTGAAACAGGCATATATACAGGAAAACGCTCAAATCGTCAGCTCACAAATTCATGAACGGAATGAATGAATGTTCATAAAGTGAACCCACCTGTGTAACCAGTACCCAGCTTGAGAAACAGAATGTGATCAACACCCCCAGAAGCCCCTCTTGTTTGGGGCTCCCCCGAGGGTAAATCCCAACTCTGACCTATAACATATAGATTTGGGCCGTCTGTTTTTGAGCTTTGTATAAATGGAATCGTAGAGTAGGTATTCTGCTTCTAATGCCCCACATCGTGTTTGTGTGATTCATGCACGGTGGTTAGTTCTGTATTTGTTAATACTTTAAACCGTATTGTTTTTTAACAGTACATATGTAGTCATTTCATTAATGCAGTCTTGCAGGTACAGAAACAGTTTGTTTCATTCAGTTGCCCAGTCTCCACACTCAGAAGAAAGTTCAAAAAAGTAACCAGCCCCCCAGCAGAAATCACAAAGAATGCACTGCGCCGCGATAAAATTCCGAACTGATATGCCTACAATAAAAGACACATTATCACCAAAAGCTTTGAAGCCTTCATATTTGTTTTCCATATTTTTCTTAAGAAGACACATGCAATTATTTTTTTTTTCTCCTACCCACCTTAAACAAGAATCCAGAGAGTGTGGTCCTACTCTCTGAATGGAAACTGTTTGCCTCTATGAAAACAAGGAGCTAAATTAAATTAGAGGATCCTGGTATTCGGTAGGACCGAATTTCCCTTCCTTCCTACTCTCCCATTCCACAATCTATCACCTAGAGTAATTAAGACCAGGGAGGTATCATCTTCACTGGATTAACCTTAACTAAATTGTACTCATTCAACATGTGCCCTTTTGATTAGTCCGAGCAGGGCCTGCTGTCTCGGATACACCCACCTTGTAATTCTACACACTTAATTAATTTCAGATGAATAGCAGAGGGGATAAAGCTAAATTCTCTGATTAATAAACTATAAGTCCTTATGTGTGTCAGAGTAGCTCAAGGTTTTCATCTTTTCTTTATTTCTGTGCCCTGCAAAGGCGAATGGAGATTGAAACACACACACACACACACACACACACACACAGAACTGCAATTGTGTGAGCTCGGTGAGCAGATCCCTGAACAATTTTGTCATTTTGTAAAGGGCAGACCTGAAGAGAGAAAATATTGCAGGAATTTTTTGTAAAATAGATCATTTTCTGGGAAGCAGAATTTTGAATGTCATTTTTTCATCTGAACCTAGGTCTTTAGTTTTTATTTGCACGTATTTCCTGTTTCAGGTGCATTCTCCTTTACTAAAATTCCACATAAATGCCACGCATTTTGTGTTTTTAATGCATTACTCAGAAGTAAAATACTCTGAATAGTCTAAGAACTTTTCTGAGAAATGGCTTAAAATTATGTGTTTAATCATCAAATTTAACAGCTCTCAAATATATAATAAAAATGTGCCCTCATGGGTGTCTCTGATAGCAAAGAAAATTATTTTCTTATAATAAAACAGATCCTGAGGATGTTTATATGCTATAATTTATCTCATTTTAAAAGATGGCTAGAAAATTATATGATAGATTTACAGTCTAGGCTCTCCTTCAACCCAAAAATTTATATGTCTAGTTATTAGTGACTTAAACACTACTATGATTTGCATAATTATATATAAAGGGTTCTCATAAAGTAGCTTTTATGTCCTATGATTCAACTTACTGAGGTCAGTTATATTCAGGGAATTTAAATTACTAATACTTAGGGAATGTAGCCAACATAGCTGTTCGTTTCTTGTACTGGTATGTAAGGAATTCTAGTTATATAAGATAAAAACACCTATCTTAGTATTCCTTATGTTATGTGTTTAATTAAGCAAGATTTTTTTAAGGCCACTAAATTATTTTATATAAAAAATCACTTAAGAAACCATATACTCAACTCACTTATATATTCAGATGTTAGGGCTGTTCTGATTTGTTTCCTAAATTCAGTCTTTGTTCCAAAATGATTTTTAGAGAAAAAAGAAGAGAGAAAGAAACCTAAGTAATTCTGTTAGTATTTTCTACCAGTTCAGAAAATTTAACTGTCAGATTCTTATACTTCATTTTTAACTGCACCATAAATTCCTAAACTATTATATTTTCCTGCAAGTTCAAGTATTGCTCAATCATTTACCATTAAATGAGTGAGCATGGAAGATTTTACCAATCATTTCGCTAATTGTTTATTTGTGAAAATTTGCAAAATGGTGGAGCCATTTGGCTAATTGAATGGCAAATATTAAATAATTTTTGATTGATGACATGCATGCTGATAGGTACCTTCATTTTCAGGATGCGCCAGCTAAATGCCTTATCAGGTTTGTGTTATCTCCTCCATCTGAGACTGGGCACGGGGGCATTTTAACTCCTGTCAGGAAATCTTATTCTCTGCCTTCCCTAAAACCAGATCCTACATTTGACCTCTTAAAAAAAAAAAAAAAAAAAAAAAACCACAAAAGCAAGTAAGTAATTGAAGTCAGCCCACACCTGCACCATCTTCCAAAATATCCTCATATGAATGCCTAGCACATATCATTCCTGAGCATCCCAGGCGGTGGGAAAAAACAATTTATTCTCTCTAAAGAACAAAATACTGACATTGCAGTTTGTCTTCTTTGGGACCCAAGGAAAGTGGAGATATTATTCATGAAAGGGCAGGTAAGCTTGGGCCTGTGATTTAGATTTGGTATACAAACAAACAACTGGTTTTGAAGGATGGCATCAGGTATTTACATAAAGGGACTTAACAGTTCTTCAGCCCGATTATGTTCTGCTGTTTATGTGACACAATCGGAAACCTTGCGAATACTGTTTTAGATGATACATCACCGGGACATTTTTACACTAGGAAAGTAACCATATTATCTGGGATTGCCAGCTGCAGGGGAAGTTGCTTAGCTACGTTTTGCACTTAAAAAAAGAGAGAGAGGGAGATAAAAAGAGAGAACGTCTCCGCAAAGTATGGTATAGTGGTCACATCGCTAAAGCAATGTCATCGCTGTGTGCGTCTCGTCCTCCTGTTGGCCTCTTTGAATAGGGCTTACATCAATAAATTAAGAGTTTTTGTTTTTGCTTACAATCGGCATTTCAATGAGGACAGGTCCACAAAAAATAATTGAGGATTCGGATAGTTTTTCGATATAATTTAAAGGGATTTATCAGCCCGGCTTTGAAGAAGAGCTCCACTTTCCGCAGACCCATGGCTGTCGCCTCTCCGGCTGGTTACATGCGCCCCTGCGCCAAGCCTGGTCGCTCTGGGCCAGTTGGCGTTTCTTTGCTTCGGCGCTCGGATCGTCGTAGCCTCCTCGTCTTTTTCGTGCCTGTCTCCGAGTATGCATTTGTTTAAGGTCGTAGCATTTCTACTCGGACGGAAAGGCAAACGGAAGAGTACGGTGCAGGTGCCGGCAAGCGACTGCGGCGGGCGGGCGGAGGCGCGGGGGGCAGCTGCGACCCGGCTGGGGCGGCGAGGCTGGGCGCACGTGGCTCTCGGGGAGACGCGGCCGGAGCGCGGTCAGTTCGTGCGCGCCGGTGCCTGCGGTACTCGCCTGGAGCCCTCGCCGCCGCGCGGGGCCCGGAGGCAGGCAGGGAAGGAGGGTCGCCCGGGGCGGGGCGGCGGCCGGCGGCGGAAGGCGCGAGTGACGATCGCCGCCCCGGGGCTCCGGCGGGCGTCCTCTGCGCGGGGTCCTGCCGCGGCGGAAGGGGCGTCCAGAGGCGCGCATGGTCCGGGAGGCCCGTCGGCGGCCAGACGGGTGTCTCTCGTGTGCGGGAGGCGGGTGGGGTGGCCGGGCTGGCGGCAGGGCCGCTCGGAGGAGAAGGCCCTGCACCGGGCCTGGCGGCGCGCCCCTCCGGGCCTGCAGGTTTCCGGGGGGGTGGGTACCGGTGCCTGCGGCGGCGGGACGCGGGGCTGACGCCTTTGGGACCCGGAGAGGTGGGAATGAGCGGGTCCCGGGGAGGTGTGGGAACCTGGCCCCGATGCCTCGTCGAGCGGCCGCCAAGAGGTCTGCTGCGGCGCCCCCGCCGCCCTCCTGGGCCGCGGGAGCGGTACCCGCCAAGACGGGCAGGAGAGGCCGGAGGGGTTTGCTCGGATCGAAAGTGCCCGGGTCGGAGAACGAGAACCGCAGGCAGGTGGCCGCGCGGCCCGGGACCGGACAGAGTTTGTGGAGCCACCCCGAGATTGGAGAGTCGGGGGCTGGTTGTGAATAAATTCGGAATCGGGCTCGGGGGCTGACCAGACACGGAAGAATGCGTCTGGCTCCGAGGTTTTTTCCCCTCGCCTCCCCCACCCCCCCTCCTCAAGCCCTTCAACTCGGAGCCTGCAGTCGGGGCTACAAGGGAGACTGCGGGTCGCAGTCTGCAGAGGTGAAGCCGTCCCCGCCGCCGGTCGTCCCTGGGCGGAGCCGCTCAACCTCCACCCAGACTTGGGACTGACCCCGGCTTGACCTCTCTCGCTCCAGCTCCCTCCGCCTCGGCCCGCACTCTCAGGACCGCATTCTCCGCGGCTCGCAGGCCCGGACGTCTCCGACTTGGCTTTTTCGTCCGGGCACCAGGCCTCCAGGCTGGGTTGGGGACGGGAAAGGTGCTTTTTCCGCGTGGGGTAAGCTGGGGAGAAGATTCATATTCTCCTTGTTGCCAGCAGGTCCGGAGCGCCTCCTGCGCGCTCGGGCCCGGCGGTGGAAGAGCGGAGCCTCCCCAGCGGGCCAAGTTCAGAATTTCCCGAGCCAGGCCCGGGAGTCGGGGCCCTTGGAGCCCCAGGCTGGCGACGAGGGTAGGTTACTCCCCAGCCACTTGAGAGAAGCAGCCAAGGAAGTTATGGACCACGGGGCTCACACCATCCCCGCACTGCCTTCAAACTCGGGGGCATCCACAGTCCCCGCGGTTACTAGGTGCGCACCCCGTTCCTCCCGGACGTGCTCCCCGCAGCCGCCGCAGGCACCCTGCGAGCTCCGCGGAGGCCCGCGGCGGTGTGCACTGGCCTGCGTGGGGAGGGCCGTGCGGGCGGAGAGGCGGCCTCGCCGGTCTCCCGCCTGTCACATCTGCACTTATTTAAAGCTCGGCTGGTGGTCCGAGATCTCTGGAATGCCAATTGCGGACCTGGCCTCCTACGACATTTGCATTGATTAGTGAGCTGGTCATGGGGGAGGCCAAAGGCGGGGGAGGTGGGAGGCTTCGGGGAGACCGGAGGTTCACAATATTCTTCCTGACCCGGGTCCACGAGCTACCCTCCCGCCCAGCGATTCCCACCGCAGCGGATTTGCTGAGTGTTCGTAGAATAGAAAACAGAGCTTCAGGAACGTTCTATAATGTATAGAACGGGCGCTAGCCTTTTAGCACGTCCATTGGGGCCGGCCGGCATGCACCCACAACCCTACATTTCTGAAGGGCTCCAGCGCTGAATGAGGCAGAGAAGGTGGACATGTGCTGTGACCCCAGGTTCACCCCAGGCCCCACAAGTCCCTATGTGATGTCTAGGATAGGCAGCTTACTCAAAGCAGGGCTCTTAAGAAATGTTTGCGGGTACAGGTCCACAAAACCGAGATTGACCTGCCTTGCTTAAAATCCCCTACACAAAGCATAAAAAAGGCACCCTTGCCTCTGAGTCCAACACCAAGGGTATGAGGCCTGGTGCAAATTCATGGGTAAACAACAAGCTTCGTTCCAACTTTATGGGATTTCTATGGTGCTGGGGGTGGGAAAGAGGCAAGGGGAGGAAGATTTTTAATTCTGTAAACCTAGAAAAGTTGAGTCTGATTTTGCATTTGCCTTTGGACTTGGTACAATTAAGGGTGAAAATAAGACCCCTCTGTATTTCTATTCCCCTTTGCTTTCTGTGAAGGCTTTACCCCAGAGGAAAGTTGTTTTTGTAATGTGGAAAAGAGAAACCATGTGCTGAGTCAGCAGAAGCACTGTACCAGGCTAGTTCAGTTCGATACTTCTGCTATGTGTAATGCACCCTATGTGCCTTCCTAAAAATAATGAAAAATATATTGGAATTTTTATGGTATAGAAGCGGCCACAAAACCTGTTGGCATTTCAGCGCCAGATTAAAGCTGTGTCTTCTAATACAAGAAATATGCTGGGAACACGTCTTCTAACCAAGCATTAGACCCAATCCCATTTAATGGTAGAAAACGAGAAATTTGATTCTCCAAACAACGCAAAACACCCCCCCCCATAGTTGTGTTGCAGAATGTTTCAACATCCCTTGCTGCTTTTGCTCTTGTGATAGACGTTCAAGGTGGCTCCAGCGGTTGGAATCTGATTTTCCATTTTGAATCACTCAAAGCATTTCTCAAAAATGCATCTTTAAAAGGTCTGAAAAGCCTCCTTGCAAATCCCGTTAGAATCCTGACAAACCTGTGGATCCTGCATTCTCATTTTCGTGCAATGAGTACATGTATTTACAGAGAGTCATTTCAAATGACGCGCTCACTTCTTAAGCTGTTAGGCAACGATTTTCGACAATAATTTCTTTTAACCATCCACATCTTACCTGAATTTGCAGAACCCAAGTGTTTTTACTATTGAATGACAATCCCAATCATTGTATTTTTAGGGACAGGCTGTATTTTGGGGGATATTTCTTCATAATTTAAAAAAAAAAAAATTCTTACAGTCGAGTTGCAAAATACGTGGCTTAAAAAAAAAAAAAAAAAAAAAAACAACTAGCAAATTGCCTCAAGAACCAGCCAAAAGCATGCCTCTTACCCTCGTCTTTTCTATCTCAAAACTTAAATGAAATTAGTGTAACTGTCACGCTTTTACTATTTAAATTCTGAAAAATATTACTGACGTCTTTTAATTGTTTCAGCATATGCAAAAACATCTGGATGTGAAGTGAAACCTTCAGTCTGTCACCCAGGTCCCAGATGTTTGGTGCCATGTAGACAAAACATCAGGATGAATGACTGAAAATGTTCTCCCCAATCCAGATGGTTGAGTGCCTGGTGCTTCTATAAGGAAGCATATTTTCCTTTCTCTAAACATCACATCCTACCGTATCCCACGTAAGGCATGATTTACACTCTTTCATCGGCAAAATGCTGGGCCATTTGGAGTGCATCAGAGCAATCAGTAAATGAAACTCTAAGTATATGTTTTGGGAAACACAGTCCAAGTACAAGTGTTAGTGTGTACTTGGGTGGGGGGACGCTGGTGGTGGTGGATCCAGAAATCAGAAGATAGAGGAGAGAGAGAGCCTTGTTCAATGGGATAATGACCTGACTTAAAGAACGCAGCCTCTCAAGAATCCTTCTGTGGCATCCCATAATCATAAAGAGGTGAAGCCCGGCATCCAGCAGCAGTGTGAACCAAGCTGCCTTTCGTACCATGAGATGCAGTCGGACCATGAAATGTCACTGTGTCCCTGGTGGCCCTGTCCCCCCATTATTCCTTCTCCAAGGATTATAAAGTCAAATATTATATGGCATGGCAACGTGATTAGGATTTGTGAGCATTACACAGGTGGAGATGTTCTATGTTTGAAAAGAAAGAGGTATAGTGACTTTTTAACAAGTTAAAAAACCTACCGACACGAGATTTCCCTTCCTGTGAAATATCACTACACTCTACAATTGGTAGGCATTGGAGATGGCTATGCAGAGCCACATTTTTTTCTTTGCCCCAAGTCACAGAGATTTAAAATCTTGAGCTGAGTCTGAGGTTTTCCACGACTCTTTGCCTTAACCATGTCGAGAAAGGAGAAACAGATATAAGAGAGGCCTTCCACTAGAATCAGCAGATGCAATCAAACCCGGAATGAATTCCATTCTACTTATTAGCCTCACACACTCACCGGATTATAGAGAAGTGTTTAGATAATGAATGGCAATGAATGTTAAAACATCATAAAATCTGACCACTTCACAATTCCTGCAAGGAAAACATAAACCATTTTAAATAGACCTTACAACTCAGAATCAGAGACTTGGATCATAAGACGCAGGATTCCATGCTGGCCCACGATCAGTTTTAAAAAACAGTTTACAAGGATGTTGCAGAGTTCCAGGGGTACACATATGGGGTCTTTAAGAGACTCAGGAGGCAAAAGGGAATCTTTAACACCATATAAAACAGAATCTCGGTTATTTTTCTTAATTGCTATAATTGGGATGTTTTCATGACTTTTTGGTGATTCATTTATTAGAATAATAAAATGACAGAGTGAACTGGAAGGGATTCAGAGCTCAGTCAGGCCTCCTGTCTCCCTTTATGGAGGAGAAGACTGGAGACAAAAAACAAGAAAGGACCTATCCAAGGCCACATGTTAGTCAAGGGAAGGGTCAGAACTAGAATCACCGGGCTGCAGTCATGACTCACAGAGCCCACTGCTTGTTACAGGACAAGCTGTCTTCGAAAATGCTGCCCGAACTCACAGATTTCCCGGCAGTGTCCAAGAAGCTGAAACCCCTCACTAGGGGCTGGAAACAGCTCAAGACCATTCATCGGTGTCACACAGCTAAGGACTATAAAACAAAGCCAGTTTTTTAGGCAGAGTTCTCCCATTGTCTCCATAGTAAGGCAAACTATTGCAAAAACATAGCTAATGAAACTCTGTCAACTTCAACAATCTGGCTAGTGGTCTCGATAACAACAAAGGACAGCTTAGGTTTTTAGAGAGAACTTACAACCCTCTGGAAGAATGTCGTGCACCGAATCAGCTGCTGTCTCTTTTCTTTGAAAATAACACATG
Source organism: Mustela nivalis (assembly GCF_964662115.1). Taxonomy (NCBI): domain Eukaryota; kingdom Metazoa; phylum Chordata; class Mammalia; order Carnivora; family Mustelidae; genus Mustela; species Mustela nivalis. The sequence continues at coordinate 77,010,375 of NC_139027.1, forward strand.
CAAACAGTCAAAATAGGGAACCTTAACGGGGAGAAGGGAGGAGGAGGAGGACATGGTGGTCGTAGCCATGCCAACACCATTCCTGACCAAAGAAGACAAAGGTGTCAGTGGAAGGGTCTCCACCTGACTTACAACCGCATCAACTCACTGTTCCAATGGTCTGTGTGACGAAATGAAAGAATGGGATGCATGGGGTAGACGGAGGGTGAGGGACGGCGGTGGGAGGGCCCCAGAAGAAATCCGCCATGTAAGGATATTTAGATAGTGACATGAAGCATATGTCCCCAATTTTTAGGACCTGGGAATCTCACTGGTCCTTCATGGTGTGAGCCGAGGAACTGGATTCCGAAATTAAGTAATCAAACCTCTTCCATTTTCTCAGCATCAAATGAGAACCTAAAGCATGGCTTCTAGGAAGGGGAGACAACTCCTCTTCATGAACATTCTGGTCCAAGAAATGCTAGTAAGGATACTGATTAGGAGACAGGAGGGTCGGAGGGGGGAGTCACATGAAGACTCAGTATTGGGAGCTGTGAGAAAAGAAATAGTCATGTTTCGATTGGCCTGGAGAGAGATTCCGGTGAGCCTTCCCTACAGGCTAATCCAAGGACAGTGCCCCTGGAGAAGCAGGATCCAGCCAAAATTTGAATTGGGCAGTGGGGAAAGATAATGATGCTGGGGAGAGATGTCTGACAACCAATATTGTTCCTTTGAAATGCTTAGGGGAGCAACTAAACCAGCAAATGTTAAACCAAATAAAACCAGCATGCCCGCTTACCTCTTTAATTTACTCTCCCAAACAGATCATCATTTGGGCTATTCCCCTGAAGTCAAGCATGAAATCTATTTAGCCGGAGAGCTACCCATTTCCTCTGACCTGCGGAAGAGATGCCCTGTTCTTCCAGAATCCCCGGAATGCCAGAATCTAGAGAAAACTGCAGCCACATGCCTGGGCCCCTTGAGATCCTCCCTCCCGCACCCCCCACACCCAAGAACAGAATAACAAAGATGGAGCCGACTTTCAGCACCACCCAGCCTAGAGGCGTTGCTGCTGGTTGATAAGCATAGGTCACTGTGTGACTTGAAGTTCCTAAGGGTTTAAGAGGGTCTCTTGCCAACAAGGGTTTCTCAGCCTTTTTTTTTTTTTTTTTTTTTTTTTTGTACCTGGGACCTTTCTGGCAGTTGTGTGAAGCCTATATAGACTGCAGGTCAGAATGTTTTAAAATGCAGAAACCAGGGGCACCTGGGTAGTTCAGTCAGGTGTTTGCCTTCCACTCAGGTCATAATCCCAGGGTCCTGGGATCAAGCCTATACTGGGCTCCCTGCTTAGAGGGGAGTCTCCTTCTCCCTCTCCCAGTAACCCTTCCCCCTGCTCCTGCCCTCACGTGCTCTCTCTCTCTCTCTCTCTCTCTCAAATGGAAAAATAATTAAAAAAAATGCATAAGCTATATTGAACTAAGTTTATCAGAATATTTTTTAAGAAACTAACTTGTGAGACAGTATTATATTTAACCCATTAAATGCGAGATTTACTGGTGGGTCTAATAACATCTGCCATATTGAAATAGTGATGAGTGTGACTAATCAGCTAGCATCAGCAACTCTGTGACATGAAGGTAGCTGTGATTTCTGTTGGTGACGGAGGCATGGGGAACCGCTAGTGTTGCCTTTTGTTGTCCATATTCAAAATGTAAGGAATGGTTAATTTTCACATAGAAATGAAGATGCCATTTTTTTCACGTCCGAGCTTATGGGATTCTGTTTTTACTTGATTGCGTTTCCAGATCACTTCATGTTCAAATGAAGAAGCCCTTAGAAGGAGGAAAAGGGGCAGGCTAGTAGTACATTAGAGATGTGCAATATAATGGTCATTTGGCTCCATTTTGACTGAATTATATTGGGCCCCCATTTGGAGTTTAAATGTTGAGCCTATGATATTGGGTCTTGGTCTTGAGGTGAAAACTAAGTTTATAACATAATCCAGGAGAGTGGAGATCTGGAGAATTGTCCTAGAGGACACCAAAAGAAGCGTCAAAGATCACCTGCCAAAGCATTTGGGGCAGGGGTGTGACCAGAGCCAGGAAAGACTTGATGAGGATGAGTGGATCACCTCTGCTGAGGCCCAGGGTGGGGCAGTGAAATGCAGAGGGACCCAGGGAAGGAGTACTGGCTGCTGCTGGTGGGCAGAGAGACCCCAGCAGTCTGATAATCCCAACCTTCAAGACTCGTGGCTGCAGAGGAAATAAGGCCAGGCACAAGTCAGAAAAAGAGGACAATTCTGCTTATTCAAAGGGGAGTAAGACTTCAGTCCCCACTGCAGGGAATCTACGGCAAGCCCGCGGAGCAGAAGGAATCTGCGGGAAGGGTAGGGGAGAGACTAGCAGATTGGGGACACAGGCCTACAACCTGAGAACTGAAGGCAGAGACAGGACCCAAAGCAGTCGGTCTGACTGCAGTCAAAGAAACAAGGGATAATGCAAACTTCATGCAATGAAAGAACTTCCATTCATCAAAAGACATCATTAAGAGAATGAAAAGCCAAACCAAAGATGAGGAGAAAAATATTCACAACATAGATCCGATGAAGGATTCATATCTAGAATACAGAAAGAATGGGGTGCCCGTGTGGCTCGGTTGTTAAGTGTCTTCCTTCGACTCAAGTTATGATCTCAGTGTCCTGGGATTGAGCCCTGCAGGACTCCCTGCTAGGCGGAGAGCCTGCTTCTTCCTCTCTCCCTCCCCTTGCCTGTGTTCCCTTTATCACCATGTCTATCTCTGTCAAATAAATAAATAAAATCTTTTTAAAAAATAGAAGACATAAAGAATTTTTGCAAAGCAGTAAAAAAAATACCAAGCACACCAAAGTTTACAAATGTACAAAAAACTCAACAGACACTTCACAAAGGGGAATATCCAAGGGGCCAGTAAGCATGTGAAAAGATGCTCAAAGCCATTAGCCACAAAGAAAATGCAAATTAAAATTTCACTAAGAGGGCACCTGGGTGGCTCAGTGGGTTAAGCCTCTGTCTTCAGCTCAGGTCATGATCTCAGGGTCCTGGGATCAAGCCCCATATCGGGCTCTCTGCTCAGCGGGGAGCCTGCTTCCGCCCCCCCCCCCCCCCTGCCTTTCTGCCTACTTGTGATCTCTGTCTGTCAAATAAATAAATAAAATCTTTAAAAAAACAAACAAACAAAAAACTCCACTAAGATACACAGACAGCAGAAGGGCCAAAATTAAAACAAAACAAAACTAACAACAAAAACTATTGACAATATCACCTGTTGGAGGGACGCCTGGGTGGCTCAGTTGGTTAAGCAGCTGCCTTCGGCTCAGGTCATGATCCCAGCGTCCTGGGATCGAGTCCCACATCGGGCTCCTTGCTCCGCAGGGAGCCTGCTTCTGACACTGCCTTCCACTCTGTCTGCCTATGCTCGCTCTCGCTCACTCTCTCTCTGACAAATAAATAAATAAAATCTTTAAAAAAAAAAAAAAATATCACCTGTTGGAGAGGATGTAGAACAACTAAAATCCTCATAGACAGTGGGTAGGAATGTACACTGGTTGTACCAGTTGGAAAAATTTGCAGTATTTACTAAAACAAAGCAATAATTCCCTAAAGACCCAGCAACTCAATTCCTAGATATAGGCCTGAGTTTGCACGTGCCCATCAAAAGACCTCTAAGAATATAGCCTTAAGGGGTGGCCCAGTAAGAGCATGTGATTCTTTATCTTGGGGTCGTTAGTTCAAGCCCCATGTTGCGTGTAGAGATTACTTAAAAAATATATCCTGGAGCACTTGGCTAGCTCAGTTAGTGGAGCGTGTGATTCTTGATCTCAGGGTTGTGGGTTCAAGCCCTGTGTTGGGTGTAGAGATTATTTAAAAATAATTAAAAAAAATCCTAAAAAATTTTGCTTTATATATTTTACATGTTTATAAATATAAATAGTATATAAATTTCTATATATGCATATAGGTGTGTGTGTGCATGTGTATCAACTTCATCATAGCACCAACTTGGAAACAATTCAGACTGTAGTATATAAAATGGAATATCATAGAGCAAGAAAAAGAACCAACTATTGCTATACAGAAAGTGGCTGAATCTCACAGACACAATTAGAGCAAAAGAAGCCAGATACAAGAGAGTACACACTGCTTGATTCCATTTATGTGAAGGACAAGAACAGGCAAAACAAATCTACGGTGATAGCGGTCAGGATAGAATTTACTTTTCCGAGGGGCTATTGATTGAGAGGGGGTTGCAAGGGCACCTTCTGTGGTGCTGAATTATAAATATTATTGACTTTCTGGAAAGCGATTTGGAAATGCAATCAAGTAAAAGCAGCTGGCCATGCCATAGCTTCAGTCCTCCCAGCTCTGTGGTTTTATATTACAAAAAGATTTCATTGGGCCATATGAGCATGAAGAGAGTGCAAGTTACAGACTGGCAGAAGATTTTTGCAATAGATACATTGACAAAGGGCTTATCTCCAGTTAAAAATGTGCAAAAGACGTGAAATGCACTGCACAAAAGAGGATAATCAAATGGCCAAGAAGTATAAGGAAAGGTGCTCAACATCATTATTCTTCAGGGAAATACACATTAAAACCACAACTTGATACTAATGTATTTCCACCAAAAGGACTGAGATTAACAAGACAGGTGGTATCAATGGTGGCCCAGGATCTCGAGCAATGGAATCTTCTATAACACCGATTGGAGCACAAAATGGGTTGACACATTTTGGAAACCAACTAGATCTACTGAAGCTTCATACATGCCTTTTAGGTTGGGGCTCTGCATGGCTGGCCCTGGAACTGAGTTAAAGAAGAACAGAAGAAGAACCGGGGATCTGGGCTAGTAAAGTCCACCGGACTTGAGAAATCCTATTCAAGTGTTTGAGTTTCTTCTTAGATTTCTAACCAAGTTCCTTAGGCAAAATCCCAGCATTATCATGGCTTAAATAAAGGGGAAGGGGAACTAGCAGAGCTTAGTTTGGATCATTAAGAGAGAGGAGAGATCAGATCCACTGGTGGAAATGGTTGAGCCAGCCAGAAAACCTGGGAAGTTTCCAGGAAGCTTTGAAGAGAGTGTGTGAGTAAGGGTGGCTGCCGAGTTCTCTCTTAGGGCACCACGTGAAACGACCAAGAGAGCCACTCATCTCTTTCCACTGCTGTCCAGGAGATGGCCCTCTCCCTTCTTAGAACTCCTGCCACCTTGGGTGGTGTGGGCAATACATGCCTCCTGAGCAGAGGTCTTCCTGTCATCCTCCCTTGTGTCCCTAATAAGCCAGTGCAGTGAGAACTCAAATGAGAGTCCACATTTATTGTGAGAATCCAGCTTGGGAGGGGAGAACAAAGGGGAGGGACAATATGGGGAAGGGAACAAAGTAACCTTTGCAAAGAAGGCGACAGCCAACGGAAGCCTGAGGCCCAGCCTTCTGACTATCCTTGCGTGAGCCCATCCATCAGCACACACTTCTGGCCACACACTGATGCCTCCCATGAAAACCAGTGCCAGGACGGACAGGCTCCAGAGTGACTCATAACAATAGCAAATAGCAGGGGAAGGCCAGGGATCTAACATCTGTTCTCTGGCCCATAATTAAAACTTCTTTCCCCTAAACAATGAGGACAGTAGTTATAAGTACCAGCCTTAGTGTGTCACTGTCAGAGTGTTTTTTTTTTCCTAGTTTGAGAATTTTCTCAGGAGACTTAACCAATGAAACAACCACCCCCAACTTCCCAGATCACATGTCGAAGTTCCAACTTATCATTACCCTTGCCCCAGCGAAATCTTTGAACAAAATATGAAGTACAAGATTACCAGCCCTCTTGCAAAAGAAGGGGTTTTTTGTTTGATTGTTTGTTTGTTTTTAGAGACACTATTAAAATGAGACCCTATTCACATGTCTTGTTCTGTTCATTTCGCTTTGAGGTTTGGGACACTGACTTTTCCAACTGTGAACTTCCATGGACATGTTTTAGACACTTACTGTATGTAGAATGCTATTTCGCATGGAAGGGATGTGCGTAAACCCATACAATAGGATGACCTGGAAGACACTTGGTCATTAAATCTCAAGACACTATTACTCACTGATTCATTCATTCAAAAAATGATTATGGAGCCCCATCATGTGCCAGGCACCTTGTAGGTGTCAATGACGCCACGGAGAACAAAACAAGTCTCTGCCCCTCACAAGCTTATAGTCCAGTGAGGAAGGAAGGTTTTCATATTTAAAAATCGTTCCCCTCTGTATGTTTCACCCTTTCCCCAACCCCAAACTACCTGAAAAAGATAGCTGTCGAACTTAGGATCATCAGGGCTTCATAGTGGGGGGCGGGGGATCTCACTGCACCTGAGAGGGCCACTGAGCAGGGAAGAAATAAGCAAATAGTTTGAGGGGTGTGTAGTTGGCATTTCCATCCTGTTCTACGGGGCTTGGGGAGTTTGATGGACGGCAGCTGTGGCATTCTCCAAACTACAAGACACGATCCTGCCAAAGAAACATAGTGTGTCTCTATGCTTCTTATTCAGTTACGAAAGGGCTTTGTCCCCCACATGGTTGAGAGTCCCCTAAGCTGAGTCCAGAGGGTAAATGGAATCTAGGGTGAGGGGTGGGAGTTGAGGCCTCAGGATAGGCCAAGATCTTCACTGAGGTCCAGGAGAATACCGTTCTAGATCTTTCTCACCTTGACTCTCTGACTGGGTCTCCATAGACAAACCAGAATGAAGGGTGAGAATTCAGCTAATATTGCTCCCTTTATTGAAAAGACAAAAAGTGATGTATTGGCTTGCTGCTGTCCAGGTTGGAAAGTATTTCCATGTGTATGATGGCATTTGTTTCTCTTAATAAGTGGGCAACGCAACCCATTTTACAGATGAGAGAACTGAGACTTCTTTCCGCAGATTAAATAATTTGCCCAATCCAGACAACTAATGAAGGGGGGTGGTTAGGATTTGAATCCATTTCTGCTGTTAGTCCTGTGTCCTTTCCACAGGCACAATATTATTATTCAAACTTGTAAAGCTGAGAGCACGGATGGGTCCTCCCTCCAAGGAACCCCCCAAGGTGAAGGTTTGCTCCTGAACTCGGCAAATAACATCGAAGATTCTGCCGGGAGGGAATCTTGCATGTGTCAGGACACTTCCCAGGAGGGCTTGTCTCCATGTGTGCTGAAGAGAAAACAGATGTCAGGGACAGGTTCTCGGCCGCCAACGTTAACTCCATTTTATGATTCTCTTCCATGGGCCAACTGAGAAGAGAGATTCCTGCTTGCCTAACTGGGCCAGCCCAATGCACATGGAAAAGAAATCGTTATCTCCACTGGTATGACTCAAAAGTGGTGGTCAGCAAACTTTCTGTAAAAGGCCGGAGAGTAAATGTTTGAGGCTTTAGGGGTCACAGGTAATCGCTGTCACAACTGACAGAATGTCAAAAATGACACATTCACCTGTAAGCGAATGGGTGTGGCTGTGTCCCGGTCAAACTTCCAGACGCTGAAACGTGATGTTCACACGCCACAAAATATTACTCTTGTGTTGATATTTTCCAACCATTTCAAAAAGTAAACATTATTCTTAGCTTGTGGGCCATACAGAATAGGGGGTGGGCCACCTGTGGGCCAACTGTGTACCAGAACACCAAAGAGGTCCCTGGCTCCCAGCTCCCAGCCCCCACACGTCTCAGGGATTCCAAACCGGATCTTTGTTCCTTTTGGGGTTAAACCGTACTTCTCCAGGCTTCTGTTTGAAGAAGCAGGCATTCTGACCCAGCACATTAACTTCCTAACAACCTCCTTTTCCAAGTTTATGAGCGGGGTTAGAATGTAAGCACCATGTGGGCTGGGCTTTCTGGCTTTTTTTTTTTTTTTTTTTTTTCTGCTGCTCAGTCCATTGTTAAGAACCTAGGATAGTGAACAGCGTTGAAGAGACCCTCTGTACAAATCTTGGTTGAATGGAAGAACTTTCCCTTCCGGCCTGAGAGGTTGGGGCCACCGGAGGGACAGCAGCAGGCAGAGGGCACTGAAGGCAAAGGGGGACCCACCCACCCCTTGGGGTCACAGAGGCAGAGGTGATGAAGATAAAGCTTCAGACTTAATGATGTTCCTGCGGGCCTGGGAGGCGCCCCAGTCAGCGATGCTCCAAGAAGCCAGCAGGCTTGGAAGAGGTGGGATGCGGGGCGTGCTGGAGCCGGAGGAGCCTGGGAAGGGCGTCAGGAAAAAGCCCCAGTGGCCGCATTCGGCGCCTGGAAGAGCGGCACCAAGCCTCGGCGGCTCACTCCACCCATTCCAGTGGAGTAATGGGGTCCCTGCCAAGGAAAACATTAAGACTTGACAGATTTGGCAAGTCCCCGGGCTGTGGATTTGTGCAACGTAAAGTTAGAAGGGCCCCTTGGGAGACGGGGCAAATCTGAACAGACGGTAGGAAAGCGTGCATGGGAAGTCAGAACCTACTCCCTCGGCAGGCAAGGAAAAGGAAAGCTGAGAGAGGGAAGAAAATAAAGACCACCCCTGACACCCCCAGGAGTCACACATTTTCCTGGGTCAGACACATCATAAAGTGCTGTAGGACGGAGTGAATGCAATGGCTGTGGGGTGTGTTAGTAAAAATAACCAGAGTTCCTCACTGTGACCACAATGAAAAATATCACACGGGAAGTTACTGGATGGAAAAGTTCTCGAAGATGAGCTGTCCCGGTGGAGGGGCTCCAGCCTTGGTTTCTCCCCTTCCGTTCTCCCCGTGCAGAGTGAATTCACAACCAGCCGTTCCCTGGCTGCCCCCAAACTGCTCTTTGTCTCTTACTTAGGGTCCACCTCGATCTGACCCGGTAATTCCCACACTTGTAACCGGGATGGACAAAATTGGTCGTTTCACCTCTCGTTAGAGAAGTCAAGCTGTGGTCCTGTGAGACCTTACAAATCACGGCACAGGAGGTGAGGTCCCCGCATCCCTAGCCCAGGAGACCCAGGATAGGGAGGAACGGATAGGACACACGGAGCTCCCCACTGGAGCTGGGGGTCTGTCCCTGCAGCGGTGGAGGTCAACATCTGGGGCCAACCAAGAATCATACAACATTAGGGAGGGCCTGTGATGAGTTGTGGGGACACATGCTGCATGTCTCTTCCTTCATGAGCCCCTAGTGGCATGGAGTACTACAGAAGAGTCTGGATCGGGGTGCCTGGGTGGCTCAGTTGGTTGGACGACTGCCTTCAGCTCAGGTCATGATCCTGGAGTCCCGGGATCGAGTCCCGCATCAGGCTCCCAGCTCCATGGGGAGTCTGCTTCTCCCTCTGACCTTCTCCTCGCTCATGCTCTCTCTCACTATCTCTCTCTCAAATAAATAAATAAAATCTTAAAAAAAAAAAAAAGGGGGGCGCCTGGGTGGCTCAGTGGTTAAGCCGCTGCCTTCGGCTCAGGTCATGATCTCAGGGTCCTGGGATCGAGTCCTGCATCGGGCTCTCTGCTCAGCAGGGAGCCTGCTTCCTCCTCTCTCTCTGCCTGCCTCTCTGCCTACTTGTGATTTCTCTCTGTCAAATAAATAAATAAAATCTTTAAAAAAAAAAAAAAAGAGTCTGGATCTTATTAGCTATTTTTTAAAAAAGATTTCATTATTTGAGAGAGAGAGAGAGAGAGCAGGAGTTAGGGGGAAGAGCAAAGGGAGAAGGAGACTCCCCGCTGAGCAGGAAGCCCAACACAGGGCTAGATCCCAGGATTCTGGGATCATAACCTGAGCCAAAGGCAGATGCTTAACTGAATGAGCCACCCAGGCACCCTTGGATCTTACCAGCTTTTTGACTTGGGGTGACTTACTGGCTTCATCAGCTGAAAAGTGTGAGTGATACCTCCCTCAGTGCTTGTTGTGAGGATTGATTGAAATGATCTGTGTAATGTAGTTTTTTGGTATCATATACAGTATTGACTGATTTCACTTAGCACAATAACCTCTCCATCCATCCATGTTGACTCAGATGGCAAGATCTCAGTTTTTATGGCTGAGTAATATTCCATGTGTGTGTGTGTCTATGACATCTTCTTTATCCATTCATCTATCAGTGAATGCTCGGGCTGCTTCCATACCATGGCTATTGTAAATAATGCAGCAATGAACACAGGGGTGTGTGTATCATTTTGAAGTAGTGTTTTTGTTTTCTTTGGCTAAATATCCAGTAGGGGAATTACTGGGTCATATGGTATTTCTATTTTTAATTTTTTTTTGAGGAGGCTTTATACTATTTTCCACTATGGCTGCACCAGTTTGCATTCCCACCAAGAGTGCACAAGGGTTCCTTTTCTTCACATCCTTGCCAACAATTGTTATTTCTTGTCTTTTTTATTCTAGCCCACTATTGTGTTTTTTTTTTTTTCTTTTAAGTGCAGATTGGTGAAACCATGGCCAACTACGTGAAATCAGTAAAGTTTCTCCTCCCATTTTTCTGGCTTCTATGAAGAGAAGGGAGCCTCTCCAACGTCCCCTGACATCTTACTGCCTATTCCTCCAGCTCCTTTACCCAAGTCCCCCAGTGGAGAGGAGAGCAAGCAGGTGTCCAGTTGGGTATGGCCCAGAGTGATCCACCACCTCCATGAAATTTTCTTTAAGTCTCAGCTTTAATTTGCACATTCTTGCCAATTTTATCTCTTACTCCATAACATGTTTTAGTAGATTACATCTTATTAAGTTATTCCCTCAGAATCTTTGAGTAACATTGAGCTTCCACGAAGACCAACCTTCATCCCCAACACACATCTCTGTTGGAAAATCTCAAACCAAGATCATTTCTGCCTACTGCCGGTCAGCAGGTCAGGGGAGGGAGACCCCAGGTTAGACCATCAGGGACGATTTCATGAAGCAACTCACGTGAAGCCCCGAGCTCTGACCCACTAGGAGGCAGACATGTGGAAAGAAGCAAGGTCATGAGCAGAGAGGTCTGGAGGTGAACACAAATGAAACGGTCAAGGAATCACAAAGACGTTTTGTTCCAAAACCCAGGAATTGAGCTTCTTTCTCACCTGAAAGTCACTAATCTTTGTGTCTCGTTTCAGGAAAACCTGATCCCACAGGGGCCAGATTTGCCGTCCCAAGGCCATCAGTCACCTTCAGCGAGCACGCCATTTCTTCTACTCTCCTCTCTAACTCTCTACACATTTTCCATCTGGACAGGAGGCCCCGGGCAAGCACGTTTGGCACCAGGCATTGCTCACATGCCTCCCTCAGGACTTACGGTCATTAAGAAATTTCTCATAATGAGCACTGTGGCTCCAAAGCACCCAGCTTTCCTTGCCCGTCTTTACAGTTAACCTTCAGGCTCTGCCCTCCCCCACCCCAGGTAAGGGAGCTTCTCACGGTGGGAACCGCTCTTGCTTCCCTTCCTCCTCCCCTCCTTCCTCTGGGTAACTTCCTTCCTGGAAGTGTTGATAAGGACTGCAAGCCAAGGGGAGGATGAATCATGATGTTCAATCATTCTGCTACATATAAAGCGTGAGCTGCCTCAGTGTGCTGAGCTGACTAGCTTATCGCCAGAACTCTCGCATGTTTTTCTCCCAATGTTGGCCATCTTCCTCTGGGTTCAAGTGGAGACATCAAGAAGCAAAGCAAGGTACAGTTGGGGGATCTAACAATGCCTTCCTCCCACTGATGCATTTGCCACCAACTGAAGAACCCTGCTCAGGACTCACTGGTGTGGAATGGTGCTAAAGTAGGGGCCCCTTGAAGATCACCAGGTCCTTATTTTGTAATGTTGGTTCTGTATCATGGAATGACAACCCAGACCTCTGGGGCCTGGCCACAAGGAAGGCATGGCAAGAGGATATGTTTTTCTGCTTGTTTTCTTGTATTCCAAAGCAGGTAGCTGTGTCCTTACAGATGGGATCTCTCGTGGCTTCTCTCGATGAACACTCAGTGGAAGATATATTGGCTTCCAGCCAACATGTTTCGATGCTGAGCTATCTTCCACACAGACACTGACATGGGGCATCAAAATAAGAGAACTTTTTTAATTTGACAGAGATTACTATAAGGCAGCGTGTAATGGTGTTACACACTTACCAGGGAGAAGAATTAATCCAGATATGATGCAAACTCAGCTCCCCCCCTGTAAAATGGGGATCATGCTCCTTAAATAATAGATGTGCTGTGAAACTACTTGGTAAAAGCGAACATTTGGCAAAGAGTTCAGTCCAGTGTCGATCCCAGTCATAAGCATTTACTTCTTCTCTTTGGTGCATCTTCAAATTGAAGGTGGTAAAGTGGCTTCTTTGGGAGAGAAAGATGTGTACCTTTTAGGCAGTGAGGAGTCAGCTTACGAACTCCACTCTTCGTAGACGTGGCCACCGTGGGAAATACAGGGAGCTCACAGGAGAACTAGGACGTGTCGTGAGAGCTGTTCCTGGCGTGCTCAGTCCACACTCTGCTTCGGAGGCTGTGGAGGAGGCCCAGTTCCCAGACTCTGCCTGGAGGTCCTTGTGGTCAGATTCTAGGCTGGAAAGAACCCGGGTACTGACACTTTCTGAGGCTCTGACTTCCTTTATCCTCCTCTGAATTGTTAACAGCAGCTCACAGTTAAAATGAGAGAAAGAGTGGCTCCAGAGGTGTCCTTAGGGCTGTGGGGAGGGACTTGGAGATGTTTAAAGAGGATGTGGGAAGAAAAGACCTCACAGAATCACTTCCCCTTGTGAGGAAGGCGGGTCCGGGTGGACAGTATCCAAAGGATGTTGCATGCATTCCTTTGGGCTTGTCCCCAGCTTGAGGCTTTCTGACACTGCCTGGGGTCCTTTCTCCACTCTGGTTAAGGCTAAGAGCCTGCCTCTCACAGAAAGAGCCAGAAGTTGAAGTGGCTGTAGCCCATACCAGGATCCTGCGTCTACACGGAGGGCAAAGACCTAACCACAGCTCTGACGAGGTTTACCTTCCCAAAATGAACCGGGTAGGATTTGTTCAGTATCTGTTTAGTTTTGACAAGCCGGCTGGATGTCAAGAACAAGTCGAAAGACCAATGAGGTTTCCATGAAACTGGTTTTGCTGCTTTGTTTTTGTTTTGTTTTACCACGGCAGCAAGAGGGAAGAACAACACAATTCTGTAGACTCAAAGCTCTTTGGAAGTGAGGTTACCTTCAGGTAAATAGCACGTTTTTTCCAGGAAGCTAGTAAATCAATAGAATGTGTCCCAGAGGCAGGCACACAGGAGGAATGAGGTAAAAAGCCATTGGCCTGGGTCACACAGCACAAGGAGGCAAGGGGAGGAGAAGCAGCTTCCACAGGAATTAGTTATCTAACCTCAAGTTCGTATTCTTTCAGGCAGCAGTGTGTATTTTTTATTTGGAACTTTTCCAAATTGGGTCTCTGAATTTCAGCCCAAGACACAGCCGTGCCAGCTTTGGAGGTCAAGCTCATGCACGTCAACTCAGGAGCTTCCTCTTGTCCAGTTCTCCTGGCCCCAGCCTTCCACTGCAGCTGTGGTGCCATGGGGACCCAGAGATGACCTGCCATGGTCTCTGCTTCTGCTCTTGCCTCCAGACTGCCAAGATGGGCTGGAGTGCACCGCGGTGGTGCAGAGCGGCCCGGGACCGAGCCAGGTTTCCATCTTCAGCTTGTTTCTCAGAGCTGCTCAATGCCCTATTATTCATTTCCACTTGACTTGCTCTCCCGTTTCCTGCCTGCCTCGCCTTTCCAAGCCTCACCATGCTCGCCATACCCTCCACCCCCATCCCCTGCAGTCAGCACAGGCCCCCATGGGTTCCCTCCTCAAGAGGCTGCCCGAGCTGTCGCCCAAGCTGTCACCCGCCTGGTGTTTACCTCAACATTGTCAGGTCCATCACCCCTGCTTGCTTCTGCTCTCCAAGGTCGATTCCTCCACCCCTTTCCACCTCCCCATGATCGTGCTGCCCCTGAGTTCCCTCCCAGGTCCCACTGCTGGCCCCCTACCGATTCCCCACCGAACACTGTCTGGTGGCCCATCACCCAGGAAAACTTCTCACGCGTCACTGTAATGCGGCCTTAAAGCTGCTCTTGCTGCCTCGGCTTCTCGCTTCCCAGCCAGACTCCCTAGACTTAGACTTTTCTCCCCAAGATAACCATTGTCTATTTATCACAAACCAAACCAGCCCACTACCTCCCACTCTGGGGTCTCCTTGAGGCCATGGAAACGTGTTCCAACTCTTGCTCTCAAGACCGTCCTCCCTGTTCTTTTCGGCGTGTCTCCTGCTTCCCTTGCTCCTCCCTCACGTCGGTGTCATTGGCATCTCTCCGTGTGAGGGGACCTCCCCGTTCTGCCTTTCTCCTGTTTTGGTCCATTTCTCCCTCTCCTGGCTCCCGGACATTGTCTCCTGAAAGTCACCACCAGGAACTCCAGTTCCACATATCCAGTTGGGACTGGAGTTTTCCTCTCTCGCTTCTCCCAGAACACTTATCCCTCAGGGTTCCATGTCTCTCTCCTAGCCAGGAGCATCTTCCCAGGCACCCTGAAGGCAGCAAAACTGACTGGCTTCTACCCACACATGGGATCGGTTGCTCCTGACCTCTGCAGGGTCCCCACTCTCCACCTCCTCTCCCAGGGAGCACTGCCCGTGCTTGCCAGCCCTCTTCCCCTCAGACCTGGGTTATTGACATCACCCTTGGTCTGCCTACCTGTCTTCCCTCCTCAGCCTGCTCCTCGATGGCTCTTAGCGGCTCATCGGGTCTATTACAAATACAGAGATGGGGGTCACATTACCTCTCCCTTCCTTACCCTCATTCAAGGCTCCAACTCCTTGAAGGGATGGCTGCAGTTTGCAAAATACTGCATGGCTCCTGTAGCCTCTTGATCATGGCTCTCAAGATGGCCCATCTTACCTTCAGTTCTATGTCCCACCACCTTTCCTGCCCCGCCCCCAACATATGCGCGCGCGCGCACGCGTGTCCTTATCGTACCCATGTTCCGTCTGGGACCATTCATCATTCTCCAGATACAGCGTTCATAGCTGCACATTGTGCTGGCTCCTTACCTTGGGACATTATCCTCCCCCACTGGAAATCTCATCTTTTAAGACTTGTCTCTTCCACGAAGGTTTCTTTTATTCCTCCTTGCACAGCTCACTGCGTCCACCTCTGAAGTCACGTAGCGCTTTCTTTGCATCTCCACCGGAGGACTGACTTCCTCCTTGAGAGGGCGGACTGTGGCATCCGTGTGCCTGCACCCTGAAAGACACAGCGACCTCACTCGCACACAGTGAGGACTGCTTACTCGCCGAAGGCGCGCGTGAATGAGCACGGAACACGTTCCCCTGCCGTCCAGGAGTAGTCCGCGTAAGCGCTTCGGGAGGTAGGCTGAGTGCTAGATGACAGGGCTCTCATAATATTTATACCTTAGCTTCGTCGGGATCCCAGCTCAGACTCAGCCGAGGGTCCGGTGAGCAGCCCTCCAGCTCCACTCCCTTGCTGTCCTTCCTTTCTTCTTTCTGGCACATGGGCCTCTCCTCTACCCCTTTACCCCAGATAAGATTAAGCCTCTTTCTCTTCCATAGGTCTACCAGAACTTTTTACCCAGTCATAGGGCCGCAGTGAAGATGTCATTGGATGTGACAACAGTCCCATACACCTTTGCTCTCTCCCCCTTCAGAGAGTTGCCCTCCTGCCAGCCAGGTACCAGTTAACTCTAAGTCTTCTTCTTTCCCCCCTTGCAGGAGGGGCTTGGCCCTGCCCATCATTCACATGGTGTTGGAGAGCTAAGTCTCTAAATCTTCTTGCCAAGGACTCCTGCAGTCAAACCTCTGATGAAATGAAAGATTTCTCTCTCCTATCACTGGCAATCAGACCTATGAAAGGGCTGGGGGAGCTCTGAGAAGCTGAGATCTTCCCTCCTGCTCCCGGGAGCCCGCAGGCACTGCCTCCTCCATCTTCCACTGCAGTAAATTCAGGGAGGCCGGACCACACAGAAGCCCTTCCCTTAAACCCTGTCTGAGCACACAGCAAGAGAAGGCCGTGCTGGGGAAGGACAGTTGGTAATTCTGGCCTGCCCTGATGGGTGAGTCAGCATTCATGTGGGCAGCCACTGGCTCCTCTCCACAGCTTGGAGGGAAAATGCTGAGTCGCACACCTTGTAGGGACCCACTCAGCCAGAGACCCATTGCTCTCGATCTCCCCATAACCCAGATGACTTGTGGGCTCTGTCCATGCTTCTTCGCCTCCGAGAAGGGGCCCAGAGGGCTCCAGAGCAGCCACACCTTGGAAAGCCATCCCGCTAGTGGTCAGATGGCCTTCCAGGGAAAGGACAGGGCCAAAGGTTGTATGTCCGCTGCCAGTTACCTGTGTGGGCTGGAGCACGAGCTGCAGGCTTCCTCCCTGGGCAGCTGGCAGCAGGTGGAAGTGGAGCCAGCAAAGGCCACAACTCACCATCCAGGTTTGCATTCTGGAACCTTCTTCCAAGCGCCGCCTTTGCCATGGCTGGAAGGCGTTTGCTCAGACTGAGGCCGGATATGCAATAGCCGTTCTCTATTCTCTGTGAGAAGATTTATTCACAAATAAATTTAGCAAAGGGGGAAAAGTTAAACAAGAAAATAGGAAAACAGAGGGACAGATTTTCCTGTTGAGTGATTGCCAGGGATTGAAAGGTTGAGGCAGCCAGTCCCTTTGGAGGGGACAGCTGCAACATTTCATGGTGTAAAGTCAGCGAATTTCCACCAGCTTGCCTGCCAGAGACCACAAAATGGTTTCAAACAACGGCTCACTTCATGATATGTGTGTGTGTGTGTGTGTGTACGCGTGTGCCTGTGCATGCGTGTGTGTGTGTGTGTGTTTGAGAAAAAGGCAAAGGTGGGGGTGGGTGAACAGGGAGCTAAAAAGTGTTCTCTCTCAGCCGGCCGAGTAGGCAAGGGGCGCGGTGAGCAGATTAATGAAAATGTTTCACTGGCATGAGGGGTCTGATTTGCCTCGCTGCAAAATTGCTTGCAGATTCAAAAACAGCATGTTTCATTTCAAAGTCATTCTCTTGCCATACATTAGCACTTGTCAATGTAACCATTAAGCACAGGCAGTGCAGAAATTTAATTACAAAACCATTTATTTTATTGAAAGAAAAATAAACCCAAGCTACCTCAAATGCATTAGGTAGGTTCAAAACATGTTCAGCTGATAACACCCAAGGGTAGGGAGGCTGCTGCAGGAATAAATGCGTCTTTCATGTGCGGTGGGGACTCGATATTAGAAACAGCTGCCCAGAGGTTGCTCTTTATTTAAGTTCAATTATGAATTAAAAAACAACGGGTTTAATGAAGGGACTTTTTATATCTGAAGTTACTCGGCTGGGGTGTTCATTCTTCTCGTCCCATTTTTGCCTCTCCTTTTCAGAGTTTCAATTCAGGATGCTAAGTCGGCGAGCCCAGCTTTTTACTGAATGGGTCTCCCACGTCCCCCCACACTGCTTCCCCACCACCACCGCCACCCCCCACCACACCTCAAGCTTGTCCTTTGTTCGCCTCATGGTGGGAGAACCAAGGTCTGTTGTACGAAAGGAAGTCACAGAAATGTGCTAAACACATCAAAAAGTCTCCAATCTGTGTCTTATTTATACCTTCTCCCCCTATCCCCCGTGTGCGTCTTCCATACACTGGAAAGCAGGCAGCACAAGGCTCTCTGATGAGATAGTAGAGTTGGGTCAGGCGGTGGGCTGATGTCATGCTGGGGCCGGCTTCTCCTTAGCACGGAAGAGCTGCCAATAATGCGTCTGTTTTACTATTCTGCCGGAGAGGGAAAGGAAAGAGTTATAACCTTAGTGGTTTGGACTGATTTGTCAATTTAAAGTGCTTTTTCTCCCCCTGTCTGAGATATCAACCCACAATTTCTTACAGACATCTCCTTATGGAGTCCGCACAGAGGAGGAATCTGGAAAGGAAAGATCCTTTAAAAAAAAAAAAAAATTTCCCTAGCGAGAATATGAATCTCTAAGATTTCAGAGAGGCACATTTGTCTGGTTGGAAGTGGGGAGCAGGAAGCAGATAGACTCGGGGAGGGGGGGTTGTTCTGCTGAAAACTCCATTTTAGCTCTTATAACAAAGCTCATGCACAGTAGCAGCATCTTGTGATGTTGTCACAGGGATGAGTTTGCCTGCCTGAGACCCAAGGAGGATGTCCTGGCCTGTTTCACAAAGGCCTCCAGACCTCTGTTGTCTCTGGAGGGTCCTCAGCTGACGTTCTGGGGGAACGGGGGCACACACTTCATTGTCCAGTTGCTCTGAGACCTGCCAAGAGGGGAGCCTGAACAGCCACATTGTCCTGGTGGCTTGGAAATTGAACCTGTTCTCGGGCCCAGAGGAGCACTTCAGCCTCTAACACAGATGGTCAGCTCTGTTCTTGACACGTGTCCTCTGCTCCAAAGACCCAGGGAACCTGAGGCAGGAAAGACATTCAGAAACAGAGAAACTCACCACTGCAGGTAGCAAACCCTTTCCTACAGAGTTGTTTGGGGAGGCAGAAGGAGGGCAGAAGGAAACAGATAAGCATGGTGGAGGTTGGGAGGGGAGGTGGGATTCATGTTTGCATCCTAATTTATTATTAAGAGAACTGGTGTCTACACTGAGCCCTGCAAGCCAAGGAAGCCCCCGAGTAGAGTGGGCCTCCATCCTGTTACCACAAGTGCACCCAACAGAGAAAATAGAAAAAGACTACAGACATTCTTTATGGGCTCAAGAAGATGACGCTCCACTCTGACCCATCCAAGGAAAGCTACTCTAGTTCCATGACTGTGCATAAGAAAGAACAAGGGAGCATGGGGGATGGTGGGAGAAGGGTTCCAGACTAGATAATGGAACTGTTACTGAAAGAAATTCCACTTGGGGTGTGTGCTGCAGACTTTCTAAACACTATTTCTCGCTCAATAAAAGCACACGTCAACATTATGTCCTTCTGCGATGTCTCTCTCCCCATCCAGGAGAGACGGACTTCCAATGCTTAGGTGTGCCTTCTTCAAGTACGTGATGCTTCTTGGCCTGGGTTTCAGGCAGGAGAGTTTCAAAAATGTACCCCAGATTTAGAAACTACATTGGTTTTTTAAAATAAAGCAACTCAATGGAATATTCAAGAATTCTCTTATTCTTGCTGTCTTCCGGGATAAGACGTCAACCTCTAGGGAACGAAATAGGTTTCCTCTCCAAGGAGTTGGTTGCAAAAGCAGATGGAACAAGCAAGCTCCTCAAAATCATCCTGAGGCTTAGAAGCACTAAGTAGGGGAAGTGAAATGAGCTTGCCTCCGCAGTAGCCTTCGGTGGACTATGGACATCCCAGTCCCAAAGTGTGCCCCCTAGAGTGCACCCAGAGAACAAGGGAGCTCCACACCTTACCCAAAGCATCATTTTCAGAGGCAAAGCTACTCCTTCTCCCCAAGGAGCTGCAGAACCCACAGCAAGATCACCAAAGGTCCTCCTTTCAAGTAGGCTGGTGGCAACCGGAGTTGCCCCCCTTTAGGCAGGGTTTTCTCTCTCCTCTTCTGACCCTTCACCCTCCACTCAACTCCCCCTCTGTGATACACAGTTGGTAACATGACCTTTAACCTTCAGTTATGGCTATTTATCCACACATATTTTTTGAATATCTACTACATGCTGGGCACTCTACCAAGTGCTGGGGGGTTAATGAGCAACAAGACAGCCAAGATCCTAGCCGTTGTGTCTGTATCCCAGTGGGGGAGGTAGATATTAATAGGAGAAAAAATAGGTTAATAGACAGCAAGTGGTTATTTGTGCTTTGGAAGAAATAAATTGGGCCTCGTGACAGGTTTTAATAGGGGATGCACTTGAAGTAGGGAAAGTCTTTCTGCGTTGCTGAGAATCACACTGAACCTAATGGCCAAGAAGGAGTCAGTCACATGGGGAGCTGGGGGGAAAGTGACAATAGTGACTGAGGCCACACATAGACAGCACAAAGTCCTGATGCCCACAAGAGCTTGCTCTGAGTAGGACCAGCCAGAAGGCCACTGTGACCGAATGTGATACATGAAGGTAGGGAGGCCGGGCATGAGGCCATGGGAAGTGGTGTGGATTCAGCATTTTAAGCGCAGTGGAAGCCAGTGAGTGGCTTTAAGCAATGCATTAACCTGTTATCGTTTGTATTTTTAAAAGATGATTGGCTCCAGGTGTGGAAAGTGGGTAGGAAGCAAGCAAATTGAATAATGGGGGAGATTTATTGGAAGGGCACCACAGGCTAGTGAGAGAAAATGGAGGCTGGAGCAGAATGATGGCCATGGGGAGTCTTCCTCTTCTTTTGCATAACAGAGGTTGACTCACTTCTCAACCACTCTGAGAGTTCCTTGAGGACAGAGAGCTTGCTTTCCTCTTCCTAGGATAAAGGAGGCCACCCTTTCCTACCAGTACCTTCACATGATCTGACTCAGACAACTCCCCTGCCCCTCCTTGGAGACACGACACTCAGTTTCCTCCTTCCCCCTCCTCCCCAACTGTGGCAGCGCTTTCCCAGAACCCTTCTGCCAAGGATGTTCTAGTTCTGACAAAGCCTGACTGTTCCTGCTAATTCAAATGCCTACTGAAACGCCCGCCCTCGAAAGCCCTTCCCTGTCTCCCTGGGGCTGTGGCAGCCATCGGCACCTCTGTGCTCCCATGGCACTTTGTTCACATCTGGATTTTCACACCTCTTAACACTGTGCTGTAAGCTCTCTGTTTGGTGTCTGTCTCCTAACCAGATCCCTAGCCCCCACTCGAGTTATGAACGTATCACAAAATCTCCATTTTTCTAGAGAGAGCTGTCAACACTGAGGATGGGCTTTGAACTTCATTGTATATGAAATCATGGTATTACATAGTTAATATTAATAAATCTTAGTATTGGGGACTTCTGTTGTACTTTAAAACCTGAGCTTTCTGTTATACTTTGAAACTCAATATGTAAAATGTTTAAATAGTAAGCAGACCTGGTTAGGAAGGCACTCTCCTCATGAATGACAAGATGAGTGACCTGGAAGATCCACTGGGAGAAATTATCCAATCTGAAGACAAAAAATGAAAAAAAATTTAGGGACATGTAGGACAATATCTAAAGGTTCCGTATGAAGTTAATGGGGGTCTCCGAAGGAAAGGGGAGAGACAATGGGGCAGAAAATATATTTGAGAAAATACTAGCTAACCCGCCCCAAATTTGTTGAAAGATCTAAAGCATAGGGAATTGCAAACAGAATAATTGTAAATAAAATTGTATCTAGACATATCATAATTAAATTGCTTCCAATGAAAAATAAAATGGAAATCTTGCAAGCAAGCAAAGAAAAATGACACACACATACAAGGGATATGAACTTACATTGGTAGTGGTGGTTCGAGTGGCAAATGGACTTATGCTATTTCAAGGTTTTTCTATTTTACATAAAGACATTCAGTCTTAATTCTAAGTATACTGTAAAAATCTAAGAATTTTTTGTTTTTGTAATCCCTAGGTCAATCATCCAAGAAATAATGCCAAATAATGCCAAATATAGCTAAAAATTTGCTAAGTTAAAACAAAATTTGAAAATATATTCAAACAATCCAACAGAAGGCAGGGAAACAGAAGAATTTAGAAAAGAGTGGAGTGGACATCAGAAAAGAAATAAAATGGTAGACCTAGATACAATCATATCAATAATCACATTAAGTGTTAATGAACTAAATACTCCAATCAAAAGGCAGAGTTGACCAGAATAGAGCTTTTGAAAAAGCAAGACCCAACTATATGCTGACTAGAAGAGATGAACTTTCACATCCATGTTCATTGCAACAGTATTCAAAATAGCCAAGATATGGGAACAACCTACATGTCCTTGAATAGATAAATGAATAAAGAAAATGTGCAAGAACAGACAATGGGATATTATTCTGTCATAAAAAGGAAGGCAATTCTGTCATTTGTTACAACACGGATGAATCTGGAAGGCATTATGCTAAGTGAAATAAGCCAGACAGAGGAAGAGAAATACTATCGTATCACTTGTATGTGGATTCTAAAAAGTCAATAAATTTTTTAAAAGAGATAAATGTTAAGTATAATGTAATGGATCAATTAATAAAGAAGACATAATGATCCCTAATGCATACATGACTGAGAATAGTGCCTTAAGATACATGAAGCAAAAACTGACAGATTAAAAAAAGAAATAGAAAAATTCACAGTCACAGTAGGATTATTTTAACACCTTCCCTGCAACTGAGAGAACCACTGGACAAAAAATTCAGTAAAGTCACAGAGGCTCTAAATAACTTTATCAACCCCTTTGCCTATTTATAGATCACATACCCACAACTTCTCAGCTTTACACGTCTTGGTAAATTCCATCAACCATTCAAGGAAGAAATAACATCACACTTGCAAAACTCTTTTGAAAAAGAGAGGAAGATAGGATATACTTCCCAACTTGCTTTATGGTATCAGTAAATGCTAACATCAAAACCTGACAAACACATATGAAAAAGAGGCCAGCATCCCTCATGAACACAGATGTAGAAATTCTTAAAGAACTATTAGCAGATTAAACCTAATAATATATAAAAAAGAATAATACCTCATGACCAACAAGGATTTATCTAGGAATGCAAGGTTGATTTGAGAGTAAAAAAAAAAAAAAAAAATCAATCATGTAATGCATCAAATTAAAAGAATTGAGGAGAGGGGTGCCTGGGTGGCTCAGTTGGTTGGGCAACTGCTTTTGGCTAGGGTTGTGGTCCCAGAGTCCTGGGATCGAGCCCCACATTGGGCTCTTTGCTCAGCGGGGAGCCTGCTTCTCCTCCTCCCTCTCCCTGCTACTCTGCCTGCTTGTGCTCTCTCTCTGTCAAATAAATAAATACAGTTTTTTAAAAAAATAAAAGAATTGAGGAGAAAAACCATACAATCATTTGATAGATGCAGAGAAAGCAGCTGACAAAATTTAACATTTATGATGAAAACTCTCAGCATCTAGGAATAGAAAGGAACTTCCTTAATCTGATTAAAAAAAAAAAAAAAGGTTTTTTTTCCTTAAGATCTTAAGAGAGCCAGAGAAGATGGAGAGGGACAAGCAGACTCTGCATGGGGTACAGAGCCCAGTGTGGGGTTCAATCCCCTGACCCTGAGATCATGATCTGAGCTGAAATCAAGAGTAAGAGGCTTAACCCATTGAGCCACAAAGGTATCTCAAAAAGGTATTCTTAATAATGACATATTGAACACTTTCCCAGTAAGTTTGGGAACAGGGCAATGATGTCCAGTCCTAGCTACTGCAGTAAGGCAGGGAAAAGAAATAAAGATTTTAAAGTTCAGACAACAGAATTAAAACTGCCTCTATTTGCAGATGATATGATTTCTTATGTAGAAATTTCTTTAAGAATCTACAAAACCATTATTGGACCTAATAAGTGAGTTTAGCAAAGTCATTTGTTACAAAGTTAATATATAAAAATTAATTTTATTTTATAGACTTTAAGCAAACAATTAGAAAAGGAAATTTTTAAAAGTTCATTTATAAGAGTGACAAAACATACTTAAGAATAAATTTAACTTAAAATGTGTAAGACCTATACACTTGAAACTATACAATCTTGCAGAGAGAAATGAAAGACATAAATCTATGAAAAAATATACTGTGTTCATGGATTAGAAGAATCTATATTGTTTTCTTCAAATTTTAGACTTTATGCAAAATTCCAGCAGGCTTGGGACTCCTGGGTAGCTCAGTTAAGCATCAGCTTTCGGCTCAGGTCATGCTCCCAGGGTTCTGGATCAAATCCCACACTGGGCTCCCTGCTCAGTGGGGAGCCTGCTTCTCCCCGGGCCTGTTGTTCCCCCTGCTTATGATCTTTCTCTCTCTTTGACAAATAAATAAATAAACAAAATCTTTTAAAAAATTCTAGCAGGCTTTTTTGGGGGTAGCAATTAATGAATCGATTATAAAATTTATATGGAAATAGAACTGACCAGATTGCCAAGAATCTGTTTAAGAAGAACAATGTTGGTGGTTTTACTGTCTGGTTTCGAGGCTTGCCATAAAGCTACTGAAATCAGTAGTGTAGTATTGGTCAAAGGACAGACATATCAATCAATACAACACAACAGACCCACAGATAAGTTGTTGGTGATTTCTTACAAAAGTGCAAGAGTAATTTAAGGGAGAAAGGGTGGCCTTTTCAATAAATGGCACTGGAACAATTACATATCCATATGTCAAAAAGAAAAAGAAAGGAAAAATATAAAGAAAAGAAAAGGAGAAAGGAAGACAAAGCCAGTAAAGGAAAATAGAAAAAAGAATGAACTTCTCTTTACTCTGTACTTTGCAGCATATTCAAAACTAAAAGTGGATCATAAACCTAAATATAAAACCTTAGAACCCTAGATTATACAACTGCTAGAAGGAAACACAGGAGAACATTTTTATGCCCTTGGCAAAGATTTCTTAGATGTAACATCAAAAACACAGTCCCTAAAAGAAAAAAAAAAAAAAAGATAAATTGGATTTCATCCAAATTAAGCAGGAAATAAAGTCTCACTTTATTAATGGCTAGAAAATTGAGGCTTGCACCAGGTCACACCACTAGCAAATGGGAGAACCTGGAAGTGAACTCACGGCAATCTGACTCCAGAATCTACATTTTTGCACACAGGATGCTAAAACAACTCCCTTCCCGAGACACGAGCGGGGAGCACAGACTTCAACAGTACAGCTGTGCCTCTGGGCTACCAGGCCAGGACAGCACCCCACAACCTTCCAGGCCCCCACCCTGGACCTTGGGGAAGCCTGAGTGCTTGAGCCTCGGCAACGCTGAATGAGCTTTCAACAAACCCGGCAATGCTTCATCGCAAAAGAAAAATGTTATGACGGAGGTTAGAACCGGGCTGTCTTCCCTGAAGACTTGCTAGTTCCATCTTAATGACTTGTTATTGCTGAAAATAAAGGCCATGCACGTGACTGGTCTCACCCCAGGAGCTGTGCTATAGAGAATTCCTTGAGGTATGAGTCCACCTCTCGGAGGCTTGTACAGGGAGGGGTGGGCAGGTTTTGGGGTTGAAATCACACAGTGTGAGCCCTTGCTCACAGGAACCCCCACCCCCAACTCCGCCTCTTTCTTTCCCGCAGGGCCTAACTCAGGACTAGGCACACAGAAGATTTCAACAAATGCTCATTGCTTGAGAGAAGGTTTGTAGATGCCATTTCCACATTAGAGATTTATTTCTAGTTCTAAAGTTCAGACTTAGACCAGTGAATGATTTTCTCTGTGTTCTGTAGAACAGTACATACAAATCTCTTTATAATTCAGACTTGAATTCAGTAGATCTGGGGTGGGGGCCAAGATTCTGCATTTCTTTTCTTTGCTTTTTTAAAATTTTATTTATTTATGAGAGAGAGTGGGCCTGAGCAGGGCGGTGGCGGGGGAAGGGGTGGTGGGGGCAGAGGCAGAGGAGAAAGAGAAGCAGACTCCTTGCTGAACAAGGAACCCAAGTCAGGGCTCAATCCCAGGACATTGGGATCATGACCTGAGCCAAAGGCAGATGCTTAACCACCTAAGCCACTCAGGCGTCCCAAGATTCTGCATTTCTAATAAACTTGCAAATGATACTGATGCTGTCCACAGACCCCCTAGCAAGGCCAGAGAACGTGAACTCTCTGGAGTTTCTTTCTTCCCTTTCAACCAGGAGGGTTCAACAGGAACAATGCTTTAAGATCATTTTCTCCCTGGGAAGAAAATCTTGACTCGCTTATTTCAAGTCTCTTTCTGTTTTCATTTATTTGGAAAAAAGATGGACTGAGAATATACTGTCCTTGTAGTATAGCTAGCCGGCCAGAGGGACAGCCAGGGCGGGCTCACAGCACAGTGCCCTTCAAACACATTTGGGCACAGGTACTGAAAGCTCATGTCAGCTTTGCCCGGTGAAGGGGGAAAAGCAGCCCAGTCGTGCTCTGTCCTCCTGATGAGTTTAGCTCTGGTTCAAACTGGCAAACCCCTTAGAAAAAAAGTAGTAACTCTATGTTGAGTGCTCCTGAGTGTCACTAAGCCCACTTTCCTTCTTCCCATGAGACAGATCAAGGTATGCACAGTCGCCCTTTACTCTCTCTCTCTCTCCCTCTGAGAATCCAATTAATAGAAGTTTTCCACCTTTTTGTTTATAATAAACAGACATCCTCAGGGAAGGAGCCGGCCGATCCATTTACTAATGGGTGCGCCAAATTTCATTATACCTGTACTTTATACTCAACCCAGTGCTGAGAGAGCACAGTCTCTGCCTTCAGTAGGCTTTCCGTCCTCCTAAAGAAAGAAGGCTCCCAGCTAAGTTCTAAGTGCAGGTAGCAGCTCAATTCTGGGTCATGGGGTACCTGATTTGTCTGTGGGGCGGGGAGGGACCAGTCACGGTGGCCCTGGCAGAGCTTGGCTGCACACAAAGGGCTGGGGTGGTCTAGAGGGACAGGAACAGAACGTGAATCTAGGGAGCAGAAGCCAAGGCCAGGGAGGAAAGCTTGTAGTCGGGATAGAGGCCCGCGTGACCATGCCTGCAGGTGGTCAGCACCCAGAGTCTCTGGGGGTTCCAAGACTCCCTGGCCTCATGCTCCTCCTACCAGTGCCCAACCAGAAGTTCTGCAAACATTTCCATGCTGAAGTCAACCAGGTTGGATATTGTGTTCGGCCACAGGGATGAAACAGCACCTTGGAATGCATGCCACGAAGGTGGAAAAACAATGTTTGAATTGTAATTCAGAGAAAGGAAGCGTGTAGGAATAATCTGGAAATTTTTCATCAGGCAGCCATTGAGGACAGCAGCCGAAACAAGTCCGTGGAATAGAGAAGTGTGAGGGACCATTTTTCACACCGCGATTCAGATCCCACTCTTAGTGGGACAAGCAGAGCCCGGGACGCGGCTTGGCTGTCTTGGGTCTTTAAAAACCCGGGTCTGCCTCCGAGATCTGATGCTATAGCCCAGCCCTGGGCCTCTTCCTCCAACACAGCACAGTAACACCGATTCTAGTGCGCTCTTGCCATTCTTCTGCCTCTAGGCAGGCTTCAGGTCAGAGCATTGTCAAGACTGGATTTGTTGGTGATGTGTTTGTAGAATCAAGTATTTTAAGTTTGGCAGAAGGAGGGAAAGACGACACCGAGAGGGCTAGAGCATGTATACCCGGTGAGTTGCTTTACGCAGGAGTGGAGAGCTATGGGATAGTGGGGCAGAGGGAGGCGAGGGTCCCTTACTGTAGGCCCCCACTCCAGGCATCTGCCCAGATCCTGAGCCAGTAAGATCGCTTTGCAAGGGTGGCTGCGCAATGAGGAAGGTCCCGGGGGTTCACAGAGACTGCAAAGGGGCAGGGCACAGCTTAGACAAGCTTGCCCTCAGGGTGATCGGAGATCCAGGTCACTCGCCACCTGGGGCTTCCGTTGAAGAGGGCTTTGAAATAAAATTACAAAAAAAAAAAAAAAAAAAAAAAAAGAAATAAAATTACAAAAAAAAAAAAAAAAAAAAGAATAAATTATCAGGCTCATCATTATCAGACTCAAAAAAGACAAAAAAAAAAAAAAAAAAAAAAGAGGGCTTTGAGTACTTGGTTATCCAGGCATTCAGATTTAGGGGAGGAAAGATGATGACAAGATCTCGACTGCATCAACCTCCCATGAGTCCTGTTGCTTATGGGCTATGTTGCAAAGCCTTGACTAGATGTTCAAGGTTGAACAGGGCCACAACCTATCTACTCCACCAAGCCACTCCCCTGCACCCACCATGAGCCCCAGGGAGGCCAGTACTCGAGTCCTTCACACCCCCTCCATTGAAGCCCATCCTTCCCCTTCCTGTCCCTTTCCTACTCCCACCCATTCTTCAAGAGCCATGCAGCTTGCTGGCTCGACAGGCCGCCCAAAGCTCTTCTTTCTCTAGAACTGGATTACGCCAACAGTAGACCACAGGAAACCGAGTAGCAGCAAAGCACTGGGCAACTGAAAGCATCATTTGGGAAGAAGTCATGACCAGAGACTTTCTTTTAAAAGCACCCAAATCAGGGGTTCCTAAGGGGCTCAGTGGGTTAAGCCTCTGCCTTCAGCTCAGGTCATGATCTCAGGGTCCTGGGATTGAGCCCCACATTGGGCTCTCTGCTCGGCGGGGAGCCTGCTTCCCCCTTTCTCTCTGCCTGCCTCTCTGCCTACTTGTGATCTCTCTCTCTCTGTCAAACGAATAAATAAAATCTTTAAAAAAAAAAAAGTACCCAAATCATCACAATGGGAAAAATAGGGACTTTCTCTACTATGATTTTGTTGTTTATGGTATTTTTAAAAATTACCTGGAGGGGGCACCCTGTCAACTCTCCAGGGTTTAAGTCCCTAGATCTGTATCCAGCCTGCTCCTCTCTGACCACCGTACCCACCCATAGTCTGTCTTGTACACCAGGGCACCCAGTCTGTGTCTTCTGTATGTTGTTTTTTTTTAAAGATTTTATTCATTTATCAGAGAGAGAGAGAGAGAGCGAGCACAGGCAGACAGAATGGCAGGCAGAGGCAGAGGGAGAAGCAGGCTCCCTGACGAGCAAGGAGCCCGATGCGGGACTCGATCCCAGGATGCTGGGATCATGACCTGAGCCGAAGGCAGCTGCTCAACCAACTGAGCCACCCAGGCATCCCCTCTGTATGGTTTTGTAGCTATCTCCCATCCTACTTCCCCGTTCATCAGAAACTCCTTGTGGGTGGACACCAAGGACCCCACATGGTACAGGGGGTGGATGCACGGAAAGCTGTTAGTGCAGCTCCTGGCACACGGTAGATATTAATCCTAATGTGATTATTATTACTTAACTTTTTACATCACCATAGATTAGAGATTTTTTTCTCCTGCAAAGATTAGACATTGCCAACTAATAGAAGCTCAACACATACTTGTTAAACTTCTTTGCAGTGATCTAGTACCTACTAATTTAAACAGTGTTTTCAAGAACCAGCAGAGCACAGTGGTTGGGAGCCTGGCCTGTGGAGACGTGTGAGTCCAGATCCTGGCACTTCTATTTGAGTCTGATCACCGAACCTTGGGGTCTCTGTTTCCTTGTCTAGAGTGCCCACTTGGCAGGTTTGTTAGGAGAATTAATGGGTTAATATTGCAACAGTGCCATATACACTGTGTCTGGATTCTAGTAAGCCCGTTGTAAGGATCTCACATACCAATATTACAACATGGGTAGAAATTTACCTTTGGAAAAAAATGTTTTCTAAGCAGTACCAAGAAGATTGGTGCTATTTTATTAATTTGAGAGAGGGAGTTCCCCTCTTCAGGAATACGGTTTGCAGATGAGCAATTGGCATGGGAATTACATTGAACCTCAACTCCTTCAGAATGGGTGCAACAGTCTTTCCTTGGCAGAACTTGCCTAGTGGTTGAACCTAAATTTATATCTTTATAATAGCTTATTCAAAGCATGCTCTCCCCTAGGGTAGCCGATGCTGTGATGTACTACCCGGACCCCTCTTCAAGACCGCTTGGAGTGCTGCCAGCCAGAGGCCCTGCCCAGAAATTGGCCCTTAGCTGAAGAAGGGCTTCAGGGACAGCCATGTGCAATGACCCATCACTGTGCAGAAGAGAGGCCCACACTCCTTGTCCCAAGTTCTAATGTCTTTGAAGGTCATCCCTGGAGCTCCCCCTGGGACTGCTAAGGTCTTAGATGAGACCGTTCTGCAGTCCACGTTTTCTCTCTGCCTGAGCCTGCTTTTCTACCTTCCCTTCCACTTCCACAGGTGTGGATCCTGAGAGCACTTCCTGATAAACATCCTGTATGCTAATCTATACCTCCGAGTCCGTTTCTGGGGAGCCTGGCCTGCAACACTTGTGAGGGCACATTCGTTCCTTCTTGTGACTTTTGATAGGACCCCTGACTTACGATTACCTGGATTCCACCTATAACTGAAATATGAGTGTATTTGTGTGTTTCATTAGTAAAAGGTCTAAGTATTTAAAAAACTTTTTATACTTTAAAAAAATTTATTCATTTGAGACAGAGACAGAGAGAGAGAGAGAGAGAGAGCATGCTCGAGCATGACAAGGGAGAGAGGCAGAGAGAAAGGGAGAAGCAGACTCCCCGCTGAGCCAGGAGCACCATGTGGGGCTCGATCCCAGGACCTGGAAATCATGCCCTGAGCTGAAGGTAGGCGCTTAACCATCTGAGCCACCCAAGCATCCCAAAGGTTTAATTATTAATAGCAATCTCTTTGACCTTAAAAATATTTCCAGTGGAACAATAAATTATACAGCCACCTCATCTGTAAACAACTCTCAGGTCCCCAGGCCTCACTGCCAGTGAGGAAAAATGAGGTCATGTTAGTATAGCCTGGATTCCCCTAGCTTGGAGAGCCTCTCAAGTGTAACTCTGGAAGCTCAGCCCCTCCCCCATCCTTCCCTGCTTCCTCCTCAGAACATCTGAGGGACTCTGGAGCCCACACAGTCTCAGCACCGCAAGCTACTGCTCAGCCACTGCTCTCAACCCTCTTCTGAGGCTGCTGGTCACACCCCAGGGCTGACAGCCCCTCCCCTCCACCTAGGAGCAGTGGCTCCCCTTGGAACTGCTGCTTTGGGGCATCAGACAGCCTCTGAGTGGTCCACCATTGTCACAAAGCCCAGATGACCCAAGGAGGCCTCACCCCTGACGAGGGTTTGAGTCTCTCCTTTGACTGTAGCTTGATGCATCTGCCCTCCCATGAAGTGAGTGAAGAAACACATTCCCTGTGTCTGGTATACTTTTTTTTTTTTTTAGCTGAACCCCAGAGCAGAATGGCATAGGTGTTAGATGGGTGTGGTTCGTCTCCTATTGTCCACAAACTCTTCCTCCCTCAGGATCACCCACAGGCCCTCACGGTGGCTGGATCAGGTTGGAGTTGGAGAACAGCCTCCAAAATGCAACAGGAAACCCTCGACTTAGCTAATCCTAATGTTCAAGTTCTCTTCCAGAAGTTTCCTCACACTCCATGCAACTGAGGTGACACCAGCAGATGCAGAGGAATTGTAACCTAACTCTGCATGAACCAGGTTTGTCTGCTCTGCACAGTAGCACAAGATCATAAAAACGACTGTGTACACTGCAACCCTACAAAGCCATCTTGATAATCAATGGGAGAACAATTGTTTGGTGACCTTTAAATATTTTTTGTCAAAATGAAAAGCTCTCTTACTGTTGGTTACAAATGCATGGGAAATGAAAAATTAGCAAAATTAATGTTTACCTGTTACACTGTGACTCAAAACATTAGAAACACTGAGGATTAAAGTGCTTTCTTTCTTTCTAAAAAAATACCAAAAGTAGTTTGAATAGCACTCACCTTCTTCCCCTCATAACATAACCTGTGCAGCCAGAATCTCTTCCATGCCTTTGTGTGCCAGCCTTTATTGGCAGTAAATTGTTCTTCTTCAGTCAACTCGTGATTGACTTTCTTGTTGTTGTGGCAACTGACTTCAATCCTCTGGTCTGAATGTTAGCCAGATGAATTAGGATTTTGAAATGTTATGGTCTTCGACTGAAAGTAGAAGAAAATATTCAAGTTCAACCTTGAGTGGCTTTAGGTTTCTACTGCAACTAAAATGGAAAGATAATGGTTTGTATTTCTCATTGGACTTTTCCAGGGAGGTTAGCTCCATAGCTTCTCACAGCTCTAGGTCTCCTCTGATCTTCCCCTGCTGTTGCCATTTGCAAGTCTATACACACCCAATTACACTGTCGGTGTTGTCACTTGTCAGTTAATCCTCTATAGAGTCTCCATTTTTGTAAAATGTCGTGTGGGTTTATCACCAGGAGGCAAGGAGGCAACACAGCTACACACTTTGCTGCCTGTGTGTGAGCTGAGTACCAGAAGCATGGTGATCAGTCACGGACAGACATCGAAAGGAGTGATAGGATAGGTCTCTTCACCATTTGTGATCTGTGGTCTGAAGCAGGCAGTGGGAGATTAAGCGGGCAGTGAAATTAGTGCTTTACGCAACGACAGTCATAAACCACGGGGACAGAAATGGGCACCGGTTTGTTGGGGATTGGTATTATATAATGAAGTCACATTAATTGAAACTTGCCCATATTTTATTTTATTTATTAACATATAAAGTATTATTAGCCCCAGGGGTACAGGTCTGTGAATCACCAGGTTTACACACTTCACAGCACTCACCATAGCACATACCTTCCCCAATGGCCATAACCCAACCACCATCTCCCTACCCTTCTCCCCCCCGGCAACCCTCAGTTTGTTTTGTGAGATTAAGGGTCTCTTATGATTTATCTCCCTTCCGATGCCATCTTGTTTCATTTATTCTTTGAAACTTGCCCATATTTGAACCACGCAATGCAAAGGCTGTTTTATGAATGTTGTATACCAAATATTTCTGAGCACATTTATGGTACTGCCCTTCAACCACCTTGTGGTTGGATAGGGGCATGTGATTACTTCTGGCCAATGAATTGAGAGCGGAAGTTACATGGGTCACTCCCGTGCCAAAGCATTTGCTTGCCGGTCGGTATTGGCACAGCCCCTGGGAATATCTGAGAAAGTAGCTACTCTGTTAGCCAGAGTCCCTGAGCAACTAAGCTGAGCAGGGGCCTCTGCTAAGATGTCATAGATACGTAGCATAAGCAATAAGCAAACCTTTGTTTTAAGCTATGGAGATCTCAGGTTGTTTGTTTCTGCAACATAACAGCCTATTCTGATTGACAGGAAATATAATTATGAGAGGGTCTGGAAAAAAGAGGATGGGAAACTGGGCAGAAGTCAGAGCCCAGAAATTGGCAGCTAATTGTCAAAAGGGCTCCAAATTCGTGAGGGGTACAAAAAGAATCAGGGGTACGTAGTTAAAACAAACATACTACCTTTATACGGCTAAAAATAAATAGCACAAATACAAAAAATAGGTGTATAGTTCAATAAAGAACTAAAAGGTGAACATACTTATAACCTCTACCCAAATTAAGATGCAAGAGCAGGTCAGATGCTCCTGCCTGTGCTCCGTCCCACCAGACCTAACCCTGCCCCCCGTCAGCTACCGTCCCGCCCTGTTCTATGATGACCTCCTTCCTCTCCTATGGCCTCATCACCCACTCACTCATTCTTCAACATTGAGGCTTAGTTTCATTTTTGAAATATTTTTAAGTCTCTGAATATACAGATTTCCCTGCCTATCCCTTTCCACTCAGGGATTTATTTGCTGTAGAATTTATTTGTTGTCTGCAGTCTCTGTGATGCTCACGATGTGGCAGGTGTCTTCACCCACATGGAGGGGTTTCATCCTGCCTGATGTATGCTGCCTCACTTAGCGGATGCCTCCAGGTTTAGCTTTGTGCCATCTGGAGGAGGCCTTAGGAGCTGTGTAGGGAAAAAAACTGGCAAAAAAATTTCTTGAGATATTTACAGGAGAGCTGGTGAGACCTTGTGACTGGCAGCTTTTAAATGGATCTCCTGTAAGGAAAACTAATCCCATCCTGTACCCTGTGGGCGATCTCCCAGCAAGGTTCACCAGCTTCCAGGGGGAAATCGGATGGCCATGAATGCCAGGCCTTGGACTTATCTGAAGCATAAGGTTTTACACAGTGTTGATATTGTTATATTTAATTTCTTAATGCATATCATAATATCTCCGTGTCTCCTCTTCAGTACCACTCTTTAAGTATGAAAAGAAGTATGAAATAAGTATGAAAATAATGTGTAGAATTTCCAAATAAAGTAAAATTTGAAGGTACAAAAAAGGGGAGTTATCTGTCGAGTTTCCAACAGTGTGGGTTTTGCAGCTCCTATCCCCTTATTCCCCTGACCCCGTGGTTCCTCTAAATCTCTGGTTGGATGTATAGGTTGATCAAAATTGGGTGGCTTTGATTAATTTTTGTAAGACAACTACATGGGCAGTGGTGTGTTTGTTCACCAAAAGGTACATAATCATCTACAACGTGATTTTTTTATGTTATCAACAATCATTTTTGTTCAATTCCATGTCTATCTGGGCATTCAGAATTGGCAAAATTCCAATTCAGAACTTCCCTCCTTCTACGATCTGGTTACCTGTGGTGCAGTTCACACAGGAAAGTCTGGGTACGTCCCTTATTTTCCCCCAGGGCTCAAAGCTCTAGCATATCCAGGTAATTTGCTAAGGTCTGAATTTGGCAAAACAGTCATAAAGATGGCCTCCATCAGTCCAGCCTTCTCTCACCATGCCTTCAGTCACTAAGAGTTCACCCCAGGCTCTGTGATCCCTCTGATTTTCCCCCCCGCTCCCCACCTCCTTGAAGCCCACCTTCAAGGAGGTTTTCTCCCCCTTTAGAAGATAAACTGTGGACATCACTCATCGTACAGGCGTCTGGATTTTCAGCCATCCGTCTCCAATATGTGGTCACCATCCTAGTGGGACTGAAAAAGAGAGCCCCGAGCTCAAACCCAGTTTGTGATTATGTTTGTTTGGGCCAGCAACAGTGTTTTTGCTTCTTGCATTTTTTGTTTGTTTGTTTGTTTGTTTGTTTGTTTGTCTGAAGCTGAATGAGACTACATTTGGGTAGGGGGGCATTTTCTCTCTGGTTAGCTCAGAGGATGGCACCCCCTCCTACAGAACACCTGCTCTGGTTTCGTTTTTTAAAGATTTTTATTTATTTATTTGACAGTTTGACAGTGATACAGAGAGAGCACAAGTAGACAGAGCAGCAGGCAGAGGGAGAGGGAGAAGCAGGCTCTCAGTTGAGCTGGGATTAAGCAGGCAGCTGCTTAATCGACTGAGCCATCCAGGCGCCCCTGCTCTGGTTTCTAAGTCTCAAAGATAATAGGGGCGCCTGCTCAGTTGTTAAACGTCTGCCTTTGGCTCAGGTTATGATCCCAGGGTCCGGGGATCGAGCCCCACATTGGGGTCCCGGCTCAGCGGGAAGCCTGTTTCTCCCTCTCCCACTCCCCCTGCTTACATTCCCTCTCTCACTGTCTCTCTCTGTCAAATAAGTAAATAAAATCTTAAAAAAAAAAAAACAAAACAAAACACAACTCTCGGGGGTCCTGGGTGGCTCAGTGGGTTAAAGCCTCTGCCTTCAGCTCAGGTCATGATTCCAGGGTCCTGGGATTGAGCCCCACATCGGGCTCTCTGCTCAGTGGGGAGCCTGCTTCCCCCGTCCTCTCTGCCTGCCTCTCTGCCTACTTGTGGTCTCTGTCTGTCAAATAAATAAAATCTTAAGAATAAAACAAAAAACCTCTCAAAGATACTTGTGTTGCCACTTCTGTCTTATTGAAACCTTGAAGACAGGTGTTAGTAGCCCATTTTACAGGTGAATGAATGAAGCCCAGCTAAGTAATGAGAAGAGCTGGAGCGAGGCCTGCCTGGAGACAGACAGACAGCATGCTCTCTGGAAAGCAGACAGACAGCATTGGGAGAGCCGGCGACGGGGCCCTCCCTAACCAGCACAAACTAAAACCCACATTCTTTTTTCTTCCCTTTTACAGGGACAGCTCAAGGAAGCATGATAAAATGAGGCCTAAGATAATATTTGGGGGGGAAAGTTTATTTTTTTATGGTCTGTTTGCATTAGACCGTCGGGCGAAGAGAGGCGGTTAAAGACTTGTCCCAAATGGCCGGGCTGGAGAAGCACAAATCCAATGTCAATAGTTGGAAATACAAGTGTTTGGTTTCATTAAACTTCTTTTTAAAAAACATTTCTTCTTTCCTTCTCCTGAGGCAATCCAAGGGAAGGAGATACAGAGCCAGAAAAAGACGGAGGAGGGGGTAGCCAGCTGGGGCCAGGTGAGGCCTTGTCCAGAGGGCCTCGCTCCCCCCTGAGTGTCATCAGCCAGCCCAGGAGGGTGTTAGCCCCGACCAGGAGTGTCCCGGAGTCGTCTGCTGGCCCGGAGGATAGCTGCTAATTGAGAGCGGGGAGCCAAAGTGTCAGCTTTTGTCCAACAGCAAACTTTAAAACAAAACAAAACAAAACAAAACAGAGCAATAAGGAACAAATAGTTAAATCGGGGCCAGCACTGGGAAAAGCCACTTGAATCCTGTGTTCTCCTGTGGCCCTTTTTAGCAACAGCTGTTTCCTTTCCTTCCCCAAGGTGGAGGCCACATCAAACAGAAGAGGCCACAGGGAGAAGAGGGCAAGTTGAGAATGTAGGATCTAGTCTCCTTGAACTTTCAGGTTAAAATCCCAGCTCTGAGCCTTATTAACTGGGTCACTTTGCAAATTCTTTGTGCCTCAATTTCCTCATCTGTAAAATGGGGAAATAATAATACCTCGTGGCTGGTGAAAGGATTAAGTGAGAAAATGGCTCAGCACAGTGCCTTGCACGAAGTAAGTGTTCAGTAAAAGTTTGTTGTTACTTTATTATTTTTAGAGCTCCTTCTCTCTCTACCTTTGTCCTCCTGTTACATGCCACTTCCCAGCAGTCCCACTGGATTTGTCTAAATAGAGAAATGCAGCCAGAAGAGTGAAAACACAGGTTCTCTTCCAAGGTATTTTGTACACGGTATACCAAGACCCTCTCTCTCAGTCGGTTTCTACACAGTCCCATGGACAGCGTGCCCTTAACCTCATCCACACACCGTAGTGGATCACCCTCTTTAGCTCCAACCCCAGATCGAGGCCCACACTGTAAAAAAAATGCTTTCTGTTTAAAAAAAAAAAGTCAACCCAAGTGCATATAAGAAGATGGGAGATATACTGACCACACAGCTGAAAAGTCGAGGAGGAGGTCTATCTTCAAGCATGTCTTGATTCGGGGTCTTGCAAGAAGCCGCTAGCACTTGATGTCATCTCTCGGTCTTGTGTCCTCTATGCTGGTGCCATTCTCAGGCAGATTTGGCACTTCCAGTGGCAAGAGGTTTGCATTGCCAAGTGAACTCCAGGTTCAAGCCCAGTGAGAAAGAGAACATTCCTCTCTCCTAACAGCTCTAGCAGATCTTATGTGTGTTCCTTGGCTGTCTTTGGGTCATGCGTCCATCCCTGGACCAATGTTGTGGTTGGGTGACAGAGGAAGAAGTGTGGCGCTCCCACTTGTAACCCAATGGACAGTTCCTGGCTTGATGAAGGGGAGAGGTGTTCTTCCCAGAAAGAGAGCAGGGTGATCTCCAAAATAAGGAAGGAGCTCCAAGCCCAGCGAAGGCCCATCACACACACACACATCTTCCAAAAGCCATCTCCAACAATTCTAGCCAAATCTCTCCTCTGAACTCCTGACCCGGTTCTTCAGAGTGCCTCTGATGCTGGCAATGTCTTTTGCTGGCATCTTTGGTCAGTAGTAAGTCTTGCAACATTAGCTATTCCATGCAACACTTCGTATGAAAACTGTTCCTGTCCTTCATTTGGCAATGAATCTGGTGCTGTATCCTTGTTCTGCATTGCTATGTCTCTCTTACTGATCCTGAACTTCGTGTTGTATGTGTATGTCTTACCTGTCCTTCAGGATAGGAAGCAAGAATGTTCTTGTCTGGCGCCTTCCGTACAGTAATTACTTGATCAATGTTGTTTCAGAACTGAAGGGCAATTCGTCTCTTATGTCTTCTATGGGTTGAATGCCAGTAGATGCTAAACAATATTGCTGGAAACCTAGATTTAGAACGAACACCGAATGTACTTTGGACTTTGATCTGAGCGTCCCTAGAGCCCCAGCCTGCCCCCCACCCCTGTCTGGGGCTGGAGGCAGGGGGTCCTGTAGAAAGACCAGCAAGGCCCAACCCAAGGGACAGTAGAGCGCTTAAAAAACAAACAAAAAGCTGTATCTAATCTTTCATCCCTCCATGAATAGAGATTAAGGCAGGGCAGGTCTTTAGCAGGTGGATGAAACAAATCCACAAAATAAGAGAAATACCTGAAGGGTGCTGAACCAGTTTGGACACTTTGTTCTAAGCCTTTGCCATTACCTGCAATGATTGCCTGGCAAAGCTCCTGGACATCCGGAGATAGCTCAGTCCTAGGCTCGAGACTCCTCTCCAGGACCCAGCTGGGGCTTGACCCCAGTGCAACCCAAGCTGAGCTCTGGGCAAGGCCTGAAGGACAGAGAGTCTCCAGGGACACTGATCAGCCCTCAGCCAAGGGAGAGGAGAGCCAGAAAGGCAGGAGGCTGAAGTGTTTCCGGTTCTCCTCAATTCTCTTTACCAGAGGGAGGGGGCCCCTGCCAGGTGGGCAGGAACTAGTGACCAGGTCAACACGGCCTCTGCCCCTCAGGAAAGCTCCATCAGTTAACTGCCACCTGCTAGCCAACACCCCTGCCATGGGGGCTTAGGCAGATGGAGCAGGGGTGCCAGGGGCAGGGACACGGTCTTATTCTCCTTGAGCGATTGCTAGGACTTCGAGAAGACTTCAGATCCGATCCCTGTTTCATTATTTTCTAGCTTGGTGACCCCAAGCAACCTCTCCATATCTGACTGCACTCATCTTAGAAGGGGTGAGGTTAGACAAGCCCCCTGCCTGCTGTAAGTCAGGGGACAGTCAATTCTGATGCTATGCTATCACCTGCCTCCTCTCCTCACCCACAGGCCACATCCAGAGGATGTCTGGTTCCCCAGTGGCCAGTCAAGGCCATATCTGCCCTCCAGCTTGTGCTATGGAGCAGTCGGGCAGTGCTGCCCAGCAGTGAAGGGCAGGGCTCAGGAGCCACACTGGTGTGTCAGGTCCTAGCTCGACACAACAGACCTCCCTTCTGTAAAATGGAGAGAACTCCTCTCCTGCAGAATTCTTACGAGGACTCGATGAGGTGATGTAGGCAGAAGGTCTCGGCACGGTGCCTGGCACTGGGTCAGGACAGGGTGAGGGCTGGCTCTTGGTGCCCTGAGTGCTCAGGATCCCACAAAGCTTGAAAAATCGCCATCTGAGCTAATAAAAGGTCCAGGGTGTTGCTTCCAAAAGCTTCGTCCCAGTGAAAGTTGAGCCTGGTGCAGACCTGGGGCCAGGAAGGGACGGCCTTGGCCGCCGGCTCCCTCCCTCCCACCCTCTGGCAGGTGAGAATCGGTCAGCCCCATGGCCTGGAGATGAGAGCCCTTCCCAGCCTCCAGCTCCAGAGCATGGTTGGCAACGTGATGCCCACACTGACCGGCCGCACCCCACCTCTGCCCTGTGGGGCCTGGCAGGCCGGATGTGGCCTCCTTTCCCAGCCGGCGCATGCCAGATGGCTTGATTACCGTGGGTGCATTTCAGGCCTCCTTGCTATTATCAGCTTCTCACTTTCAGCCGCTGGATCAGGGGCAGGATCCCTCCCTTCCTCCCTGTGCCCCATCACTGGGGGTTTGTTTTCACGGCAGCCTGGTCTGCACAGGGCAGCCACGTCCGTTCCTAGCACAGGCTTCTCCAGGCGTGTCCGCGCAGACCCACCCGGATGCTGTCCTACCTCCCCTCCGCTGGAGGCCCACACCTGCCTCCCAGGATCTGTCTGGAGTGAGGCTTGACAGGTGAGGAAGGGGCTCGGTCCCAACGGTCCAGTCCATGACACCAGCACTTCCAGGTCACTGAAGAAAGCATCTTGCCTGGGGCGATGACCAGCACCCTGGGGAGGATAAAAGAGGAGAAAAATATAGAGAAGGAGAAAGCCAGGGTTTACACCAGAATCAAAGGTACAGGATTTACAACATTTGCACACTGCCCCCCTGCCCTTTTTTCACATAGTGCCCCCCCACTCCCCCACAGTACCCTTCACTGTCCCCCAGAGCTGCCCTATGGCAATACCTCTGATGGGTCCTTCCCTCCTGATCGTGCCTTCCCAAATGGACTCCCGCCATACTCAGGTCAGTGCAGCAACCTTATGTGGTACGAATTTCTGAAGACAGCGTGAGGGATGGAACCTCACCTTTAAATACACAAACAAACAAAACATTTTTTCATCAGAAAGCACCAGAAGAAGTCCCTCCAGGGGGGTGGGACACTTCGGCAGCTGGTCCCTTTCTCTCCCCCAACGTGTTTATCCTCACTGCCACCACGTCACCTTGGCCGCCTGGCTCTCCTGCCCAGGTGTGGGCTGCACCCCTGTCGGCCCCCCTTTTGCAGAGCTCAGACGGGCTGGAATTCTCTAAAAATAGCTTCACAGAAAATCAACAAAGTGAACAAAGAGAACACAAACGGCTGAACAACAGATAATTCTTGCCCAGTGCGGGTACTTAATCCTAAAACAACCAAAGTCCTGCCACCCCTGGGCTGGCCAGATCTCGGTTCCTCCCTGCCTACTTCCTGCACCTGCCAGAAAAGACCCTCTCAGGTAAAGCTTTCTGCCCACCCCGCTCACCACTCCCTACCAGCCAGGCAGCAGTGGGTATGAGAAAAGGCAGGTGTTCACAGTGCAGCAAGCAGCTGGCCTTGGGTCTGAGCTGAACTCAAAGGTAAGGTAGGTCCCTAGGCCCCCTAAATTGGAGTGGAATCCTGCTGGGTGAAGCAGCCCCCCATTTGGTGTGACCCCTGGAGATGGGCCCTGACTGGGGGAGGGGAGCTGGTGTGATCAGAATTGGAGCCATGGCCAAGCTCTAGGCATGGGGAGAGGGCCCCTGGCTCCAGCTCTATCTCTGTGACTCTGACCATACCCCATCTTTTCTGGGGTCTTAGGGCTTCCCCAGTGCTCAAAGGAGGAAGTCGGAGTAGGGAACCTCCAATGTCTCTTCCACTTCTAGGACAGTTCCATTTTGCACTCTCCGCCTTCAGCCACCAGTGTTCCCAGAGAAAACTGCAGTCGGTCAAGCTGAGTTGGGTACAGTACCTCGGGAAAGGTGTCTATTCCCAACACCGGGCTGGCAGCTAACTGTCCTGAATGTTAACCAGGTACCAGAGACCATCAGAGCCACTTTGCAGGCACGGACTCATTTCCTCCTCACACAAGACCTGAGCGAAAGGGCATTGTATCCCCATTTCGCAGATGAGGAAACTGAGACACAGAGAGGTTAAGACCATCCCAGGGTTGTAAGCAAGAAGATGGGCTTCAGGCAGTATGCTCCAGGGTCTGGGCTCTGATCCCCCACTTTTTTTTTTTTTTTTTTCCTGATCTGAGCTGAGACCAAGAGTTAGATGCTCAACTGACTAAGCCACCCAGGCACCCTGTTAAAAATAACTTTGAAAAATATTGCACTGAGGGGGAGGGGCGGCTGGGTGGCTCAGTCAGTTAAGTTTCTGCCTTTGTTTCAGATCATGATCCCAGGGTCCTGGGATCGAGCAGGCTCCTGCTCACCGAGAAGCCTGCTTCTCCTTCTCCCTCGCCCCTCTCTGCCCCACTCCATGCTCCCTCTCTCTTGCACTGTCTCTCTGTCTCTCTCTCAAGTAAATAAGTAAAATCTTCCCCCAAAATATCAGTACTAGGATAGATACCATTTATTGAGCATCTACTATACCCTTACTAGGTGCTTTACATATCACCTCATTTTATCTGTACAACACGCCTGAGGGAGGCTACGGTGCCATTCCATCTAACTTA
Source organism: Mustela nivalis (assembly GCF_964662115.1). Lineage (NCBI taxonomy): Eukaryota > Metazoa > Chordata > Mammalia > Carnivora > Mustelidae > Mustela > Mustela nivalis. The sequence continues at coordinate 77,051,691 of NC_139027.1, forward strand.
CAGGCAAGGAAACTAAGATTCTGAGGATAAATAACGTGAGGACCCACAAGTGGTATTAGAGCTGATATGTAAACCCAGGTAACACTGAAACCAAACTTGGAGAAGAGGGTAGAGAAATCTGAGAAGGCTAGAACAAGCTGGGACAAACTGGGGTATGAGGCCGTTCACACCCCTACCTGCGCTCACCAACTTCCAAATTCTGTGTTTGCATTTCGTCATACCTCTCCTTGCATTTATGTTTTCCCCCTGTTTCGCAGCCGACCAGCAGCTTTCAGCCTCACCCTTCCACTAATATCACTACCTCTGCCTCTGTTCGTCCAAGACACCTCGCCACCCTCTGCTGTACAGGAGGACGGGCTGTCAGGATTTGGGGGAGGAGGAGGGCTCGGAGTCTGCCAGCCTAATTCTGTTCTGAGGGAGAGAGAGGCCCAGATCTCTCCTAAAGTTAACTGCCAAGCAAACAGCAACTGCTGGTCCTGCCGGGGACCTGAATGTCCCCAAAAGAACCTCAGGAAGGTTGGGTAGGCAACTCCATGGGGTGGATTACTAGTTTATCCCAGTCTCAGGTGACGTCCTGTGTGAGCATGTCAGGGTAGTGAGTTTCTTTTGCTTCTTAAATCACAAAGTGTCCATTGACCCAGAAACCAAGACACTCCACTTTCGGGCCACTCAGGAAAGCCAAGCACGCCCATGTCTAGGCCACTGCACTCATGGCCAGTTGTAGCCTCCTGAGACATCAGCCTAGCCCCAAAGGTCACATGCAAGTACAAAGCATCCTTAAAACCTCACAGGGAAGGGCTTGGGCAAAGTCACCAGATGCTACAGGTTGTGACTTGGGGCAGGGCGGGGGTGCGGGTTGGATGGATTTTCTGTGTGTGTGCCCCATGACTTGCTGTCCCTACCGCATATCCCCCAAAACATTTTCCCTGTCATTCTGTTTCCCCAGGCCCTGCAGCTAGCCACTGACCACAAATACCCAGAAGATGTCTACTGCTGAGCTGTAACTCCTTTCAGGGGACCCTGAACAGCTAACACTGCCCCAAAGAGCAAAATCCATGGGCATTCCAGACCTCAGGAAAGATTTTAAAGCAGATGAATCTTCCCAAACACATCTTTAATCATGTCCAGGAGGGTGGCCTCTGCCTGCTGGCCTATTTAAAAGATAGGCTCCCACGTTCTTGGGAAAGTCACGATGGCCCAGAATCGCCAGAGGACTTTGGTTTCAACTCTCTAGGCCCTGACTCTTGAGTCTGCCGTGACCCAGCCATGTGACCTTCCGTCAGTGTGGCTGAATCTTTCTCCTTTATCAATTGGAGATAGTGATGGTACCAACCTTCGGTTACTGAAGAGAATTAAATGGGATGAAGAACATTGGGTACTTTGGACACTGCTTAGTAGCAAGGTCCTGTTCAAGAAATATCAGTTGTCATTACTGCACACACAGACATTGGTAGCCAACCACAGTACCTTTTCCTAAAAACCTGACTCCTCAAGACCCAGTATAGAAGAATGGGTAGCCACTACCTGCCATTGGCTATTGGCCAAGGATAGCATCTAAGACAAAATCTATTTGCCATCAGTGTCCTACCTTTTTCTTAATTGGCAGGTAGTGCACATCCCCTGTGTCTGAGCTGGGCTCTTCCCCCCCCCCCCAACTTCTCCACCCTTGTCTCCTATTGTGCCAGTACTAGGCCACCCTCCTCAAAATACACACACACACATGCACTTTGGATCCAAAACGGGTCCCTGATTTCCCCACACACCATTCTAATCAACTTTATTGAGATATAATATATATATGCTATACTGTTCACTATACATTTTGAACTGTATATTTCAGTGGCTTTTAGTATATTCAGAGCTATGCATACATCACCATGATCAATTTTACCATATCTCATTACCCCTCCAAAAAATCCATATGCCTCTTAACCATCACTTTCCAAACTCTACTTCCCTCTGTCTCTCAGTCCTAGGCATCCACTTATCTACATTTTGTCTCTATCAGTTTGCCTATTCTGGACATTTCATATAAATGGAATCATACAATATGTGGTCCTTCTCACTTAGCCTGAGTTTTTCAAGTTCCATCCACTTTGTAGCATGTGTTAGTATTTCATTTCTGTTTATGGTTGAATAATACTCCATTGTATAAATATAGCACATTTTATTTATTGATCTATCAGTTGAGGGATAGACACTGGGGTTGTTTCTGCTCTTTGATTCTTATGAATAACGCTGTTATGAACATTTATGTAGAAGTCCACATTTATGTGGACATGTATTTTCACTTCTCAAATAAATATCTAGGAGTGGAATCGTTGGGTCATATGGTATATGTTTAACCACTTGAGGAACTGCCAGAATGTTTTCCAAGACAGCTGCACTATTTTAAATTTCTACCAGCAGTGTATGAGGATTTGATTTCTTCATATCCCTGCCAACACTTGTAATTATCTATGTTTTTTTATTAAAGCTATCCTAGATAATAATAATCAGGTGTGAAATGGTATCTCATTATGGTTTTGATTTGCATTTCCTGATGAGTAATGAGGTTGAACATCTTTTTATGTGCCTATAATCATCTGTATATTTTCATTAGAGACGTGCCTATTACGATCCTTTGCCCATTTTTAAATTGGGTTGTCTTTTTATTATTGAGTTGTAAGAGTCCTTCATATGTTCTAGATACAAATCCCTTAACAGATACATGATTTATTTTCTTTTTTCTTTTTAAAGATTTTATTTATTTATTTGACACACACACAGAGAGAGAGAGAGAGAGAGAGAGAGAGAGAGGTAATACAAGCAAGGAGAGTGGGAAAGGGAGAAGCAGGTTTCCTGCTGAGCATGGAGCCCGATGTGGGGCTCGATTCCAGGACGCTGGGATCATGACCTGAATTGAAGGCAGACGCTTAATGACTGAGCCACCCAGGTGCCCCAGATACATGATTTGTAAAAAATTTCTCCCATTCTGTGAATTGTCCTTTCACTTTCTTACTGTATTCTTTGAAATACAGAAGTTTTTAATTTTGATGCCATTTTGAGTAAATTTTGTATGTGGTATGAGGTAAGGGTTCAACTTCATTCTTAAACATGTAGATATCCAGTGGTCCCAACACTGTTTTAAAAACAATTCTTTTCCTAATTTAATTATCTGGGTAGCCTTGTCAAAATTCATGTGGCCATAAAGTTGAGAGTTTATTTCTGGACTCTCAATTCTGTTCTATTGATCCATATGTCCATCTATAGACCAGTACCACAGTGTCCTGATCACCTTTGTAGTAAGTTTTGAAATCTGGCAATATAAATCTTCCAATTTTGTTTCTTGTTTTCAAGTTTATTTTGGATAATATGGATCCCTTCCTTCTTCATATGAATTTTAGGATCAGCTTGTCAATTTCAGCAAAGAAAACAGCTGGAATTTTGATAGGGATTATGTTGAATCAGTATATCAATCTGGGAGTGTTGCCACCTTAATAATATTATGTCTTTCAATCCATGAGCGTGGGATGCCTTTCCATTTATTTAGGTGGAAATTCTTTAGTTTCCTTCCACAATATTTTGTAGTTTTCAGAGCATAAATTTTGCCCTTCTCTTGTCAAATTTATTTCTAAGTATTTTATTTCTTTGATGTTATTATAAATGGAATTTTTTCTTTTCTTTTTTTTTAACAACTGATAATCAATTTAGGAATTTTTTTTCTTAATTGAGTTTTCAGTTTACTCATTGTTACTATATAGAAATACAATTGATGTTTGTATATTTTTCACGTATCCTGAAACTTTGTTAACCCATTAGAGCTAATAGTTTTTCATGGGTTATTTAGGGTGTTCTCTATATAAATCATGTCATCCGCTTCCTTTCCAATCTTGATGCCTTTAATTTTTTTTCTTGCCTCACTTCCCTGGCTATAATGTTTCATAAAATGTTGTATATAAGTGATAAGTAGATATCCTTGTCTTGTTCTTAATCTTACAGGGTTATACTCAGTCTCTTACCATGAAGTATGTTAGGTGTCAGGATTTGTAGATGCTTTTTATTAGATTGAGGAAGTTCCCTTCTATTCCTGGTTTATTGGGTGTTTTTAACCATAAAGAAGTGTTGAATTTTGTCAAATGCTTTTTCTCTGTCTATTGAGATGATCATAAAGTTTCAGTCCTTATTCTGCTTATGTAGTGTATTACATTAATTGATTGTCAGATGTTAAGCAACCTCATATTTCTGGGGTAAATCCTACTTGGTCATATACATAATCCTTTTTACATATTGCTGGATTCAATTTGCTAATATTTTGTTGAGGATCTTTGCATCTGTATTCCTAAGAGATATTGGTCTGTAGTTATCTTTTTTGGTCATGTCTGTGTCTGGTTTTGGTATCATGGTAACACTGGCTCCATAGAATGAGCTGGGAAGTGTTTCATCCTCTTCTGTTTTTGGAAGAGTTTGCGAAGAATTGGTATTAATTAATTTAATTGTTGGTAGAATTCACCAGGAAAGTCATCTGGTCAAGGGATTATCTTTGTGAGAAGTTTTAAAATTACTAATTCAATCTCCTTACTTGTTTTAGGCGTATTCAGATTTTCCATTCTTCTTGAGCCCATTTTGGTAGTTTGTGTCTTTCTAGGGATTTATCAATTTCAGTGAAGTCATCTACTATTCTGTCATACAGTCATTCATAATGTTATTTATAGCCTTGCATTTCTGTAAAGCCCATAGTATCCATTCTTCAATTTCAGGTCTTAAGTATTCTGCGTCTTCTTTTTTTCTTGATCAGTCTAGCTAAAAAGACTTGTCTACTTTATTCACCTTCTTAAGGAGCCAACTTTTAATTTTGTTGATTTTCTCTGTTGTCTTTCTATCCTCTATTTCCTTAGCTTATGTTCTAATCATAATGGTTCCTTCCTTCTGTTTGCTTTGGCTTTAGTTTGCTCTTCTTTTTCCAGTGTTTTAAGGTGCAAGTTTGGGTTATTTATTTGAGGTCTTTCCTCTTTTTCAGTGGAAGTGCTTATAGCTATAAAATTCCCTCTAAGCACTGTTTTGGTATGCTTGTTCCATTTTACTCCTCTTAAAGTATCTTCTAATTTCCCTTGTGACTTCTTTGATCCATTGGTTATTTAATAGGGTGTTATTTAATATCTGTGTTATTTGTGACTTTCCCCAATTTTTTCTTATTATTAATTTCCAATTTCATGCTATTGAGACCAGAGAATGTATTTTGTATGATTTCCATCCTTTTAAATTTACTGAGCTTTGTTTTAAGGCCTAGATACGGTCTATCCTGGAGAATGCTCCATGTATGCTTAAGAAGAATGTGTATTCTGCTCTTGTTCAGCAAAGTTTTCTGTAGATGTCTATTACCCATGCACATTTTATCTCTTCTCATTAATTCCCGTTCCCAGAATGCCTTTCCCCTTATCTTCACAGAGCTGAAGTATATCCATTACTTAAGCCCTAGAGTAAACCTTACCTCCAATGCTGTGTAAACTGCTTTGGAAAACTGAAAATAAAGAAAACGGCTGCATTCATTATCTAATGCTGCATCACAGATTACCTCAAAACTCGGTGGCTTTAAACAACAAACATTTGTTTCTGCAGTTTCTGAAGGTCAGACATCCAGGAGCAGCATGTCTAAAAGGCTCTTAATCAGCCTCCCCTGTGAGGTGATAGTCAAATCGTCAGCCAGGGCTACAGTCATCTGAAGGCTTGTCTGAAGGATGGTCTGCTGCTGAGATCATTCGTGTGGCTGCTGCCAGTCCTGTTTCTTACTGGCTACCAGCTAGAGAATTCAGTTTCTTGACACATGAGCCTTTCCACAACATGGCAGCTGGCTTCTCCTAGAGCAAAGTAATCTAAGAGAGAGCCAGCAAACAAAAAAGAACCACCCATGACAGAAGTCATAGTCTTTTACAAGCTAGTCTCAGAAGTGAGATTCTGCCGTTTGCTTGCAACTACACAGACAAATTCTGCAATAGTGTAGCAGAGGGTTACACAAAATGTGTAAGTACTAGGACCTGGGGATCGTTTCAGGCCATTCTTGAGACTGACTGCTGGAACTTGCAAATGAATTTTTCAGAGTAGCACAACACTGATACCTAAATCCAGTAAACATGGCACACAAAATAGAAAACTACTGGCCAAACTTACAAATGAAGATTGAGGCAAAATTACTAAATTAATTGTTAATAAACAGATTCATGTGGTACATTTGAAGAATGATAACCACACGTAAGTGGGATTTATTCTGGGAATGCAAGGATAGTTCAATGCTAGAAAATCTATTAATATGACTCACTATACTTGAAAACTCTAAGAAGAAAAACTGATCATTTATTACAAGCAGACAAAATATTTGAATAAAATTAAACACTCATTCTAGATTAAAGAAAAACTTAATAAAAGAAGAATAGATAAATTCTTTTTTTGGCATGATAATGTGTATCTTCCCAAAAGTCAGCATCTTACCTGTCAAAGGAAAACACTAAAAGCAGTTCCATTAAAGACAGACAAAAAGACAAGAATGCCCATTACCTCACTCTTTAAAGAGCTCTGCAGATACAAGACAATTTAAGTAGGCAAGAAATTAGAATTAGGAAAGAATTTAGAGGTGTAAAATACAAAACTAAGAGGCAAAAATTATCACGATCTATAGAATTATCATAATTATGATGTATAATTATCATGAACATATATCCGGAAAGCCTAAGAGAATCTACTGAATTGCAAACAAAAGATATGGGTAATGAAGTCAGTTACAAAACTCATATGTAGTTAACAATAGCCTTTTACATATAAATATCACCCAGTTAGAAGGCACAGTGGAAGGATTTCTAACAGCAACTAAAGTATAAAATAGTCTGGAATAATTCTCAAAATGTGCAAGAAATGTATGAAGAAAACTTCAATATACATGTGTAGTGACAGATGGTAATTACAATTATGGTGGTGAGCATTGTGTAATGTACAGAATCATTAAATCACTCTGCTGTACACCAAAACTAATATAGTATTGTGTGTCAACAATACTTCAGTAATAATAATTTTAAACAACAACAACAAAAATGTTTAAGAAGGGGGAGGTGGGGAGGAGAACACAGGGAGAGGGAGAGGGAGAGAGAGAATCTTAAGCCGGCTCCCTGCCCAGCAGGGAGCCAGGTGTGAGGCTAGATCTCACGACCCTGAGATAACGACCTGAGCAAAAATTAAGAGTTGGATATTTAGCCAACTGAGCCACCCAGGTGCCCTTAAAACAAACTTTTAACATACAAAAGAGACTTGAAGAAATACAGAGCTATGCCATATTCTCAGAAAGATTCATCACTGCAAAAATGTCAATTCTCTGCTCAGTTACTTTATAAATTCAACACCATCTCAATAAAGATGCCTACAGGACATTTTTTGTGGTAGAACTAGAAAAGCTAATTCTAAAAGTGAACAACTGAGTCTACCTATGAACACTGAAAAAGAAGAAGAATGAGCAAGCTTTGTGGGGAGAATTAAGAAAGCAGGGCTCCAGGCCAAACTCTGCCCTAACAAACTGAAGGACCATTCATCATTTCTGTTGGGGCTTTGGTTTTCTCATCAGCAAAGTGATGCACCCAGGCTAGAGGGGGTCTAACCTTTCTTTCAGCTCTAGAATTTTCTGACTGATTCTGTTGTAAGACTGTTCGTTCAAATACTGCAGACTTGGATGGAGCCATGTCTCCTCCAAAAGAGTCCAGGGCGCCTAAAAAAGTGTTTGGAAAGTATGTTAATTTCTGCGTACCAGGGAAGTCCTTTGCTAAAAAGTGGCTTTATTCTTACCTTTATCCCCATGCTGTCCCTGGAGTTGCTTCATAGGATTTAGTCCATTGATGTGACATCTCCATTACCTGCCCTCCTGAGGAAGTAAGTACAGTATTGGGATTTTAGGGCTGCTCCCCTCTGATCTTTTCTTAGGAGCCAGTCTGAATAAAAGAAAGGAGAAGATGGGGAGAATAGAGACTCTACAGAAAGGTGAACGACTGGAGCAAAGCAAAGAGAAAGCAGAGACACGGAACATCAGTTCCTAGCCCCAGAAAGTCCATACAGCAAACTCAGAAGGCACAAGAGCCATCCTGAGAGGACAGTGGAATTAAATGAATCACTAGCTTCACTGCGAAACAAATGCATTATAGACCAAGTTCATATTTATCGCTTTCAACGGAGCAGAATGATTTGCACAAGGAGAAAAGGAAAGCTTCCTCTTCTCTCCTCTCCCCAGTCGGGAAAGACCTTCTGGGAAAGAGAACGTTTGAAAGAATTTCTCAAAGGAGAGGGTGGAAGATGCTTGGCAAACTTGTTAGGGTGTGCTTTCTCCAAAATCAAGAGAAGGCAGGGAAGAGGTGGGGGTAGCCAGAGAGCAGTGAGGAATCCTTCCCTTGAGAAAAAAGGCATAGACGTGCTGGGGAGAGAAGATGCTAGCCCAGGAGGGCAAGGACAGTGAAAGGCTCTGTGTGGGTTACCATAGAATGGGCAGAACGGTTCTTCCTACGGAGGGTGGTCTGATTTCCCAGTAGCAGGTTTCCGCATGGGCGTTTGGGAGGGGACACGCTGGCGGACTGGTGTAGCTCCCTTTGATATCATTGCAGGCCATCGGGAGAACAGTCTGACCATGTCTAAGTGTCCCTTATCTTGCCCCAGTGGCCAGGCTTGAATTCAGGTGAACTCAGGTGTTGACCAAACTCCTGCCAGGAGTCCAGCCTTACCCCTCGGCCTGTGTTGAACAGAGGGAAGCCAGGGGAGAGGGTCCTTGCTGGTAAGGGGTTCATAGCTGGACAAACAAGAAATTGCATATTGGAAAGTGGTATTATTCCTAGAATTAAATATAAAAATGAGTGGAACGGCAAGCAAGTTAGGAGCTGAGGGGGAAGAGGGAGGGAACAGGAGGTGGGTGGCCAGGGGGGACTTGACCGAGGAGGTGGAACTTGACCCCAGTGTGCATCTAAGAGAACAAAGTCCCTCTGCTTTCCTCCATGCCCCGGGCTATGAGGGGAACAAGACAGAGGCCCCAGGGGCGGAAGAAGTAGCTATTTTCTGGAAGCTTAGAGGTGAGGCTTTAAGTGAGAACTTTCTCTGGTCCTATCTTTCTCAGGGCTGTTTGTTTGAAAAGGGAGTAGATTTTCCTGTTACAACAGCCAAAAAACCAAAATAAATCAGAAAGGAACTGCAAGCGGGGACCTGGAAATGAAGTTAAAATATCTAGGCTTAGTGAAGACACCACAAAATGGTTTTCTCCTCAAAGTGGTGTTCAACCTAGACTAGACTGCTCTAATGGATCTGGGGACATATTCTTCTCCCTGACAACTCCACCTACCCCGCTTCCCACCCCATTTCCTCCAAAAACCTTTTGCAGATGGTGCCTCTCCATTCCCAGAACCAGTCTGGAGCAGTGATTAAAAAGATCAGAATTCCGGGAACCACTTTTTTTTCCCCTTCTTGGCCACCTTGGCAAATGCTTAAGCTACACAAAGATGCAGTGAATCATTTAAAAGTGACAATCAAGATGCTGGAGAGAAATTAAGAATTCCACTAGGCATGGGGCCAGTCCACCCAAAAAAAAAAAAAAAAAAAAAAAAAGTGGTTGTTTGGGAAAAAATAGGATTCTGTGAACACTTTTAGGGAACCTTCCTGACCCATAGGTGCTCAGACCTCTGTTCCCTCCCTGGTTCTCTGCATAGTACAGGGTGGGAAGTTAGACTTTAAAGTAGGAATAATGAAAGACTGGCCTGAAGAGTCCTCTGTATGACACCCCAGATTCCACTGACAGGACATCCCATTATCTTTTCCCCATTTCTGTCTTTTTCAATTTTTCCGGATGCTTGAGAGGTTCTCCCAGGATGCCGAGGGGAAAGACAAGGAGATTAAGATTAAAACAAAGAGAGAGACTGTAATAGATGTAAGACACAGATAAGAGACACCATACTTCTGAATTACAGGTGATTTGAACAAGAAACTAATCAAAGTACTGACCTAAAAAACAGTTTATAAACGGGAAAGACTCCTGCATTCCAGATGGTATTAGTTTCCCAAGGTGGCTAGAACACATCGCCATAAATTGGGTGGCTTAAAACAACAGGGATTTTTTTTTTCCTCCCACCATTTTGGAGGCTAAAATCAACATGTCAACAGGGCTTTCCTACAGAAGGCTCTAGGGAAGAATCTTTCCTTGCTTCTTCCAGCTTCTGGCGGCCCCGGGTGAGCCTGGACTTGTGGTAGGGTAACTCCAACCTCATTGTTCCTCACTTGGCCTTCAACTCTGTGGTGTCCGTGGGTTCTCTCTTCACAAGGACGCCAGTCATTGGCTCTCGGGTGCCCGAAATCCAGGGTGAATTTGTTTGTAGCCAGTTGTATCTTTAAAGACCTTATTTCCAAGTAAGGTCTCATTCTGACGCTCCAAATAAATGTGAATTTTGAAGGGACATTATTCAATTGACTGCACAGAAAAAATCAGTGAAGAGACTGATAAGTAGACACATATTGGCAAGAATCTAGAAATAGAAGGATGGAGGGGAAAAATATTCTACAAGTCAAATGATGAAGAATCAGACAGTCTTCTTTAAGCATCTCAACAATAGCAAGAGATGATAAAGAAAAGTGACAGCGATGCCTGGGTGGCTCAGTGGGTTAAGCCTCTGTCTTTGGCTCAGGTCATGATCTCAGGGTCCTGGGATTGAGCCCCGCATTGGGTTCTCTCCTCAGTGGGGAGCCTGCTTTCTCCTCTCTCTCTGCCTGCTTCTCTGCCTACTTGTGAACTCTGTCTGTCAAATAAATAAATAAAATCTTAAAAAAAAAAAAAAAGAAAAGTGACACATCTCCAAGGTTTTAAGGGAAAGACAGTTTAATTTAGCCAAATGGTAGCTTTATCATTCACTTATGAATGCTCCAGAAAAGACATTCCTAAAAGTTCTCAGGAATATCTTTCCTGAGAAAATTGCTTCAATGGAGAGGTGAAGTTTTTAAATGAGCTAAAGAATGGGTTGCTCATAATATATGGGATTATTGGTAAGCATTGAAGATGTTTAAGCATACAACTAAGTTTAAATGATTACTGTAAATATAGCTTCAAAGCATGTAATCTAAACAGCAAGTAATATTTAAGGGGAACATAAATAGTGTAGAATGTCCACAATATAATAGTGATATGTTGGTTCCTCATATCCCAGATCACACAACACACACATAGAAGAAACAGATAGGAAAAGGTAAAGAACAGTAAAGAATGTGAGTTTTTTCATATCACACATGGCTATTCAGGATTTAAAAATAATTCTCAGTTCTGGTGTTTAGAAGAAATATGGATTCAGGTATTTTATGGTAGATTTATAATTGGTAAAATGATGTGTGTGTGTGTGAGAGAGAGAGAGAGAGACAGAGACAGAAAGAGCAAGCACACAGAGCAGCTAGTTCCTTCCTCTTTGTTTTATAGGAGGTCATGCCTCACCCTCCACCCCACAGCTTTATTGAGGTATAATTGTCAATAAAATTTGTGTTTAAGGTGTACAACTTGATCTGTTATATGTATACATTCTTAAATAATCACCATTTTCAAGCTGATTAACAATGCCATCAACTTACGTAGTTACCATGCTCTTTTCTTTTTTCTTTCTTCCCTTCCCTTCTTTATGTGTGTGTATATGCGTGATAAGTACACTTAAGATCTACCCTCTTCATTAATTTCAAGTATATGATACAGGATTACTTACTATAGTCACCATGCTGTGCATCAGATCCCCAGAACTTATTCATCTTGCACAACTGAAACTTGGTACCACTTGACAAGTGCCTCCCCAGTTCTACCAGGAGGTTACATCTACAGAACCTGTTCTTTGTCCCCTTTGTTACTGCAGTCCTTTTTTTTTTTTTTAAAGATTTTATTTATTTATTTGACACACAGAGAGAGATCACAAGTAGGCAGAGAGGCAGGTAGAGAGGGCAGGGGGTGGGGAAGCAGGCTCCCCGCTGAGCAGAGAGCCCAATGCAGGACTCAATTCCAGGACCCTGAGATCAAGACCTGAGCCGAAGGCAGAGGCTTAACCCACTGAGCCACCCATGCGCCCGGTGCTGCAGTCCTTTCACATTTCCCTGGCCCTGCAGGCCGCCCATTTCCCCTGCCTTCATATCCAGCCTCTGCACATTCCCGTGGGCAAAAGGAGAGGGGCAGGTGAAGGAGGTCCGGACGAGGTCATGGACGTTAGGCTCTGCTCTTCGTACTTCCCCCCTCCTACTTCACCACCTAAATTGGTTGGACTGAGCAGAGGTTGGGGCAGGAACTTCCAAGACCTTTGAAGGGACATCTGTGCTGTTTCTAATTTCTTGTTATTATCAACAATGTGATAGTGAATATCTCTATACTTGTGTTTTCTTTACAACTTTTATTATTTCTGTTACAGCTATGGAGTAAGGCTCTTCCTCCTTCCCCAGCAAGCAACCAGGACTCACACCTGAGTCGGAAAAAGCATGAAGTACTCTAACAGGTACCTTTGGAGATGACTCCCAGTGATGTTCGCCTGCTGGCGCACACCCTCACGAGTCTCCTCCCTGAGTGTGAGCTTGGCCTAGTGACTTGCTTCTAATCAATGGACTTCTTATGGGCAGGAGTGGGGAGTGTATTTTCCCCCATAAGATCCAGTCCTGTGCCTGGTTCTCAGTAAATGTTTGGTGAGTGACATCAGATGTGAGAGGTGAGGGACAATATGGCTTTCCTGTAGGTGTGGCCACACAGTCACTCCTTGGGTTAGTCCTGTGGTCTTCGAACTGGCCATGATGTGTGGCCAGGGGTAACTTAGGACTTTACAAAAGACATGTGGACACAAGTAGTTTTAAGGAAATCTATTTCTGGATTTTCAACCTCCACGTCTACATTTCCTAAAACAGGTCAGCCTGAGAACATCTCCTGGGTAAGTGTCCTCCCGTGGGTTCTCCACTCCCACTTCCTCCTCACAGTCTTGCTTCACAAAAGACAAGGATTCCCTTCACCCTCCCTGAGCCTTAATTCCTATGGTACATAGTTCCTAGTTGTTTTAAACCTCCAGGGTATCAAACAAAGGGACAGATGAAGATATTTTTTATTTATTTCCTACAGGTGACAAGCTCATGGCAAGCCTCTGTGCCTTATTTTCCACTCTACCGGACACAATTCATAAGTGAGACTGTCTCCACGATGCATGTCAACATATTTATTTGAAGAAATGAAGTCTGATTTTTTCAGATTGAGTCTAATTTGGCCATTTGGTTTGACAGTGAGTTTGGGCTTAACTAATTAAGTTAAAACATGGACAAATATCCGTAAATTGAATATGCTAAATATGCAGCTGTGTGTGAATGTGTGTGTGTGTATGACTGTGTGTGTAAGATGATTTTTTTATTTAAAAGACTTGGTATTAGCAACATAAGTTAAAATTAACAATATTTTTTTCTTTTCTGAACACTTTCAGAGTATATTGGGTTAAACAAAGCACTTTAATGTGCAAAAGTGCAGGATGCAATCAGTTGTCCTCCATAAGTAACAGTAGAGCATTTTTTTTTTAAGATTTCATTTATTTATTTGACAGAGAGAGATCACGAGTAGAGAGGCAGGCAGAGAGAGAGAGAGGAGGAAGCAGGCTCCTGCTGAGCAGAGAGCCTGATGCGGGACTCGATCCCAGGACCCCGAGATCATGACCTGAGCCGAAGGCAGCGGCTTAACCCACTGAGCCACCCAGGCGCCCCAGTAGAGCATTTTTGATATACTTTCTAGCAACTGAGAAACTTGAATGAGTACAATGACCAGGAATCAATTTCCCCAGGTAGCTGATTCTCCATTCTTTGCACTCAGCTAAATTGATGGAGAATCTAATTAAGTTGTCAGCTGATAGATCATTAAAAATAATTTCTGATGATAGACTACCATGTGATTTTGGCATAAAACTGGGAAGGGGTTCAAAGAATCGAGTCTCAGTGCTATGACAACTTTTTCTATTCCCATAATATTTCTGTGGACGTATTTTTTCAGGTGCATCTACAAGAAAGGAAAATAACAATGGAACTGAAGCTAAACATGTCTCATTCTAATAATAAGTAACATTTATTCAAGGATAAAGGAGTGAGCATAAAAGAAATCCTTCCCATGTCATTAAAAGATGCATTTCCAACAGAAAGGGGGTTCCTCCAAAAATTAAAAATAGAACTCCCATATGATCCAGTAATTCCACTACTAAGTGTTTATCCAAATAATACAAAAACACTAATTTGGAAAGATCTATGTACCCTATGTTTATTGTAGCATTATTTACAGTAGCTGAATTATGGAAGCAGCTCAGTGTCCATCAACTGATGAATGGATAAGAAGTTGTGGCCTATATAGACAGGGGACTATTACTCAGCCATAAAAAAGAATGAAATCTTGCATTTGCAACAACATGGAGGGAGCTAAAGGGTATAATGCTAAGTGAAAGAAGTCAGTCAGAGAAAGACACATACCAAACGATTTCATTCCTATGTGGAATTTAAGAAAGAAAACAAACGAACAAAGGAACAAGAGAGATAAACCAAAACTCAGACTCTTAACTACAGAGAACAAAGTGATGATTACCAGAGGGGAGGTGAGCGGGGGATGGGTGAAATAGGTGATGGGGATTAAGGTACATTTATCATGATGAGCACTGAGTAATATAGAGAATTGTTGAATCATTATATTGTACGCCTGACACTAATACAACACTGTCTATTAACTGTATTGAAATTCAAATTTAAAAGATCCATGAAAGACCGTGGACTCTGAGAAACAAAATGAGGGTTTTGGAGGAGAGGGAGGTAGGGGGTTGGGTGAGCCTGGTGGTGGGTATTAAGGAGGGCACATATTGCATGGAGCACTGGGTGTGGTGTGTAAACAATGAATTTTGGAACACTGAAAAGAAATAAAATAAAATAAAATGAAAAAATTCAAAAATAAGAAAGATCCATTTCCAGTAACACTGCATTTTTGTTAAACATTTATTAAAATTCACATTATGTTTATAGTATTTTGATCAATTTTATAATGAAAACTCTTTTAATGGAACTCTAGAAACTTTTTATTAACAGCTGGAGCTTATGATCACAGGAGATTTTTAAAGTAACTTTAATATACACACATTTTTATCGCAGAATATGATAAGCATAAAAATATATTAGGATGAAAATCTCTGGAGGAATTGGAATGAAAATGCAGATTCAAGGAGAAATAGGAACAATATGGCAAAGAAGAGCTTGTTACGTATTTTTTAAACAGCTGATGGTGAGTATCAAATTGCTATGCTATTTATATGTCATTGGATACATTTAAAAGAGTAATGTTACAGTTTTATAACTGGCAGATTTTCAATATGCAGACATTGCACCCTTTGGGATCACTACTGAAATTTGTGAGGCAAATATTTAGCTGTCAATGCACCCATGCTGCCTCTCAGACTTGGCCTAGCCCTTCTCCTTAGTGGGAAGGATCTTCCTGTTCTGGCCAGAACAGCACAGGCATGGAGGGCCTGGGAATGGGGCGGCCTGGCCAAGTACAGGGCTCAGGAGGGGGCATGCGGTGACAGTTGGGAAATCAGAAATTTCCTATGCTGTCCTGACCCCACCAGTCTCCAGAAGCCAAGAAGAAGGATGAAGTCCCACACCTTCCCTTAGGGACTGTGGCCCCTGAGCTGAGGACAGCAACAGCCTGTGGCCACGCAGACAAAGGATCCCCCGGACTTTTAGGCCACAGACCCCTCTAGAGCCTTCTGTCTTAATTAGCGATACTTGGCTTCCTATGGGAAAGCGGCACCCTGCCCCACACACTTTATAGCTCACCCTTCTCCCAGCAAGCCTTGGGTAAGTACTCTGGAGAGAGAGGGGATCAAAGCTCCCAGACTGATGGAGGAGACAATTCCCACACAGAGGAAGACATGGGATGCCAGAATCTTCCTCCCCTCATCCTCAGCTTAAAAGAGGGACTTCATGCTCTGAACTTTTTCTTTACATTCATAATTCAAGAGGATTGATGCTTTAAAGGGCCCAGCGCCTGAACTATTTATAAGGTTCCTTGAGGACCAGCAACAACAGAAGAGAACCACCTATATAAACAGCTAGGCCATCATAAAGGAGCTGAAGTGTTTGGCAAACGCAATCCAGGAAGACTGCCTAAAGGAAGTGAGATATTGGAACTTTTTTTTTTTTTTTTAAGATTTATTTATTCTAGAGACAGAGAGCACAAGTGGAGAGGCAGAAGCAGAGGGAGAAAGAGAATCTCAAGCAGACTCGCCACAGAGCCAGGAGCCAGACGTCAGGCTCTAGCCCATGACCCTGAGATCATGACCTGAGCTGAAACCAAGAGTCAGACACTCAACCGACTGAACCACCCAGGCGCCCCTTGAAACGCCTTTTTAAAGGAGATATGGAGGCTACTAAGCAACGATTCCAATGTTTACTGCCTTCCAGAATGTTCTCCCTGTGGTGAGGGGTTGTAACACTGAAAATGCCCAGTGATCCGTTAGCTGTAAAAAGCATAACCCGGCACAGCACTGAGCCTAGTTGGGTTGCCCTGGCCTGGGGACCCAACCACAGCTCATGGCCTCGCCAAAGGGGATGGCCAGGCCCGCTGCTCAGTCCTTGGGTGAGAGGGCACAGAGCAGTGGGGACCCACTGAATTTCCAACCCAGTGTGACCAGTCCGTTTCAGGCATTCTTGGTTCCAGCCTACCCAGCTTGCCTGCCCTTGCCCTGTGCCTCCCTGCCCTGTGTTCTCCAGCCCAGGCCACTCCCTTCCCTTAAAGGCCCTTTGTTTGCAGATCCCCTTGTCTGCCTTCAACCAGCCCCAGCTCTGGGGCTAATCCTCCAACAGTCTTCTGGGATTCCCCATCAGTTGAAGCAGCCCTTGAGCTAACTGTGTCACCCTCTGTGAGGCAGCCCCTGAGCCCCTGACCTGCAGTTCTCTCATGAAACAGATCCCTTCCTACCTTGCATCATGGTTATTTAGATGGTCTGATTTTCCCTCCCAGCCTAGGGTAAGAATTATCAGACCCCCTCACTTCAACTCCATGAACCTGAACTGAGTACCTCGTGGATGCCAAGGAGTGGATAGGGTGCCTTCATGAGGGAGGAACACAGAACCCTGCAGCCAAGCATTCATGTGCCAGTAGGAGAAGAGAGGTCAAGTGCAGC
The DNA here is from genome assembly GCF_964662115.1 of Mustela nivalis. Classification (NCBI taxonomy): domain Eukaryota; kingdom Metazoa; phylum Chordata; class Mammalia; order Carnivora; family Mustelidae; genus Mustela; species Mustela nivalis. Next base: position 77,068,868 of record NC_139027.1, read on the forward strand.
TCAGAGCAATCATGTTCCATGGCCAAGTGCAGTGCTCTTTCTATAGCTTTAGCCCAGAAGGTGGCTGAGTTCCAGGTGGTTGGAAATGATTTCTCTTGAGTCAAATGCAGACCAGCTTGTGATGGTCTGGGTAGCAGTGGCTGCAAGGCAGTCCAGCAAATCCTCAGCCACTGGATATGGGCTTCTGGGGAATGGTGAGCACACCCTCCACCATGAGACTTCATCGATATGGAGGCCCCGGAGGGACTCTGGAGCTAGGATCCCTCTGGGCCCTATCTGAGCACAGGGAGAATATGTAGTTCACATCCAGTAGGTGGTTCCTAAATTTCTGAGAAGCTATTGGAAGTTCTGGATGTTCCTCCCAGAAGTGGGCATGCATGTACTCTTTGGCACATGGTTTGAGGGGATTCACCTGCTTTTGAAAAACCCTCCATGGATCCCTGAATCAACTTTGATGTAAACAGTGCGTCCATCTGTGTGGCCATACCACCCTGAACGTGCCTGATCTCATCTGATCTCGGAAACTAAGCAGGGTCGGGCCTGGTTAGTACTTGGATGGGAAACAGTGAGTCCTTCAGTGGAGTTGCTATGCAACGATGGGCAAAACCTATATACCCTCAGGAAAAGGTGCTCAGAAAATATCTGTTGAATTAATGAATGATCTTGAATTTGACCACACTATTTCTTCTACTTTCTAGTAGAAGCAGAGCCCACCCAGTGTTCAGGTAGAAGAGGCAGCCTTCTATGTGGTGACATATATGGGGTTCAGGGAATGTCTCGGCCCTGAAGAGCGTCTCTCTCCCACAAATGGTGCCATGAACACAGCCATGGATACAGCACCCTCTGAAGCAAAGGGTCAGAGTGACTGGGCATATGGAACACTTTTCCTCCTCCTGGGAGGAGCCTGTGGTTGAAGACAGATTTGTAGGGTGTCTCTTCCTTTGAGAAAGGGGCTCAACAGACAAAGGTCAGGTGCATCGTTCCTGCAGAGACTTTCCAACCTCGGCTCTGCCTCCCTCAAGGGCAGTATTTCAACTACGAGGGGACCTTGAGAACTACTATTTCAAAATCAAAACACCACCCGTATGATCTGACCATTCAGAAACACAAAAATATCCTGGAAAATCTTTTGTGAGTAAGTTAATGAGAACTGCCAAGAGCACTCAGCCTCTGGAAAGTTTGGACTTACCCAAGCAGGAAAGACCTTCACAGAAGAAGTGTGGAGGGATGAGGATTTATTGGGTGTCTACTATGTGCTGGGTGGTTTCCACATATCATCTCATTTAAGCCTCACCATATTGGGAGAAGAAAATATCATTTTCCCCATTTATAAGTGAGGAAACAGGCAAGTGAGCCCAAAGCTACCCAGTTGGTAAGAGCCCAGATCAAACTCAGGCTGTCAGTTCTCAAAGCCCATGAGCTTCCTGCTGTAGAGTAGATCGAGGGTGTTTTGTTTTGTTTCAGGACAGAATACAAATCAGCCCTGTGATCACTTAAACTCAGAAATAAGGGCCAATCTGGAGAGATCAAGATTGCCCTGAATGATATCAACTTTAACATTTGGAGGAGGGGCCAGAATCCCCTTATTTTCCCTGGAACAAGTTCTGGGTTTGCTTCGTGACCACGAGTACTAATCATTTTTCTTTTTCAACATAGTACCCTGCAGACCTTAGGAGCCATATGAAACGTGAACATGGGAAGCTCTTCCACAATGGCCCAAGTCCGAGCTTCCAGAGGCCTGACAGAAGCAATGACACACAACTCTACAAGATGACAGGGTCTGGGACCCAGAAGAGCCCAAGAAGACTGATCCCTGCCTACAGGTGACTATGACCAGGGACTCACCTGTCCATATAGTTCACTGCGTCAGAAAATGACTAACCTGGGAAAATACTAATTGTTGACCGCATTCACTATTTCAAAAAAAGTTTTTTTTCTTTGTTGAAAGTATCTGTTTATTTTACCTCGTTGGCATTTCCTGTTGTTTCTGTGAACAAGCACACCCCATAAATGTCATTATCATTATCATCATCATAATAGCCAACATCCAGGAATTCTTTTGCAGTCTAAAAAGCATTTTCCTACAAAACTTAAAATCATGAGTATGAGTCATAACCAAGACTTCCTGTGTTGAGATTAAGGTAATTTTTTCCTTTAGTAATAAGCAATTTCAGGCGTGTTTATTAATTTTCATTCATAGGTTTTCCCCTTCTATCTCCTTCTATCTATCACAGCTATATTTAATTTTGACTAGATGTTTTTGAATACATCAGTGGCCCCATTAGATAGAGAAATAGGGACCAAACAGGGTATCTACATGCAAATAAATACTTTTGTACACAGATATTCACAAACTGATGACTTTTAAAGTCTATATTTCTCAGACAAAAACCATTTGGATATCATTTGAGGAAAAAACAAAAAGCCTAAAACTTTTTCCACTTAATAGAGGGCTCTGCAGGGACGCCTGGGTGGCTCAGTTGGTTAAGCAGCTGCCTTCGGCTCAGGTCATGATCCCAGCGTCCTGAGATGGAGTCCCACATCGGGCTCCTTGCTTGGCGGGGAGCCTGCTTCTCCCTCTGCCTCTACCTGCCACTCTGTCTGCCTGTGCTTGCTCTTGTTTCTCTCTCTATGACAAATAAATAAATAAAATCTTTAAAAAAAAAAAATAGAGGGCTCTGCAGAAAATATTTTTGGCACCTCAAGTTGCCTTGTTGTTAGTCAACTATTATAGGGTTTTGCTCCAGAACAATGTTCTAAAAGCTCTTTATCTTGTTACATAAGCAGAATGGCATTCCAAAATCTCATTTTTAGTAACAAAACACATGCTCTTTACCAATAAAATTTATTGTTCAAATATAAAATGCTTGTTTACATGCATTTTTATATGCTGGTCTATATTAAAGAGACCATGTTTTCCTTAGGTCAGCGGACACTCCCTCCTATTTCTCTGTCTAATGAGAAGCCAACCCATCCTCTTGTCATAGCCCTCAGAGAGGAGGCAGAGATCCAAGAGAGGAGGGGCAGATTCAGAAGTTATGACTTTGTGATTCGAAGCAGGACGGTAGCTCTGCCTCCCCAACCCGCTGACTCAGTCTGGGTTAAGAACTGTTTCTACAGGTGGGTCACCGTTGCAAAGAGCTGTTGTCACTCAAACCCAACAGTTGTGGACCCTGCAAGAGGGTTGGTTCCTCCTCTCTTCATCAACAATACAGAATCAGACATCAGAATTTTGTACTGTACCAAAAACAATGACAAAAGGTACAGTTTTTAAAAAACATTTCCTTTTTATTCTCAAGTCTAGAGGATCCATCCATCAATATGACTTCTCCCTAAATTCATTAACCTTTGTTTCATCCCAAATAAGTAAATCCTAGGAGGTAGGGCTATGGTCCACCTTAAGCTACTATAACTCTGTTTGATATCTTCAGGCTAAGATTTTTCCTCCAGTCTAATTTAAATTTTCTAATCAAAGTTTAGGGCCTAGCAGCATCTGATCTTTCCCTGTGTTACTGGGTTTGATGTATTTCTTTTTAAAAAATATTTTATGTATTTATTTGAGAGAGAGAGAAATGGAGAGGGAACTCACCACTGGGTGGAGAGCCCATGGCGGGGCTCGATCCCAGGATGCTGGGATCGTGACCTGAGCCCAAAGCAGATATTTAACCACCCAGGAGCCCCAGGGTGTGATGTATTTCTTACATGCATTCAGAATCACATAGCATGACATTGTGAATGTAACACCACATCATCTGTAGACTTCTCTTACATGTTTTACAACGTAAACACGAGGTGTCGTGGGAGAGAGTATCACAGTTAAGGATGGAATATCTTGTAGGTAATGCCTCCCTTTCTGGTTCTATAGATAAAAATATGTGTTGTCTAAAGGAATTCTAAATGAATTCTAGCAAGAGGTTAGATTTTTTTCAATAGCAGGTGAATGATTTATTAGTCTGATTAATTAGACATCAACTCCCTCCCTAAATAAATAAATAAATAAGCTTCATAGTAACAGAGAGAGACCAGGAAGACAGAGAAATATACCCTGAAAACTATTTTTGTGTGTGTGCAAAATAGGTAACTGCTACTACTAATTCTTCCTTTTCCTCACCTGAAAGCCTTGCAAATTCTCGACAAACTACCTCTCTGTCAGAATCCAGAAAGAGAAGGAAAAACAAAACGAAGCTGACACCATTTTTTGCCCATGATGTCATTTGCTGTCTTCCAAAGCCCATGGGTCCAATTTTGATGTCAGGGTGCGTAACTCCGCAGTGACAGGCCCAAATGTATTTGAAGAGGGAAATAACCTTTCAGCTCTGTGCAGTCATTTTCCCCACAAAGACAAATATAGCCCAGGCTGAAATCACTTAGTGTCAATCAAGGTAACCAGATCAGCTCGCCGTTAATAATGAATTTGGTCATGTGCCCCCACAGTGAGCGAAGTGTGAGATAGCCAAGCACTTCTTCCATGTGATACCCACTGGCTTCTCTGTCAGGCCACAGTTCTCTCAGCCCAGCTGGGAAGCAACAGGGTAATTTAATCTGCCACCCACTCTAATTGCCTCACTGAGAGAATTATCAGGGTTGCCAGATAGGGCTTTCAGAGCCCTGGGCTCCAGCGTGGTGGCCAGGATGTAAAGCTATGGCTGGGGCTCTCATTAAGGATGGACTCAGGTTTTGCAGGGTCTAAGGCTTATGCAACTTGGGGCCTCTCTTTAGGAAAATAATACAAACGTAAAAATATAAAATTAGAAGCAGGGCCTTGCTTAGAAAGGCCCTTTTAAATGAGAGGCCCTGAAGCTTATGCTTTATTGATATAATGGTAAATCCTCCAGTTGTCATGGAAACTCAAAGACCACTGGCCTCCTGTCTGTGTCCTGGATTTTGGATTGATTGACTCCAAGAAAGCATATCCTTTCTACTCTTATGTGATCAGTTGCACTTTTCCATAATCTCTTACATGGAGATGAACTATACATAGTGCGATCATGGGCCATGGACCATCCCTTTACCAACCACCTCAAATGTAGGGTTGTGTTTCTGACAGACGTCAGTCACCAGTTGGTATGCTCTGGTTCTCCTCTATGATGCCAATTTTAAAGGTTAAGGATATATTTCAAATATCCTTAGTTTTCCCTAAATAATCTGCAACAAAACTTTGAAGAGAATGACCACAAACTCAATCACTAGAGACAAAAATAATAGAACAGGGGACTCAGGGAGACTTTTGAGACAGGCAGTTTTCAGGCAAACCAAAGACTGCCTGTCCTATTTAAGAATTTATAAGCAAACTAAAAGCATTATTACCACAACAGGGAAAAATCAAATGGCATTTAATCCCTCAAATGCAATGTTGTTTCCACACTTCAAAATATTGTTAAGTTAGTAGACTAGAAGAGAAAAATTATATGATTATTTCAATGAAAGCAGAAAAGTTATTTCATGATTCTTAATTCTCAACCTCAAGAACCACTTTTAGCAAGTTGGAAATATGAGAAAATTTTCTTTTCTTGATAATATGAACCAGAAACCTAGAGAAAATATTATACCTAATGGTGAAATAGAGAATTATTTCTATAGATATTAGGAACAAGATAAAGGATCCCTATAGCTATTTCACATTGAACTAGAGGTCTTGGCCATAAATGACTAGGAAAAAAATAAGACATAAGGATCTGAAAGGAGGAAACTAAACTGTCAGTATTTGCAAACAACATAATTGTGTATCTAAAAAATCTAAGAGAAAAAAATAAAAATAAAAAAGTAAAAAACAAAAAATTTAAGAGAATCTGAGGTAAATGATCACAATTCAGAGTTCAGTTAGGAGGACAAGCACAATATCAACTTACGAAAACAACAGCTTGACTATATCCTACAATAACTATTACAAAATTCATGAAAAGATCTTATACACCAAAGTCATGAAGCTACAAAATACCCAAGAATAAACAAAAAAAGTTTCAGATCCAAATAAAAACATGATAAAATTTTACTGAAAAACATTAAAGAAAACCCAAACATATATAAAGAAAATGTTCCTGTATCTGGTTGGAAAGCCTTGGCATCTAAAGATGATTGTTCCCCCCAATTTAATCTATACATTCAGTGAAATCACCATGAAACTGCCAGTGGGATATTTCAAAGAACTTATAAACTGACTCTAAAATTCTTCTATAAGAGAAAATGTGAAAGAATACCCAAGGTAATTCTGAAAGAGAGGTTCTAGAAGAGAGAGCATGCTGTTGTGAATTTCTTAAGTCTTCCAATTGAGGGTAGGCTTGAAGATGAGTAAGAAGGAACACTCAGGTACTCACAGAGTACCCAAATTGTATGTCATTGCAATGACCTGAAAAAATGAGAGCCTGCATCAGGTAGGAGAGCTTGGAGAGCACAGCTCTTTGGTTTACCTTAATCACACTATGAGAGACAGTCTGAGGGCTGGTCTGGTCAACCAGCCAGAAATAAATTGCCAGGTGATGGGAAGTCCTGAACAGTGTTTTCTGGGGCCTATATGCCCCCAGTCAAAATGCCTCAAAACTCCAGGATGGTTTTGCAAAACCACTTTTGGTAAACCACATTAGCCAGACCTATTATCAGTTTCAGTTTCTTGCTATATTGCTATCATGCCATATTGCTGCACTGTACACAGATGAAATAATAACCAGGCACCAAACATACCTGGTTGCCTTAAAACAATATGACAGGCCAGGTGTGATGGTCATGTGGTCATTATCACTACTCATCCTACAGCCCACTGTTTGCTGGGCTACTTCCGAAATGTAAAAGAGCAGGTGCTCTCTTTCAGGACTCCTTCTGCAAAATTTCAGGCAGGTGTGTTATCTATTTACTGGGAGGAGCTGAGCAGGACAAGCCTGGCCATTGGCTAGCACAATACCAAAACATAAAGCTGCGGGAAATAGAACATTGTAACGCTAATACAAAATAGCTCTGTGGGACATAAAAGGGAATACAGAAACTGAGCCATGAATATATGGGAAGGTATTTTATGGTAAATGTGGCATTTAAAATCAATATGGAAAGAACATATTGACTATTTAAAAAATTATATTGGAGCAATTTACTAACCATTTGGGAGAAATTAATTTACAATGCTACTTTTTACTACTCAAAAAATATAAGTTCCAGAAGGATTAAAGAGCAAACAACATACAAAACTATAAAACCTTAGAAGAAAATCTTAAAGTATAGAGGAAAAGTGATTAGATTTAATTTGACAAACTGTAAAATTCTGTCAACAAAAGTCACCATAAACATACTAAAAGAAAAGTGACAGATCATGAAAAGAATTTGCTATGTATGTAACAAAGGATTGGTATTCAAAATATATAAGGAATTCCTATAAGAAAATGACAAATAGGGGTGCCTATTGGCTCAGTTGGTTAAATGTCTGCCTTGGGCTTAGGGCATGATCCCAGGGTCCTGGGATTGAGCCCCATGTCATTGGGCTCCCTGCCAGGGAGCCTGCTTCTCCTCTCCCTCTGCTGCTCCCCCTCCTTGCACTTTCTCTCTCTCTCTCTTTCTCTCTCTCATAAGTAAATGAAAACTTAAAAAAGAAAAAGACAAACAGACCAACAGAAAAATGGGTGAAAGATAGGAACTGGCAATTCATAAAAGACAAACTACAAGTCAATACTAAACACAAAGAAATCAGCTTCGCTGCTCACCAGTATAGAATTAAACAATAATGGGAAACCACTTCCACTTTTTACTTTGAATCAACAATACTTTGATTTGTCTGATAAAGTATATATTCCCTTAATTTTTGAAAGATATTTTCACTGGGGATGAAATTCTTCTTCACAGAGATTCTACTCCTTGCCCCCTCCAGCACTTTAAAGATTGATTCCATCATCCTCTGGCTTACACAGTTTCTGATATGAAGTCTGCAGTAATTTTTAAATCTTTGTACTATGAATAGAATGTCTTTTTCCTGAGTCTGAACCTATTGATTGCTTTGTTTTTTGATAGTGTATTTTCCCCTCCTTTTTTGTATGTTTCATAAATTTTTGTTGAAATCCAGTCATCTTGTATGTGACAGTGAAAATTGATGCAAATAGTTTTAGACCTGGAAATGAGCATGCTTTTCCCTCTGCTAGGGATTTAGTATAGGGGTTTGAGTCAATATATTCAGGAGATGCTATGTGGCAGACACTGTTGGTTGCCTTTCCAAAGGTAATCTCTTCTTTTTTCCTTGCTAAAAAATTTGAATATCAAGGGGTCCCTGGGTGGCTCAGTCAGTTAAGTTCTGTCTTTAGCTCAGGTCATGATCTTGGGGTCCTGGAATCAAGCCCTGCATCACATCAGGCTCTGCTTTTCCTTCTTGCCTCTGACCTTCCCCCCTGCTCTGCTCTCACAGGCACTCTCTCTCTCTCAAATGAATAAATTAAAAAAATCTTCTAAAAAATCATCCATTGACAGATTGAACAGAAGGCTCAGACCTTGCCTCTGCTTACCCGGAAAACTGTCTTCACCAATTCTCCCACCTCCTCTATGCCCACCCTGATCTTTGATTTCTTCCAGTTCCATAACTTATGTATGCAGTTCTCTCTGCTGAAACAGTCTTCCTCTACATCCTTGCTTAGCTAATTCCTGCTTATCCTTTAAGTCTTGCTTAGGGCATTGCCTTTTCTAGGAAGCCTTTCAAAACCTTCCTGAGTATGTTTAACTGGGCCCCTTGCATTCTCCCACGGCACCCAATGCTGTCCCCTAAATAGCACTTGGCACACTGAATGGTTATGATTCCTCACTAGAATGTAAGCTCCTAAGGGCAGGGACCATGTGTGTCTTAATCACTGCAGCACTCCCACATGGGACTCGGATCCTCACACATGGTTGGGCCACAGTAAATATGTGCTAAACAAATGAATGAAATTTAACCTCTAGAAAGGAAAATAAGGCACACACATAAAAAAGAAACAAAAATATAAGTCCAGAATCATGATGCCACCAGCTTTGGTTTTCTTCTTTTTCAATATTCCTCTGGCTATCTGGGGTCTTTACTGGTTCCATACAAATTTTAGGATTATTTATTCCAGTTCTATGAAAAATGTCGATGGTATTTTGATATGGATTACATTGAATGTGTAGATTGCTCTGGGTAGCATAGACATTTTAACAATATTTGTTCTTCCAATTCATAAACATGGGATGTCTTTCCATTTCTTTTGTCTTCCTCAATTTCTTTCACAAGTGTTCCATAGTTTTTAGACTACAGATCCTTTGCCTCCTTGGTTAGGATTATTCCTAGGTATCTTATGGTTTTTGGTGCAATTGTAAGTGGGATCAATTCCTTAATTTCTCTTTCTTCTGTCTAATTGTTAGTATATAGAAATGCAATTGATTTCAGAAAAGACCCCAAAAAGCCAGAGGAATGGTGAAAAAGAAAACCAAAGCTGGTGGCATCACAATTCTGGACTTCAAGCTCCATTACAAAGCTGTCATGATCATGATCATTACATGATCATTACAAAGCTGTCTTGATCATCAAGACAGTATGGTACTGGCACAGAAAGAGACACATAGATCAATAGGACAGAATAAAGCCCAGAAACTGATCTCAAGTTTGTGGTCAACTAATCTTTGACAAAGCAGGAAAGAATATCCAATGGAAAAAAGACAGTCTCTTCAACAAACAGTGTTGGGAGAATTGGACATCCATGGGCAGAAGAATGAAAATGGACCATTTTCTCACACCATACACAAAGATAAACTAAAAATGGATGAAAGACCTAAATGTGAGACAGGAGTCCATCAAAATCCTAGAGGAGAACCCAGGCAGCAACCTTTCAAACTCGACCTCAGCAACTTCTTACTAGACATGTGTCCAAAGGCAAGGAAAACAAAGTAAAAAATGAACTATTGGGACTTCATCAAGATAAAAAGGTTTTGCACAGCAAAGGAAACAGTAAAAAAACTAAAAGGCAACCTATGAAATGGGAGAAGATATTTACAAATGACATGTCAGATAAAGGGATAGTATCTAAGATCTATAAAGAAATTAACCAACTCAACACCTCCAAAACAATTCAATCAAGAAATGGGCAAAAGACATAAACAGACACTTCTCCAAAGAAGACATAGAAATGGCCAATAGGCCCATGAAAAAATGCTCAACATCGCTTGGCATCAGGGAAATACAAATCAAAACCACAATGAGATATCATTTCACACCAGTCAGAATTAAGACAGGAAACAATAAATGTTGGCAAGGATGTGGAGAAAGGTGAACACTCCTACACTATTGGTGGGAAAGCAAGCTGACACAGCCACTCTGGAAACCAGTATGGAGGTTCCTCGAGAAGTTAAAAATAGAGCTACCCTACAACCCAGCAATTGTACTATTAGGTCTTTGCTCCAAAGATACAAATGTAGTGATCTGAAGGGACACCTGCATCCCAATGTTTATAGCAGCAATGTCCACAATAGCCAAACTATGGAAATGGCTCAGATGTCCACTGGAAGATAAATGGATAAAGAAGATATGATCTATCTATCTATGACTACACACACACACACACACACACACACACACACACACACACACACACTGGAACATTACTCAGCCATCAAAAAGGATGAAATCTTACCATTTATATTGATGTGGATGGAATTGTTGGGTATCATCCTGAGTGAATAAGTCAGTCAGACAAAGACAATTATCATATGGTTTCACTCATATGTGGAATATAAGAAATAGCAAAGAGAATCATAGGGGAAGGGAGAGAAAAATGAGTGGGAAAAAATCAGAGAGGGAGACAAACCATGAGAGAATTTTAACTCTAGGAAACAAACTGAGGGTGGCTCAGGTGGGTTGCTCAGGAAGGGAGGTGGGTGGGATGCTAGGGTAACTGGGTGATGGGCATTAAGGAGGGCATGTGGTGTGCTGAGCACCTGGTGTTATTTGCAACTGATGAATCACTGAACCCAACATCTATAGCTAATGATGTACTATATGTTGGCTAATTGAATTTAAATTTAAAAAGAAATAAAAATAAAAGTTAGGTTTGCTAAATTTCAAAAAATTCCCACTAAAGTTCAAGGGATCTGAACAGGCTAACTGGGGGAAGCTTCCCAGCAGAGGTGGAAGTGAGCTGGACTTTGCAAGAATCATACCGAGGGGAGGAAGACATTTCTGGCAGGATGAAAGCCAAGGTGCCAGAAATGTGTATAGAAGTAAGCAAAGCAGCCAAGGTGGATCCAAGTTTTCAAGTGAGGTGAGTGCCAGATATAACAGACTAGATTATAGAGGGTCTTGAAGGCCAGGCTAAGGGGTTTGAGCTTTATTCTGTGAGCAAAAGGGAATCCCTTAAATATTTTGAGTGGAGTTGTGGCACACACAGAGTCAAAGTTCTGACTAGGAATCTTGAGAGAGTATGGGGTGGTTGAAGCAGGTGGGTTGGAGCTGGGATCACCCTTGAGGTAGCCGTTGTGATACTCAGAAGTGTAAGTGGATGGGGGTATTTGCTTGAGGAATGATCCCTCTCCCATCGTTAGTCTATGCGTTTGGACTCAAAACAGAGATTCATATATAAAGCAAATACAAAAAGCAACTTAAAAAGACCTGTAGAAAGACCAAGTCAGGCACGGTGACCCTATAGACGGGAGATCAAGAAGCAGACCCAGGGAAAGAAAGAAAGAAGGTCTCCAGGCAATACCTTTACTGACAAAAATGAGTTCTTTTGAAGTCATCCCTTTCGACTGAGGCTGTAAAGAGAATTTTGTTCATTTTTGCAAATGCCAGTGCCCTTTGTGGTTTGTAGTGTTTTCGACTACAAGACCATTTTCCTGCTGTCACTGAAAACTATAACATTTCTTCAGACTACAAAGTAGGGTCACAACAATACTAAAGTGGGTGAGGGTGATTTTCTCCAGAAATGCCTTTTAAGATAGGACAGGAGGAGAGATACTCAAGTAAGAGTTTTTCATCCCAAGCACTTGCACTTTAATTATGATAACAGTCTGAAAATCCCTAACACCTTTCATGTGAGGTGATCAAAAGCAATTTTATTACACTCATCATTTTTAGTTATATGCAGAAAACTCTTCCGATTTCAGCAGAGGCGAGATTTATATACTTGCATCAAAGCTACTGAATCACACACCTGACAGAAAGTCATATTTTACCAAAAAAAAAATGAAGCCTTAAAATTTTACTGTCATAAGGTTTCTAGTCCCCTCCTTGTGTTTTAGTGTTCCTGCCAAACATGCCAGGAGAGAGAGCGCCTTGAACTTTTCTGACCCTATTGTGTCAAACACATCTCTCATGTGCTTCATACTTCACCTCAATTCACTGACAATCCGGTCTGAGGTTTAAGAAATTCTTCACAGGAAAAACCTCAAAACACACACTGTATCTTCCACTCACATCTGGGGTCATATATCAAAATTGCCCTCACAGATCAGCTCCTGGCTTGTTCTGACGGAAGGGAAGGGATGTCTACCCTCAGGCCTAGGAGATGGCTCTCCTGAGTGCCTGCCCTTCCCTTCTTTTTCCCTCAGGTGAAACCTCACTTCCCTATTAGGAAACCTACCCCATTTCCAGTGTTCTGAGTCCTTGGACAGATGGTCTCTGAGAGCCCACGAACCCTCCAAATAGTTCCTCCGTAGGATTCAGCCAGCTGTGATCTGCTCCTTGGGGCCCCAGTTTGTGAAGTCAAGTTCCTTTATTACTAAGAAACACGCATAGTGTTTCACTTGCCAATAGTTGGCGTAAAAATGAATCCCTCATCCCTGCTACGTACTACTTTGGGTGTTATTACCAAAAGGTACGGTCACCAAGATGAATTTGAGGGAGTTGGGCCATGTAACACAAGGAGGCGAGAGGATCTGAGGAAAACATGCCCGGGTACCAATGATCCTGAAAGCAATAGAGGCACAAAGGCAGCCCTGCTGGTTGGCCAGCAGTTTCCAGTAAGTAATTCCTTAGAATTACCGACGACCACAGACCAATCAGGAAAACCACCATTTCTCTGTTGGTTCTGTATACCACCAAACAGCCCGACGTGTCTACAGTCACCAACAGAACTATTTATTCTATTGTTTAAAAAAAAAAAAAAAAGACACACCAAAAAACCAAAGAAACCCCAAATCCATGAAAATAGTCCAGTTTTACAAATTGGTTTTCATTTTTGAGTCTGTTTAGCATCTGGATGTTCCTAAGTTTGAATAATTTTGAAAAGCAATTCTAGAAATATCATGGTTTGTTTCTGCGTTAAGAAATGGGTCCTCAGGGGCGCCTGGGTGGCTCAGTAGGTTGGGCTGCTGACTTCCGCTCAGGTCATGATCTCAGGGTCCTGGGATCAAGTCCCACATCGGGCTCTCTGCTCAGCGGGGAGCCTGCTTCCTCCTCTCTCTCTGCCTGCCTCTCTGCCTGCTTGTGATCTCTCTCTGTCAAATAAAGAAAAGAAAAGAAAAGAAAAGAAAAGAAAAGAAAAGAAAAGAAAAGAAAAGAAAAGAAAAGAAAAGAAGAAAAAGAAATGGGTCCTCAGCTAGGCTGATCCAGTATTACTGGAAAACCAAGTACGATTGAAACCCCCTTTTATCATAAAGGTTAGTGCACACTTAAATACAGAACTTAGGCTAGGAGATTTCCTTTCTGAGATCTTACCTGAAATCTCTTCCACTTCATTTTCCTTCATTAATCCTACGAAATGTAGCATTAACACATAGTCACATTTGTTTATAAAATATTTACACTGAAAGTACAGGAGAGAAGGCATGGGACAATAAAGAGGAGGAGTTTAGAAGAATTTGGATAAATCTTTTTACTTTTGATTCTTCCAATAAGTTGGTGAATTTGTATTTGAAACATATTTTCCTCTTAATCGTGAATAGTAATACCAACTTGGAACTGTATTCTCTACTCAAAATATATGGAAAATTGTACCAAAATGTTTGTATTTTCATACTTTAAGATGAAAGTATGAAATGGCTAAAAATTCAAGTAATTCCAGCTAAAATAGTTTTTAAAAAACTGTACTAGGAGCGCCTGGGTGGCTCAGTGGGTTAAGCCTCTGCCTTTAGCTTAGGTCACAATCTGAGGGTTCTGGGCTCGAGCCCCCCATCAGGCTCCTGCTCAGTGGGGAGCCTGCTTCCCCCTCTTTCTCTGCCTGTTCTCTGCCTACTTTTGATTTCTCTCTCTGTCAAATAAATGAGTAAAATCTTAAAAAAAATAAAAATAAAAAAGACTGCGCTGATGCCCTTAAAGAGACACTTCTTTGCAGTTACTTGGATAATATAAAAAAGGTCATGTTTTAGGTTTGTAAGCAGTTCAAATCACTTTTGTAATCTGATTTATGTTTGTAGCTTTGAGCTTTAAGTTGTCCATCATATTACATTAACCTCTAATCACATTAAAGTATTTAAATTCTTTTTTTTTTTCAAGTCTGTCTTGAAAGTACAAAACAAAACAAACAATAAAGCAACCCTGGTAATTTTAAACTGCAGCCAGGGTTCAGAACCCGTAGATTAGAGGATCTCTAAAGTTCTGTCATCTTTAGCATTCCACGGCTCTAGAAGGTACAGTGGATTACTAGGATACACCAGTCCCCTTTCCTTTCAAAACATGATGACTAATGCTAGAACCGCTAATAGTTTCAATTCAAAGACCTACATTCCTGATTTAGTTATTGCTGTCTAGAGCTCTGTGGTGAGGTTGAAGGCATTATCTGGACTAAACGGGAAAAAATGTATCAACCAGCAGTGTCTAGCATGAGTCATAGGGAGAGAGAGGCACTCAAGATTTCTCCTGGCCTGTCCCAATCCAAAGAAGAAACCATATAGGAAGAGATCTTAGACAAGAATGTAGATCAGGGCTATCCATAGTTTTAGGGATATATTGCTGTGTAACAAAACTTTCCAAATCAAAGTGATCTAAAACAACAACTGTGGGCTCCTGTTGGTATGAATTGGACAGGGTATGGGGGAGATAGCTTATCTCATTTCCAAGCAGTGTCAAGAGAAAGGAGGTTGCCTGGGGCTGGAGGGTCAAGATGGCGTCACACTCCCATGCCTCTCCTTGGTTGGAGAGGCTGGAAAGGTCTGTGGGGGTTGGCTGGTCTCCCTTCTCCAGCAGGGTCCTTACATGGTGTTTCAGAACTCTAGGACAGTGAAAGTAAAAACTCTCAGGCCCCTGAAAGGCCTTTTACAAGGCTCAGACAAGCACAGCATTGTCTCTGCAGAATTCCCTTGGTCACAGTAAGTCATAAAAGGAAATAAACTCCACCTCTTGATGGGAAACACAACACAAACGTACAAGGAGGAAAGGAATTGTTGGCAGCCATCTTAGCAGATAATTTACCATACCCCTTTCTCGGCTCATATGATGGATCCACTTGTGTGGCTACTGGCCTAGAAATCGTATCATAAAACAGGTGAAGAAAGCAGGTCAATATTCCTGATTATCCAATCCTAACTTACATTGTTTAAATAGTATAAATAATACCACGTGCATATTCTGCATATTCTATTCTTTAGTACATACATTTACATCACTGCCTTAGCTAATATCTAAATGTTATCAGATAGCATCATTTACTAAATTATCAGCTTCACCAGTGACTATCAGAAAAAGATAACATGGTTGCATTTTAGCCGTATAAACTCTTGAAGGGACTGTATTTTGTTGTATTTAAGAATACTATTAGGGGGAAAAAGAGAGGGAGAGGGAGGCAAACCAAGGAACAGACTCTTAACTACGGAGACCAAACCGATGGCTCCCAGAGGGGAGGCAGGTGGGAGGGATGAGGGAAATAGGTGATGGGGGTGAAGGAGGACACTTGTGATGAGCACTAGGTGATGTATGCAAGTATTGAATTACTATATCATACAAACAAAACTAATATTACACTGTGGAAATAAAATAAAAACTTAAAAAAAAATTCTATTGCACATAGGAAATTAAGAACACAATAGGAAGGGAGCTGTTTCCCCAGCAGCACTCGTACCTGTAACCCAAACTGGTAGAGTCTCTTGGGTGTCAGTTTCAGGATATTGTGCACAGCCATGAGATTAAGAGCAGGAAGTGGAACCAGTGGCTTAAAATCCACTTCTAGGAAATTACACCCCCCACTCCACTCTAACCTCCCCCGATCATGCTGCATACCCTTAGAGCATCTGTTTCCTCCTAGAGGTAGTGTTCTGTCTTCTAAGTCTTTTGTCCCCTTCACACCATACGATCCCAAAGACTTGGCAGGATTGGGGGAGTGGGGTCTTCTTTTTTCTTTTCTTTTTTTTTTTTTTAATTTATTTGACATAGAGAGAGAGAGAGAGAGATCGAGATCACAAGTAAGCAGAGAGGCAGGCAGAGAGAGAGGGAGAAGCAGGCTCCCCACTGAGCAGAGAGCCTGATACAGGAGTTGATCCCAGGACCCTGAGATCATGACCCAAGCCAAAGGCAGAAGCTTACCCCACTGAGCCACCCAGGCGCCCCGGGGTCTTCTTTTATCTTAATTACTCTTCAAATAGAATCCAGCCCTGGGTTCTCTTCTTGAAACCATGTCAAAGAGAGTGTGGCTTGGCCCACAACTCCAAGTGGAAAAACTTATTACCAATTGAGCTTCACTTGTTTCCACGTGGTAGTTCTACTGATTAAAATTTCAAAACGACTTTCTTTGTTATTTAAACAAAAATGAGACTTGGGAAAATTTTAAAACAATAAGACAATTCAAATGAGGACCACAGGGGTAGAGTTGACATACTGCCTGTCCTTTGAAGTTTACTGGAGAAAAGTGACATGAATGATGTCATAGACATGATTACATAGACCACACCCAATCACTTATCCCACAAGTGCTTATTGAGCACTTAATATGTTCCTGATATGGTGTTAAGCACTGAGCAAATAGAAAAATAGGACTCTGTTCTGGCTGTGATATTCTGAGTAGGGAAGGCAGACCAGATATATAATCCATTATATTGAATGATATCTTTTGTAGTCTAATAATAAGAATACTAAAAATATTTTTATAGCACTTACCATGAACCAGGCATGGTTCTGTGTGCTTCAATGTATACTAATTCACTTACTCCTCAGAATAGCTCTATGATCTAGATTCTCTTATTATCCCCATTTTATAGATCAGGAAACTGAGATGCAATGGTCCTATCGATGTAGCAATGCTACCATTGTAAAGGACAGGAGGAGTTGCTCAGGTGAAGAAGGGATATTTGCAAACCTGAGGACAACCTTAGGGCTGCTGAGAATGCTGGTGGGGCTGCGGAGGGTGTGAAGGGGGGCCCCGAGTGGGGTGGGGAAGGTAGGCATCGATGGTGAAGAGCAATGCATACTGTGACCAGGGAGGTCCACGTGGGGCCAGCTATCTTCGCCCCCGGTCTGCTCAGAGACTCTCCCCTAATTTGAAACCATGTCCTCACAAATGACAGGCTGGAAATTTGGAAAACAAAGTTAGAAAACAATTTTGGTTTTCAGAGTCTTTTAACACACATTGTCTTAACTATGTATATCTCATGTTTGGCTGTGAAGAAAACAAACGAGGAGATAAATGTCACCCAGTAAATAAGTCCAGAGCCAGGCCTGTGCCAGGCCGCAAGTATCCATTTAGCTAGTCCTCTGTCCAGAGGGTCTCAGTGACACAGAAACGATAACAGGACATTTAGGATGCTGTGACCCCATTGGAGGCAAATTCACTCACTGTGAAAATGACATTAGAGTCTCATCGTTACTGTAGTCATAACATGACCCGCAGGTCTTGGTGTCATTACCTGTAAGATAAAGGAAGTGTTCAAGACGATGTCCACAGGGCCCATCCAGCTCTATTCTTCTCCACCTCCATCACTGTCCAAATGTAGCCTCATTACTTTAGTCAACTGTTGTTTTTGGCCATCGCCGAGTGTCCAGTTCCACTCACAACAGAGCTGAGTTGACGGGCTGTGTTGTCAGAGCTGGAAGCCCGGCGCCTGGGACACAGCCTGAGGCATGTCTGTATTCCGGCCGAGTCTCTCACTTCAGTTTAAGCTAACCTGGAAGCAGCCAGCATTTCCATGTCCCACTGTGGGATCTGCTTTGTAGCCTGAAATGAGATACGTGTCTCCCTATTAATATCCTCACACCGTCTGAATGCATTTTAAAGGCTCACTGTGTCCAGCAACCTGTGGGCCTGTTTTTGTTATTGTTGGTTGGAGTCGTGCATACCTGACCCACAAGTTCACCCCCAGTGCAGCTTTATCTGATCAGGGAAGCATGACTTAGAGAAGGCATGGGCACATTTCCTTTGCAAAGCAGACACCCCTGGATGTGTTTTTCATGCTGGATATCTGTACCCACTCGAATGGATGGCCATGGTGGCTCTCACCGGGTGGAGTGTGAGTGCCAATGAGGTTGTGGAGAGAGAAGAAGGCATTGCAAAGATGACCACATGGACTGAGTCAACTGCCCCAAGGAAAGGGACATAGGGCAGTGACCGTGTTAATTGGTCCCCTAATCCCACCTTCTATTTATACAGGGCTGTTCAATTGTCAATAAGTCTTTGCATCCTACATTCATTTGATCGCCATAGTGCCAGGGAGGTGACCAGGAAATAGATAATCCTCTCCAGTGACAGGAAGCTGAGGTTTGGTGAATGGCCAAGGTTACATGGAAGGGCATGTCTAGAACCCAGGCCTCCCACCTCCTAGTGCAGTGAGCTTTGCTCTGCACCCTGCTGCTGCAACCACTGGGATCCGAACTTGAACTTCCTGAAGGCACAGATACCCTTACTCAACAACGTATGCCTCGGGATTTGACATACAAAATCAAGAAATATTTGTTGAGTTTCTCAAGTTTTAGCTTGATTAATGAGAGAGACTGAATTTACTCGAGTAGGGACAAAAAGACTCCAAGCCCTTATGGGGCCTGCAAGACCCTCCATGATGTGGTTCCTATTGTCTTTCTGACCTCAACTCTGACTTCACCTCTTCTGCTTCCCCTAGTGCTCACCTCGCTCTGGTCACTTTGGTCTCCTTGCTGTTCCTTAACTGAGCAGACACAGCTCTGCCTCAGAGCCTTTGCACTGGCCATTCCCCTTGCCTGAACACCCTTCCTGAGGTAACTTCATGGCTAATATCCTCACTTCCCTCAGGTCTATGTTCACACCTTACATTCTCTATGAGGCCTGCCCCAAACACCCTATGTGAACATGTAACTCAGCTCCTGCTCTAGTACTTTCAATCACTCTTGCCTTGCTCTTTCTTTCATCAGCATTTATTTGCCTCTGTCACAACGTATACATTTCTTATTGTTTATGATCGTTATTTATCATCTGCCTACAGCTGATAGAATACAGACTCCGGGGAGGCAGATGTTTTTAACTCACAGATGTATCCCAAGTGCCTCTAATAGCTTCTGGCACATCGCAGATCCTCAATAGATACTATTGAATGAATGAGCGAATGGGTTTGCAGAGTTACAAATGCACTTCTATTTCATAGAGAGGTCTTCCTTCTGTAAGACCCTCTGTTCAAGGGTCTACAAGATGAAGCGTGATAGAACCAACTCCCTTTGGTGACAGGATTGGCAGGGAATCTGTCCCATTACTTTCATGGAGGGGGAAAGGAGCGCCGTGACCTGAATCACTGACGGAGGATCTTTTCCACTGGGCGTGGACCTCTTGACTCTAGATGGGGTTCTTCCAAAGAGGAATAAAGGAGCAGATGGAAAAACAAAACAAAAAACCAGAAAAACATCCTTCATGGTAGATTTTCAGAGGAGCTCTGACTCTCAGAAGCAGGAAGGCATAGCACCAAGAATGCTACCTATCACAATTGTAGATATTGAGGAGTGACAGAACGTGGCCCCAGACCCACCGATGTGGCAACAAATGCAGGAGCCAGCACAGGGATTCCAAGCAGGTGGGCAGGCTCGGAGTTCAATGGGCAGGACTTCTGCTAGAGCCAGGCTCCGGGAGGGCTAAGCAGTAGGTCAGTGGCTGAAGAAAGAGGGGATTTCCCCAACGTTGTGGAATCTCAGTAAGTGTGCCAAGCCTGGGTACAGGCCAGTGATAAGGCTGGCATCAAGCCCATATACAAG
Organism: Mustela nivalis; assembly: GCF_964662115.1. Classification (NCBI taxonomy): domain Eukaryota; kingdom Metazoa; phylum Chordata; class Mammalia; order Carnivora; family Mustelidae; genus Mustela; species Mustela nivalis. Next base: position 77,088,912 of record NC_139027.1, read on the forward strand.
CTTGTATGGAATAAGCGGGAGTCTTTGCTCCGAGGGCGGGGAGGGGGAACGTTGTGGGATCCTAGGCTGGTCACCAGGGCAAGAGCCTGAGGGAGAGGAGCCGGAGTTCAGGCAGGAGGCTAGCGCTGTGCTCAGTTACCAGATGGGCAGGATGGGTGGTTGGTAGTCTGGAGACCCTCAACATCTCCCTCTTCTTACCCCAGACCTGATTTGGGAACTGGGGACAAGCTGGGCCAAAGCAGGGAGAACCAGAGAAAGGTGGTGTCAAACAGACCCAGCTGCAAGAGAGAGAGAGACAGAGAGAGACAGAGACAGAGAAACAGAGACAGAGAGAAGGATTCAGGGCTCGGCCGACTGAAGTGCCCGAAGGCCTATTCACAGGGAGAAGTGACTAAGTCTGGCTCCTCTTTATTTAGCAAAGTACCGAGGAGAGAGACTGCACAGGCGTTCAAGAGTCAGGGTCAAAGCCCAATATCATGGCTTTAGAGCGGGCAAGTAGTTATTATATCTAAACCTTCGTTTCCTCACAAGAGTGCCAAAATAGCCGAAGGAGAGAGCGCTCAGAAAGCCCACATACCTCACGCACACCCTGAGAAGGCCTAACCCAGCCCCTCTCTGAAAGGACCGGCAGTCTCTGACTTGTCTACCTCGGCCTTGACCTTCGCAGGTTGGAGGAAGGGAGACTGTAGCACACCCCTGCCTCACAGCCAGGCCTCTCCCCCGCCCACCTCCATCTCCAGTGCCCACCCCACCGTGTGCCCAGCCAGAGCCAGTTTATTTGAACTAAGAATTTTAATGTAAATATGCAACATCCCTTCCCCTCTCCGTCCACTCAAGGGGCAGGAGCGTGTGTCCGCCCCCGTCAGCTGCAGCAAGAGTGCCCTGTGTGCAGAGATCCTATCTATGCTGAAAAGAGCAGAAATATTAGATGAGGCTAAATAAGAAAACACAGATTATTGCTGGAGACCCCTAAGGCCTACTTTGTCTGGGCAATAGTTTGTTTTACTTTTCACAGAATTTATTTTGGCTACAGCCAGATTGATGGTGATTATATCTGAAATCCCTCCCACATATCTGTCACATAAACACTTCGTTTAATTCAGGTTTGTAAAAAGCTATGGGCCAATAGGGAGCCAGTTTTTCCGATTAATTAGCAGACGCTAATGCTGGGCACCTTGTCACATGGTCCAAAGGCTCAGAGGCTGAGGGTCTGAGAGGGAATGGCAGGCGGCCTTAGTTCCTTTCACAGGAGTTTGATCCCTTGGCCCATAAAGGAACCCAAGGAAAAGCTGGAGGCGGAAAAAAAAAAAAAAAAAAAAAAAGAAGGCCACTCTCTGTCTAGCCTGGCTGAGGAGAAGGATTCCAGGCTGCAGAGTGGGCCAAAGTCACCCATCCGGGCACAGGCGAGGAGGAAGGCGGTTCATACAGATTTTGAAGTGGATACAAAATAAACCCCAGGCGTCCCCGGAGTTTCTGTTGATAGCATCACTGGGTCTGACACCTCCTGGGAAGGGAAGGCCCTTAGGGACCAGTGACTGGGGAGGGAGCCCCCCGCTCAGGCAGCCATGGGCAGGGGGGTGATTGAGAGGGGAGGGGGGATGCGGGTCCTGGAGCCTTGGCAGCAACAGCTCAGATTCCCTGAGACCCCCAGACCGCCTGCTCCCCAGTGGCCGCGCCGGCGCTGCCAGCCCCGGGCAGGATTTCCTTCTGTCTGATGGGAGTGTGCCCCTAACAGGCTGCATATGCCTGCCAGCTGCTGTTCTCCTTCTGCCCCCGCAGCCAAGACAAGAAAAGCATTATTTCCTCTTGGCCTTCTAATCTCCGGGCCTCTCTAACTTCACAGGCCGGCTTTGGGCTCCGTTAACTCAGCGCTACTCTGGGGCGAGTTCCCCTTTGCTCAGAAAGGGCTCTTTTCTTCTCCCCCATCCCATCTGCCTTTGCCTTTGATGTGGCGTTCCCCCCCTAAGGGAGTATATAGGACTTTCAAGGGGGTGTTTGGTTCTTGGAGGCTTTATTTGCATCCGTCCTTATTCAGGAGAGCCTGTTCCCACTGCAGGATCAGGATGGCCCCGGGAGGAGTCCTGGCGGTCCAAGAAAGAGAACGTTTTGAGCGTCTTCATCTCTGGTCTCATATGTACCATCTCGTTTAATTAAAAAAAAAAAACAAAAAACAAAAAACAAAAAAAAAAAACAAAAACCCAAAAAACCAGGAGAAGAGCTATGTTTGAACCCCAATTCACAGATGTGGGATCTGGATGAACAGGAGGGAACCCAGCCAAGAAGAGGCTGAACCAACCCTAAATCCTCATCTGCCTGAATCCACGTTCTATGCCAGCCAGTGCTTTCCAGAAAGGGCTCTGGAACTGGAAGGCAGCCCTTTCACCCTCGCTTATCTCTGCTGTGTCACTCACTAGGATGACCCAGGTCACGTCCCCAGCTTGCCCTGGGCCTTAGTTCCCTTCTGTGTAGAGGAGGGGAGGGTAGCATCTCCTAGGCACTGCCTTCCGGACTGCCGGCCTCTGTCCCGCCTCCAAACAACCACAAGAACTGGGCCATCCCCAACTTTGAACCTGCCCGGGGACTGCAGGCCAAAACCCAGCTCTAGCCATATCCCATTACTAACCAAACACTTGTCTTTCTTCCTGACTGAAACTGAACGTGCCTGTTGCTTGGGGCTCTTGACCAAGAGAGCTCATTTTTAACCCTTTCACAGCAGCTGGGTTTTTTCCACAGCGCATGAAACACGAGGCACAGGTCAGTCAGACATTACTCAGCCTGGACCTCACCTGGGACCTTACCTTTCAAAAGCAGCACACGCCGTTGGCTTGGCCAGTCCCAATTTTTCACTCCTATCCCTTTTTCAAAATGTTACTTTGAAAGTGTGATTCCTATTTCACTGCCCTTTTTAAAGAACAAAGTGTGCCATTGTTTGGAGGGCAGGAAAGGAGAGAGGCTGGTCTGGAGGGGAGAGAGGGAGGCCACGGGAATTGGGGTCAGGGGTCACTCTTTGGCACAGGCATGCACTTTCCCCTGGAGTGGGGGGAGCTGGGGAAGTCCGGGGCCCCTGGGAAATGCCCACCCAATGAGGACGCCCCAAGTCTGCAAGGGACTCCCCATCTAACTGCTTCAAAGGGTCTTTCGAACATTAACTCCTTATTCCTCATAACTCTCCTCTCAGGACAAGACTGGAATAAGAGTTTTGTTCTCCTGCACTGATCTTTATTGGCTTCCAAGATTTTTAAAGCTCCATCTTCAGAGCCAAAAACAAAGAAAACCCAAAACAGAACAAAAGGCATCCTCAGGGGACAGTACCGTGGAGACAACCAGCCTTGAGGATGTGATAGTCATACTCAGGAAACACACAGTACAGGCCTCCGGGCTCAGAGGCCTAATTGTTAGACTGTGTTTCCAGATGCAAGGTTCCTGCCTTCGGCGTGGGCTTTTCTATAACAAACCCACGTTAGGGTCATTCATCAGTGCATAAATATACACCTGGGAGGTGGGGGACAAGCCCCCATTTTTCTGGCTTTATAAATACGGAACTCCCATTTCTCCCATTGACATTTGCAAAAGAGTGATCGATTAGAGGGCTTTGCACCATGGAACAATTTCAAATAAACGAGTGTCGTCTGGTACATGCTATAGCTCTCCACACCCTGCAGAGGAAACAGGCCTTTCTTTCTAGACTTTTCTTTTTAGGTAGCCAACAGCAGAGACCTAAGTCCGACAGGGGTTCCAGCTTCAAGTTTTCTATTCAACGTGGTAGTTGGGGGGGGGGGGGTATGCCAACTCTCAGTTCCATTTGCTACTTAGCAAATGGGGGACCTGGAAGTCCGAGACACAGAGCACAGAGGCCTCCATGAACTCCTGGGGGTCAAAGAAATGTAGGTGGCTGAGACTCACTGTTGGGTGACTTCCCAAGGTCTGTTCCTAGCCAAAGAGACCTAGGGCCACCTCTGTGGGACAAGTTGGTTGTGCAAATGGAAAGATTTGAGAGAAACACTAGCATTGTTGTCTGACCCAATCAATATATTGTCTGCATCTGATACCTGGAATGACATCATTGCAGACACCTTCCTTTGGATCAACCATTTACCTGTTTGTGACATGTGAGGGTGTGCGGAGGAGGTGGAGAGGAATTCAAAGCTGAAACAGGAAAACTGCAGCAGAGTCAATAAGGACTCAGAAAAGGCCCTGGGTTTAGATCTGAACAATAAGGGTCATCTTAAAGAAGGCAGCTCCAGGCAATGTGGGAGGAGGGTTCTAAGTCAAGAAATGGGAATAGTGTGTACAGAGCCTTCTTTGTTTTGCAAGTTTGGGGTTGAAGGGAAGATGAAAAATCTCAAGTTATGGCTAGTAAAACAATAGAATGAAGGTTTTGGGGGGAACCTTCTAGGTTTCTGGGACAGCTCACATGATATACTGTCAAGGTAGTAGGGAGCCTGGTTATTAGTTGGTTATTTATTCAGGCTCCTGGCTATTAGCTGGTGGGAGTGTTGAGCCAGTTGCTGGTACCAACTGAACCTTGACTGGTCAGCTCTCCAGTGCCCTCCACCCTCTGAACTGCTATGATTGCTTGGGGGCTCTCCAGAACTTCTGTGACTGGCTACTCGACCTTGTCCCTACCTGTCCCAGGAGATGAGGACTGGAACCTTGAGAGCCTGGGACAGAAGGTGTGAGGAAGGACCACTGAGGGGGCCGCCACCACCCCCTGTGAGACTCACTTTCCATACCACGTAGCTGCCCAGCTCTTGCTGGACTTGTTCTCGAGCTTTGGAGTGAAGACCAACATGGTGAGGGGAGGGCTAAGTGGACCCAGTGACTGACCTGAGAGGAGAATCCGATTTCCCAGAAGGGGGCTCTCTTCTTGGAACCCCCAAGAGCTCCTGTGACAGTAAGATTGAGTGGGAGGTCTCAACAGCCTGTCAGATTGCGAGTGAGCTCTGTCCCTCTTGAGGCAGAGGGTGGCTGAGCGGGGCTGGGGGTATTAGGCTGCCATCGACACAGTAATTCCAAGCATGTGCCTACTTCTGTCAGCTCCTGAGAACTGGAAATGGCGTCAACAGAGCCAGGAGCAGGTAAGGATGGCCAGGATCCAGCACAGGGCAGAGCCACCCATGGGGACTTCTGATGCCCCAGCCCTGCCTGGCCTGTGTCACTATTGCATTTGCTCCGTGGATATGGAGACTGGTGCAGCCAGGGGGCTTTGCATCCATGGCAGAGAGAGAGGTATAGAGACCAGACCAAGGGTGAGAGACCTCATCTGACTAACAAGAGACCTTACTGTTAACTCGGTGACTTAGTTTCCCTGCTTATAACTCCTCCCTGTGCACCTCCCACTCCCTCCTCCCTACCCACCCCCTCCCACATCTTTCCCTCCTAACCCCCTCCTCATCCACACCTCTCATCCCTGTCCACCTTCTTTCCCCCCAGCCCACCCTCCCTTCCCCCTGCCCCCAGTCCTCACTCCACCCACTCCCCCTCCTCCCACTCCCCCTCCTCCTGTCTTCCTGGTCCCTCACCACCACACAGCTGTTTCAACCTAACTCGGGCCTCCAATGCGAACCAACCTTTGATTTGAGAAACACCGCTAATAACCACCATGGCCCCTTAAACAAATGTCATTATCCACAGATACCAGACACCAACACACATATGTAGAGATTAACACATGCGTGTTCTGTCTCTCAATCATTTTAAACAAACGTTACCACAACACAGCTCAGCTATGTAGACTTTTTTTTTTTAATCAATATTGCCTCGAGCTAGCAAATAAGGAAGGAAATCACTGGGAAATGAATTATTCATGAGCTTGCCAGAGTGCTGATGACTGGCAGTGATAAAGGTCCCAGTGTGAGAGAGCGGCAGTCTGATAGCTTCCTATCAAGTCAATCTACCCAGCCCGCTTCCTGTTTTCGGGAGCAGGGATATCGGCTCTCATCCTTTTTCTCTTCTCCCTCATTTCAGAGAGTGGGTTCTGTGCACCTGTGGGAACTGAACTTGCCTTCTGCTCGGGTCAGGACATGTGGGGAGCAGGATGGAGCGGGTGGGGAGAGAACTGAATTCCCGCAGGGGGAGACCCGGTGGGAAGGTGGGAACGAGAGCTCTGTCCTCCGCAGTCCTTCAGCTCACACCTTCTTGTGAGCCAGAAAGAATCCTTCCCTGCTGTCAAGAATTCTAACTGGCAAAGGGAAATCATCATGGCTCAGTGACCAATACAGAGCCCTTGCCTGATGGAATTCTGGGAGTCTCTCAGAAGCCTCAGCACCGAGTGAGTTAGGGATGGCCTGGCCACCTCGTCCCTCAGCCTTCTCACAGAGGCAGGCTTCCAAGGGGAAGGGAGAAGGAGGAGAGAGGAAGGGCTGGTGGGGCAGGGAAGCCTGGGCCTCCCTCACAGATCCCACATTGGCCCATGGAATCACCTTGAGTGAGAGGTCCACTCCGCCTGGACTTCTGCGTGTCTCCCCACTCCATCAAGCGAGAAGTCAGGAAGCCTGCAGTGCCAGGAAGAGACTGGGATTCTTCCGAAGTGTTGCACGAGCTCAAGTGGGAGAGAGAGGGAAAACTGAAAAGGGAGGAAAAACTGTCATGTTCCAATTAAATTTCAAATGATTAACAACACAGACTCATGCATAACATATATGCACCTGAGAAATGTGTTATGGAAATGAACATAAAGTTCCAGAGAGCACTAGTTCACACACCGTCACACAGGCAGGGAGTGTGACTCCCAGAACAATAAGTGCTGAGCCCGTGTAAGACACAGAGATCCCCGGAAGAGGGTCCGATTTGTCACTTCTAGTCCTGCCGAAGCAGCTATCACCATTTTTGCTAAGCCTTTGGAGGAAAGTAAGAATCTGTTGTGTGGTACAGTTTCTTACAGGTCCTCCCACCCCACTCTCTGCCATGACTCCTAGCGGGCTGGGGGGCTGGGACTTGACAGATGTCAGGGTCCATGTCAGAAATCAATGGAAGCAGGTCCCCCAGAAGGGAGTGGGAGCAGGAACCAGGTTCAAGGTCTAGTCCCCCAGCTGCCCAGGCAGCAAGCAGAGGGAACTGGACCAGTGTCATCCTCTTTCAGTTCTGGTCAAATAGAGCTTCTGCGTGAGCAGGCCCGGTGAGCCAGAAGCAGCAGGAGGCCGGGCCTGAGGCAACAATTGTCAGCCATGATTCAGCTGAGGGTGAATCAGCACAAGCAGTGGAACCCCTGTTAGAAACCTCAACCCCCTCCGTGAAAAGTCTGAGTTACAGAGTCCTTTCTTTCTTAAACGTCGCTTTGATATTTTAGGTATGAAGAGGGCCTTGAATGAGGTTAACAAAAAGAGTGACAAGTAGAAATTTTGTGGTCCCACTTACCAAATAGAGACGAACAGAGCGGATTCACATGGTTGGCTGCCCACGTTCCTAAAACATGGGGACAATGGCTCTTTTAACTGAGCTATATTTCCACCTGCAATTCTATATATTCTACAATGGCAGTCACCTGAAGGAGAGACCCGGGGACTCCAAAGCACCCGGGACGACCATGGCACCCGTTGGGAAGTAGAAAGAATATCTGAAGAGCCCATAGCTTTCACAAAGCACACACACTGTACCTTTCACAAGATACATGTCGTCAGCCTCTGGCCCAGCTATGGCGGCTGAGGGGCAGAGCCTGGCAGCAAGAAATACAGCAGTAACACATGATTCGCTGACGGCCAAGGATGCACTATGGAAGCAGTTCCTCTGTCTGTTTTCTTTCCGGGTCATGAGTCTGGACCCGCTGAATGCGGGGACGGAGGTAACACACAACAACAACAACAAAAATGCCCTCCTTCTTTAAGACTGTGTACCCCAGTGTTACAAAATAGCCTAGAATAATAGAACATAAGGACAGAACAATTTTCCCCTCAGTATAGTCACTAACATACCAGGCATGACATGTCCAAGCTAGCCTGCTGAAGGATGAGAGGCCCTCGGTGCAGAACTGAGTCCCTCAGGTGCCCTAGATCAACCGACCTAGATCAACTGAAGGCCAGTCAACCACCAGACGTGTGCGTGAACAGCTGAAGCAACCAGTTGACTCCCAGTGGACCCCAGAGGGGTGAGCAGTGCATACTTATTGTTGTATGCCTTTTAGGTTTTATGGTTGTCTGTCACGTACCATGCAGTGTTCCTGAAGCAACAGGTAGCTGGTAACATATAGTAAAAAGAATAGGGGCTTTGTAGTCTATTAGGCTTATGTTCCACTCCTACCTCCGCTCTTTTCCATCTATGCGACTCTGAGTTTGCTACACAACTTCTTCGCTTCAGCCTCCTCAACCATGGAGCAAGAGAACCTCAGAGTGTGATTATCAGGATTAAGAAAGACAGTATAGGAAAGTTCCTAAAATGTATGGGGCATGTGGTAGGTGTTGTGTAAACATTGCCTGGAGTCCTTTACCCGAATGGACAGAACCTCCATCTGAGGCTAAGCAGTCTGGTCTCTTCATTTCTAGATCTGGACACTCTGGAGTCTGAGCTCACCAGGACTGCCTAGGCACAGGGGCCACCCTAATATACATATTGGTTAGTAGCCCACTGCCACACTTCGTGACATAGCACAGACTTCTTTCCACTCTGCCGTCTGTATCAATGGTCTTCTACATCCCTTTCGAAGGTCACAGAGGAAACCATTCAGTGAGCACATCAGCATTTATTTTACCACAGGGGATTTTTCCATCATTTTTTCCTCACTGAATAAGAAGTAAATGTATATTAATACCAAGATAGATGAGGTGATAGAATTATAAAATAGCATATAATGAACAAAAGAATAGCAAAGGGAAGACAAAGTCTTTAAAACTGACATTCAAAATAATGGCTCTGCATCATCAATGAACACTTCATGTCTCTGCAACAATTCTATTGAAGAAGCCCAGGTAATATATTCTAGAAGACTGTCTATCCTGAATGGTTAAAATAAAAGCTTCGCTGTCTACAGGAAAAAGCCACAGTTGTCTGAGAAATGTCACTTCTGAGGTGCACCAAAGCCAGACAACTCAAATTTGCCTGCAGATTCTTAAAGAGAGGGCAAAGAGGAAGCCCAGCCTTTCCAGATTTCAAGAACTCTGATTGGTGAGATCTGGTTGTTAAAAACATCAAAATCCCTGTCCCTCTAAGCCCATTTTTATTCCTGGTCCTCTCAGTCCTTAAGTCAAACCGCAGCAGCTATATGGTTCCACAGGAAGGCGCCTGCCTCTCTTCAAAGGCCTCGGTGAGCTCTGGTCCCTTCCAAATGCCATTCCCTTGTCCTGTGAGCCTTCCAGTGGAAACAGTGGGTAAGTCTGCAAACAGCCGTGGCCAACTGGCCACCATTAGCAGATCCCTCGCTCCTGGAGGAAGCCATACTGGCCTTCAGCGGAAGTCCATTTCCAGTTATTACCACTAGACAAATGGCTTTTAAATTACATCCTAAAAGGCTAACAGGCCATTTGTCTTTTTAAGTAATGGCACAGAAATACCGTATTACTGCCGTTCTAGCCCTGCAAAGGGGGTCTGCCTTGCACCAGGAGTGCAGGTAGGTAGCTAGGAAAGAGGCCCAGGACACAGAAGCATTCAAGGTAGGACCGGATTTGATCCAAACAACGGGAGGCTTTTCTAGAGTCAGACGGCAGTGTGCACCCTGGTGAGACCTCGGAGGAGGCAAAGCTGAGGTGGCTTTTTCTGGAAGCTGTCCAGATAGACAGGAAGGACTGGAGCCGCACTTTGGGGATGAGAAAGGCAAGTGTTGGGACCCCTGGAGCAGAGGGAAATAAAGCTGGGCCCCAGCCGTGACCAGGCCTCCACCACTAGCCCAGTGCCTGGATTTAGCCTCACACATGCAACCTCGGGGGCCACGGACTTCTTAAAGAAGCGGCCAGGTGCCAAGACGGCCATGACAGAACCGCTCTGGCTGTGAGCTCTGCCTCTGTGCTTCCGGCCTGTCCCTCACCACACTTGGGAGATCTTAAAAACCAGGAAGCCCTACCTCCACGGGGCCAGGCGTTAACTCTGTGACATGTTATGAATAGGGAAACATTAAAGAAGGAATTCCAGCATTCCTCCCCCATGCTCTAAAGCCTTTGTTTACCTTATTAGTTGAGGCCTGTCAGTTCCCCCGTGAGCTGACAGGTCTGGAGGGTGAAGGAAGCTGTCACCACATGGTTTCCACGCTGACAGTCTGTCTCGCCTCCGTTTCAGCACACAATCTGCCTCAAGGCACCAAGGCACGCTACATCTTTCAGACTGTGGCCTCCCCGGGGCATGGCGGGACCAGATCCCCCAGTCTGGAGCCCAGAGAGTCCCACAGAGGGGCCTCTGGGTCTGCTGAGAACAAAAAGGTTCCAGCTCTCAGGGATGAAGTTATCATCTCACACGGCCAGCCTCGCCCTGTCCCAGGGAGGAGGCACTGCTTCTGTGTGATTTCCTCCCTCCCGCTCTCACACAAGATCTCAAGTCCACTGTTTACAGTGCCCCGTGACTAACTTCATGTCCCTCAGACTGGAGCTACACACTCTTAGACACGCTCAGCATCCAATGAATAAGCATCACTCACGTTTAGGAGTGTTGATTTTACAGAGATAAAGAGTTTGAGGGGAAACCACAATTTCTGGATTGGAACAAGCACAGACACATTAAGAAATGAAAGGCAAAATTTGCATGCATTGTTTCAGATAACCCAGAAGTCCAAGATATTTAACTCTTGTGGAACGGAGCTGAGCCCTGAGGTTCTTTGGGTTTATGCTTCTACTCTGCTCTGATATTAGGGATGCTTTGGTGAAAAGTTCAAGAACAACGTAACTAATGTAACTAACATGAAAGTTACAAAATAGTTCCCATTATCGAGTTTCCAGTAAGACTAAGAAATATGTCCATGTCTCAAGTTCTTCATTTAAGCAATTATAATAAAATATTTATGTGGCAGGTTCTGTTCTAAGCATGCCATCCCTTAAATTTGGTTACCATCTAACAAAAAGAAAATCATTACTTCAGCTGCTCAAGGAGGTTAAGTAATGTGTCCAGGGTCAGGCAACTTCAAGGTCTGGAACTTCAGCGTGGTGGGACCAGGATTCAAACCCAGTTAATGCAACAACAGGCCCTTTTCTAGTAGCTATTCATCTACACCAACTACGGAATGAAAGGGTGGGATCAAGAGAACAAAGGAAAAGAAACCCTTTCTTGTGAAGACGAATCCAAGATGGCCACGTCCTCCTTAGTTTAGTCTCCTCCACTTTTTGGTAGGTGGGAATTTTGAGCTGGCTTCACTATTAGAAAGAACTAAGGTACACAAAATGGAATTCGGGAGGGATTCCTACAGTGGGCTCAGAGGACAGGAATCCCAGGGAGCTTTCTGGATCTGAAAACTACAGAAGCAATTTCTGTAGAACAGGAGTGACTTCTCAGTAGCTGCACCCACTGACCAAGAAAGCAAATGGAGGAGACAATAACCAACTGACAAACGTGGAATGTGAAAGGAGGCAGCATAGCTGGAGGGCGGACATAAGAAGAGTGCTTGCCTTCCCATGGGGTCCTCAGGGGCTCTGAGCAAAAGGGCTCTGAAGGAAGGGACACCTGGTACCAAAAGTTCATCTTCCTTCCCCATCTAAAACTACTTCTTGGCTGGAGATGCTCGCCCCAAATGCTGCCCTTTGGACCTGCTCTTACACAAAGCGCAGTAAAGGCAGGTTTGATCCATTGAATCAAGGGAGGAAGCTGACAACCTTGCAAGAATCCAGTGGAAGAGAAGACAAAAGGTGCGGAGACTCAGTGAGAAGATGTGGGCAGCACAGGAGCGACACCTCCAAGCTCATGGGCCATCGTCTGCTATGGGTGGCAGCAAAGGCCATAGGCTAAATATCTCAGAACAGAAAGCTTTTCTTAGCATTGACCTGAAGCCTCCATTCATCCACCTGTCTCTGAATATCCCCCCACAGCCCCCCACCACCACCCATGGACAGTTACTGGGCTTCAGCTGCCCTGCAGCAGCTTAGGACTTGCCAAAGTATACCACTCAAGACTATGCTTCCCAAAAGACCTGCGAGGACAGGTCAAGGATGTGCAGGGGAGCTCTTCAAGATATTTAATTACTGGTATGACTTGGGCACCAACCAATCAGAGCAGGGTTTCTCACCCAAGATACCTTCATTTTGAGTCCCTTCTACTTGTTAGTTTTAAATTGCAGGGTCATCACTCCGTACGGGGCAGCAGTTGCCCTTTAACTTCTTGGTGTGCATCTCCCCCACCGGTATACAGTCTCTCTCCCTGAATCCCTCCTCGCACCCCACATGCTTCTCTCAAGTCCTAGCCTCTTTCTAGAAATGGCCACCAAAGCATATGACCCACACACCACTCATTCTGACCTCTAAGTGGTCACCTAAGCTCTTCTCCCTGGGAAGTGCCCTCTCCTCCCTTCCTGGGCCACATCTCCTTGTGCTGAGCTTGGCCTGTGGGTTCCTGACTCCAATAATGCTTCCCTCTACCCCACACAGCATCTCTTCCAGCACACGTTAGTCTGGACTTGGCATGTGATGTTACGAAGCTCCACTCTTCTCTTGACACTGTCCTATGGTGTCCATTTGAGTGCTTCACCTATTAGTTCTGCCACCCCACCAGGGCTGGTTGCTCCTTGAGGGGCAGGGGGCCAGGCTCCATGTCCATCATGTAATCCCATCATGTCCATGGGAGGACTAAACACTTTGCTGGAGTTCAACAGCCACCTAGGGAACCAAGTTCATGGGGGCCTGGATACAAGGTCTGGGCCTGACAGGGGCAGTCACCTCTATCTTAGGGCCTCAGCTTCCTTATCTGTAAAAATGGGAGGTTGGACTGTGGTTCTCAATCCTAGCTTCACATTAGAGTTACATGGGAACTTAGAAAAAGGCTCAATAGCTAGGGCCTACCCCAGGGCTTCTGCTTGAACAGAGTTGGGTGGGATTGGACATCAGTTTTTGTTCCCTTTCTTAAAGCATTCCAGCTGATTCCGATGTGCAGCCAAGATGGAGAACCACTGGATTCGATCAACCAAATGGTCCCGTGCAACTCTATGGTTCCATGAACTGCAATGAATTCAATGTTATTCCAAGTGCGGTCACCTCTGAGAGAGGGTCAGGTTTAAAACTCCTGCTGACTCACAGCAGGGAGAGGCCACCAGGGGGGCTGTGGCAATAGCCACTGTCAGAGCTCAAAGCTGGTCATCTCCTGTCCCCATGGCAGGTCCTCCTCTGGGGCTGTTCTTAGGTGATACTTGTGCCAAAGGACCCTTAGATGCTGAGTGAAAGGGTTAAGGCCTCCCCCAAATCCAACCCCCTTGACATATTACGTGCTCTTCAAAGTGTCAAGAAAAGTTCAGGATTGCTGTTGGCAGTTTGTGCCGAAGTTCTTGTCTGAACATATTGGATTATAAAATATGTGGCTATGACAAGCATATCTGACAGATCAGTTTGCCTCAAGTTGAGATGATGTTTAGAAGAAAAGACATGTTTTTTCACTGTTGTGGTTTAGAGTTTTTTGGTTGTTTTGTGTGTTTCCTAAGTGTTTTCATTCTTTCCTCCTTCTGGAAATACGGTCCTGACTTTGAGTTGTGACATCGATTAAAAACTAAGCTAATGAAAAAGCAAAACCCACGGGAGCACATTAAATGCCACTTAGGAAAGTTGGTTCCGGCTCCTTTTCCGAGCCGCGTCTTGGACACCAAATCATCCTCAGTTACAGACCTTCACATTCTCTGGTATATAAAAGTCTTTTTGTAACTCCCCTTCATTGTAGGGCTGCATAAATGGGGCATATTCATATCCTTTCTCCCTCTCTTTCTCTCCCTCCCCCTCTCTCCCTTGCTTGTTGAAACAAGCATAGTAATTGCATTACCAGATTTCCAGGATTAACTTTGAGTTCAAGGAAAAGAGCTCAGTTTGAGCGTGTATCTGTAATTAGAGGTGGTAGAGTAATTAGCTGCACACAACTCGACTGTCTGCAAGGGGCCTAGAAGACAGGTCTATTTGTTCTGTTTCATCAAACAATTTAATCAAACAGTGAGTGCTTTGCTCACAGGCCTCACAGAACAAATATTTGCTGATTGATTGATTCATCAAACAACTGGTCAATTCAGTTAAACCAGCTTTGCTGTCCAGTAAGCCAAGGAAAGAAAAATAATTGACCTAAGTCTTTCACTTTTCAAATGGCTGCTTTGCTGCCTTACAGGAACAACGGCAGCCGGGCACCCAGTGAAGGTGCTGAAACCTGCTTCTTTCTCTTCTTTTCACGTCTTTCCAAAATAAATAGCATTTAAAAATTAATAGGCTTCAAAAACAAAGCTCCGTCAGAAAACATACAAAAGACATGCATCACTTCGTCTATGCCAAGGCCCACTTCTCCCAGCAGCCTGTCTCCGTGGGGTCAAGGTGCCTCCCATCGCTGGGAGGACATGCTGCCAACATTTAGATGCAACAGGAACAACACAGGCCAGATGCTGGTGTCATCCCCACGGCCCAGAGAAACTCTGCTTTCTTTGTCACTCACTACCAGACTGTCCCTACGGCCTAGAAACCCTGCTCTGCCCTGCTTGGCTCTACTCTGTGGGTAGAAATTCCCGGTGGGGAGTGAAGTGTTTCCACACACTTTATTTTCCATCCTGGAGCCACTGACCAGAGGAGATTTGTCTCTGTTGGGCCCAGAAGAAAGAAGTTTGCCCCACAGCAAGGCCAGGCTCCAGCTGTGCACAGAAATGCCTGCCTGGAGGCTCTGTGTGGAGGCTGAGGAAAGGCAGAGAGGCAGTTTTCCATGAAAAGCAATTTAAAGTGACATGACGTTAAAGGCCCGGAGTCCAAAAAACGGCAAACAGCCCATCACCTGTGAGTGATCTCCTGAGCCGGGTCACATTTTTAAAAAATCCATCTCACAAATCGCCCAGTGTTTAACTTGAAGTCCATTTGTTAATTTGGTAAACACTGACATGATATTGACAAGACCGCTCTAATCCAGGCAGGAAGGAAGTATCCGGTGTCAGGCAGCTTCAGCACCCCCTCCCCCCAGTCCCTCCTCACCTGAGGGTCTGGAGGGGGCAGTGACAGTTCAGAGAGCAGGTGGAAAGCCAGTGGAGGCAGGGCTCCTTAACCCTTCATGTGCCAGGACACTGGCTTGTGGGTTGAGGAGGATCTCTCAGAGCTCCCTGCTCTCTCAGCGGATAAAGCAGTTCACCATTCACAAGACACGTCTTATACTTCCTGACAAAATCTCCAGGCCTGTCCTATGAGGCGAGAAACAATCGTTAATTTTTTGGTGTCAACTTTACTGGGCCATGGTTCTCAGATATTGGGTCAAAGATTATTCTGGATGTTTCTGTGCAGGTGTCTTTTGGATGAGATTAACAATTACATCAGCAGACTTTGAGTAAACAGATTACCCTCCATTACGCAGGTGGGCCTTGCCCAATCAGTGGAAAGACTTAATAGAGCAAACAGTGACCTCTTCTGAGCAAGAAGGAATTGTACCAGCAGAACTTCTTTGGGCTGCAACTCTTCCCTGGGTCTCCAGCCTGCAGGCCTACTCTCCAGATTTTGGATTTGAACCTGCACTATCACATGAGCCAATTCCCTTATAACTAACAGAACTAACAGAACAGTTAGTTCTGTTTTTCTGAGGAACCCTGACTCATATATGGCAGTGTTATCAACCCCATTTTATGGATTAGGAAATAGCTTCAGTGAGAACAGGAACCAGAACTGGGCCACTGCCGTGTAAACTGGTGCCCCAGAGATAGTGTGTCAGGGCTGTGTCCTCACCTGATCTCTTCGCCAGTTAGAAATACAAAAACCCAAGGCTGGGAAAGAACCTCAGAGTCAGGGCTTTAGCCTCTGCCATCAGACAAGCACGTATCTTTATCATATCATTTCTGTTCTTGAAGATTTCTGGGTACATAATCCCACCCCCTTACCCATCTGTTCTTCCTTCATTGCTAATTAGAGCTACCTTCTCTTGTAATTTAAACCCATTTCCCTTAGGGCTATCATATCATCCACATGGAGAAAATGCTGACTGTGAAGTTTAAAGCAGGAGCCCTCCGTGAACCAAAAGACAATTTAAAATAGCACATAGTGGGTGGGGCACCTGGGTGGCTCAGTCAGTTGAGTGTCCAATTCTTGGTTTCAGCTCAGGCCATGATCTTGGTGTCGTGGGACTGAGTCCTGTGTGGGGGCTCTGCGCTCAGCAGAGTCTGCTTGTCCCTCTCCCTCTGCTCTTCCCTCCACTCTCTCTCACACACACTCTCTCAAATAGATAAAGAAATAGAGGAGAACATAGGTACTAACCTCTTTGACATCAGTCACAGCAACTTCTTTCAAGACATGTCTCCAAGGGCAAAGGAAACAAAAGTGAAAATGAACTTTTGGGACTTCATCAAGATCAAAAGTTTCTGCACAGCAAAGGAAACAGTCAACAAACCAAAGAGGCAAGCCACGGAATGGGAGAAGATATTCGCGAATGACACTACAGACAAAGGGCTGATATCCAAGACCTATAAAGAAGTCCTGAAACTCAACACACACAAAATAGATAATCACATCAAAAAAATGGGCAGAAGACATGACTTCTCCAAAGAAAACATACAATTGGCTAACAGACGCATGAAAACATGTTCATCATCATTAGCCATCAGGGAGATTCAAATCAAAACCACGTTGAGATAACTTACCACCAGTCAGAATGGCCAAAATTAACAAGACAGTAAACAAGTGTTGGAGAGGATGTGGAGAAAGGGGAAGCCTCTTACACTGTTGGTGGGAATGCAAACTGGAGCAACCACTTTGGGAAACAGTATGAAGATTCCTTAGGAAACTAAAAATAGAGCTTCCTTATGACCCTGCAATTGCACTACTGGGTATTTACCCCAAAGATACAGATGGAGTGAAAAGAAGGGCCATCTGTACCTCAATGTTCATAGCAGTAATGGCCACAGTCGCCAATCTGTGGAAAGAACCAAGACGGCCTTTAACAGACGAATAGATAAAGAAGATATGGTCCATATATACAATGGAATATTATGCCACCATCAGAAAGGATGAACACCTAACTTTTGTATCAACATGGACCAGACTGGAAGAGGTTATGCTGAGTGAAATAAGTCAAGCAGAGAGAGTCAATGATCATATGGTTTCACTTACTTGTGGAGCATAAGAAATAACACGGAAGACATTGGGAGATGGAGAGAAGTGAGTTGGGGAAAATCAGAGGGGGAGACAAACCAGAGAGACTGTGGACTCTGAGAAACAAACTGAGGGTTTGGGAAGGGAAGGTAGTGGGAGGTTGGGTGAGCCTGGTGGTGGGTATTAAGGAGGGCACATACTGCATGGAGCACTGGGTGTGGTGCATAAACAATGAAAAAAATAAAATTAAATTTTTAAAAAAGAAAAAATAGGTAAATAAAATCTTCAAGAAAATAAAATAGTACATAGTTCAATGCTCAGAACACAGAAGATGCACAGAATAAACAAATCAAACAGCTGTGTTCATGGTATCCTATAAATGGGGCCTGGGCTTTGTAAACTATAGAGCACTGTGCAAATGTAAGTGACCATCCCCATGCCCAGGGCAGTGTGTGGGCCATGGTGTTGGAGAGGCCACTTGATTTCTCAGGTATAAAAGGCAGATCATGAAAACTTCAGGTCCAAGGTTGAGACCATTCCGTGCTAAAAATTAGTTGAAGTGAGATGATATGGATCAAATACCCTGAACTTAACTACATAAATTCCAGAACCCTGACTCAAATCACTTCACCCTCCAAACCCTATTTCTTTATAGTCAATGAAATAGGCTCCCTTTCTTTTATTAATGGGAAATGTTCCAGTTGCTAGAGCCAGAAAGCAGCTCACGCTAACTTAAATACACAAGGGCAGGTGCGAGGAACCTGAAGGCAAGAGCAGCGAGCCTAAGACAAGGACTGGGATCAGGAAAGGGAAAGTCATCCATAGCCTGGGCCACAGTCGTTCTTCCTCTACCAATGACTCCATTCTTGTCTCTCAGCTAACTCAGTTCATACAGTGGGGAAAAAAGCCTCCTTGTTGGTCCTAAATTTGTATTTCTTCTTTGTCCAAAAGTCTTGCCATGAAGGCCATTTCTTAATCTTCATTCCAGATTTTGGGTAAAGAATTGTAACTGTCTAGGTTTGAGCCATATTCCTACCCACTATCCAATTAGCTGTGGCAGGGGGCCAGGGTCAGTCAGTGCGTGTCACATGGCTGACAGAGGATTTATGGTTCTGGACTCTGGTGACCCGTGGCTTTAGGAAAGTCACCCCCAAAACTGTCAACCACACAGTGTTCCTCCAACCACCTCAGCATCTAAATCACCTGGAAAGCTTGGAAAAAACATAGACTTCCCTACACCATAAGCTTATGTTAGCTTGGAGACCTTGGACCAGTAGTGTCCTGCTGCCAACAGCCTTGTCTGCTTTCACTAGAATGTTCCAGGAACAGGAAAGGACAATCAGTATATTCTGCAATAGGGTCTGCTCCCCTTCTATCACTACTTCCTCCCACCCCACGCAAGCAGTTCTGTGTAACTGTTTAAGGACCCTTTTTGGGAAATCACCCAAAACACTGTCAAGCAATACAGAGTAAGACACAAGGAATAACAATCTGTTATTCTGTTACAAAGCTTGTACCAGCCTTTTACTATGTATCAAATGCTTCCCCCCTTACTAAGTGCTTCCTGCTAGCGGGTCACCGGGCTAGGCTGTTTAATAAATATGACCTTCTGTCCTCAAGACAATCCCATAAGGTACATGCTTTTTCTTCTCATTTGACAGATGAAGGAAGTGAAGCTCAGAGAGGTCAAGTGACATGCTCAGGGTCACTTAGCTAGCTGGTGACAGAACCACTTACTCATATGTCTGTCTCCCTCAGTTTCACTGCTAGCTGCATGAGGTCACGGAGGCCATGTACCTGCTCTCACCCTTCCCAGTATCCCCAGCACCCAACATAATGCCTGACACAGGGTGGCTGCTACATATTGTTTGGGAGGAAATGTAAAATAAATAAATGGCACCATGACTGTCTTTGATGAGGCCATTCCACGTATCCCTACCCAAGCCTCCCAACTAGACATTGTGCCTCAGCAGTCCCTGATGGCTTACAGGTAGCCTCAGCTACTGGGACAGCCAGAACTCTGGGACCGGAAGCTTCCCCTGGCTGGAAGTAGACTGTCCTTTTTGCTTAGGATGGCCAATACTTATTCTGTTCTACATGTGGTATGATTTGGGAAAATGTGCAACACAGTCTCACTTCAAGGGTGAAGATTTGTACTGCTCCTCAAAAACTTGAAAGAGACACACCCAACCCTTTCTAGTTATCCTGAGATATTTAGAGACATGTTCTGCATCTTCTGTCTGCGGGAGGGGTAGGGGAGGTGGGGGGGGTAATCACTGGATGACAGCCCTCATGGGCCAGTCTCCTCCTCCCTTCCAGCAAGAGCACCCAGTGCTGTCTTCCCTGCTGGTGCATATCTCAGCTTAGATCCTCTTGGTGGGGGATGGGGCGGGGGAGGTGCTGACTGAAGGAAAGCCCCAGAGTGACAGCATCCTGCGTTCCTCACGTTCCTCACGCGAAACCCAGAGCCCCGAGCCTGATGCCTGGACTCTGAAACGCCTTTCCTGCCAGGGGATTATGTTCATTTGCACAGAGTCTGAGACAGAAATTCCAAAGAGATGATACTGGAAACCAAGGGCCTCTATCATAATACTATAGACAGGAAGGCTCCCGTGGCAGCCAGTAGCAAACATATTGAAGAAAGAAGGGACCCAGCCCGGGTCATTTCAGATAACAAATAGAAACACTTAAACCTTACTGGGTTTGTTAGAGACCATTGTCTCTTGTTAGCTGTTACATTTCTGCATTTATATGAAATCAAAGATCTCCCCAGATCATGTGCCCATCACAACTCAGGAGGCTGCAAAAATCAAGCGTCCCCTTTACTGGATCGCTAGTGAGCAGGAGGTTGAAGTCAGGGAAGGGCTTTCACAAAGCACAGTGGAAGGCACCTCCTTGCGTCCAGAGGCCCTGGGTTGGAGGCCTGGCTCAGCCGCTCACCGACTGAGTGACCATGGGAGAGGTGGAACCCACATTTGACCATTTTAACTGCAGTCTGTCCAAGCACCTACAGCATCCACCTTCCCCAAACCCCAATTCCAGTTCTCAGACTCTTATGCCTACCACTTCTTCAGTCAGTGAGCAAATGGGCTAAGCAGCCATCACACCTTTGAATAGTGTGGGTTCAACTGAAGACAGAAGTTCTATGAACATCTATGCCATCTATGAAATGAGCATGATAAAAACCCTGCTTGGGTTCTGAACTCATGTTGGTTCATAGTCTTGCCTGGGATTACCAGCTGTATATATTCAGCTACCTAACCTTTCTTGGCCTCAGTTTCCTCCTCCTAAAAATGGGGGTTAGCCTGTGGAGAGAGTAATGAGACTGATGTTGGAATCTGTTAATTCTTGTTCTTTGTTCACTTTCCTTTTGGGACACACATTTTATTGATCTGTAAGAGCTCTTTGTATATTATAAACTTGAACCCTTCCTCATCAATGCCACATTTTTTCTTAGTCATTTGCTTGTGGCATGTAAAGGACTTAGCACAGTGACTATGATGTTGGCAGCAATTTTATTATTGAGAAGTGGCTTCTCAGTGGAATGTTCTAGAACACCATGAGCTATCGTTATTTTGTTATTACCAACAGGGACGAGGCTAGATCCAAAGAAGAGAAGCTCCACCTTCCTGAAGAACTGAAACTGATTCCAGCAGGCTAGAGGGAGAGGGTGGTATGTCTAGAGCTGTGCTCAAGACCCAAAGTCTCAGGTGAGAAAGATAAATGGTGAGAGGAACCAAGAAGATCTTAAAAATGAAGAGCTCTCCTTGAATGAGATCGTTTCTCATTCCCACCCACAGCACACACACACTATACACACATGCACATACCCAAACACATATGTATGCACACATCACATGCATCTCATAGACACATGACACACAGCTCATCATATGTGCATGTACACACCCAGACACACACACACACACACACACACACACACACACACATGACTCTCACCTGGAGAGTCCACACTGGCTGGAATAGAAATCAGTCTGAGAAGGGCTGGGTGCTTTTGTGTGAACAAGGGTCCCACAGTGGCTTATCAAGGTGAGCCTCTGAGAACAAAAGGTAACATAAGTGCCCCCTTGAAGACATAGGACACGACATACTTTCACATCCACTCCAGGTGCCCCTTGGAGCAGCCTGTGGAGATGTTCCGGATGGGTATTTGCAGCCCCTTTCACAGAAGGAACCGAGGCTCAGAAGTTCCATGGCTTAGTAAAAGACACTTAGCAAAGGACAGAACCGGAATGAGGATCTGGGTCTCTTGATTCCTATTCATTCAACAAACATCTATTGAGACCCTACCCTGGGCCTGGCTCCAAGCTGTTGGTTAGTTCTAATACCTGGTAGCAGAAGCTTTCAGCGTTCCTCAAGCCTTTCGTGTTGACCTAATGCACCCTGAGGGTCCCAGAATCAGAGTCTCGGGCTGCAGGGATCCTTGGGAAGGGTCCTGGCCAGAGTGGCACATGTCTGTGTTTTGCAAATGTACCTATGTCCTTGTGCCCAAGGAAACAGAACACTGTTGTATGAGCAACTCTTTGCTGAGAAGTTGGTCCTTGGCAATTTTAATAAAGACTAAGCTCGGGGACCACACAGAATCCTCCAGTTTATTTGATAGCAAAAAGGTTTGTGAATCTAGAAAGCACTTTTGGTTTCACTGCCCCACTTGAAAATCTTTTCACGTTTTGGGTCCTGCAAGACGGCCGCGGCTTGGGTTAGGCCTGGTGGGGAGGGTGACCCAGTTCTCTGGCATGCCAAAGCAGCCAAAGCAGCGTCCCATGGCTCCATCTCACTGCCTACTTCCAGTCACCCTCCTGCCATTGGAATGGCTCAGTGACGCACGGTGATGAGGCCACAGAGGCCTGAAGTGTGCCCAGGAACCACTGCAGCACAGAGCTCACAGCCCTCACAGCCTTCCCCTCCTCCTCAGCATCCTCTCCCTCTAGAACCACCCCCTTTCCCCGAAGTCTGATGAGCCTCAGCCAGAGCCATGGTAACTGAGCTCAGACACTGGATCAGATGTCTGGAGGGCCCCCGCCGTAAACTGCAGGTCACATAATTCAACTTGATCCTTTGCTCCATCCTCTACTTTATGTGCTTCGGGGGACATGGAGGCTGATGGGCAGAGAGATAAGTCCCTGCGATGGGCTGGGAGACGAGGGATTGCCCTAAAATGGAAAAGTGACTTCCAATCCAAGGAGGAGTGACTGGCTCAAGACCTTGCAGAGGGGAGAGATGGGGTGCCACCCTGGGAGCCCATCACGAGTCCCCATCAGGAAAGTTCAGCCTTTCTCTCTGCTGGCATGCCAGGCAACCTCAGAACTGTGTCAGGAGCTTTGGGACATCCCCCTTCCTCCCCCCAACAATTTTCCCATCTGTAACATGGGGAAAGTTTTCCGCCGAGAAAATGTGATAAAATCCCAGTATGCATTAGTCCTTGGGAGGAAGAATCTTTGAAATGCACAAGAAGTGTATCTTCTGGGAGGCTAGAGCACCTTCAGAGAGAGGCTCAGCCGTTGGCTCTTTCTGTTTGCACAGGGAGGTCGCAGAGAGGCTCCTGATCTGGCCTAGCACTGCTGGACCCCAGGAAAGCAGGAACAAAGGGGCAGAGAGGCCAGGCCCTTCTGCCTCCCCTGCCCACACCCTCACAGCTTGGGAACCAGTCAGAGGCCCATCCTTCCAGAGGAGACCAGGAGCTTTGTGCCGCTGTATGCCCTGGGGTGCCATTTGCCTGTCACACTCAAGTCTGGGCTTTTCATTTGAGCAAATCCCTCCCTCCCAGTGGTCATGGCCAGACTGGGCCGAACGGTGGGGCTGCTGTGTACCAGCATTTAGACACATTGCTAAATATTCCCAGCTGCCCAGAGGCCCCGACACTGAATTAGGTGAGACTCGGCAAAGGTTTCACCGTGCAGGTGAAGACAGCCAAAGAGCATTCCCTCGACTTTTTTCTGGTATCCACCATTTGATGAAAGACCTGTGGTTAAACCTTTATCTTCCATAAACGTTTAAAATGTGGTTACCTTGATTTCCATGTTCAATTTTCATTTTTTTTTTTTAAAGGGGTTCCTTGTAGTAAAACATCTGATACTATGGATGTTCTGCAGAAAACAGATGTTTCTCCATGTAATAGACGGCGGCGGGCCTCTGCGTGCCCACCAGGCCTCATGCTCACACTCAGACACATGCACACGCATGTGTGTCTCATGAAAGGCTGGGCCAGGGCTGGGTCCCACTGAGGACACAAGGCCACAAGCCACAGGTCCCAGCAGCCATGGGGTCTTTGAGCCAAGAGACTAGGGAAGGAACCAAACCTGAACCATCACCGAGGGGGGGTTTCATGGTTTCTGGTTCTTCCGGGAGCATTTCCCTCCACAGTTCATTGTTCTCCCTCTCAAGGTCCTCCACACAGGCTCCCACCGAGCACCCTGGTGCTTTCTGCCTCCCCAGAGGATAGGGCACAATCTTTTCAAGGGCACTTGGAAGTAAGTGGGGACTCTGCGCAGTCGGCCTTTGGCAGAGTTGCCAACTAGGCTTTTCCCCATCTTTCTCCTCTTCTTTCCATATCCTAGTCTGAGCCTGCAGGAGGCCCACAGAGGCCCCAGACTCTTAGGGAAGAGCCACAGTTTTTGCTTCTTTCACCCCAAGCAAACTCCTCCCCTTGCTGGCTTGAGCCCTCAGGCATTGGGACAGCCTGGCTCACTCATTTCCCCAGGAATCGTGTTCCCTATCACCTCCTGAGACTCCCCTGGAACTAGTGGAGACACCGGAGGCTTGCTTCCTTTCCAGGGATCTCTGTGCTTTCGTTGAGACTCTGAACATTTAAGAGTTCTCAAGACCCACAGGAATGGACTCCTTACTGTTGAATGTCTTAGGTGCTAAGAAAGCTGTTTCTGGGCAGCAGGGAACTCAGCCATGCTGGAGGGCTCCCCCTACCCCCGGGCAGTGTCTAAGGACTAGAATTTGCTGGTCATCAGGATGCCTGGCTTCCCTCAAAAGATGCCTCTCTGTCTCCTGACCCTAGAGCATCACTTCCCCTCTCTGTGCCCCAGGATCCCTGGGGGATGGTGGACTGTCCTCTCATTAAGCTCCTGTAGTTCCCATGAGTTGAAACTCTGAGCCAATGATTCTGTAAAACTATTACCCCAGAATTATCTTTACTTGTGTTCACTCCACCTCCTTCCAAATAAAGCTTGTGTAAAACATATGTAGAAATGCACGTGAGATACAAATGACATTGTAGCAAATGACTGGAAAATGAGGGGAGAAAAAGAAGACGAATCCTAGATGCTACAGAAAATCTTTGTGAAAGGGAACTGTTACTTCGCCTCTGTGTTTCCCAGAGCCAAGAGGATGATACCAGAGCCAAGAGGATGATACCAGTTGCAAGACTGACAAGGTCACCAAGGTAAAAAGCAAACCATTCGTCAGAAGAATCATAGATGTTCCTGGAAGGGAGACTGCAAAGCAATTCTTGCCTGGGTTCTCCAAGGGAATCCCAAGGTATGTAGTAAACCAGAGGCTTTCATTCTGAATGACTGGGTCATTCTTTTTTTTAAACTAAAACTTAAGTCTTTTTCAAATAATGAAATGAAACAGACAAAAAGATTTCCCTGGTTGAAGGGGAGTTCAGGGACAAGGGCTCTGTGTGGTACACAGGACGTCAAAGTAACCCATAACCTCACTCCCCAAATAGCTCTGTCAGAGGGACTGGGCACCGCATAAGTCACTATTTCCAAACCTTGCAGATGTAGAAGTCCTCTGGAGGGCTTGTTAAGCACGTAAAATGCAAGGTCCTATAGCAAACCAATGACATCACAACCTCAGGGCGGGTGGGGGACAGGGTATGCTCTCCGGCCCCAGGTAATTTTAAGTCTAGGCAAGCTTTGGAAACACGGCCATAAACCAACACCACAACCATCTGGCGGAACTCGACAGTAAAAACCCATTAAAATGGCCAACCCCATCTCTGGGCACGTGGCATTTGTTTTAAGGTGGGACCCCAAAAGAGAGGTCCGCTGGAAGAAAGTCAGTGTCGAGTAAGCTGTCAGCGCCCGGGGGAGCCGGGAGGGGGATGGAGAACTTCGCTGCCCCCTCTGTAGCAGCATCACCCCTGCAGGCACACCAGCTGCCCCTTCCCACCCTACCCTCCCTGCTCCCGAGGTGAAGCAGCTGTCCTCCAGAGACACACACACAAAAGCAGTGACAGTGCCAGGCAGGGCAGGCCACAAGGCTGTTCCCCCGTGAGACAGATGTTGGGGAAGCATGAACCTCAGGTGACCTGACGGGCCAGGGCCCTTCGTCTCCCTGGTCCCGCCCACCCTCCACATCTAAGCCAGGTCAGGCTCCCCGAAACCCTGCAGTCATCGGGTCACCTTCAGTTTGAAAAGTCCTTTCAGCACTTCCCACCAGTCATGACTTTGACTGGTGGAATCACACGACAGCAGTAAAGGCTTTGTGCTCTGGAGCCATATCAGGCTTCAAAGCCTGGTGTTCTCACTTATGATCCGAGTGCCCAGAGCAAGTCCATGAGGCAGAATATGCTAGATTGCACTGCGATAACAAACAGCCCCTAAATTTCAGTAGATTGAAACAACAGATGCTTATTCCATATTTGAGCAAAGCTGGTTACAGGTCCAGGCACCTCCCAAGGCAGTTGTCCCCCACATGGGAGCTCAACAGATCCAGGCTTTTTAAACCAAGGGCCACCCCATCTACCACAAGCTTCCTCAAACAGAACAGGGCTCTGCAGAGCCTGTACAGACTCTTCATTGCTGTGGCCCAGAAATGACACACAGCACTTCCATGCACCAAGCACTGGCCAACACTCGTCACACGGACGGGCCTCCAGTAAGAGAATGGGGAAGGAAAATCAACCAGGTGCCAGCAGGAAACAGCCAGCTGGGTGGGAGGACTGAACATGGGTGGGGGTAATGCTGAATAGGGTGCTGGTGATGGTGGTGGAGAGCAATCCACGTAAAGCTTTAGCACAGTTTCTGGCATCCAGCAAAGTGTTATTCAAGGTTGAATGTTGTAATCATTATTATCATGACCCTCCAAAGGCTGGCCTGCACCTGATCGCTTGACTTCTCTTCCATTCTGGTTCTGACCAGTTTTCTTAGAAGCCTTTTCCTAGTTTGCAACATCTTGTAGCCTCCAGGTTCAGGTTTTTATAGCTTCTCATCATGCAATTTGCATCAGTCATTGTAAGAACTCTAGATGCTTCAATGGCAGGAGGCCAAGGATGATTTATTTTCTGGTGTATGATCACACACACAACACACACTCATGCTTGTTAACGACTGCATATTCTAGAGGACATTAATTCATGTTTCCTCAGTGCTGTCATCCGGGATGATGGCTCATTCAAGATCAAGGAGCAGGAGGGGACCCCTGATGCAGAGGGAAGAGCACTCCTGGGAAATGAAAAACAACACGGGTCTAAAGCCTCAGTGTTCACATCCATAAAATGGGGCTGAGGTGTCTGCAGAGCTCACTGGGCTCTGAGAACAAGATTGGTCCCTGGGAAGGGCCATCCAGATGTAGGGTGTGATATTCTGACAGGTGCCAAGTGCTGTGGTTCGTGCCTCAGAAAACCCTCCTTAGCAGAGTCCGTGCAAATCCCAAATGCTTCTTTTCTTTCCTTCAGGTCTCTCTCTTCAGGTGTGTGTTCCTGCTAAGTCTTATTCTCTTGATTCCTGGTTCACCAACAGATTGCATAGCTCGGTATCTTCCCCCCTCCAACCTTCCTGGGGGTGGGGGTGGGGAGGGATCAGACTGTACTGGGGAGTGGGCACGGCTTCCCAGTGCTTTTCTCACTGGAGCCCCAAGCTCTGGGGAACAGCTTACTGCTGCCCTAATCATAACAAGGCTCACACCACCATTACACAACTTTAATACCAGCTTTTATGCGGGCATCTGGGGATGTGTGTGCTTATGAGCAATTTGTAATGAAAAAAAGACCGACCTGCAGCAGTCTGGGGGGAGAGGGGCCTAGAGCACCAGGCAGGGCAGGCCCCATCACAGGGGCCGCCCAGACTCTGGGGACACGGCTGCTGCCCTGGGACGTTTAAGGCACTATTTGATCTCTTGTTAAGCCCCACATGGCTTCAATTTCCATGTGTTCTGAAAGAGAATGGAATTAGAGTCAACAGATCTATTGTGTCTTTCATAAAGATATGTTCTTAATCAGGAAGGAGATGGAGCAGGAAAGGAAACCTGTATTCATGGAAGGCCTACTATGTGCCGGGACTGGGCCAAGAACCTTGCTTCTATGCATTATCTGAAAGGATCCTCACAATATCCCCTCTGAGGTAGATTTTGTCATTATCTTTTGTGGTAGGTTGAAAAAGAAAGAAAGAAAGAAAGAAAGAAAGAAAGAAAGAAAGAAAGAAAGAAAGAGCGAGCCACAATATTGTGCACTTTATCCCACTGAGAGGTGGATGGAAGTGAATTCTCCATCCTTCGAATCTGGAGTTGACCATCCTCTTGCCTTGGCCAGTGAGGCACTATTAGCAAACACAAAGCAAGGTCTCAAAACGAACTAGCACATCAGGGCTTGCCCTCTCTCACAGCTTCGAACCATGTTACTGCTATGTGAACAAGCACAGTCAACACTCCAGGAGGGAGAGGGACCAGACAGGGCAAGACTCCAACTATTCCGGCCACCTGGGGCCAAGGCCACAGGCCCAGGAGGGAGGTCAGCCTGTCTCTCTCAGCCACGGCAGCCCATACCTGAAGCCCAGCTAACCCAGAGAATCATGGGAAATTAGGAACTGGCTGTCTTAAGATACCATAGTTTCAGGTAGTTTATAATTCCACAAAAGCTCCCTGACCTATCCCTCATTATGGATGCAAAGACTGAGGCTCAGAAAGGTTAAGTCATTTTTCCAATATTCCTATTTGGTAAGTGGCAGAGAGGGCTGTGAATCCCAGACTTCCATTCAGTGCCCTGAACCACCCGGGCTGCCCTGGGATCACACCAGTGTGTGCAGTGACCCCTCAGAGCAGATTCTCCTGAGAAATGCTAACTTCTCCCCAACCCCCATCATTCCATTTTGAGGTGAGTTGGAAAACCTCCAGTCCAAGTGAGAATTTCTGCTTATGTGGGCTTCATTCTTCCAAAAGGCATAGCACAGACCTGAAAACTTTGCTTTCTGGGGCATTTTCATAAACAGAATCTAATTTTTCCACTGCCCCTGATTTAAGAACCATTCTATCTTTCCACCTGAAGAATATTCAAGAGGCCAGGTAGCCACTACAAGGCTCTCTCTCTATCTCAGAGGCTCTGGCCTCTGGTCAGGTATCAGTGGTTTGAAAATAAACTCTTTGGTGTGTATTTTTTTATTGTGCTAAAATCTACATATCATAAAATTTACCACCTTCATCATTTCGAGTGTACAGCTCAGTGGTGTTAAATATATTCATAACGTTGTGTAACCACCTCCAGAACTCTTTTCACTGTGAAATGGGAACTCTGCCCCCATGAAACATCAACTCAGCATTCCCTCCTGCCCCCGGCCCCCCAGCAACCACCATTCTACTTTCTGACTCTACGGATGTGACTGCTCTAAGTACCTTTTAGCCGTGGAGTCATACCGTATGTCTTTTTGTGCCTGGCTTATTTCACTTAGCATAATGTCTTCAAGCATCATTCATGTTGTAGCCTGTGTCAGGATTTCCTTCCTTTTTAAGGTGGAATAATATCCTATTGTATTTCTGTATGTATCATATTCTGTGCATCCATCCATCTGTCAATGGACAATGGGGTGGCCTCTATGTTTTAGCTATTGTGAACACCAGTTTCTGTATATGGGTATACAAACCTCTTGAAGATGGATCTTTGTATACATCTGGGAATCTCCTTGCTCAGTGGTCCTACAAAGGGGAATCATTTTAGGTGTTTGAATCTGTCTCTTGAGCAAACTACCTTCCTATGCCAACATCATGTTCCAAGGAAGGCCTGACTGAATATGGACTTGGGGAGCCCCAGTTACAAGTCCTCTGTGCCCCAGAAGTCAGTTAACAGAACAAATCTCCCCCTGGAAGTCCTATTATGCTTGCTGGTATATTCTCAGGCTAACCCACGTACACCATTATATAGGCAAAGGATAATACACGAATTCTGGGTTCTAGGGGCAGGGCAGCCCTCTTTCCTGATGCAATATTGGTTTAAGCAGAATTACAAAACAGCCATGGTCATATTTTAGGGCTTCTGGGGACTCCTTTTCAGGTCCTGGCTTCCCCCCTTTGGCATGAGCTCTACGTCCCCTCTCACCTCCCCCACCATCAACGTTCTCCAATGCCCTAGAATTGTTCCTCTCTTCCTTCCCCAACTCCCCTCCTCCTCTCTCCTCCTTCAGCTGACCCTATTTTGTTTTTGTTTTAATGACTTCTCATCCTTCTTTTGACATCCCACGATTATCTAGAGGCACCAGCACTTTCTCACCTGTCCCTGGAAACAGCAGCAGAGAGTTTGCTGGGAGCAGCACTGACTCGTCCCTCAACAACATAATCAGATTCTAATCCCATCTGGAACTTCATATATAAACCTTCATATCTACAATGAGGAGGGAGTTTGTGTTTTGGGGTCTTTCACTACTTAGAGGCTAAAGTCGGAAACTGTTTAAAAATAAAATGCATAAGGAGAAAGACGTCTTTTGATACAATTTATGGGAAATTGTATGGAGCTTGCAATTTATTCTTCAAAGCAACTGTGTGCCAAGAAATCAGCAGGCACTAACTGCTTTCAAGAGAAAACTGCATCTCACTGCAAACTCTTAGATTTTTAAAAACTGAGCTCCTTCCCAGCAGGGAAAACATCTAGATTCCCAGGGGCCACGGGCAATACCAGAGCCTTTTCCAGTCCAAGACAGAAGACAGGTTTTCCAGATTGCCGAGAAGCTTTAAGTGAGAAAGGATGCAGAATGGCAAGTGTGGAATGTTGCCTCTTTGTATTGCAAGGGAAATCCAGGGCCCATTAATATTAGCAAGTGGTTGTTCAAAATCTCAAGTTCAAGACCACACTCAGTGTAACTTTCCAGGCCTTCTAAAATCAGGGCCTTACCAGCCTCTTTCTCCACCACTGCCCCCCTCCACACCTATTTCCAGTCCACAAAGAACTCCTCCACCTTAGAAGAACTATCTCCCCTTCCTTCACCAATTCAAACCCTCAGGCTTCAAGGACACTGCAAGGTGACTTTCTGCCTACTCCCTACAGCAGGCTCACCCGCACGGCCATGAACTCTACCCTCCAGCTGGGTCTCCTCTGACTGCCTCCCTGGACTTGAAACTTTGAACAAGAGGGCTTGCCAACCACCATGACTTTTCCTTTTCCTAGCGAGTCTGGACTCCCCTATGCAAAAGACCCTGGCTTTGGGGCTCATCTGAAAGGTCAGGACTCCTCCCCAGAGGCAGCACTAATTTTGGGGGTGGCCGGCCTGGCAACTTAGTGGCCCGATCTATAAGTCCTGATAAACTGAGCAATGATGTATCAAGATGGAGAAAGATGCATTTCCTGAGCTCCCCTCAGGGCTCTGTGTCTGGGTAGCAGGAGAGGTGGAACAGGAGCGCCCAAGGGTCACTCTGAAGTCACAATGGATGGCCCTTCACTGCACTTAAAGGCATAGCAAACTCAGGGGCTCTTGTTGTACTGGAAAGCAACCTAAGTTGGAGCCGGAATGGAACTAATTTCTCAAAACCAGAGGAGAAACTGTAGCACCTGGAAGGTTCTCTGCCAGTGCCCTTTTCCACACACAGCTCCACCTCTCCTCCAAATAAAAAGGTAACATGTATTTAAAGAGCATCCACTGGAAGCGGTTGCCAATTTTGTCAGCCTGTCTGGTGTACTTACTGTCTCTCACTGTGACCCTGCTGACACAGGAACAAGGGTCTCCCCTTCTCTTGCTCCCAATGACAGGTGGCGCACACGGTGTCAGTCCGTTCTCTTTTGCTTAGAAGACAGACACAGGCCTGCTCTCTACAGCATGATGGGGAGTCCCACCCTGGGGCGTATTCCTCAGGAGAAGAGCAGTCACTTGGGATTTTCAAAGTGCTCATCAATGAAGGCTGATCCCGGACACCTTTGGTCAGATCCTTCTACCTACTGGCAGCTTTTAATGACCGGGTCACACCCTTACCCCCAAAAGCCCACACTTCTAGCCCCAGCCTAGGTACCGGCTCTGGGTCTTTCTGGAATTCCTCTCCACTGCAAACCTCCATAGAGAGAACCTACTGCTGAACCCAGCCTCAGGCAGGTCTGACTCCCACGGGCAGTCAAACATGAAACAGAAATGTGCATTTTTCCCTCCCAGGCACTGCCCCTGCTTCGCCTGGGCGTGAAATGGGTTGCCCTAAGGAATCTAGACCTTTAGGCTGCTCTAAGAAGGGCCAAAGCAATCAACAGAAATGCCAGGTCCTGTCACTCAAACTGGTCCCAGTGCCCAGTGCCCAGTGAATGGATCTGAGCCCCAGGGAGAAGCAGCCGTGTCCAGTAGGCATCAGGTTCCCGACCACATGCTTCAAATACTGAAGCTCTCCCCAAATGTGGGTGTTTCCAGGAACCTAAAAGGCCCTGGTGGGTACCTCCCTTCCTGCCCCAGATGCTAACTCCTGTCACCAAGACTGGCCTCCTCCTGACTTTCTCACCAATTCATGATCATGGGGAAATGCACAGTCTCTAGGCTACCTTAGAATAGAAAGCTTCTGTGCATCAAGGAACATAATCAACAGAAGGAAAAGGCAACCCACAGAATGGGGGAAAATATTTGCAAATCACGTATCTGATAAGCAGTTAATATCCAGAATATATAAAGAATTCCTACAACTCAACAACAACAAAATCCACAACCCAATTTAAAAAACGGACTAAGGATTTGAACAGATATTTCCACAAAGACAACATACAAATGGCTACTAAGCGTTTGAAAAAATGGTCAACATCGTTCATTAGGGAAAGGTAAATCAAAACCCCAAGATACTACCTCACATCCATTAGGACGGCTACTATAAACAAACCCAACTACAGAAAATACCAAGTATCGGTGAGCATACAGACAGACACAGGGTGATAAGGATGTTTCCTCATTCTACGACTCTCCTCTTCCGCCCTCACTTCTCTCTAGTGCTATCCCCTGAGGGGTGGGAACCTGAAGCATTTCCATGCTTTCCCCTGGTGGCCCCACAGCTCCCCATTCGGAGTGTCAATTCCTAACCCCTGAGGTCCTTCCCTGTATCTTGCTAATTTCATGGTTACCCTGGAGTCCGGTGACTGTCCTGGTGCCTCTTCCCAGTCCAGCGTCAGCTGCTATAGGAGGTGAGGGAGCGTACACTCTGGGCTGAAGGTCTTTGGAAAACTGAAGGGCACGATAGACAGTGGAGGGATCCCTCCCAGGTGCAGTTATCTCTCCTTCACCCACAACTCATCGTCTTGTGGATTAATTCCTTCAAAAACCAAAACAACAGCAAAACACCTAGGCTGGTTTTCAGGAGAGATCCATACTTCTCCTTTAACATGACTTTCACCTATTTGGGGATAGTTAATAACCTTGGCCATGCCCAGATCAACTGCTGGAATGCCTACCATTCTCCTTGACTGTAGACCACAGAGGTGCAGGGGTTGGGTTCGGTTACTAGTTTTGTTTTAGCTATCACTGAGAGATAAAAGCAGAGGTGGTCTGATTAAACTGGTAGGTGAGTGGGTGGTAGAAATCCCTCTCCCGGAGCCCCCATTCTTTCCGGGCAGAGCTCTAAGCAGAGTTGCCAAACTTAGCAAATGAAAATAATGGCATCCAGTTAAATTGGTATTTCAGATAAACAATGAGTAAATTTTTAGTATAATTGGTCCCAAATCTTGCACAGGACAATCCTATTCCTGAAACCTTCCCAAGGAAGTCTGGGACTTCCCAGAGCACTGACTGAGCCCACTGTGTGGGCCATGTTGGCTTTAGGTAGGGGAATCCGCACACCTGACCTCTAAGATTCCTTCATCCCAAAGATTCTGTGACTTCTTATGTGCCCACACACCGAAGGGGGTGGTACGCAGAACATGGGTTGTGGTCCCTGCCTGTGAGGGGCCCCTCCTTCTCAGACCTCATCTCCCACCCAGGGCCCTGACTGTGGTATTGTCTACTCCAGCTTGGGGGCCTCAAATTCTGCACCTGGCTTCCTTTTCAGCCCCAGCACTGCCCCCCCCCCAGCCAGGCATTTCCAAGTGAGCATCAATACTGGCTAATGGGTTCTGGCTTTGTCTCCTGCATCTCCACCTGCCCTCAAGTCCGGGACTTCCTCACTCATTTTCTAGAACCGTCACCTGAAACCACTGGTGAGTAGCTTGTAGCCAAGGACCTTGCTAGTCCATCAGGCTTCCCCTCGGAGTGGCACAGACCCATCTTTCCTGGCTGCAGGCAGACTTAGGCTTCCACAATGAGACTCTTCATCAGAAAAGCAAATGGGATGTCTGTTCTTAAAAGCAATGAGCCGAGATCACCACGTGAGAGAGAAAACCATGTTTAGTTTGGCTCAAGTCAGGTCTGACGGAGAGTGTGTGTGATAACCATCTCCAGGCTCCGCTGGAGGATACAGACCAAGGAGGAACGAGGAGCCAGACAGGGGGACCCACAGAATTGGGAGATAATGGGGAGGGGAAACACAGCCTGAAATGCAGGAATGCACCCAGTCCCGGCTCCCCGGAGATGCTGAAGCAGGCTTGCAGATATAATGATAAGGAAACTGACCATAATGCTAGAGTCATCCTCCAGCCTCATCTTTTTCTTGAAAAGGAGAGAGACACCTAACAAGGAAACCATCACCATCTGTCTCTTCACAAAATGGAAGAACATAGTGCCTCATCTGTGTCGGCACAAGGCAGGGTGTCCACCCAGATTGACTAAGCAATGAGGCCACAGCTAAGTAGACAAGTAAATGAAAGCAGCAGCCGTTTTAGGATCCTCTACATCTGCAGCCTCAGACTATCTAAGTTCCAAGGTCATGTCTGTTACAACCTGTGCTATGGTCTTGGACAAGTGCTTGCTTTCTTCAAAGCCTTAGTCTCCTTGTGTATACGATGGCATTAGTTATCTGTTTCAGCTTCGCAGATGACAGTAAGGACTGAAGGAGATGTTAAAGGAAGGAAGTATTAAAGGCCACGGCCTTCAGGCAGCTTACAACCCAGACCCGCACTGTCCAATATGGTAGCCACCAGCCACAGGGGGCCATGGAGCACTTGAAATGTGCCTGATGAAAACTGACACAGGCTCTAAGTATGTTATAATACAATAAAAATAGTAAAAACATGCTTTATGTTGAATGCATGTTGAGATAATACTATTTTGATATATTGGGACAAATAAAACATATTATTAAAATCAATTTCTTCTATTTCTTTATACTTCTTTTAATGTGGCTACTAGAAAATCTTAAGGTGTATATGTGGCTTATATCAAATTTATTGGATAGTGCTGGTCTAAAGGGACCACAAGACATGGGCTTCCACAAAATCAATGATAGTACAAGAGCCAAACAATAAAAACAATAGTACAAGTACAAGGCCAAGAACGGTACTCAACATTTTTGGATATTTAATTAGGCTGACAATAGCAATAATTTATTACTATGCAGATGCCAGCCAACCAGTGTGTTCTGGAATGTAAACGACGTATGTGTGTGT
Source organism: Mustela nivalis (assembly GCF_964662115.1). Lineage (NCBI taxonomy): Eukaryota > Metazoa > Chordata > Mammalia > Carnivora > Mustelidae > Mustela > Mustela nivalis. Next base: position 77,123,718 of record NC_139027.1, read on the forward strand.
CTCTTCTTCACATGAACATTTTGAAGTCTGAGTGTCTATCAGGACAATCCAATCCAACACCTTGTTTGTTTCCATTGAAGACTCTGAAGTCCAGAGAAAGCTGAGACTTAACCAGGATTGCATAGCCCACAAATGACCCTGTGTACCTCCCATTAGACCACAGCGGGGCTTCGGAGATTCTCAAAAACTTCTTTATAGAGATTGTCTAAACTGAGTCGCACAATAAATCTCGTAAATAACAACGTATCTGCATTTGGCAGATGAGAAAACAGAGGCCCTGAGTGACTAAATGTGTATAATTAGTGGCATCTTTGAGGCCAGCACCCTGACCTTTCACCCCATGCTCCCCCCCCCCCACATCCCCACCACCTGCCCTAGGCTCCCTCTCTAGAGCGGGAGGATGGTCTAACACGTAGCATCTGCCTTTCCTGGTGCCCCCACCACCCCTCGTTCGGGACACGCCTGTGAGCGTTCTTCAGCCTAATTCAATAATGGAACCACACTGATCCTTTCTTCCGAAGTCCAGGGGCACTGTTTCCTCTCCACCCCAGTTCAGCTTGGGAATGTTGACTTTGGAAAACGGCACCAAGAGCACTCTGGCTGCAGTTTCCAAATCAGAAACAGCCTCCAAATCCTTACTGAGCAGAGAGTAAGAAAGCTCAGAGGGTAGAGCAGTCTGTTTAGGCTGTGAGAGCCTAGAACCTCTTCTCTGCATGGAGCCTCCAGGGATGTACGAGGTCATCGCCTTTAGCTCCCATCCACAAAAACACCTTCTGTGTATTCTGGAATTTAGAGATGAATAATATAAGTCTTAGCTCCTAGTCATTCCTGGTCCAACAGAGGAGAGTCATACAAATGATCAGCTGGACCACGAGGCAGAAGGACATCCGTACAGTGTGATGGGGCCCAAAATAAGGAAGCTCAGATCCAGGTAGGCTCCCTGGGGAGGTAGGGTCTAATCCAGGTCTTAGAGGATTCGAAGGACATCGTAGACAGAGAAAACAGAAATCCAAGAAAATGTCAGTGTTTGAGCACATGGGACCCTGGGGTGGCTGTTCCTTCTGGTGCTCTCCAAGGTCTCGCTGACCAAGCTTTCTCAGCACCAATGGTATCTCCATAACTCTTGGAAGCTTCATCTCCATGCCCAGTCTCATTAGATCCTCACGAGCACCCCAGAAGGTAGGCAGGGCAAATGTCATCTTATCCATCCTTCAGATCAGGGAAGGCCTGGGGAGGTTAGTGCCCTGCCTAGTATCATGCAGCAGTTAAAGGGCAGGGCCGAGGCCTTACCAAGGGTTTCCAGCTCCTCTATCTCTTTTTGTTCCCTTCCATACAGTTCAGCAGCTGGGAACTGCAGAACTCCAAGGTTTTTCCCACCCTCCTTTGTCTTCATGGCAACTCAGTTCCTGCCAAGTTCCGCTTCTATAGCACTTTGCTTGTTTGGACCTGTCCTGCAGCTGTTTTCTCAAGGTCTTTATCCTCTCTTTCAAGGTTCTTCTTTTACGTCTTACTGTCTTTTCCTAAAGCTCTAGTAGAGTTTAGCACACAGTAATTGTTCAATGAAGACTTGCTGATTGGTTAATTGGAGGATGGGAGGATTTCCCTATAAAGGTCTTATGATACTGTCATTTATAATAAAAACTCCCAACAGGTGGGACAGGAGGCATCAGAACAAAGTCTGAACAACACCACTCTCTCCACCCACACAGAGCTCCATGAGAAAGAGCCCATATATAGAAAGATTTGGTCCTTCCTGTCCACCAAGCCAATAGGACAGGGCATAAACTTAGAGGAACCCACCTCTTGTGGCCTAGAGGGTGTCCCAGTGTTCAGTCCCTGGGCTTCCCAAAGTGCCTCTTATAATCTGAGGGTCACTGTGTGGACCAACAGCTGAGGGTGTGGGCTGGAAGGGGAGGAGGGGTTCTTCTTCGGTAGCTATATCTGACCTCTTCCTCTTCTTGACCACAAGGCCATTCCTGCTAACCTGACTCTCTTGAATTTCCATTGAGCTATGGGTGACTTGTCCAGTGTGACACCCCAGACATGGACCAAAACCCTATTTGAGATAGGTGAGAAACTTAGATTTGGCTCACAGGTGCTCCCTGGGCCTTCTGCACACCAATGATCTGTGAAGCTGACCACAGCCCCCAAATCAGATCTAGTATTCTCTGAACTTCTTAAAGAGGCATTAGATCCCTTGCCCAGGGTCAGCAATCCTACAATCCCAAAGGCACCAGGGAGCAGTTCCCATTCCAAGCTAGACACCCCTTGTCTTTAGGTGATACCTCTCTCCAGTAATGTCTCCCAGCCAGAACTTAAATCCAGGTTCATTAAGTGCCATGGGGATGAACCTTGGCAGCTAAGAGTTCTGTCTACCCAAGTAAATTCTCTAAAGAGCCTCTGATGTAGTTTTGAGGGCTCATCCCTGACTCACTTTTAATTTTACTTGGGCCCTTAGACAACTTCCCAACATGGGTACCACCCAATTTGGAAACTTGAAGGCTGTGGCAGGCTCCAGACTTCACCTGCATTTGGGGTAGTGCTGACCCAGAAGATGGTGGAATGGCTGCTAAGGCATTCTCTGTGACAGAGGCGCCCCATTCTTACTGCCCTTCCATACTGTGAGGGAGCTGGGGCTTTGGGTTCCCCAAGAAGGCTAAGACCCTAAAGCTGCCGTGGCTTCGAGATCCTTCCTAGGGGCCACCCTCTTGTGCAACTGTCAGGTCTTACAAAGCCCTGGCGTATGAAAGAGGGAGCACCAGGAGCAAAGAGAGTTAGTGCTTTTTGCCGTGGCCCGAGCCCCGTTCCCAGCAGCAAGGGGAGGGAAGGGAGAGGAGAGCCAAGCATGCTTGGTGACAGACACCTGCTCTCCCCTCGGCAGCATACAGGTGGGCATCTCTTCTCTCCAGGGAGCTCCTGCTTCCAGGTGCCCCGGCTGGCTTTGTGGGCATACCTCTCTGCACGCTGTGTACATAGTGGGTAGGCTACAGTGGCGAAGGCAGGTCTGAGCTCACCGCCTTGACTCGAAAGGGCCGCCCACATTCCAAGTTTGGCAGGACTCTGATTGGACTTCTGAATGGCTTCTGGGGCCGCTGAGGTGGGATGACAAATATGAGTGTACAACAAAACCCTGAAGGACATATGGAAACATTCTGATTTCCCCTGAACATACACGGGCCTCAGCTTGTTGGGCAGGTGGCATGATGCTTCAGAATTTCTTACAAGGGCTCAGTGCATGTGCCCCGTGAACGTAGCATGCCCCGACTTGACGACACTTGGCGCTCTGAGAGCCAAGGAGCTTATCCTGGACCTGCCACCTTCCATGGGGCCAGCTATCCCATAACTGCTCATTGAAGGCCTGCTAATGAATGCCTCCCTTGCTAAGAGGATTTGTTAGGGGCTTGCCATCCCCAGCCAGGCTCTGCTGGCCACGATGAGCACACCATGGTACCCGGGCCTGAGGCAAGGCCCTGCTCCTGTCTCCAGCAGGAAGGTGAGAGGGACATGGTGTCAAGGGTCCTATCATTTCCTTAGTAGAAGCCAAAGAACCATATTAACACCCATAAGAGAGGCGAGAGAGTACACACATCAGCTACGATGCCTTCAAGCTTCCCCCCGACAAAGCCCAGGCTGGCCCAGATGTCACACCGACTGTCTTTCTCTCCAGGGCACTTGGGCTCTCCACCCACCACAGTCTGGTGTCTTCCTCAAGCCACACCACTTCAGTCCACACTCTTCAGCATGTGTGCTCTTGCATGCTCGCACACACTTGCCTCCGGCGGTAGGAGAGCGAGTGTTTATATTCTTTATTGTCCTCACAGGCATTTCTGTCGAAGTTACATTTTTCTAAACTTTTATTGCAAACGAAAGAAAGGCATAAATGTGGAGTGTGGAATTACTGACACGCTCAGGATATACGAGGGACATTAAAGGCTCTGCTAGGATTTGGGGACAGCTGCCAAGAATCTTTTCTATAATCATAAATGAGATAAGCACGAAGCAATGAAGACGACATAAAACCCCTGGCGCAGACCAGGGGCAGGTGTTTCCCCTGCCGAGGTTAATGACCCCGGGGTGAGGGGAGCTGCTGCAGACTGGGAACACGTGCAGCCCAGGGCTCAGGGGGCCGGGGAGCCTCAGGGTGACTCCCTCATTCTCCACGTCCCTTCTTACCTGCAAGCCTTTTCCTGGCTGGAAGCCCTCCTTGGAAAGCATTCCCCCTGGAGCTTTTTCGTCTCCTGGAATCCCGGCCAGCCTCTGAGTCTCCCAGGCTCAGCCGGACCCTCTTCCTCCTGGGACCTCTCCCCTCCACGCTGTGCACCTTGCCTCCTGCTGTGCTCCTCATCTGGGTGATCTTGGAGTGCCGGGGTTGGTGGGGGGAGCTTTTCCCAGCTTCCTGGCTGGGCTTATGCTGCTATTTCACGGGGCTCTTACGAGCTACACCCTGGAGATATCTCAGTGAGCCACCTCCTGCCTCGAACTGTTGTTCACTTCCAAACGGGCCCTCCTTTCCTGCCAAAAGTACGCTATTTGGAAATCGGCAAGGGACATGGTATTAAGGACACACGCCACCCTGTGACTGTCCCAGTGAAGTTGCTCAGGGGAGCATAGTCAGCCTCAGAAAAGCTGTGAGGGCCACAGAGCTTAACTTAAGGCACTCAGCGCGGTGGTGCTTGTCTCCCTCCTCCCTGGCCCCACTCACTCCCATCTGCTGGTCTTCCCTTACGGCTGGAGAACCCTGGGAGGCTTGGAGAGGGGTGGGTCCAGAGGCAAGCGAGGAGGGCTGTCGTTTCCACTTCAGCCGGAAGGCAGGACAGGGAACAGACAGAGGGCTCTCGGGGGATTTGGCCCACTGCCCCACCCTACCCTCCAAAATCAAGGGCCAGCCAGACTGAAGGGGGGTGAGCTCCTCAGCTTGCCCAGGAAGTGTGGTGGGGAACAGAGCAGCCTCTGGTCACGGAGACTGGGCGGGCTCTGGGCCCCCATGCAGACCCACCTTAGCTGTCCTCACCTCTGCCCATGCTCCTCTGAACTCCAGCTCCAAGATTCTCGGGGCCATCTGGACCAAGCTAAGGGTCAGGGCCCCTAATTTAAGTAGGGTTTTACGATTTGGCTGGAGCTTCCCCTAAGCTCCCAATAAACACAGGTGGAGTGTCCAAGGGTACCAATATTCAGGAGGAAGGGGCTTAATGATGGAACCTTCTAGAAAGTGCCTGATGTCCCGGGAGCTTTCCAGGAATTGAAAGGAAGCAGAAAGGTTTCTGACAGCATTTTGCTCTATTCTCTCCAACCTCCAATGCTCTTTGGTAGGAGGAAAAAGGAGAGCAAGATTGAGGTAGATTGAGGTAGACTGAGGTAGAGTAGGCAGCGAGAGCTAAGGACATTCTGCCAAATAATTTTTTGGTGGTTTTTTTGTTTTGTTTTGTTTTGTTTTGTTTTTTAGAGAGAGACCATGCATGTGTGTATGAGAGGGAGGAAGGGCAGAAGGAGAGAGAGAGAGAATCCTAAGCGGGCTCCCTGCTCAGCACAGAGCTCCACAGCAGGACTCAATCTCACAACCTGATCATGACCTAAGCTGAAATTAAGAGTCAGATGCTTAACTGACTGAGCCACCCAGGTACCCTACCAAATAGCTTTTTTTTTTTTTAAGAAACTTATTATTTTAGAGTAATTTTAGATTTCTAAAAGTTACAAAGATAGTAAAGTGAGTTCTTGTATCCCCTTCTCCTGATGGTAATATCTTACACAACCAGAATACCTTTGTCAAAACTAAGAAATTAACACTGGTGGGTTCCTAGTAATTAAAGTTTATGTTTCTTTTGGATTCTACCAGTTTTCCCACTAATACCATTTTTCTGTTCTAGGATACCAATGTGGCTAATAAATGTTTTTAGCAATTCAACAGATTTGTACCTCGGGTGCTGGAAAGTCATCGCTAAGAAATCATGCCTTTGAAAAGCAGAGCCTTCCTGATCTTAAGGAGCCTCGAACACAGCACACTCTGGGATGGGCCATCAGGCAGGAGTGCTCCATTATTGGCCATTTCTAGAAATCCAAAGTTCAGATAAGCAGCTGTGTCCATGGTGCGCTATGACAAAGAGTCTGTGACTTCCTGGGGGAAGCTGGGTCCCCAGGGCTTCCCCCCCAAGGGAGGCACACCGCCATCCATGGGTGTGGGGTAGGGGGGCATTCCAGCCACAGTCGCCCTCCTAGGCATACACTGAGCATTGCTCTGTTTGGCCAAGGACTACATAAAGGCTGCGTGGCCCCAGATCCCCCCACCGGAATGAACCGAGAGAAGAGGACGGCACTCTGCGGTGTGAACCCATACAAGAGAGACACTTTGGGGCAGAGAAGTCCTTCTCTTTTTATTAATTTATTTTTTAAGTAGGCTCCATGCCCAGCATGGAGCCCAATGCAGGGCTTAAACTCATGACCTTGAGATCAAAGCTGGACACTTAACTGACTGAGCCACCCCAGCAAAGTGGAGTGAAGGGAGAAGTCCTTCTTCCCTTGACTCCAGGGTTGGGCTCCTAGAGCCCCACAGGGAAAGTGCTCTCAGAGTAGTCAATGGCAGCCTCCTGGGAATAAGTGTAAGGCCATGCAAGGGTCTGATGTGAAGACAGCACATGAAGCTATGTGAGTTCGAATGAGTTTTTCTTTGTTTCTGAAACAGAATGCATATGGCTCAATAACCTGGGGATAGTTTTCTTATTTATTTATTTATTTACCTTAGGTTAAAGGGTTTGGGGCTTTGTGGGCCACACTACGTTCCTACGGTTAATGAGAATCATGGACGGGTATTTACCAGTTTGTGTCAAAACCTCCCATGGACTATTTTGTTCTTTTGCAACCCCCCTACAGTACCTGGTAGGGATTTCTGCCCACAGCGCATTTGAGTGAAGGGAGCTTCCCAACCGTGGTTCAACTTTAAGAGCAGGATGAGATTAGCTACTGGGAAGAAAAGGCTAAAACTCAGAGCTTTGCACCCCCCACAACCCCCGCCATCAGAGGTACAGGCACCTGTTAGATGGGGAAGCTGTGCTGGCTGACGTCCTTGGACTGAAAGTAGGACATGAAACAGAAGGACTCAGCTCCCTCTTAGATCAAGAAAATGAATTCTTGTTTGTTGTTGTTTTGATTTTGTTTTTTTCTCATCCTCCTTGAAGGAAAATGGAAAAGAGAAGGGAAAGCAAAATAAAACACCGAAAAAACAATGTTCTCTTAAACTTGAGAATAGAATGGCCAAAGCCTTTGATTCTTCAACTGCAAGTTTACAGAATGATTCTGAGTGTTTCTCCACCTATTTGCACTGCCAGTAACAATTAATAGGGATTGTTCATAATCGCAGGACCCTTGATACTAATCCCCTCCAGTCCCTGGATGCCAGCAGGGAGGGGCTCAACTCTAAGTTTCAGACAGCATGATCCACGGAGCTGACACCCACATGGCCTCAACCTCCACACCAAATGTCCCGAGGTGGGTGGGAGACGTTCTGTACAAGTGGGCATTTGAGGCAGAGGAAATCTAAGTTTGAAGCTGGTCAAAGTCCACTCCCTACCCTGACCCCCAAGCCCAGGCTGGGCATCAGATTCACTAGGGGCCCTTTCCAAGAGGGGCAAGTCCAAGGCCCCAACCCCAGAAGTTCCTTTGGAACCCAAGGTCTGGACCCAAGGCATCTGTATATTGCAAAAGCATCTCAGTGATGGTGGTTGGTCTCCAGGGTCCCCATAGACAGCTGAACAGTGGACATCAACACCTTGCACCCCTCAGTTAGAACCACTAGATTTAACCCAGTAATGGGGTCACCTTCTACACAGAAACATATTGGTACAGGATTGAAGAAGGCTGGCAGGGTGACCCTTTGCCAGCAGGGGGACATCCTTGTCATTTTGATCCTGGGGAGGCAGGAGGGAGGATGTCAGGCCCTATCAACCAGGAGCAGCTCAAAATACTGACCTGTAGCCTATCAGTCAGTCAGCAGGGCCTTGCCCTGGAATGACTGGCCCAGAGGGTGTGGGCTCTTGAATCTTTAGAGGGAAACTAGAGATGATTTTCTTGGTTTAAAAAAAAAAAAAAAAAAATGCAAGCCTCAAAACACAATCTGCCAAAATTTAGGGGGAAAAGTTTAAAAAAAACCCTTTTTGGCTTGTTCCCAATAGCCAGCCCAAAGTCTCCAACCAAGCAGCTAATTTGGTAGTGAAAGTCACCAGCCTGTTGGCCGACCACTGGGTTCAAATCCCATGACAGCCCCTTACTGGGCGATCTCGTACAAGTCACCACTCTCTCCATCTGAGACTTGATTTCCCCATCTATAAAATGGGGGATCAAAAGAGTATGACCTTGTAGGCTCATTGTAAAGATTAAGTGAGAGAATATGTGGGAAGTGCTGAGAACAGGGCCCAGCCCTGCGGGCTGGGGAAATGTTAATTACTGTTATTACTGGGGCCATGTTCTCCCAACTGCTGCCCGTCATTCCTGGGCACCAAGCTCTGAAAAGTCAAGATCTGAGGAGCCATTTCAGAGCTCCTGAGGGCAGCATCAAAATGAAGACTCTCCCCTCTTTTAGTCCTTTGAGATTTGGGTCTTAGGGGCAGCCTGGGTTAGGAAACAGTTAGATGGGCCGGTTGAATAACTTGGAACACATTCACATGATGGAATGTGATGTGACCATTACAAATAATGAGGGCATATGAATACATGTGGAAGGGTATGTGACATGGTGCTGAGTGAAATAAACAGGTAACAGAACAGAATGGCCCCATTTTTGCTCAAAGTATCAATGTGTAGCTTGTATGACTCACACTACACAAGTTGAGATATGTAAGAAGTATCACATGTCACTTCCTTATTTAAATCAACTCAAATCTGACTCCAAGTTTTACCCTGCTGGGCTGGCAGGAAATTCACTTTCAGGCATCCCTGGGGTTTCCTCTCCTACCCAGTGATACCTGAGAATCCAGCAGGCTAACACGGTGCCCAGAAAACAGGAGGCCGGCCTCCAGCCTCCTGTCTCTAGTGACTGTGACATCCTCATGGTCAAGCCCATAGGCCCCTCGCAGGTATGTGGTGTTCACCGAAGGCAGGGGGCGGGGGTAGCTCTTCAGCAAGCCTGAGAGCTCAAGTGCCTTCAACCTTTCTCTGGGGACAGTCATTTTCCTCCAAGTGTCCTGTCCCCTCTGCAGATGCTTCCAGAACAGGTCAGGGGCTCTGCAACTTGAGGGCTATCATTCTCCGTCCCTGACCAGGGCTGGCTCTGTCTTGTTCCCTCTCCCAAGTCCCCATGCCCACCTGTCAAAATACCTACTCTTCAGGGAGCTTGGGTTTTCCTGATAGCCAGAAGGAGGGACAGCTTCTGCTTCCTCCTCCCCTGAATCTCCCCAGGCTAAGAATGCGTAGGCTTAGACTAGAGGAGGAAAGGAGCCAGAGAGAAGTCACACTGATGAACAGCACGGTAGATGACTTGACCACATGGATATGTGTGGCCAGTGTGTGCCCCAGTGTGGTTCCCTCTGGCGGGGAGGGGAGATGACGGGTGATGGGAATGCTTTCCTAATTTCTCTGTACTTGCTACAATAAATATGAATCACTGGTATGAAAAATCGTAAAGTTTGACAGAAGCATTTGGATTCATTTAGAGGCCTGGATGGCGAGTTTCTGAAACAGGAGGAAGCTAAAAGCAGGGGCAAGGGACCAGGCCCCATGAGCAAAATGAGTTTCGTCTGAGTGATTTCACCTCTCGTGCACGCTCGGAGGATTAAGTCCTTCGTGTCCACATAGAAATAGCTATATGGTGTGGGAGGCACACTCAGAGCTCTGCGGGGAGAAGTGGAGAGCTGAGCGAGCTACTCCCTGCTCCACCGCCCCCTTCCTCCTCAGGAAAGGAACCAGATTTCCTGAGAGCGTGGCCTGGGGGTGATAACTTTTGCTGTAGTGCGTAGTGCATATGGGGTGCCTGCATGTAAATTTTCCTGGCCGCCTCAGTGCCCCTTCCCCAAGCTGCAGCAACCCCTCCAGATGCGTCCATGTGTTTCACTGCTTCCCCTCCCCACAAGCCTTCAGTGGGCCACAGAACAAAGAAGAGGAGCAAGAGGGGATGGGAGTCTCTCCTCCCAGTTCTGTGGATCGTAGGGTACCTGGCTTATTTGTTTTGGTGGGCTGGCCAGCTGTAAGCTGCTCAGCTTAGGGCTGTAGGATTAGGACTGTTTTCCTTTCAGGTTGGGTTCAGGGGTGAGACAAAGGATCCCAAGCTGAGGACAGCCAGGGCCTGGCTTCTGGGCTCTCATATCTCACCACTGCTGGGGATTCCAGCTCCCACAAGTGTCAAGGAGGCTGCCTTCAGGGAGGGGCAGCTCCCTGGACAGAGGTAGCTGGTGTCACCACAGTCTGAGGACCTAAAACTCTCCCATAGCTCCTGGGGGGAAAGCCCCAAGCGCGAGGCCAAACACAGAGGAAATAGGCAGGGTGGTAGTTCCTTTCTCAGCCTCGGGCTCCCAGAACAGGCTGCTTCTTCCCTCCTCCTCCCAGCAGATTTCCTGCGTCCCCAGGACATGCAGTGTGTGGGTCCTCGAAGCCTCTTTGATCTTCAAACCCTAAAATCCACTGGAGTGCCAGGCCATAAATATATTTGCTACCACCCCTGTCACTAGCCCTCCAGAGTAACAATGTCTGTGCTTTTCATTCTGGCTTCAATAACAATGGCTAACTTCTTTTTAATGGTTCCTGTGTCTGGGCTTTTTCCCCTAACTTGATTGGAAGTTCTTTTGGGGTAGATGCCATTTTCCCACAGGACAAGGCACAGGATAAAAAAGGACCAGGCACTCAAAACACACTCGTTGTGTTAACCTGGATGGATAGGTGGATAGGTAAGTAGACAGACAGGTGGATGGATGGGAGACATCCTTCATGGAGGTTTTCCCGTAACAGCAACAGTTTTTCTGCACATTCATCCAAAAAATATTTACTATTCACTTACTATACATGCTAGGCATTGTTTTAGGCCCTTGGGGTTCATCAGTGAACAAAAGTAGAAAAAGAGTCTGCCTTCATAGAGCTTATATTCTATCAGGAAGAGACCTACAAACATGAAATTATTAAAAAATAAGTAATTTCAGGGTATGTCAGGAAGTGATAACTACTATGGAAAATAAGTAGAACAGGATAAGGAGGGCTGGGATTTGCATGCTGGTAGGTGGTAGGGTATATGGAAGTCAGAGTAGGTCTCATCGAAATGGTGACATCTTGACAAAGATTTGAGGGAGGTGGGGGAGTAGGTCATGTTGCTACTTGGGAAAGGAGCATACTCGGAGAGTGAACAGACAGTGTAGTTTTACAGTGGAGGACACTTGAGGAACTGCCATATGGGCAGTGGGATGGAATGACATACATAAGAGGAAGGTAGTATGAGGTGATTTCAGAGACGTAGAGTTGAGATAGGTTGGCAGATCCTGTAGAGCCTTAGGGAAATTGGAGCTATTGAAAGGTTTTGAGAAAAGAAATGGCACAATCTGATTTAAATTTTAAAGGACTTCCTCTAGCTACTATTTTGAGAATAGACTGCAGAGGCACAAAGGTGGAAGCAATTAGGAGGCTATTATAAGAATCCGGTGAGACATTACAAAGGTTCAAAGCAGGTTGGTATCCATGGAGGTAGCAAGCCTAAGCAGTTGGAAAAATGAAGTCGCCATCAAAATGGAGATGGCTGTGCGCGGAGCAGGTTTATGAGGTATCAGTGGGCATGCGGGCAGATCAGGAGAGTATACTGAGTTGTGATATCTTTTCTAAGATATCTGCACAGAGATCTGGATTTAAATTTGGGCATCACGAGTGATATTCAATATGCAAAGCCATGAGATCAAGTGAGATCACCAAAAGAAGCAATGTAGATAAAGAAGAGAAGGAAACCAAGGACTGAACTCCTAGGGTATATCAGCCCTAAAAGATCAAGGAGATGAGGAGGAACTACCAAAGGAGATCAAGAACGAGCAACTTGCCAGGCAGGAGGGAAACAATGCCAGTGTGCTGTTCTGAAAGTCAAGTGAAAGACATGTATCAAGGAGGAAAAAGTGGTCAACTTGCATCAAATGCAGTTGATGGACTAAATGGTCAAGACTGAGACTTGACCAGTGGGCCCCATAATATGAAAGTTGGTAAGAGCAATCTGTTGAGTAATTGGAGTGCATTTAAGAGAGGAATCCACACATTTATGGCCAATTGATCTTCAATAAGGGAGCCAAGAACACACAAGACGGAAATAAGAGTCTCTTCAATAGTTGGTGCTTGGAAAACTGGGTATCCACATGTAGAAGAACGAAATTGGGTCTTTATCTAATACCATATAGAGCAATTAACTCAAAATAAAGACTTAAACGTAAGGAAAAAAATTTTTTTAATTAAAGACTTAAATATAAGGCCTGAAACTGCAAAACTACTAGAAGAAAACATACTGGAAGACCTTCTTGGCATTGATCTTAGCAACAATGCTTTGGATCTGACACCAACGTCATGGGAAACAAAAGCAGAAATAGATAAATGCAACTACATCAAACTAATATAAATCACAAATGAGGTATCACCTCAAGCATGTTAGAATGGCCGTCATCAAAAAGGCAAAATATAACAAGTGTTGGTGAGGATGTGGAGAAAACGAACACAGTTCGTGCACAGTTGGTGGGAATGTAAATTGGTACAGCCAATATGAAAATCATCCTCCAAAAATTAAAAGTAGAGCTACCATATGATCCAGCAATCCTATTTCTGGGTGCATATCCAAAGGAAATAAAATCAGTATCTTGAAGGGATATTTGTACTTACATGTTATCACAGCATTATTCATAAGAGTCAACATATGGGAAAACCTGTGTCTATCAAAGAATGAATTAAAGAAAATGGTATATATCAATATATATGTATATCTCTCTACATATGTACCTCTCTCTCTCTCTCTGTATACACACACACACACACACACACACACACACACGTACCATGTAATATTATTCAGCTTTAAATAGATGGAAATCCTTCCATTTTTGACACCATGGATGAACCTGGAGGACAGTATGCTAAGTGAAATAAGCCAGACACAGAAAGAAAAATAATGCATGATCTCATTTATATGTGGAATCTACAATAGTCGAATATACGTAAGCTGTGAGTAGTCTCTGGTGGTTGCCAGGGGCAGGGGAAGGGGAAATGAGATATTGGTCAGAGGGTTCAAAATTTCAGTTATACAAGATGAATAGATGAATGCATTGTGGAGATCTAATGCATAGCATGGTAATAATAATGAGCAGTACTGGATTGTATACTTGAAGTCTGCTGAGAGGATAGATCTTAAATCTTCTCAACACACACACAGGGACTATGTGGAGGTGATGAATCATTTACTGAACTCGACTGTGTTTATCTTTTTACAATAGATACCTAGAGGAAAACATCAAGTTATATACCTTAAATAGAAACACATTTTATATCCCCATAAAGATTTGGAGGAAGTGAATTGGAGACACAAAGTTTAGACAAATTTCTGGAGAAGTTTTGCTGCAAATGGGGAGAAAATGAAAAGTTGCAGGAGAAATGGGTTCAAGAGAAGTTGTTTTTAAAATGGTTGAAAAATCAAATGCCTGTATGCATGGAAAGGATTCAGGAGAAAATGAACAATTTAGATGGAGGAGAGAAGTGGGCAATATGGCGGAACCAATGTCCTTACATAGGCGGCAGGGATGAGATCTGGTGCACGGGGGAGAGGTTGCTCTAGAGATGTGCACAGAAAGATCATCAAGTTACAGCCAAGGAAATGGAGGACATGAGGACAGATCTAGGTCGGGGTTGGGGGAGATGTGCTGGCGGAGTCTGTGGGAGTTCTCTTCTGATTCCTTCAACTTTGTGGTAAAGAGGGAAGCAAAATCACACTGGTGAAAGTCTTTCTGGGGCTGGAGAGAGAAGAGACAGTCACCTAGGGGAGTCAGAGAGTGAGTAGACAGGGAAGGATGGTGACCTGGCAGCAACTGAGTCCTCCCTGGAAACTGTGGGAGTGGATTTAGAGTGAGATCTGTCAGGATGGTTGTACTTTTACCTCAGACAGGCATGGAGTAAATGGGTGGGAGGGACACTTGGATTTAATTTTGGTGGTGGTTTTGCCAAGACAGTACAATGAAATGAAAGGGGCCAGGGGGTGATTATAATGATTGACCATGGAATTTAAGTTGTGTTCTAGAAAGAAGGGCTTCCTTTTGGTACGTGGAAAAGTGTGAAGTCTTTTCCTTTGCCAAGAGTGAGATATAGATGGAGAAAGTCTGAGACTCACCACTCTGGAGCCATCAGTGACTCCCTGAGGATTTAATGGAGATGACCTGCCTCCCAAACTTGCCCTCCTACTCAGCTTGCCAAGAGGTTCAAGAGAGCATGGGGGTTGGCAGCGGATCAGGGAGGTGAGGGTCCATCCTGCTTGTACGAGACTTTCTCTTAGGCTATCTGTGGGGGCACTTCAGTCACCCCCAAGACACAGCCCTCCCTGCCTCAGCAGCAAGTCTTGCTTCACTGGGACCGGCCCAAACAGTCTGACCTCAGCCAGGTCTCAGCTTCTCCAACCGGACCAAAGTAGCTCCACTATCCAGATGCTTGTCCCTGTTCTCTGGCCTCCCTTCTCAAGGCTCACCTCTCCCTGCCCCATTTGTTAGCCCCAGGATGGCAGCCCCTTCTCAAGTCTTGTCCTCTGAATTCCTAGGAATTTCTGAAGCCCTGCTCCTGGTTTATAAGACCAAGTCCTCAGCTGTTCTGCCTCAGTCAGCCCCCCAACTCTTCCCTTCCCACTCTACCCAACCAGCCCCATCAAACATACAGGCGGGATCTCACTGTCCCCACCCCAACAGCCAGCCTCATTCCCATACACTCAGCCCCCGAGTTCATTGGCTCAACCTCACCAACACGCCCCTGCACTGGCAGATGGTCAATCTCTAGTCTTGCTTCTAGAATCATGATGACAGTCGTAACAGCAGCACTACTGCCACAGTACAACTACTGAGAAAGTTTGCTTACTGCTATGTTCACATTCCCAGAAGCCAGTGCAGAGTCTCGCATATAGTAGGTACCCAGCAAATAATATCTGAGGAATAAAGAGACATATGAGTCCATGTACCAAGTGCTTACAAAGTCTGGGGGATGGCCCTGTCTTTTTTCACGTATCATCTAAGTTCCCAACAACCTCCTTCAATGCAGGACATGACAGTGTCCTAATTTAGGGATGACGAAAAGGAAGGCATTAAGGAATCACATAGTTAACAAATGGCATAAGCAGAATTAGAACCCAGTTCTGTCTTTTAAACCCACTATCTTATATAGATCAAGGCCAGTGAGTCCCCAAGGTCACCTTGTCACCCCCAAGGGCAGAATAAGATGTTACAATTGACAGCACACAGAGCCCCTGGCATTCAATTCCCATTTCACAATGCATGGAATAAGAATGGCAGGGCCCAGGTTCCCAGAAATGCCTTGGGCTCCCCACCCCCAGCTTTGAGAATCCAGGCTGCAGCTATGACCCAGAAGGCAGCCCCCTCAGGCAACTGTGCCCAGGGGTACCTGATGACCTTCCAGAGCTCTGGCAGAGGACCCCAGAAATCCTTCTTAATGGAGACCACCTTTAATCCCTTCCCTCCCATTGTGCATGTTAGACACATGGGAAAGAGGTAGGATTCAGTATGAGGTAGGATATATGAGGTAGGATTCAGTATGAGGTAGGATATATGAGGTAGGATTCAGTAATTTGGCAGTCCAGATGCCAGAAATGGATGCAAAGACCACTAGTTGTTCCCAAACATTTTCTCTTTTGCTGTGTAATAGAGCTTCCAAGTTCTAGACAGGTATATTACTGCCTAGCTTGTTAGGACCATAGGATAACACCAGAAGGTTTTTCCAGATCAGTGATTTTTAAAAATATTTTACTTATTTATTTATTTGAGAGAGAGAGAAAGCACCCTTGAGCAGGTGGAGGGACAGAGGGAAAGAAAGAGAGAATCTCAAAGAAACTCTGTGCTGAGTGTGGATCCCATCTTGGGGCTCAATCTCACAACCCTGAGATCATGACCTGAGCTGAAACCAAAAGTTGGATGCTTAACCACAAGCCACCCAGGCGCCCCTGGATCAGTGATTCTTAACCAGGGATGGTCCTAACCTCCCCACATGAAGACATTTCTGATTGTCACAACTGGGTTATCCCACTGGCAGTGGCCCGGGGTGCTGCTAAACATCCTACAGTGCACAAAAAAGAATTACCTGGCCCAGAATGTGACGAGTGTCAAGGTTGAGACATTCTATTCTATATCATGCCCTTCAAAGGAATGTCCATGCCCTCCTCTGGTCCTTTCATCCTTTCCCCCAGGCTATAAGGTGAGCAAAACTAGCCCAACATCCTTGAACCAAGGAATAGAAGCCAGAGGCTAGAGGGTGGGAGAGCAGGGGTCCCGGACTGCCAGCCTCCGCTATTACCATGAAAAAGAAAGAAAATCCTCTCTTGTCTAAGCCATTGTATTTGGGGTTATTTTATTATAGCAGCTGAGCCCACACCCTAACTGATGCAATAAATTTTTTTTTTTTTATTTGACAGATGGCGATCACAAGCAGACAGAGAGGCTGGCAGAGAGAGAGAGAGGGAAGCAGGCTCCCCGCTGAGCAGAAAGCCCGATATGGGGCTCGATCCCAGGACCCTGGGATCATGACCCAAGCCTAAGGCAGAGGCTTTAACCCACTGAGCCACCCAGGTGCCCCTGATGCAATGAATTTTAAGAACAGCACCTAGGCCCATGAAATGGCTCCCACTGTGACCAAGCGCCAGCCTCCGCCCTTTGACTCATGCTTGTCTGAGACAGCCTCTAAGTCCAGGCTAAACAGTATTCCAACTTTGTGTACTTCCATTTAATTCCTTTTCTCCTATTCTTTCTCCCTCTCTCTGCCTCTTTCCATAACACCTTGAGGCAGGCAGAATAACGCCTCCCAAACATATCTCCGTCCTAATCTTGTTATCTTGAATGTTGCTACATGGCAAGGGCGAGCTCAGGTTGCTAGCTTTAAGGAGAGGATCCTGGATCACCCAGGTGAGCACTGGCCCTTAGGAGTGAAAGAGGGAGGTGAAAGAGGCAGTGTCAAAGTGACACGGGGAGAAAGCCTTCACCACCCATCACTGCCTTTGAAGACAAAGGGAGGCCACAAGCCAAGGCATGTGGGTGGCCTTTAGAAGGTGGAAAGGCAAGGAAACAGATTCTCCTCTCAACCTCCAGAAGGGACACAGCCCTACTGATGCCCGATTTTAGCCCAAGGAGACCCATTTAAGGCCTTTCTAGCCTCCAGAACTATAAGATGATAAATTTACGTTGTTTCCCACACCATGTGGCGATCTACTAAGCAGCCATACAAAACAAATATTCACCCTTTCTTCCCTTCTCCTTCTTCTTCACTCTGTCTCTCTTTCCAAATTGGCTTCTGGAGCTCTAATCTCTATGGAAGTTTGAGCCAGTGTGCGGCAGAGACCCAGGTCCCAGCCAGCCTGTGTCCCAGGCCTCGGAAGCTCCCACCAGCAGAACAGATGGAAGGCCTGAGAGAAGAAAGGGATTGTGCTAACTGTGGCAGGGGCTGGCTTTGGCAATTCGCAGATTCAGGACTAAGTCCTTTTCCAATCCGTTTTCCAAAACATCCGTTTCATCTGCACCCAGGATCCTGCCGTAAAGCAGCCTTGCACTGCCCTTCGTGGAAGCCATGTTGTCACTAGCTTGTCCGTGTTTCCAAAGGTGCGTCTGCTTAGAGCCAAGGCGACCGCTAGGTAATAGCCACACTAACTGGGGGTGGAATTAGCCACCCTTCTAATTCCAAAGTGTTTAGCTTTGGAGCACAAAAAGTTAAACACCTTCTTGCAACACATTGTAAACATGTCAGTGTGTTTAACATGTTAACTGTCCTCTGTTCCCCTGCCCACGTGTTTAGAAAAGAAACAGGTTATGATGTTTAACTACTAAATGGATGTATGTGCTCATAGCAGCTAACACTTTTTAAACACTTGTGGATGCTTAAAATTATGATGTGTTTAAGATTTGAACACGTTTGCTTTTCTACACTCTTAATCCAATGAGTGGCTGGCTGCATTTTTTTTTCCAAACAGCAAAGGTCTATCCACCTTGCAAAGTCCAGTCTGCAATGATGAGTTCGTAGAGCAGACAATGGTGTTTTTTTTTTTTTTTAAAGCCTTTTCTTTCATATACAGCCCCCCTCATCAGGGGCAAAATGAAAACTAAGAGAGGGTAAATAACAGTCATTCTTTAGAGGATGTCTAGAGTCCTATTCTGTTGGGAATCTAGATGCTTCTCCTGGCAAGGACTGAGAGGCTTTACCCATTTCACTATATGGTTCTGAAAATGAAAACCAGAGAGGTTCCAGGTCCTGCCCAAGCCACACAGGGGTGTGTGGAGGAACTGACTTCTCTCCCCAGTCTGCCCAAACCAGCAGCTGGAAAAGGCACGAATTACCTCCGCACTCTTCCAAGCATGGGCTTGCCTTGTGAGAGGACTGCTGGGGGTAGCAGCCTGCCTGCTTTCATCTGTCCCACTGGGAAGACTTTACCCCAGACATCTTGTCTGATGTCTCCAGTTTTCTTGCCACTCATCTCCCCCCTCCGCTCGACACTGTGTGCTCACTTCTCCACATCCCACTTCTAGCCACGGCCCCTCCTGTCTGTAAGTGGCCATCAGACACCCTTTCCTAAGCAGTCTCATCTCCTGCCAATGTGTCCCTCCGTCCCTATGCTGCAGTCACCCTGGCCTTCTTTTAGTCCTTGCTGCTTTTAAATACTTTGTTCTCTCCACATGAGAGAACATGCATTCTTTTCTTGGTCCTCTTCAATTGCCTGCTTTAGTCAACGGTACCCCAGGAAAGCTTTTGCTGACTTCCCTTAGCACCTCAAGCCTGGGAACACGCCCCTTTTCAATGCTGCCCTAGCACTCTGCTTCTCCTCTCCAGCACTTGTTACCAGGCCCTGAGGTTTGCTTTCCCCACAAACCTGTGCCTCCTCCTCCTTTCCCTGCCTTCCCACTGCCATAAGCCACCGATAAGGACAGGGCCCGCTGGATCTTATTCACCCAGTACCCTCAGCACCTAACGCTGGACTTATGCTCGACTATGGTTAGCACCTAGTGAGTGTGTGCTGGGTGGCAAAATGGTCAATCTTAGAGTCAAGGGGGAAAGACTGCATCGTGAGTTGGGGGTGTAGTTTCTGACCCACTGCATCCTCTTTAATTTCTCCGACTCTCAGCCTATCTGCATATGGATGGGGAAACAGCTCCACTAAGAACTCTGCTGGGCTCCCTAGTGCCCACAGAGATGGAAACCACAAGGGGCTTGCCTTCCTTGCCTTTGAGCAGCTTGTAGTTTAGTGCACAAGATAAGACTTCTACATAAATAACCTCAATACAAGGCAAATTTGATAAAGCTTTGAGACAATTTGAAAGGACTAGGGAATACATAGAAGAACCCACTTCCATGTGAAAAGGTCTTGTGGAGGAAAGGACATTTGGGCAAACATTAGAGAGGGTAGGACTTCAATAGGCCAAAAGGTGGGGGAACCAAGGGGCAGTCTTCTCTCATGCAGTGACATTAGAGGCCCAGAGATGGAGAAGCCTGGAACAGACTTATGGAGGGTCCATGATCCAGCTTGGCTGCCATATAGTCCACCGAGGAGGAAATGAAACTGGAGAAGTAGACTGGAGTCGTGGCAGTCTACAACTGGGTGGCTCAGTCAGTTAAGCATCTGCCTTTGGCTCAGGTCACGATCCCAGGGTTCTGGGATTGAGTCCAGCTTCAGGCTCCCTGATCAGCGGGGAGCCTGCTTCTCCTTCTGAGCTCCCCCCCCTGCTTGTGTGCTCTCCCGCTCTCTCTCTCTCTTTCAAATAAATAAATAAATAAAACTTTAAAAAGCATTAGATTCATGGCAAGAGGACTTGCGACGTCACTCCGGAGTCTGGAATAAGCCCAAAAGGTGGCAGGGAGTTGCTGGAGGGCTGGGAGCAGGGGAACACCGGTGAGAGCCACCCAAGGGGTGTGGAGCCGGCTGCCAGGCCGGGGCAGGACGATGGGCTGGGAGGCACGAATTACTTGGGAGAACAGGCAGTGAGACAGGCGGGGAGAGGAGGAGGAGGCAGAGACCAGAGCCCAACCAGAGACAGAAGTGGTGGGCTTTGGGAGCTGACTGGATGGGAGGTCGTCGAGAGGGATAGTCCGCAAGGATGTCAAGGTTTCCAGACTGGATGATCAGGAACAAGATGCCACAGTGAATAAAAAGAGAGAACGGAGGAGGGTAGGGCGTGGGTGGGAGCCGGCCTTCCGCAGAATGCCACAGTTCCCTGAGCCAGGTGCCTTCTTGGGAGGGCTATTTAAGACGTTCAAAGTTTAGATAATAATAAAAAAAAAAAAAAAAAAAAAAAAAAAAAAAAGTTTAGATAATAAAACAAACCACTCTTTTTCTGAGAACAGCGCTACCGCACACGTGATTCGGTTTCTGAATCTCCGCGGATGGGGCTGCCGGCTCCAGGCACCTGTCTGCTGCTCATCTCTGGTCTGGAGGCCTGGAATTTATACCATGCGACTCGCAGATGGGAGTCACCACAGCACTTGTGAGCTCCAGGATCAGAGAGTAAAGACCGTTTTCTCAGGACTCCTGCGTGCACCGCACGATAGGCTCACTGGTGTCTGTGAATCCTCAGTTCCCCATCCCCTCGCTGGCAGCACTAAGTCTACAATTTCCAAGCCCCTTAGAGCCAGGCAGAGCCAGGCGCTGGCCTCTGCCCGAGGGCTGTGAGAGGAGTCACCCCTAGCCCAAGGCAGGGAAGCCCCCATGCAAGGATTTCCCTCCTCATCTGCCTCACTGATGAAGGAGGCCGTATGGCTTGGGCATAGGTGCTCACGGACCCCTGAGCGGCTCTGTGGAGGACAAGTGCTTGGCAGAGTCGCCGGGGCTAGCAACAGCAAGAAAGACCCCCAAGTGTTAAACACTGACATCTGAAAATCATGTATGGGAATGTGACCTAAACCGTATTTTTTGCTTATTTCGGTGACATTTTAGCTCTTGTGATAGACCAGGGTTGTGTTCATTTCCTACTGCTGCTGTAGCAAGTTACCACTGACTTGGTGGTTCCGCAAGGTACAAACTTATTCTCTGACAGTTCTGGAGCTCAGAAGCCCCAACACAGCTTCACTGGGTTAAAATCAACTCCTTAGCAGGACTCACTCCTTTTAAACTCTAAGGGAGAATCTTCTTCACCTTTTTAAGCTTCTAGAGGCTGCCTGCATTCCTTGGCTCATGGTCCCCTTGTCTGTCTTCAGAGTCAATGGTGTAGCATCTTTAAATCTCCCTTTCTCTCTTTTGATTTCTGCTTCTATTATCACATCTCCTTCTATAACACTGACCCTCTTGTCTCCCTCTAACTGGGACCTCTGTCATCACACTGGCCCAGCCAGATGATTCAGAATAACTCCTATCGTAAAATTCTTAACCAACTCACATCTGCAGAATCCCTTTCACCATGTAACTCGATCACAGGTTCAGGGGATTCTGTCATGGGCATCTTTGAAGGGCACATCATTCAGCCTTTGACAGTGACCCATACATAACCTGACTGATCCCTAATCCCAGTCTGGTAGGATGTGGCTCACAAACAGTCTTCCCCCAGTAATATTCTTCCACATCACCTGGAGCCATGCATCTTTCCTTTTGAAACACACATAGTTCCACATATGGAAATTGATTATGGGGAAGTAATCCAAAAGAAGATAAGCTTCATGCACAACGATACTTATGAAGCATTACAGAATTTGTTATTAAAACATTGGAAACAAAAAAAAAAAAACATTGGAAACAGTTAAATGCGCCAAAAAATTCTGGAATACTTCTGTTTGAATAATGTGCAGCAATTTTAAATGTTTGTGACACATGTTGGTCACTTTGAAGCTCTTTGTAATGTTTAAAGCAAGCTGTACACTAGATAACTGTAGTTCCAAAAAAAACATGCAGGGAAGAAAATTCTGGAAATGTATCTACCAAAATGTCAACCGTGGGGTTTTTTTTCTTGGAGGCCATGTATGACTTCCATTTTCTTCTTTACACCTTTTTTTTTTTTTTTTTAATTTCTTCCAAGAACAAGGACTACTTTTGTCATCAGAAATCTATTGGTGATAACAGCAGGTCTTCGGACTGGAAAGAGCAACCTGGCAGTCGTGGAGATGACTATTAATGAGGGAAGACACTACATCTTTTCTCTCAAGTAAGCACTAGAAGATTTGTGGCTGGATGATTCCTGATTCCGTGTGTGCCCAGACCCTACAGTGTCTCTTTTTTCTGGGTATTGGCCTTGAGAGAGCAGCTAGGATTTCTGCAGATGATACAAGGACCCACAGGGTCATCCTGAACAATGATGTACAATTTTGGAGATGTCACACCGATGGTCACCCACAGGCTTTGGTGCAGCTCAGCAAGGAGATGATCAGAAAAAAATTTTCAGTGTGGATATGCAAAAGAGCCCCAAACACTCAAGCAACAGCTTTACTGCACAGGGACAGTGCTGGCCTCAGACCTCACCATCCCCAAAATAAAAGCGAGTGTTAGCCCGTATGGTAGAGCAAATGGGAAAATGGGCACATTCAGAGACAGCCGGAGGAAGCATAAACCAGTAAAAGCCATGCTGGAAGGAGACAAGCAAACCACAGCAAATTGCAAAAATGTCTGTGCCCTGCAGCCTGGTATTTCCATGTGAAGGAAGTGACCCTAAGGTAGAAAAAATGATCTGAATGTCCAACTTTATGAGTTCTGCATAATGGGATGTTATACAGCCATTAAATTTCATGTTTGAGATGAATAGTTAAGACAAAGAGATGATATTCATAAAATGCTAAATTTAAAAAGTAGAATATAAAACGGTCAATAGATAGTAATGTGATTTCTTAGCAGATGCATATATAAACAAGTAAACATATAAACAGATGCTCCTAGAAAAAAGACTGACTTGTACCAAAATCATACAATGTGATAGAATAACAGGTCATTTGCAGGGTTGGAGGGAACTTGGGATGGGGAGGTACTTATCTCGGTTTTGCAGGTTTTGTGCGTTACGTGCATACTACCCTTCACATATACTTATATTCGGGGCCATCATTCCAAAGTTGATTCTACAGACGGAACCCCTGTCCTACTCCCTAGAGGAGACTCCCTTGTCCACTGGCCTTCACGGACACACCTGTGTGGACTCTCACACGGCTATGCAGTTTCTTCCAGTTCCTTCCTACTAGCACAGGACTGGTCCCCAGGGATGATTTTCAAGGCTCGGCAAGCTTTTCAAAGACGGGATTATGGTTCCTTTGGTAAAATGATGTTTTCAAATGCTTCTGAAATACGTTCACTTCTGCTCATTCCACGGACAAGAAACTACTACTACAAAAGCTCTTGCCTGTTCAAAATTTCTAAGCTCTTCCTTCACTTACAGATTGCTGGGCCTTGCCAAGAGCTCTCCGTTTAATGACAACTATCTTGAGGCCGTTTGAAACAGAGGCTTGAGTGGGAAGGCAACGTCTGTGTCCACCTAGACCACAAGGTTCCCATGGCTGTGTAGCAGAACATCTCTGGCCAGAACAATGGCTTCTCAAATGCCACTCAGCTTCTGCTTCAGTTTGAGGCACAGAAGCAGCTGGCTTTTTTTCCCCTCTAAACTACCTTCCTTGGCCAGCATGGAGCCCAGTGCGGGGCCTGAACCCGTGACCCCGAGATCAAAACGGGAGCTGAGACCAAGAGTCCGGCACTCAACCAACAGAGCCTCTCAGGCACCCAGGAAGCAGTTGGCTCTTTAATGATTCTGATCCCCACTTCCTCTGTGTTTTAGGGGTTTTCTTGTATTCAAGGAATTCTCTGACACCAACTTGGATGTCCTACAATTCCACTCAATTCTGACACTATTTACTGGGATAACACCAGATTTCACAGGCTGAGGGCTCAGTCCCACAAGACTGCCTCCTGCCCCCAGTTCTGATGCCAACTGCAAGCGCAGGTTGTCCCACATGTTTCTGCCCGACTGGCTGGAAATCAGAGGTTCCCATCATCCCTCCTCGGGTTCAATTAATTTGCTAGAGAGGCTCTTGGAACTTGGGAAGCTTGTTTACTCTCTAGATCACCAGTATGTTACAAAGGATGGCAGAAGATACAAATCAGTAGCCGGACAAAGAGACACACAGAGCAAGGTATGCAGAGAGGGCACGGAAGCTCCTCTAGGCACACCAGTCTCCCTGAGTCTCCCTGTGTTGGTTCGCCAACCTGGAACCTCTCCTGACCCTGTCCTTTCCGTGGTTGGATGAAAGTATCATTACATAGGTATGATTGATTAAATCTTCGGTCAGTGGCAATCAATTCACAGCCAGCCCCTCTCCCCTCCCCTGCGGGGAGACTGTAAATTCAACCCTCTAATCACTTGGGTGGTTCCTCTTGGGTAACCTATGGGGGCATTTCCAAAGTCACCTCATTAACATAACAAAAGACATGTTATCTTTTTCAGCACCTTGGAATTCCCTGTGTCTCATGAGCTCTGCGCCAGGAACTATGATTTTTTACCATGATTCACAATATCACACTTTTTCAGCCCAGCAAGGCTCCAAAATACTGAACTCCTGGTCATTTCCAGGCTGCAGGCAGCAGAGTGGCGCCTTAGAAAGCCGTATTCCTTGCCTCTGCACACCAGCTAATGCTAGCTAGCCTGATTTGCTTTCACTCTTTGGAGATTTAGTAAAAGCAACAAGACACAACCCAACACCCATGAACAATCTGACTCCTTCTCATCCTTTCTCCTATGGCTATAGCCTCAGGCAGGACATATTCTTAAGTCAGGCACAGTTTGAGCAATGGTTTTGCCACATACGGCAAGGGTCGCTCAGCAATATCCGGGTTCTCACTGACCGATACCTCAACTTCTTTTTGTGACAAGGCAGGGTCTGAAGGAAAGCATGCACATCCCAGTGAATGCTGACCTGGCTAGGTGACTCCTTCAAAGGAAGCAAGCCTTACCTGCCTGTGTACATTCTATAGACTTTGTTTTTTTTTTTAAAATGCCAGCCTTCAATGTTCCTAAAGAGAGATTTTCCCCACATTTAAATGTCTTTGTCAACAGTTAGCCAGCCAAAAGTGAACGTGGGCTTAGCTGCATGAATTGTGTCACATATTAAGCTGTTTGCACACAGCAGGTAGGTCCCCCAATTCCATGTTGGATTCTAGCGAAATGTCTGACGCTGATTTGATGGTGGGTACAGAAGCTCAACACTCAGGGTAAAGTAGAACAGTTTCCCCAGCTCCCCATTTCCCCAGTGCCTGACCAGAATGATGTTTTCCACCTATGGCTCCAAACAGGATATGGTGGTCAGGCTTGGTAACCTTGTTGGGTAACACGCTAGCTGTGTGTGTGCGTTGTCAGATCTGGGCCCACTCGCCCTTCGTCACGCCAGCCTCCCCTCACAGGTGCTGGCCCTTTCCCACTTAAGCCGCAGGGAGGAATCGGCTTGTCCAAGACAAACAGGCTTTGTGAGGCGGCAGGAGCCAGTCCCTATGACCTAAAATTCCCTTAGCACTGTCGCCTTCCTGGTCCGAGCTCGTCCCTCCTAAAAGACCAAGCGGTGGGATGGGGGAGGGGGAGGGGCAGTAAGCAAGCCACCTGTGAGGTGTGATCTGAGCAGCGACACCAAAATGCTCCCAAAGGCTCTTCAGGTGTCTCTCGCCCTTGCACACTCCACAGTCTCTTGTTAAGGTTTCTGGTGCTTTGGATGAATCTGTTACCTCCTTCAAGTACCTGTGCCCAAGCGGGAGAGCTGCTTGTGGTCTGGGGGCAGGCTGCAGCGAAGCCCCCGGCCCCTGACCCATCCTCCTCTCTCCTCCAGCCCACTTCCCTGCTCATCCCTTTGCCCAGGTCCTACGTGTGTGGTCTCCATTTCAGCTCCTCTTTCTGGCTACACCTTCCAGATAATGGCTGTCCCTACTCAGCCCAATCCCTGCGACATTATCTGCTGCCCACTCTCGAGGAGTTAACCCGTCCATCGCCAAACAGCTCCGAAGGACTGAGTGAACAGCTGCTTCCCGGAGGAAGGGGGCAGGGCGCTAGAAAACTCTGGGCGTGGATAAGGATGATGCCAGAAGTGAACTCTGCCCCCCTCACTGCGCTCTTAGCTCCAAGGGCTGCTGTGATGCTTGACCAGCTTCCCTTACCCTTTGCCTTCTTCCTCCAGGTCCTGATCCAGAGTTCATTCTCAAGCCTGTCTCAGATGATGAGCTCCTTAAGAAGGGAGATGGGGCCACTGCCAGTGCAGGGCCAGATACAAATATCAGTTTAAAAGTGATCGAGGAAAGAAGGAGGGCCAAGGAAGAGAAAGGACAAAAGGCAAAGAGGAGGGAGAGAATTCCTTTATTCTAGCCTGTGTGCCTCTGTCCATGCTGAAACCTTGGGAGTTTGCTCCATGACCACTCTGGCCCTAGTTGCTCTCTCCCTCCCCTGGCCTCACCATCTAGCCCCCACCACCTTAGCAGAGAAGCTCCTGTGTCCCCACAATGGGGACTCACAGCTTGCTGACACTGTGGCTATTTACTGCCTGTGCATCAGCTCTGGCCTGCTAGTTGCTTCTTCTCTCAACCCCCTGTGGTGATGGACCCTTGCTGCAGTTTTGATTGATTGAGCGACAGGATGGTGAGGGGCTGAGGCACCCTGGTGGCTCCTGCAGAGGAAGGAAAAGTCCAGGGCACATTCCAACCCTGTTGGTGCTGGCTCAGCCCCTTAGTGGTGTAAAATCTCACGCCTGGAGTCCTGTGGGCTCCTGGTGCCAGCTGCAATTTTATTGGTGGTCTGTGACTTCAAAGGCCTCTCCCCCTGCACTGCTGAGATAGGGGGCTGCAGAGCAGAAGGCCTGTGCCCAGGGCACCAGGGAATTCCCCCAGACCTGGACCCATTCCCTAGCCTGCCCTGCCTTTTTCCTTTATAGTCACAAAAGTCACATTCCCGATTGACTCCGTGATCATGGCAGATGGAGAGGAACTGCTCGTAGAGGAGACTGCTTTCACGGACCTGTATGCCCCAGTCTGCAGGCAAGATGCTTGTACCAAACATCTGTTCAATGGCCCAACATTCCTTCCTGCAGCAACTCCTTCAGCAGTGAGCTGCGAGGCTGGGCCGTGGTCTGGGTAACCCTGGCACCCACCTGACTGTTCTGTGCCTCGTCTATCAAGGGGCAGGGCAGCGGCGGGGGTTGATACCAAGGCCTGGCTGACTGCTTCCCCATTCTTTGGAGGCTTAGAAGAGGCCAAGTGTGGCAGAACAGGCAAAAACGTCTCTCAGCGGCAGGGACTGCTCTGTCCACCCTGCAGGTGTCCGTCTCCAGCAGTCCTGAAACTCAGTCAAGTGTTTAAGACACATGCTGGGTTTGGACCTTGACGCTGACATGTCCTGAGTGTGATACCTCGGGAGAGTTATCCACCCCGTCTGTGCCTCAGTTTCCCCATAGGGATTAATTAATGCTGGTGAGACACCAGACTGGTCGCTGGCAGCTGGCAGATGGTACAACGTGCCTGCTATTCTTACTAGTGACACACAGAAGCCTCATGTGGCTTGCTTACCCCATACCAACAGGTCTGACTGTCGGTACAAGGTACAAGGTACAAGGTGGCAAGTTCCTGGTTTTCTTTCCTTCTCCCCACAACACACAAGGACACACAGACACACGCCAGCCTGGTGCAGTAGCAAGAGCAGCCCAGAGGCAACGTCCTGCTAAGTGAGGCCGGGTATAGTCCTGAAGTCCCTGCAAAGCCAGCCCCACTCATTTCTAAAGAGCGGCTAAGAATAACCTGCTTCCTGGAGTGGTAGAGAATTCACATGAAATTTAAGTAAAGCTGCCGGTCAGTGTCGGTGAAGCTCAGTGCTCGCTGCCTATGGTAGGCATGTAATGAATGTTCTAGTTCTCACAGCCGGGCTCTCGATAGCTCAAAAGACACTTGCTGGCTTGAGGCTAAAGAATCTGTCTAGACTGGGAGCTCACGGGCCCCACCCTCCACCCCAGGCCACACCTTCCAGAGTGGCCACACTTCCAAGGCACTTAGACCTTGACCAAGAGGGGTGAACCCCTTAAGGGCGAGGACTGCATCTTCTCCCTCACACTTGCCAGCAGCTGGTCCGGCTCGGTACAAACAACACAAGGTGTAAGCCCAGCAAAATTGACCCTGGCTGTCTGAAATCCCGTTCAGGAGAAAATTATTGAGAGAAAGCTGAAGGAAGCAAAGCTGTTCTCCACCACAACCCAAGTCTTGCAGGAGATGGAAACTAACAGGGATGGAGACCTGACAGCAGAAAAATACAGACCGTTTTGAAGTCTGCCCACCTGGGAATCAAGCCACATTGAAAATCAATAAGGCACCAAGGCCGGGAGCTCGGGAGCCGACTGGATACCTGCTTGGGCCTCCTTTAAAGCAGGGAAAGCTTTGAAGTTGCAGATGACCAATAAAAATACAACTGGTATTTACAGCTTCAACTCCTCCTGCCTTTGCTTTTCACCGAGTTGCTAAAGCTGCAGCCAGTCGCGCAGGCTGGAATGTTGGCTCAGAACCACAGGGCCCATGCTGTTGACAAGGACAGTGGTTCCTGGCATGCACTGGCCAGGGATGGGTGACTAACTATAGGCACGCTGGCACCTTCCCAGGACAAACCCTGTCTTGGGTTCTGCGGAGGGAGTGGCTGAGGTCCCCGAAAACACTTTAGTAAGGTCAGCTGTGTTAGAAGCTCAGTCCTGACCAAGACCAGCCACAGGGAAGCCTTTGTTCATATGGGCTATCCACATCCCGGCTCATCTCCCGCCTCACGGTGGCCCTCTTTGGACCTCTTGTGACACCAGGAGAAGGATCCATCTGCAGAATGACTCCCTCCCTCAATGGTGGAGCCATCAAAGCAGAACAGGGTTAAGCGACTAAGACTGTTACGAAGGCAACAGAAGTCAGAGCGAAAGGGTGTTGGAGCCCTGGTCGCAGCCCAACACCGAGGCCTTCCGGTGCCGAGGTAGTGGCTCTTCGCGCTGCTCTCCTTATCTGCTTGTGGCTCCTTGGAAGCTCTGCCACCCTGCTCTTCGCTCAGTACTCAGATAGCAGGTTCCCGGAGTCGGGGCTCTCGGTCTGGTCAGGGAGACAGGACTCAGAGCCATAAAACATCCAGGAAAAAAAAGCTACGGAGCGGTCTTTGAATGGAAGATATTATATATTACAACATGGACGGGCAGCGTCAGGCCTAATGACCAAGCTGAGCTAATGTCAATAAACAGAGAACTATTAGGAAATTCATTAATCAAAGTCTTGTTTATACTCCTATTTGTCAACCCAATTATTTGTTTGACTTGTGGCCTCCCAGGTTTATTACGGTCTTTTCTGTCATCAGCAGGGCTGGGAGGCTGGAATTTCACACATAGGTAGGGACTGCACTCCTCTTAGGTATGCCGTCTTGAAGAATCAGAGCTCTCATCAGGGGCCAAGGTCTGTCTTCAGTCAACAAATAACCGTTCTTTGTAATCCAGTGGCTCACTGGACCTTAAATTAATTGATTTGCTAATCACTGTTTCCTGTTTCCAGAAGTTGACCTCTGAAGCACTCTCCTGCTCTTGGGGGAAATGTCATCAGGAAGAGAATCCAGGCTGAAAACACAAGAGCAGGGCAAACAGGAGGCAGGGTGGGGGCTCGCAGCTCTCTGAGGACACCTGGGGCTCTGCCCCACCGGATTTGGCCCTTCCAGAGCCATCTTTCACAGTTTCCCTCCCCGTGCAAACCCCACCTCTATGCCTCTCCTTCCTGCTCACCTGGGTCATACTCCCCCCTCCCGCTGCCTTTTCCTAGCCCTGGCCCAAATGTTATGCTCCTCCGAAGACCTCCCCTGACTGTCAGTGAGCTGGAAGGAGTATGCCCCACCTCTGGCTCTTGAATTCCTCAGTCCCAGAGACTGTCTCTGCTCTGTTCCCGCAGCGCCTTCCACATACAGCTCTGTGAGTGGTGCATTTCAGCTGGTAACCAGTGCTCAAATTCTGTAAAGACAAGCAGGCCTAATGTGTCTCACAGCTCTGCCTCCCCTCCTTGGCCCCGCCCCTTCACTAACACATAGACACACGTGCATGTACACTCGCACATGCACACATGCAATGCTGGCCCAACAGGGGGTACTCTGCTGAGAGCAAAGGTAGCTGTTTCATTAGGGGTTTGCCTCCCCCCAGACCCTATGGTGTCACTGTGATGGCCTTGCTCATGGGCAAACAGAGAAGGAATATCACTTTGGTAAAGAGCAACTGCCTCCCCTACTTTCATCTTCTAAGTTGAACTAATTTCTAGGGTTTCCACCTTCTCAGAGCCAGTGCTTCCTGTTTGGGAAATAAATGTCAAATGATTTCTCCATTCGAAGTGACGGATCACAGTAGGTTTCTGGGTAGCAGACAGGAGAGCCTGCCTTGTAAAAAGTAGACGTTCTTTATTACTTTGAAGGGAAAAGGGTGAAGGGGAGTGGGGAGTGGGAGGAAGGGTCAAGTTTCTCCAGAATTACTCAGAGTAATATCTGTCCTCAGCGGCCACCCTATGAATTCTGACACATCTCAAAAAGTGGGAGTCTGGAAAAAACAGTCAAAATCTCTTACCTCCGCAAAAAGCTACTGTGCAGTATGTTCCTTTGTGGTTCAGATTGTGTGTGTGTGTGTTTCAAAAAAAGAAAAACTGAACCATCTTGGAAAAATCAGAAAGCAGATGCACCCATAATTGAACTTGGCAAGGGCAACAGAAACCTTGTTATAGGTGTTACAGGCCCTCCCATCCTAATTAATCTGGGGCGTGGAGAGGCTGTGGGTTTCTCTGCGCAGATGTGGGGGGTCAGAAACCGTGGGGGAGGCAGGAGATTTAGGAGTCCTGAGACCTTTCTGGAAACGAAGGGTCCAGGACTCTCGCCCAGCCCTGTCATGGACTCCCTTTCCTGGCTTGGGAGGCTCCTGTCCAGTCCCCCGAACTTGGCCGTCTCTGGTGGGCGCTGGGCTGTGGGGGCCACCAGTCCACCAGAGAGGGGCCGCAGCGCTGCCTGGGCCAGCCCCGCGCCGACAGCCTCGACCCGGTGGCGACTTTTACTATCCGCCATTTACCATTCTGACGGGAAAACAAATTTAAAACACCTGGAAATTTATGTCTCTGATGGGTCGAGTTGCACTGTTCCATTATATTAAATAATCCCGGCTGGGCGCTTCAAAGGCTGCTGGCCTCCGGGAGGCGGCCCCTCCGCGGGGCCTTTGTTAATAGAGTGGGCATCTTGAGCGCGCATGCACAGGCACCCGCATGGGCACCCGCACCTGAGCCCACTCCCGCACCCGCACCGGCTCCCGCACCTGCACCCGCAACCCTGGTGGCGCCGCACCTGCGCCGGTGCCCGCACCTGTGCGGCCTGGGGCCAGATCCACCAGCGGGGCCTGCGCTTAGCTCGCGCTTCAGAGCACCTGCCTCCCTTTGCGTTCACTGTGACCGTGGCTTGGCCTGCGCTCGCTATTCTCGCCATCTGCACCCAACCTGGCTCTTCAAGTTGAGGATGCTTTTCTTACCCTGTGGCTCCCTAGCTCCCGGGACTCTGACCCTAGTTTCTTGCGCTGTGTAACAAGAGTTGGTGGTGGGCAGCTGTGCATGGTGACCCCCATCCTGGCTGCCGCACCCTGCCCCCGGGCATTTAACCCTCCCTGACATTTAGCAGCAAAGAGGGATTTACTCCCATAGGTCATAGAAGCTCTAAAGGTCAAGGTGGGAACGGTCCAGAGAGAAGACTGGGGGTGGGAGGAAGAACCAGAAGGCTGGCTAAGACTGGGTGGTCGGAGGGGGTCAGAAGAAGCTGTGGAAAAGGTTTAGGGGGCATATGGGACCCAACAGACCTTTTCAAGGCTGCAACAGTCAAGAGCAGCACTGATAGGGGGAGGGGAGGGTGTTTCAGCATGCTGGGACCGTCCAGAAAAACGCCTTCACCTCTGATGCTGCCTGCATGTGGTGCTCAGGGGTGAGCACTACCTGCCTAGAAGCTGGGCAGGAAGGACAGTGAGTTGTGCTCAGAGTCTGATACCAACAGATTGGCTCATGGGCTTACACAAGTTCTCCCTTGGAAACTTCCAGAAAATACTAAAAAAAAGGAGGGGGTGAAAGTGGGTTCTAAGATGTTCTTGCTTTGGGGTGAGGGCTATAAAGTTTCTCATGGTCTCTTGCTTCTTCTTCGTAGCACTACTGAGAGGACCAGAAGGGAAAGTTTCCTGAAAACACAGTTGTAACCCTAAGGGTATACAAATGAGGTCATATTATTGCAGTTGGGAACAGGGAGCTCCAGGAGGCTGGGAGCATCTTGCTGCCATAGCAGGAGAGGAACTGGGAAAAGGTATTTCCACTCCCAGCTTCTTCGCTGTCCAGTCTCCCATCCTGCAATAAGGCAGGGCCCGCTCCTTCCTTCCTAATATCCCCATATCCCTCTAGGGGTCTCTGCCAAGGCCTGGCTCCTCCCTAGCGTCCCTATTGCCATGCAGTTCGGCCACAGCACCAGGGCTTAGAGAAAATTCCAAGACTGGCTTTTCTTAGGACAACCGAGCAGTTTACTAAAACAGGGTTGCTCACTGGTTTTCCAGCGGCTGCCACATGGCTATAAGTCACTCATTGGCCCACATGCAGCAGAATGCTTCAAAGTTGTGAGTCCCAGACTTGGACCTGCCCTCGCCTAACTGTGGCCTCAAAGGAACATGTTCTGTCACTTCCTCAGTCTTATCACTTTAGAAATGAGGGCCCTGGGCTGCATTCTCCGCAGCTCTTATGTTCCCATCAGTGGTTCTGAACCTTGGCAGCACAGTGGAGGCATCTGAGGAACTCTGAAACCACTGCCGGCCTGCACCCTGAGAGAGTCTGATCTGATTGGGCTGGGCTGGAACCTGGCGAGTCTAATGTGCAGGCAAGGTTGTGAACCCCTGTGCTGGCTGCTGTGAGGATTTTATTAGGCAAACAGCAAGTCTACATGGACTGGCCCAGGGACCAGAACTCAGTGGTTCAAGAGGGAGCTCCTAGGAGGTTCATTTCCTCTCCTAGAATAAAAAGCCCTAAAGGTGATATTTTGGTCTCTTTTCAAATTATGGCACTAAAGTTTAGGCCACAGTGAGGCCACCAGTAGTTCTCTATAAGGCGGCTAAGAAGAAGTGGGCCCAATCCTGGTCTGGGTGCTGGAGGAGGTCACTGGCCACAGAAATTGTCGACTACACTCTCCCCCATGTGTCTCCTGGGCACTAGAGGATGGTAGCCAGAGAGGCTCCTCCATTGCCTTACCCAGACGCCCCCCCCATTGGAGGGGCTTCTGAACCCCCGTGCACTCAGGTAGCATCCCTGATGAGAGGTGTCACTTGTATGTGTGGTCAGTCATCCCTCGAGGCCTCGAGGGAACCTGAGAGCTTTGAACTGGTTTGTCCCACCCACAGTGCTAAGTCAGTGTTCAGAACAGGCCTGTGAGAGAATGTTGCTAGAAAGTTCCTCCTCTGTGGACCAGGAGGGGAAGGACTTGGGGAGCAGTGAAAAGTTCTCCATCAGAGGCTTTCAAAGAAATGCTATATTAACCCTTTCAAGGATACCAAATGGCAGGTGTCAGAGCTCAAAGAGGCCTCCAGGGAGCACCTGGTCCAAGCTCTCCCTACCTGCTCTTACGGCCAGGTCACCTCTGCAGGAAAAACCCACAGGAAGGGCTGGTGTGGTGTTGCCCATCAGTGCATGCTAATGAGATAGGGTCATTTCCAGTAACCCAGACTCTACAAATGGATGCAACTGATATGACTGGAAAATTTTGCTTTCTCAAGTAATAATGATAGCCTCTCCCCCTTATTGCTTGCCTTGATTCCAGTGTGGCACTGCATGGCCCCTTGAGAGAAGTAAGGCCGGTATTAATGTCCCTGTTTTCTAGGTTAGACACCTTACATAAGCAATGCCAGGGCAAAAAAATTCTGTAAACCAGATCTCCAGAGTATCTGCCATGGTCTCATCCCCACCTCTAGCTACGATCAAGCTTACACCATTTGCTACTTGAGAAATTTTATTTGTAATTTAAATGCATATGTTGTGTTTCTAACTGTAACAGATAGAAAGTATGATCTAGAATTCTGTTTAAAGTTATGTTCCCAACATAAAAAAAAAAAAAAAGAGTGTGAGCGTCACACTCAGAATAAAGTAAGCTGTATCCAATACATCCAAATGTTAACTACAGTTATCTATGGACTGTGAGGATGTCACTGACTTTCTTTATTTTACCTTTCTATATATTTTAAGATCTTTAAAAATAAGCATGTGTTAATTTTGAATTTTAAAGCCAGATCTTTTAAAAATAGAGTTTTGTTTCCACAAACTGTGCAAGAGTAAACTTCAACCCAGCCCCCTCGCCCCCCCACTACGTCATTGTGAGTTTCAAAATGGCACCAATCCAGCTGGGAATGGCAATTACCAAGGGAGAGCCTGTGGTTTAGCACCCCAAGCAAAGCCCCACATTAATGGCTGTTAGCCATTACAATGGCCGATTTCTCAGGGATCACTCTAATTAGGATCTTCTCTATGGCTTACAACACCAGCCCTCTGACTTCAGACAAGGAGCATCTGTGGCACAGCTGGAGCAGCTGGGTTGGAAAATCAATCACTGCCCAACAACTGTGCAACTGATGGCCCATCAATCAGAAACATAAGGCGTCCGCTCCATTTATAAAACACATACATTCTCTCGCGAATCTGTAAATGTAATAAGCAGCCCCAGCACCATGGCCCTGGAAAAATGGCGGCATCTGTCCTTTCTGCCTGTAGAGAATCCCCGACGGGCACCACCAAATGAAGCACCACGACTGCAAGAGCTCCAGAAGACCCCTGTCCCAGGCCTGCTACCCTTAGAGGCCCTGAGTCCTCTGGACACCCATACTCAGGGTTGGCGCGGAGATTTTTATGGGCCCGGACAGCCAGTTGTGCTAGAACTCTGCAAGAAGGCAGCATTACTTCAGGAATTTCTCAGAGGCTTTCTAAAATGGCCATTTCCTCCACCCTTTCTTTTCTGTTCTCCTTCCTCTCCTCCTTCTAACCTTCAGACGTTTCAGGAGAAATGTCTTTTCCTTTGATCATGGTCAGGCGATAACCAGACCTATGGGAGTTCAACACTTAGCCAGTTCCTGGCTGGCCCTAGAACTTCCGGCCCTGACGGCTCCCAGGGAATGCTCCCTGAATCAATCCCAGGATCCTCCACCTGCTTTGGTCTAAGGAAAGGAAGGTCAAGCTGCCCTGGCCGTTGCTTCAGAAGCCTTTCTTACCCTCTGCGACCAAGGGGCACACATTGGTACATGGGCAGGAGGGACCCTTTTCCCTGTTCTGAGAAACGTAATAGTGGTCTTACTACAGGGTCGGAAAACTCTGGGCAGCAGAATCAGACTGCCAAACCACATCACGCCTTGGGGTGAGCTGTGAAACGACGGGGCAAGAAGCATACAGAGAGCAGTTATTGAACATTGACATGTGCCAGATGGAAGAGTGATGGAACTTTTCTGTATGGTTCCCCGGGGAGGGATGAACCTCACTGGGAGAAGCTAAAGGGGGACGGATTTCAGGTTGGAAAATGGGAGAACAGAGCTATGCAGAGATACAAAGGCTGCCTTGCTGGGCAGTGGCTTATCCTCTCTGGAGGTTCAAATGGGATATGGGTCTCCCTGACGTTAGAGCTAATCACGCAGCAGGGATGCAGAGGTAAGATGTGAAGATTATTTATTTATTTATTTATTTATTTGGGGGGCGGGGGAGAGAGAGAGAGAGAGAGAGAGAGAGAATGAATGAGCACAAGCGGGGGGAGGGGCAGGTGCAGAGGGAGAGGGAGAAGCAGACTCCCTGTTCAGCACAGAGCCCAACATGCGGCTCAATACCAGGACTCTGAGATCATGACCAGGCTCCACAAGATTTTTTTTTTTTAATTCTATTTATTTATTTGACAGAGAGATTGAGTAACTGGGGGAAGGGGCAGAGGGAGAGAGAGAGAGAGAATCTGGAGCAAGCTCCATGCTCAGCATGTAGGGCTCGATCCCATGTGGAAATTGATCCCTAGGACCCTGAGATCACAGCCTGAGCCAAAATCAAGAGTCAGATGCTTAACCGACTGAGCTACCCAAGCATCCCTAGATGTGAAGTATTTTAATGATGAGGTTTCTAAAATTCTCCATGTTTTAGCCATGTTTCTCTTCTCTTACATCCTTCAAGCACTTGCTGACATGTTCCAGATCTTCTTAGCAGATGCTGTGTCCCATCCCTGGGACACATGTCCCATCCGAGGACCAGAACCCACATGGAAAGACAAGAGAGTAAATAGGCAGCTCCTCAACTCTTGCAGGAGGGAGGGGCCTAAAGGTGCCCCACGGAGGCAAAAGAGCTGCATCCAGAGTCATGGTCTGAAACCAGGGGTTGGGATGGGGCTTCCCTACCTATGGAACGAGGTGGGGAAATAATTCTCAGTTCTGCTCAAGGCCCTGGTTTATTGAAGAGGCAGGGGGACCCGAGCCTCAGGACAGAAAACCTGAGCCACAGGCAACAGGTCTGGGACTAGACAGGATTCCTGGGACCCTGCTGGGAAACAAACAAACAAACAAACAAAACCCCAGCAAAATAACCTGTTAAACAAAGAGAAAGAGACAAAAAACAAAACTCCATTCCAAACAAGCTTGCAAGCAAAATTCTAAACCCTCAGGAAAATAGAGATATAAAATAAAACTAAAATCTTGGAAATATCACTGATGAAATAAAACATTTAATAGGAGAAATTCTACATGGGATACAGTTCAAGAGAGAAGTGGGAAATTGGAAGATAGCACTAAGGTATTTGCTCAGAATTCAGCATAGACAGAAAAAAGAAAGTTTACTTAGATAAACGAAGTTTACGAGAATTTGAGGATATGCTAAGAGGTTCAAACTTGTATTTAGTAGAAGCTCCATAAAAATGGGGATTTTCGGGGCGCCTGGGTGGCTCAGTGGGTTAAGCCTCTGCCTTCAGCTCAGGTCATGATCTCAGGGTCCTGGGATCAAGCCCGCATCCGGCTCTCTGCTCAGCAGGGAGCCTCCTTCCCTTACTCTTTCTCTGCCTGCCTCTCTGCCTACTTGTGATCTCTGTCTGTCAAATAAATAAATAAAAATCTTAAAAAAAAATGGGGATTTTCCAAAATTGAAGAGCGATGGAACGTCGTCACCGAGCACAGACCAGTGCCGTCCCGCCTGCTGCACAAGGAAGCAATCACATCCCTGAAGCACAGGGGAAACTGAGTCTGTCTCTTTCCTCCTGCAGGTCCCAAGTCAACAAGCGGTTTACCGAAGCTCTCAAAGAGCCATGGGAACTCTTTCTGGCATTTGCGATGACCACGGAATCCTGAACTTCTTTCTGTCACTGAAATCCCTGGTTCCCAGAGAAACGGGGCTTTGGGAGGGTACTGGGTCCCTTCTCTTGCTACTGCCAATTGTTGTTTTTCTTTACTCTGTAACCTTTGGTTGTTCCCACAGTATGTCACTCTGGAAAAAATATGGAAATGGGGCTTTCACATGTTTGAGACAGAGAGCAAGCTCCTGTTGGAAAAAATGAAATGTCCGACCTGGAGCCCCAAGGCTGAGTCAAACTTTCCACTGAATCAAGATCGCTGCTTGCAACTTGAGAGGCAAAATTAAGTTGTAATATTCCAGCAAATAGCTATAGCCATTCAGAATGCTACTCCTGGCTCCTTGGCTGGATCGCAAACCAATGCAGAGGCAAATTTAATTACCTGTCAGGAACTAAATAAAAGGTTTGCTTCATCTGATACTCCCAGTGTGTAGGACCGCTATGAAAACAAGCCTGACGCTCAAATCGATTTGCTGTTTACAGAGGCCCAAAGAGGCGCCCAGACATACCAGTGGGCTGCTTGAAGCTTTTGGAAGTTCAAACATTCTTTAATGCACTTGTCCACTGTTCCCTCTTCTTAAGCTTGGCTCAAAACCACTGACCACTCCCAAGAACTCTTGCATCTATTCTTAAAAAATATCCCATAATCTTTCCTTTCAAAATGGCCCGTGAGGCAAGACCCATCCCATTATCTCGTCTACACCAGAAGGCTCATCTCTCCCAGACAGGGGCTTGTTTTCTGCAGTCGGCCTCCTATCCATCAAGACCTCCAGGCTGCCTTTTCCTCCCAGCAGCATCGTCCATCAGTGAGTCATGGGAGAAAGAGTATTTTGGCACCAAGAGACTTCGGCGAGCTGAGTTAAGTTCACATTTGTTGCTATAAACCTCAGTTTCTCCAACTACAGCATGGGGAAACCCGCCCTACAATTTCAGGGTTGTAGCAAAGCTACATGTGAGGATGGGTATTAAAAACCTGGACCAATGTATGGAGGTGTCATTTCTGACTAATACATATTGTGTTATTTTATTGCCTGGTCTTGGAGGGCCAGAGGGCAGGGAAGGAGCAATTTCTCTCTTGGTGGAAGTTGGGAATGGAGGCTGTGAGCAGCACACTGAGAACAGAAAAGGGGCTGGGCCAGACAGAGCACAGAACAGGGCCTGTGGTGTGAGCTGGGCAGGAAAGGCCACAGCTCCCCTCCAGGGCTTTGCAGAAAGACATCAACCCAAGGGCTAGTGTGACAGAACCCACCCCATCGTGTGCTGTGCCATTATGGCTTCTGCTATTTCTTCCCCAGGAGCCTGGAGGACTTTAGGGAATGAAACGGGCTCACTGTGTCTTCCAAGGGACCTGGAAGAGAGGTGAGCCTGGAGCCACTCCAGAGAGTACAAACCTGGGTCGGGCTCCTCCACCGTGGGTCACTGGGCCAGGTGGGCAGTTTTCAGTCTAAGGGCCCCAGATTAGGTGTGAAGGCCCCCCCATCTATCCTTAAACCCTGACACCCAAGCACTTACCCCACCCAGCCCAGCTGCCAGCATCAGAGGTGCTCATGCCTCTCTCCAGACTCCTTACCACCTCTTCTCTCCCGGTCCTGTGGAGTTCCCAGACAGACCCCGGCAAGTGCGTGACACATCGTGGTTGGGACCAAAGTCTACAACACAGTCCCCTCTGCTGGCCCACCTGCCACTGGAGGGGGACGCACAGGGTTCCCCATCTTCCTGCTTTTGCCCTTGGTCTTTCACAGATCAGCTTAAAGGGCACCTCCTCTGGGAATAGCTCCTCAACCTCCCTGATCGCCAGAGAGCTCTCCCCCACCTGTCACCCTGTGCAGAGCAAACGGGCAGGCCTACCGGGCTCTCTTCAGCTGTCACACTCTACTCAGAGTAACTCCGGAGACGAGGAGGCTCAGGCCAGCTCCACAGGTCTGCAGCCGTGCCTCCCTGCCTGTCTCCACCTCCAGAGACTTACCAGCACCTGGCAGGGAATTGGGGTAGATGGATGGTGCTGGGGACCCCACTGGCCACCCAAGAAATGTTCTCCTCCCAGCACCTCAGAAGGGGCTGAGAAGAGCCTTACTCCTCACCTTGAGAGGAGCTCAGACTCGGGGAGGCCTGCTGCCCCAGCACAGCTGGCCTTTTAGCTGATGGTGGAAGAGCTAGCAGCTCTTACGGGTCATTCTACCAGGAACAGGAAAAGAAATATGCTCCCTGCCACATGTTTAATGATCTGATTATCAGGAAGGAACCACATTTCAAATTTCTCTCTGTGGTGTTTTTTTATTTTTTTTTTTTTATTTTTTTCTAGGCAGTGCTAATAAAATCTCTAACCCACGTGGCAGCCCCACTGCTCATCAACTATTAGCTGCCCTCAGGCTGCACCAGTCTGTTTATATTATAAATAAAGTCTGAAATATGCTGCTTGCTCAATGCAGGCTCCTTGGGGGCCCAGCGGGGGTGGGGGGTGGGGAGCTGTGCCAGCCCCTCCCTGCTCCCTCCTACCCTTGTTGGAGGAAGGACGGCCCAACAGAGGCTTTGCCTGAGGCCAGCTCCTTTGGACGTTAACAAACCACTACAAGGATCTGCGATCCATCCCTGGAATCCCGGTTTAATTATTTAGGAAGAATGCTTTTGCTCCCCCTAAGCTCTGCGGCTCCCCAGAGCCAGCAGAATCATTGTTTAATGCTTATTATTGCCGCAGGCCCCTGGGTACGGTGTGGCAGAGACCTCATTTCAATATTTACCACTTAGATCACTTAAGGGCTGTCAGCTTTAATAACATTTTATCAATTGGATACTTATATTATTCACGGCTTCATAAAAATAACAAGACCTGCCTTGGCATTTCAATCATACCCGGGCTAATTTCAGTGACTGCTTAGGGATTTCGTTTTTATTAACACTTAGATCCAACGTGGCTGCTTCTCTTCCTGAATGCATAGTGCCTGAGGTGGCCACTGGACAGGCTGTGGGGAGTGGGCCACACAGCTCTCTGCCCTGGGCATGTGGTCAAGGGGAGGTACATAGCCAACACACCAAGAGGCCAGGCAGAGACCCCCTCCCCAGTGATGACTCACTCATGGTCGATGGGGTGGCGCAAGGCTCCATCCGTGGCAAACTGCTCTAGCCCCTCACAGTCTGGTTCCCATATCACCTCCTTCTGTCCTGCCTAGGCTGCAGCCACAGTGAATGGTCTCCTGGGCTCCACAAGGCAGCCTTCTCTTCTGCACGGCTTGGTCTGGAAAGCTTTTGCTCTGAACTTCCCAGCAGAGCTCCCTACAGCCCTCCGGGCTCACCTCCAAGGCCTCCTCTGCTTCCCAAGATCTTGGGGCGCAGGCAGTGCTTGTGGTGTATGTAGGTGACTGTGTTTCCTGGCCCTACTGGTCTCCCTGCTCTGATTCTCATGTCCTTTTCTCCCACAGGGGC
This sequence comes from Mustela nivalis, assembly GCF_964662115.1. Taxonomy (NCBI): domain Eukaryota; kingdom Metazoa; phylum Chordata; class Mammalia; order Carnivora; family Mustelidae; genus Mustela; species Mustela nivalis. Next base: position 77,164,622 of record NC_139027.1, read on the forward strand.
CAGAGTCCTGCCTTTCCTGGAACCACCAGGCTTTGCCCTTCTGGTATCTTGGAGGAGCATAGCATAAGCCTCCAGACTTTTCCTGCATTTTGTTCTCTGAGAAAAAAGTTGGCAAACCCTCCTTGTCTCAAAGGTGCTTGCTATCGCCGGTAACTGCAGGGTAACTAACTCCAGGACTCACGTTAATTGCTCACCTTGGCAACCACCCCAGAGATGTCACCCTCTGAGAGGAAATACCACTTGGGCAGTGGCTGTCCCATCTTCAGCGGCTCTTGGCTCCCATGGCTGCCTCTCCTTGCTGCTCCAGAGCCTTCTGTCCTTCTTTGGTCCCTGATGCCCCTCAATTTTACTGCTGTGGCAGCCTCTGCCCCTTCCAGTCCATTCTCTCCACAGAGGCCACAGTCCTTCAGTGTCACTCTCCTGATTCAAGCTTGTCCGCGGAGTTTACTGCTCTCAGAACCCGATGCAGAGTGTTCCCCTTCACACGGGCCAGTTCCTGCCCTGGCTCTCTGGCCTCCCCAGGCAACCCTTACTAGGCTCACAGTCCTCTGGCCCCTCTGGAGATAAGAACCACCAAAGCTTTTTCCTTGCCCAGAGCCTACAGTACACCATCATCCCTGGAATGCCCTTCTCATTGCTCATTACATGCCTCACACGAGTCTCTGCTTTGCTGTCACCAAGAGAGACCTGCTACGATGCTCCCTCCAGCATGGGTTTCTTCTTCCAGCCCAGTCTTCCTTTCTCATGGTCCCCACTGCTACCTCCACGGAGTGATGGACCACAGCATGCAATGTTTAGTAAAACTTTTTTTTTTAAACAAAGGTTGGTTTGATTTGCTCTATTAACTCAGAGACTATAACTAACATAGTAGCTGCTCAATAAAAATATGTTGAATCTATGGCCATTGGGGAGGGTACATGCTATGGTGAATCTATGAAATATATAAGCCTGATGATTCACAGACCTGTACCCCTCGGGCAAATAATACATTATATGTTAATGAAAATAATAAAAATATGTTGAAAGGATAGATGAATTTATCCATTCCCTTCTATTCATTCCTTTACAAGAAATTCCCCATACTTAACAACCCTCCCTCTCACATCATCTTAAGTATACAGGTAGCTAGATAAAGGGACTCTGATTCCTATAAGCCACTCATGTTGCTGGAAAATGCCCAGACTAGTACTCATAAGTCACAGACAGCACAGGACCAGTGGTTAGAGACACACACTCCACTTCCCAAATCTTTCTGTACCTCAGTCTGTTCATTTGTAACCTGAGGTTAATAATATCTGCCCAATATCTGGGCAATAATAAAAATGCCCAGACTAGTGCTCACAAGTCACAGACAGCACAGGACCAGTGGTTAGGGACACACACTCCACTTCCCAAATCTTTCTGTACCTCAGTCTGATCATTTGCAACCTGAGGTTAATAATATCTGCCTCCTAGGATCACTCTGGGGACTAAATGAATGAATATACATAAAGAGCTCAGAACAGTGCCTGGCACATAGTAAGTGCCCCATAAATGTCAACTACTCTTACTGTGAGTTCAAGGTGACCTCTATTTGCCACAGAGAAAGCTGACTCCTCTCTCCATTACATGTCCACACTCTTTACTGCAGTTCTCTTGGGCGACTGACTGTCATTCACTGCTGAGCCCAGCGAAGCCCATTCAGAGAAGCTCTGACTCCCTTACTTTCATAAATTGCTGTGAAAGGCCTTGGGATGAGGACAGGGTGGAGACTGGTGACTCCTTGTTGCTGGCTGACCAGGCCAATCACATTTGGGGGAACAGCCTTTCCTGTAAGAAGATGCTTTTCGGGCACCTGGGTGGCTCAGTGGGTTGGGCCGCTGCCTTCGGCTCAGGTCATGATCTCGGGGTCCAGGGATCGAGTCCCGCATCAGGCTCTCTGCTCAGCAGGGAGCCTGCTTCCCTCTCTCTCTCTCTGCCTGCCTCTCCATCTACTTGTGATTTCTCTATGTCAAATAAATAAATAAATAAATCTTTAAAAAAAAAAAAAAAGAAGATGCTTTTCATTCTTGCCTACTACATACAGGTAGACTCTCTGGGTCCCTAGAGAAATGCTTATTCTTTGTGATACTCAGGGGAAGTCAGTGTCTCCCTTGGAGATAAATGGGTCAGCCAAACTACTCTCCCCATAGAAGGGCTGCCACATCTGCATGTCCCGTGGAGTGGAGGCAACTGGTGCTCCTGGAGGGATGGGAAGGGAAAGCCTGGGGCTGTTCTCTGGACATCCCAGCAGGAAAATGAGAGCCTGGTCTGCCGCTCGTCTCCCACGCTGGCTAGAGTCCTCCAAATATAGGCAGCTATTCCAGAACTGCCAGGCTCCATTTGAACCCCATAAAATGTACTTGATTCCGTCAGTAAATGTGTCTATTGCTTGAAGCCTCTATTTCTTTTAGAGAGATGTTAAATGCCTCCCAGGTGGTGGAGCTGCAGGGTTCCCGTGTCTCTGGGGCGCTGTGTGTGTGTGTGTGTGTGTGTGTGTGTGTGTGTGTGTGTGTGTTATGTGAAGTAAGACCTGTCCGTTTTGACACAGTAGGCTGTCTGGGTTCTGTCCTCCCAAATGTTCTAAATTGCAGGCAAAATTGCCCTGACAGAACCTCCCACTGGCAGACAGTGTCTTTTGTTACAGGCGGAGGTGTTGATCCTTCTCTAATCAACAGCTTAATTAGGTCTGCGGAGATGAAAGAGTCATTTTTACTTTGGGAGCTAATATTTATAGACAACCCTCTCCCCAGTCCCTGCATTGGAGGTGTTAACAACTTGAGGGCTAAATCAAATAAAAATTATAAAACTCATTTCTCCACTCTCCAGAAATCACTGGCAAACTCAGACAGAACTCTCCAGACTGTGAGCTGTCCCACAGAGCAGTTTCACTCATGGCCACAGAGCCCAGCCTAGACTTTGGCACACAGAGGGCACTCAGGAAGCATCTGTTCAATTTTGAAATGTATGACGGTGTGTGATGGTTTTCTTCTCTAGTAGGAATCTCTACAGCTTGATGGTTAAGAGCTTGGCTTTGGAGTCTGACAGACCTGGGAATAAATACGAGCAGCTGCACCACTCAGCTCTATGACCTTGAGCAAATTTTTCAACATCACTAAGCCTCAGTTTACATGGCTATAGAATGGGACAATAGGAATACCTGATTTATAGGGCTGTTACCCTTAAAGCCTAAGGCACAGTCTCAGGCACAGGGAAGCCCTTTAGTACTGGCTTCTAGGAACAGAGGTGGTGTCAGGAAAGGTAGAGGTGACAACTAGATCGCAGAGCCCCTACTTGTGCAGGAAGGTCTCCTGGTCAACTTTTAAGCTTTTAAGCTTTTAAACTTTTTAATTTTTAAGACTGTTCTATTCTGTTAAGAATGTATTAAGCTCCCTCAATAGGGAAATGAAAATCAAAACCTCAGTGAGATACCACTTAACACCCACTACGATGGCTGTAATCTTTTTTTTAAAAGGAAAATGTGTTGGCAAAGATGTAGAGAAATTGGAATCCTTGTACACCGCTGGTGCGTATGTTCAACGGTACAGCCCCTGTGGAAAAGAGTTTGGCAGTTCTTCAAAAAGTTAAACATAGAGTTACCATATGATCCAGCAATTCTGTTCCTAGGTACATGCCCCAAAAAACTGAAAGCAGGGACTTGCACAGACACTTGTCTACCAGTGTTCATAGCAGCCTTATTCATAATAGTCAAAAAGTGGAAACCAGCCAAATGTCTACCACCTAACGAATGGAAAAACAAAATGAAGTAAACCTATCAATGGAATATTATTCAGCCATAAAAAAGGAACAAGATTTAGTACATGCTACAATACAGAGGAGGCTTAAAAACATTATGCTAACAAGCCAAACACAAAAAGCCATATATTGCATGATTCCATTATAGGAAATATCCAGAATAGGGATCTCTACAGAGATAGGACACAGATTAGTGTTGTTCTCGTTACTTACCTCCCCCCACACACGTATAAGGTATAGGGAGAGACTGCTAATAGGTGTGGGTTTCTTTTTAGGTGATGGAAATGTTCCGGACTTAGTGGTGATGGTTGTATATCACAGTGAACATATAAAAGACCAGAGAACTGTACACTTTAAAATAGTGAATTTTATATTACATGAACTATATCTCAATAAACAAATGAACAAAACGATCGTATTAGGCCCCCCCGCCCATCACCCACTCCTGCTGCACCACATGCCAGGTGCACGTGCCCTGCGGGCAGCCACCTTCATCATCTTGTTTTCTGGGAGTAGAACCAACCAACACTTTCTAAGGTGAAGCCTCTACATTATAAAATTTTTTCTAACACTTTTAAGAATTTGCAAATCACCTTCCAACTTGTTCCCTTACACCAGCCAGGAAGACAGGTATTATCATCACTGTTATGCAGATGTAGAAACTGACATTCAGAAATATGAGACAACTTGGCAAAGATTGCCTAGTTAGTAAATGGAACATGAGCCTACCAATTCCAACACCCTCTGTATTCCCTACCCACAATCCACAATTTGACCAACAGTGCCTTCAAATCTTCATAATAGTGAGCCACTTTCCAACAAGAATCCTGACTACCTATGACTTCAGCCCTCCACCTTGTCTACATGGGTAGCATTCCTGACTCTGTCAGTTCCGGGCATCCATGGTGCAAACCCCACAGGTCAGAGACACAGAGTCACCCGATTCCCATTCTACCCAGGGAATGGTTTTGCCCAAAGCATGAGTCACTTATCCAGCTGCCAGGTGCTCACCCAAATGTTTTTTGACATTGACTAAGCACCTCAAAGCAACAAGCATCAGTAAGGAAGTCCCTGTGTTAAGTTGCTTCTGTCTCCTTGCTGACCTGTGTAATTCCTACCCCTTTTGGAAGAAGGCTTCTTGCATAATTCCAAGTACAGAGATGAATTGGGGGTTGGGAGCATCCACACAGCGGTTCAAGAAGAAAAGGACAGGAGTGAAGAAGTTGAGAAGAGTGAGGAAGGCTTTCTATTCCAGATTTTGGGATAGGGAGTGAGAGAAAAGGAGGGAAGAGAAACCAAGGGATAGAGTGGAGAATATGCAGAGTGTGTGGAGGGAATCCTGAAGAACCCAGGCTGCCGAGAGCGAAAAGGGCAGGATGAGGCTGGGGGAACAGAAGGGAGCCAGATTTAAAAGGCTATGGGCACCAGGGTAGGCAGGGAGGCCACAACAGCAGGCAGCAGGAGCCACTGGAACTTCTCGAATAGGGGCCTGATGAGACATCATATTAGTCTCCATGGTACACATTGTCCATATGGAAAAGCCATTAAAAGGAAAAACACCTGCTCATGGGCCTCAGCTGTAGTTTCTGTGGGTGGCCAAGAAAGGCTTTTTTAATAATCAAGTTAAAGAGTGTTTCATGAGGAATAGAGCTAAAGGAATCAAAAACTTTTGAACAAAAACCATGAGATGTTTGGGAAAGGTCATGAAATCCCAGTGCTCTCTTCTTTATTTGACTCCCCTGGCATCTCACTAGAGTAGAAGCTGACCCAGTTCAGAACTGGTCAGATTCAGTAGATACAAAGGTAATGGCCTTATCCCTCTTTGTGTAGCCACACCAAAGCATTGCTTCTTAAGGCTGAATGTGACCCTGAAGTCAGTGACGCTTACGTGTAAAGTTGAGGTTCTAAAATAGCACCCTTGCTAAACTGTTATCCAGTCTCTACTTGAATAGCCAGAGTGACAGGGCTGTCACTGAAGACTGGACAACACTCTCTGTCTTTAGAAATATCTGGCTTTTAGAAACTCTTCCCTTAGAAAGAGTCAAAATCTGACTTCTTGTGAACCCCCACTCATGGAACCTATTCCACCTCTCCGGGCCACTCAGAAATACCTCATGACAGACCTTCAATGTTTTACCCACTCTTCTTTATAGTTTATAGTCTTATCTTCTTTATAGTTCTTACATGACACCAATTTGAAGCTCGAAACCAACCTAGTCATTTTGCTCTTTTTTTTTTCTTACCTTTTCTTACAATTCATTTTTAGAGAAGGAAAAATTTGTTACATCCCATAGCATGGTCATGCACGGATGACAGCACCAATGGGGACCTGGGACTAGACCCCTCAAGTGGGCTCTAGCAGATTCTTGGAGGAAGTCAAGGATAACAGCAGAATGTGACATCAAATGGGTATGGAAACAGACCACACCAGCCATCAAGGAGTCAGTTCAACAGAGAGGGGCTGAAGGGAGATGTCCCCATAGGTCTAGAGATGGATGTCCAGGAACAATGATACCCTAAAAGCCAGGTAGGGAGTCAGTACTCAGGAAGCGGTATAGTGTATGGCCAAGCTTCAGGCTCAGATCCCTAGTCTTAGGAAGACTGCAGTTCTGGGAAGGCCGTCAGTACAAGGACAAAGGCACAGGGAACTGAATGCCAGATCTGGGTCTATGTGGGGGCTTGGTGTGGGCCAGGCTGCATGCTACCTGTGACTGACTGGTAGAGACTCCAAGGAAGCTGCACTGAACAAGATTCTGGTTCCTTTCTGCTTGCGCAGCCTCATCTCTGCCCGTTTTGCTCTAGGCAGGCTGGGCTTCTCTGGATGCCCTCCACACGCTCTGCACCTTTTCCACTCTTCTCCTTGGGTTTTTCTCTTCCTCACTTTCTCTCACCCCCAATCCCAGCCTTCTGGAATGGAAAGATCTTCTCCCACTTCTCAGCGTCACATTCAGCCTTTACTGCTTGACCTAACCGACTGGTTGCCCCAACACCTGATTCATCTACAGTCTAAGATTCTAAGACTGCTTCCCGAAGAGTTTCATGACTGATTACCAATGTCCCTCCAGGCACGGGAGGGAAGATTAATGACCTGAATGGCAAGGATTTCCAAACTAGCAACAAGGTCAGCTGCTAGACCTGGGGCCTGGATCAGAATGGTACTTGGGTTCTTGAGTCAAATGGTACCCAGGCTGTTGTACCAGAGCTCTTCTAACTCCTCCTGCCAAAGGGTGGGATGGACAGAGCAGACTGCGACACAGATGAACCTGTGTGGGTGTGGGTGTGGGAGAGAGAGAGTGGGACAGCAGGTGGGCCTGGTCAGTCACAGCCTTCGCCACCCCCACCATCCCCGAATCAGGCCCCCTCCGAATTGTCCTGATATTCAACTTCTCAGTTTAGGTGATAAAGGTATGCAGTCAGGAAGCACTCAGCAGAAACAATTTTTATAGTGAACAGAAAGAGAATTCCATATGTTTCAGGTCAAAAAAGGGGGGGGGGAGTGAAGTGGAGAAGGGAGATGAAATGAGGGTGAATAGTAATAGAGAGAATGACTTCTAGAAGAGTAACTGGCAACATATTTCAGACTCCTTTATGTATATTTAAAAGTCTCATATCACTACTTGGAAGGTAACCCTGCTTGAGAAGCCTGTAATAGAAACTGGTCGGGTTTTCTCTGAATGACTTAATTGTAAAAAACCCACATTCCTATGAGGCACAGGAAAGTCAGAGGAGGCCACCAGGATGGACGACGGCAAAGGAGGGCCAGTGTATCCTGACATGTGTGGAGCCTGTCAAGACATTTGAGTAGGATTTTATGCAAATCTAATCAGCTCCAAAATCAAATCACAATTATTTAACCCATTATCACTGGCCAGAGTAATGCTGGGCACATTATTCTTACCAGCCCTCACCTTGTCAAGACAAGGAAGAAAATGCGAGTGTTTACTTTTATTATAATACATCCTGTTATGAACCCCACTGTTGTTAAGTGCATGCAGCACCTTTAACTAAAGAAACTAATTGCAAGCCACTTTCAATATCTCTTGTTTTTTAATTTAATGCCCTCAGAGAGATATAATTGGGCTGGAGGGAAGAATTTTCACTGAAGTCATGAATTTGCTATATAAATACAAACAAGAAAGAAAGCTAATACAGTAAGGGAATATGGGATTAATTTTGAAATTGTCTGATTAGTGGATTGCTGCCCATCAATAATTGCCTTATATTTTCCCAAGGCCCTCTCTTTATTAGAGTCTGGCACTGCATCTGCCCACAGCCTGTCAATCAGCCCGTGCAGCTGGGAGGGTCTGCAGAGAGACCACAATTGGAAGCCTGCTGGGGCGCCTTGTTAGACAAAGCAATATATCCCAGACGTGAAAACGCTGCCATCTTAACTCGGCTGCTAACGTCTTTACACTCAATCCTCCTGTGTTGGAGTGGGACCTCGCTGTGACTAGGTCTGATTTTTTAAAAGGGAAAAGAGAAAGACACAATCGCCTCTTTACACGTTTTTTACAGGTGGGGTCTCTGCTGGAGTTGGAGGTCAAACCTCCCCCCAACTCCATCCCCCACCTCACAGCGGCTGAGTTGCTCGGTAATGTCGTTAGCAAAAGCTATGCAACAGCTGGAATTTCTAAAGCAGCATCAGCGTCATGGGAGACAACTAAACACGCTTCATACACTGAAAAATTAAGAAAGATAATCAGAAGGGTTACGAGCAAGTGTGCAGATGGTAGGTTTCTAACTTAATTAATGCTTAAAATCTGGAATGTTCCTCAAGCTCCCAGAACTTTTCCTATCTATCCTCTCCAGGCCTGATGATCTCAAGCCTTAAAGACTCTTGATCAGAGAGTTGACTGAACTCACCATAAACATCTTTTCAAACCACACACACACACAAAGTTGCAGCTCTGCTAATGATATGTTTACACCATGTCCATTTCCAGAAATATTTATGTCTCTCTATCTTGCCAGCAATCAGTCAAAATATACAAAAATGGATTTGCCTGTAAAGATGCTTCATTTGGAAGACAAAATATGATGATAATAAGACAAAGATGGCTCAGAGCAGGCTCGTTTTTGTTTTATCATCTATTGTTTTCCTTTCCTGTTTGGTAAACTGAGCATTTGTTTTAAATTGGGATTTCGTTCTTGTGAGGTAGGAGATAAAATGATCTGAAGCCAAGCTCCTTGGAACACCAGGATGGGTTTATTAGCTACTGAAGTGCAATTGCCTCTCAGTGTCCAGGTCCTGGCCCTGCCCCACACCCAAGACTAATCTTGGCACTATCCTCTATTCGGCATGGTGAGCATGTGTCTGCCCCTTGGCAGGATGAGCAGCCCTCTAGACACAGGTGCTGAGGTCTAAGGACAGAGCTAGACTCCATGATGCCCTGTGCACCACGAATACCAGCCCTGATCCACTGAGTGGCACAAGTCTATGCTGACCATGGGAACCTTACCAAACCATGGCTTCCCCCTCCTTCTACTTTCCATGATGGGGCTTAGTCTCAGACTTTGTCACACCTCCCTCCCTTACTTGTGTCTTCCATCCTGGGAGACCAACAGGAGCAGGGAGAGCCTGATGTTGGTGCTTGGCCTGCCCAAATCACCTGGCGTGCATACCTTGGCCCCCCAGGGCACACATTAGCAGGTGCAGAGGCTACTCCGAAAATGTATCTCTTCTTTTATTAGGTGGGAATGCAGATACAGCGTTGTGGGAATGCAGACACAGCGTTGTGGAAATTAAGGGATAGAATGTGAGTAGAAGCACTTTTGAAGCTATAAGTCCCAAGCATTTTGCCAAGCAAGGGGATATTTTGTTACTAGTAACATGGAACCTTTTAATGACTCTTCATAATAGTGCTATGGAGGCAGCGGCCTTGGCCAATTGCTTTGCTTTAGAGGAGCCACCAGTTCAGGCCCCTGGAACATGATAAGCCCCCGTGGGTTTTGCTCTGCATTGTGCCATAGCAGATCCACACAAGAATGTTATACCTTGATGCCCTCCCTCGTGTTATGTTTGTGGGTTTCAATGGCCTGGCTTGAGTTTAACTTCCTGGAGGGCAAGAACCACATTTTATTCTGTATTTTGCAAATGTTCATAGTTACCTGTCAGTAAGATTAAGTGAGTGAGTGACTCAGGGATAACCAGTGGTTGGAGAGATTGCAAAGGGTGAAGTTGAATTATACAGAAAATAAGCTCTTGAAAATCAACATGTGTGAGCCCCAGCCAGACTAGCAATATCCCTTGCCTGTATTCCCCAAAGACACAGATGACAGAGAAAACTAAGAAGTCACAACATATTCATACTCTCTTGCTAAAACAACCCAAGCAGCTCTGGGTCAAATACAAAATAGAGAGATGATACTATAAGTGGGACTGAAAACCTCAGTTTGCTGCTTCTAGATCCAAACAGATGCTTGGGATCTAGAGCTCCTGCTGAAAGAAGGAGAAGGCCACCAGGGCCTGCACCAGGGGATGGGAGCCTTAGCCACCAATATATATGACTGGTTCTGGTCTGGGAGGTTCAGGAAACCAGGTGGAGGAGATGCTGCCCAAACTGCTTGACCAGGAAGGATCCACTCAGCATAGCTCTTCTTCTTCTTCTGCTAAGTTTATCAATGTAGGGAGTGCTCCCTGGAGAGCTCCATGGTTCTCTCCTTGGACCTCTTCTTTTCCACATCTACACTCATTCCCTGAGTAACTCTACCCAGTCCCTTGGCCTTAATATTATCAAAGTCCTGATGATACCACTGTTTACATCTCCAGACTCAACTTCTTCCTCAGCCAAATGCTCACATTTCTAATAAATATCCCGCAGTTCCCATGTCCAAACACACCTCTTGATTCCTGTCTGTACCAGCTCTGCCCACACTTCTCCTCCTCTCAGTAAATAGCATGGTTCACCCAACTGCTCAGGCCCTAAATCCAGGAGTCAGCTCTGAGTTCTCATTTTCCCTCATATCCCACATGCCGTCCTTCAGCAAGTTCTGTGGGCTCTGTCTTCAGAAGATATCCTAAGTTTGATGACTTCTTACTACCTCAATCATTATACCAGTGTGCAAACCTGCCAACATTTGCGTGAGTTGCTACAGCCGAGTAGCGGGTCTTCTTGCTTCCATCTTGTACCCTCCACACAGCAGTCATACTGAGGTTTTAAAATCAAATCCAACCGTGTCCTCCCACCACTCAAAATCCTCTTCTAGCTTTCCCTTGTGCCTGAAAGACCCCAAATCCCTACCACAGTTGCAACGTCCTCCCTGATGCCTCATTTCCCGCCAAGCCTTCTTTGAGCTCCAGCCACTTGGGACCTCTGGCTCCGCCTTGAACCCATCACCCTGTTCTCTGCCTCCCCACCTCCTTGGTGTTCTTCTCCTGAACTTCTGCATACTGCCCTGCCTCATGTCACTCTAGCTTCCACCCAAATGTCACCTTCCAACGAGCATCTATCCTATCTAGGGATCACGCATCCTTGTCACTTTTTTCTTCCTTTTTGCTGCGTTGGTCTTCACATTAACCACCTGTGACTCTATGTGTATCTTGTTGTTGGTATCTCCCTAAGATCCATGAGGGCAGGAATTTTGTCTCTCTTGTTTATATTCTCTCTCTAGTGCCTAAATTGTGCTGAGCGCATTAAAGGTATTTAATAATATTTGCTGCATGAGTAAATCAGTGAATGGATAAATATATAAGCTATAAGCTAATACAATGTTATTATCCTCATCATCATATGCACATTTAAATGAGACTTCACCAAAGGTCCAAGGAAACTGAAGGAAAGGCTTGGTATATGGTGAGGGAACACCAGTTTTGAGGGCCGCAGAAAAGAAGGAAGAACGATCGTCAGATAAACTCATCTCACGGAGGGCCAGACTCATGCTGCAGGATGGGCCACTTTGGAAAAGGTTTGTGCGGGGGTAGGGGGTAGGAGGAAGACTTAGAAGCAGTGATGGGAATTCCCTCATTCACTTCAGTCTTCCTCATTGTTCATGCACGATGGGCACGATGGGAAGTATAATTCCTATAATTTATAAGCAAACACTGCTTGGAGGCAGGAGGTAAAACCAGGTCTGTATGAAGGGAGGACCTGGTACTTTTTGGAGTATACTGGATCTCCATTTCACCCACCAACAACCATTGATCCAAGGTTCCCTCCTCCAGCTGGGGCTTAAAGAATATCGCACGAGTCCACTTACATTCTGAGGTCTTTAAAAGTCTACAGACATGTGCACTAGCTTGTTTTAAAACAAATGGTATCACCCTTATTCCCCAGTGATTCTCACATCAAAATGCGGGTGGGGGCGCACAGGGGAAGGAAAGCTCTGAAGCAAAGCCACTCTCTAACCATAAGGCCAAAGCCTTGCTAGAAACATGACTGATGATGTGATAAGAGGGTGCCCATACCAAACCGAATGCAAAACAGGAATTCCAAGGTAACTGATTGTATATAGAGGACTAGGTAACTGATTGCATATTAAGAACATAGTTTCCATTTACTCACTGGGAACAGAACAATCTGTAGCATAAAAGGAGAGTAAAATTTGGCAGGGCTCACAGTGAGCCTGTGAGGAGGCATGAGTGGAGAGAATTCCTAAAGGAGATCCTAACTTAATCAATCACTTGAAGCAGGAGGCAAGAAGCTGCCTTCAGAAATAGATCAAAAGAGCTGTATTGGTCCTGGCGTGCACACACCATATCAATCTCTGGCCCCAGTGTGCAGGGCTCCAGGCATCACCTCAGAAGCGTGCCCAGAGCAGCCTGGTTTTATTTGTAAATGCACAGGAATGGCCTGAAACACAATCCCAGAGCAAAGCTGATGGGGCAGGGCCATGTGTAGTAGAAGTCAGGCCCAAATGGAAATTCCCTCAGATTTCTTTTCTTCCTGATTTCATGCCTGTGGAACATACACTAAATCCATCCTCAAACTGACAAATTAGTGGGGCCCATCTAAGAGACAGAAAAGGGCCTGAGGAAGGGAAGAGAGGCCAGGGCTGGCTTGTGCCAAGGACAGAGGACCCACCTCTCTGGCCTGTATCTGCATGAGCTGGGCTCCAGTAACCCGGGCCTGTTGCTGAGGCTCGGTGTTCACTGGGGCCACCAGCCAGCCTCTGTTCACCTAACTCTCTGCACTGAGAAGCAGATAGAGTGATCTTTTTTATTTACACAAAAGGGTCACTTTGTGGTCTACCTTGCTTTTCTCACTTTATACTACATGTTGCAGATACTTCCATGTTAACTTTGGTCCCATTAAAGAATTAAGTCCTAATACTCTGAGGTCACAGTGTATGTCACGAATTAACTTCTTTCCTTTGCATCCAGAATGATAGTAGTCATGTTCCTTAGGAGAATGGAGAAAATAGAGTCACTAGAATCACTGCATGTTTTCTGGGGTGTGGATGAGGGCCCTGGCTAAGGGAGGCTAATAGAGTGTTATATTATATGGTCAACTGTAATTTAACCAGTCCCATACTGCGGGGCATTTAGGTTGTCTCCTTCACTGCTCGCACTCCCCTTTTCTTCCTATTACAGGACTGCAGTGAATATCCTTTTAATGTAATTTTTTTTTTTTTTTTGAGAGAGAGAGAGAGAGTGTGTGTTCACACACATAAGCAGGGAAGGGAGGATGGGTGGAGGGAGAGGGAGAATTTTTTTTTTTCTTTGTTGTTGTTGTTGTTTTATTTTTTATAAACATATATTTTTATCCCCAGGGGTACAGGTCTGTGAATCGCCAGGTTTACATACTTCACAGCACTCACCAAAGCACATACCCTCCCCAATGTCCATAACCCCACCCCCCTTCTCCCACCACCCCCCTCCCCCCAGCAACCCTCAATTTGTTTTGTGAGATTAAGAGTCACTTATGGTTTGTCTCCCTCCCAATCCCATCTTGTTTCATTGATTCTTCTCCTACCCACTTAAGCCCCCATGTTGCATCACCACTTCCTCATATCAGGGAGATCATATGATAGTTGTCTTTCTCCGCTTGACTTATTTTGCTAAGCATGATACCCTCTAGTTCCATCTACGTTGTCGCAAATGGCAAGATTTCATTTCTTTTGATGGCTGCATAGTATTCCATTGTGGGAGAGGGAGAATCTTAAGCAGACTCCATGCTCAGCACAGAACCTGACATGGGGCTCCATCTTGGGTCATGACCCAAGCTGAAATCAAGAGTCAGACTGAGCCACCCAGGTGTCTCAGCTTAGGGAATTCTTGTGAGTGTCTCTGTAGGATAAACTCCTAACACTGGAAGTGCTCTGCAGCTAGATTTTAAGCTCCCTAGACCAGGAAAATGTATTAATTATCTTTCTTGTTCCTTTATCTGGCATAGTCACAAAGTTGTGTGTCCAATAAGGACTTAGCAAATATTTGTTGAAATGAATTAATGAAAAAAATATGATCCATACCATGAAATTATAGAGCCCTAAGCACGAAACAGACAACAACAACAAAATAGTCTGCAATAAAGCAGTAAGTAAAATGGTACCGACCTGGTAGAACTGCTGCAGGAATTCCAAACGGAAGGTGGACAAACTTTGATTTTTACCCTTTTTCTTACATCTAAGTTTTCTACAGCATTGCCAACTAACGTCTCATTTTAAGGCCAGCATGGATAAGTCAGCTTTGCCTTCTTACTCCTAGAGGTAACAAACAGGAGGAAGAGAAAGATCAAAAGGTCCTGGTCAGAACTCACTCCTCTCACTGTGATTTTTGGGACACAGCTAGAACCTCGTTTCCTAGATGGGCTTGATTTGGGAACACAATTTACTAGTAATCTGACTGGCTCAATATGCTTTTGTCAAAGATGAAAGAAAATTGCTTTAATTTGGAATTTTTAGATTGTCCTCTCTAAGACAATTTGGATTGGAGCTACTTAAGGACGTACCCCACGATAACCAGAGGTTTCTAAATTCCTACTGCACCACAGTTAGGAGGATCCCAGGCTTCTCTATGGGAAGTGGGTCAAATGTTTTTGACTTTGAAGCTAGCTGGTATTTCACTAACACGATACCATCGTGATCTTATTAGCATCTCAGCATAATACATAAAGGTTTATTATTACCACTTAACAGATGGGGAAACTGAGGCATAAAGAAGTTAAGTAGGTACTTGACATCCCGTAATTCCTAAAAGTCAGATCTGGGCTTGATCCTGGGTCTTTTCATCTACCTTCTTCCTTTTGCTCTCAGGAACAGATTTGTCAGGCCCACACTTGTACTTCTCCTGGCCCTGGGAGGGGCCCTTCCATTATGTTTACATGATCATATATTTGTGCAAAATTTGCACAAGTAAGATACTGTAGTTAAAACCAGTCTTTTCTCATTGGGACTTTCATCTCTGACTCATTCACCTAAGTGTTGGGTGGTCTTCAAGTGGTGGGGGCCATTTTTAGGAGCTGGCTAAAGGGAGTTGAATTGGGGGTATGCTTAGTTCAGTTTTGGTCAGATACATTTATATGATTCACAATAACTTTTATGTTAAGTTATTGCTGGCTGCCTTTATGCAAAATTAAACCAAACCAAACCAAATCAAACGAACAAAACCCTTAATTTTACTAAAATAATACATGCACATGGTAATAAATCAAATAATACAGGAGGCTTAGAGAAAAGTTAGATATTGCCAAAGAAGTCCTCCCCACCCATTTGAGATAAAAATTTCAATTATTTGAGGCACTCTCTTTTGACATTTATCTCCACATTTTTAAATGATATCCTAATATGCTGATTTTTTTAAGTAAGAAAACTTGTGGACTTATAAACTTTCCTTATATATTTTAAAATGACTTCTTTTTGAATAGAAAAATTTGGTTTATATATTATAAATATTAAATATCCTATTAAAATATAATTAAATATTTTATAATATTCATCTATATCTATCTATCAAACATTATCTATTGGTTTTTAAAATTTTTATATTATTTGATAAAGCCATAGCTCTCTTAAGCCTATCCACTTCCTCTCTCCCATTTTTAAATTTTATTTATTTATTTCGGAGAGATAGAGCATGAGCAGGGAGAGGGGCAGCGGGAGACAGAGAAGCAGACTCCTCGCCGAGCAGGGAGTCTGACACCAGGCTTGAACCTGGATCATGATCTGAGCTGAAGGCAGCCACTTAACCGACTGAGCCACCCATGTGTCCCTCCCATTTTCTTTTTATAGTTATGTTTTAATTTTTGATGAAATCAAGTCAAAGTTTATATGTTACATGACAGGGATAATATTTTTGCATATTTAAGTTAATACATTTTATTTTTCCCCTTAAATAATTATTCCCAACAGAAAAGCAGGTTTATGTTCACCAAAAGACAAGTACAAGAATAAGCATAGCAAAATTATTTATAATAGCCTCCTCCTAAAGCCAACTGAAGTAAAGCCTCCTTGTAGTCAAGTGGGTACATCATGATATACTAATATAATTAAGCACTCTACATGTATGATAATGAATGGGCTACTATTACATGCAACAATGTGACTGAATCTCAGAAACACAGTGCTGAGCAAAAGAAATCAGAAACATTATAGTATATGAATCCAATTACATGACACACATGACACATGACAACAGATAAAACTAATACATTCAGTTAGAATTGAGTAGAATGGATGCCCTTGAGTGACTGTAAGAAGGTAAGAGGAGGCCTCTGAGTGCCAGTAATGTTCAATTTTTTGATTTGGGTCCTTTCAGTATGAGTATATTTGTATGTTCACTTTGGGAAATTCAATAGTTGACACACATAATTTTCTATACTTCTGTATTTTGTGTTCCATAAAAAATTGTTCTAAAAATACCATTTAAAAAGGATATTTATACCTCTATTATTAAATGATATCTTGTGTCCTCCCAACTTTTAAGGGGTTTGTTACGCTTACACTAACAACTCATGTCTTTTTCCTTCTCCTTTCAACTTTGTTACTTCATTCCCTTTTCATAATATCTTGGTTTAGATATTTACATTCTCTTCTGTAATCAAAAAACCCACATTTGTTTTAATTTTAGTTCTATAGTTAAATAAATTCAATACTTACAACCAGATTATTTTACTGTAGTTTCCTAGTTTTCTCTTAGGTAACTAAAGAATATGCCCTTATTCACACACACAGACATAGACACAGACACAGACAGACAGACACACACACACACACACACACACAAACAACTGTAATATTTGTTTTTATTTGGGCATATGTCTCCTCACTTCCTGATCAATTATTCTTTTTACCTGTGTTATTAGACTTATATAATTACATATTTATTTACATATATTTGTATTCTTGTTATAATTGGGATATGTTACAGATTTTAATGTAAATAATATACATAGCAACAATTATTTTAAACATTTTGTAGGTCTCCTGCTTACTGATGGTTTAATACTTTCCTTTTGCTAAGACTTTCCACAGAGTAGTTTAAATTTCATTCTTAAAAACAGAACATTTATCGAGAGAAAGAAAAGACAAGTCACAGATGGAGAAAATATTTGCAAAAGATACATCTGATAAAGGACTATCATCTAAAATAAAGAGAACATTTAAAACTCAACAATAAGAAAACAAACCACTTGATTAAAAAAAAGATCAAAGACCTTAGCAGACCTCACCAAAGAAGAAATACAGACAGCAAATAAGCACACGAAAAGATGCTCCATGTTATGTGCCATCAGGGGAATGCAGATTATAACAACGAGATACCACTACAAAACAGAAGACCAACACCACAAAACGCTGGTCAGGACATGGAGCAACAGGAACTCTCATGTATTGCTGGTGGAAAGGTAAAATGGGATAGCACTTTGGAAGTCAGTTTGGCAGTTTCTTACCAAACTAAACGTACTCTTACCATGCAATACAGAAATCCTGCTTAGTATTTACCTAAAGGGGTTGAAAATATGTCCACATAAAAACCTGCACATGGATGTTCAGAGCAGATGTTTTTTTTTTTCTTTTGTAGTTGCCAAAACTTGGAAACAGGCAAAATGTCTTTCAGTATGAATGGATAAACTGAAACATCCAGAATGGAGTATTATTCAGCACTTAAGTGCAATGAACCATCAAGCCATGAAAAAATATGGGGGAAACTTAAATGCAAGCTACCAAGTAAAAGAAGCCAACACGAAAAGATTGCACTCCATGATTTCAACTATGTCATACTCTGGAAGAGGCAAAACTATGGAGATAGTAAAAAGGTAAGTGGTTTCCAGGGATTAGAGTAGAGGGAGAGATTAATTGGTACACATAGGACTTCTAGGACAGTGAAACTACTCTGTATACCATACCAGTGTAAGCATACCAATTACACATTTGTCCAAGCCCACAGCAGGTACAGCAACACGAGTAGCTACTATAAACTATGGGCTTTGGGTGATAATAATGCATCAGAGTAGGTTCATAAGTTGTAACAAATGCACCACTCTGGTGAGGAATGTTGATAATGGGGGATGAGTGATGGCAGGAAATACATGGGAAATCTCTGTACCTTGTACTCAGTTGCACTGTGACCTAAAACTGCTCCAAAAAATAAAGTCTATTAAAAAAATGGAACATCTACCTCTCTACAGGTGTAGGCTAAAATGTTCCCAAAACATCAACTAGAACATAATATCCTGAACTTTACAAAATCAACTTTATGTAATTAGGGATAATGCCTCCCTCTCAGATTTGATGTGCTTTTCTAATAATATCAAACATGTAATTATAAACATGCTCCTTTCAAGCACTAATAAATTACTAACTTATCTCTATACAACAACTGTTGAGTATCCAACTCCTTTCACCTGTCTCACTTTCTAAAGATACTTCAGGGTGTCCTACAAACAGAAATTCAGCATGATTATTCTTTGTTCCCAAAGAATGTACAAGTTTTATATTTGTATTGTTGGTTTTTAACCTCACTTTAACTGAATTAAGCTATAAAAATGGGATTTCTCTAAAAATAACAAGAATAAATCATAGTAATATGATGAGTCTTAGGCTCTTTTGTCAAAACTATTGAAAATTGAAAAATGACTTTAAAGACTAGAAACAGAACTTTTTACAAGTTGGGTGGTTTTTAATTCCTGGATTTTGATAAAGTTAAGGGAGGATCAAATTACCAGTGACAGATCGCTAATAACAATTCTTGATGATTACTACACAATTTTGGCAAAAATCCTTTGAAAGGATTTCCAAGCCAGGAGTGATATTTTAGAAATAAAACTCTTTTTTCCCTCTATCAGTTACTTATGTGAGCAAGGATTCTCAGCTCTTACAGGTATAAAATCTAAAAGGAAGAAAATAATTGCTGTTAGGCCTGTCTCTGAAAATAAGTCCTACTTAAATATTTACCTGTGATTAAATGAACTAATTGAGAATCCAATTAGTATCATCCAATATCATTAAATGATAATGGGGAAGGGTTGTGGTATACATCTCAGACTTCCAGTTAAGACGCTGGAAGAGAAAGACGGAAGAACAGTATGCTCAAAAGACTGAAATCCAACTTCAAATGAGCTCATCCCAGACCAGTGTAAAGACATCTGTTCCTACTCTGCCTAGGAACAGATGACTTTACACTGGCTGCCAAATTAGGCAGGAGCCTAAAATTATATCTACTATTTCCATATATAAGATTTGGCATTCAATCAAAGGATTGCCAGACATGCCAACCAATCGAACCAATGGACCAAAACCAAGGAGTATGACAGATTTCAGGACAGACTCACAGATGATACGGATATTAGAGTTACCAGGCATGACTTTAACTATGATTAATATGTTCTAGAAAATATAGGGCAGAATGGAGACTTTCACTGAGAAGTAGAATCAATAATACTGAAAAGAGAGAGTCAGATGTAAATTCTCAAATGGAAACACATAAATTACTGAGATTAAAAGTTCAATAGGAATTAAAAACTGAATAGACATACAAGAGGATTAGTTAATTAAAAGATCACTAGAAGAGATCCAGAATAGAGGAGAAAAGGATGGTTTTATACATATATACAAATGCTAAAACTTACCAAACTGCACATAAATATGCAATTTATTGAATACCAACTATTCCTCAAGAAAGATGTATCACCTTTAATGGAGGAAAAATCAAAGTGGCATCAGATTTCTTTTCAGTAAAGTAATTTTCTAGAATAGAGCAATACTCTAAAAGTTCTCAGGGAAAAAAACTACCTTTGTTCTAGAAATCTATGCTCAACTAAGCTAGCAATCAGGTAAGCATATAGATTAATAGTTATTTTAAGACATGTAAGTCCCAAGTAATTGTATCCTATGTACACTTCCTAAAGAAAAAAATTAATAAT
Source organism: Mustela nivalis (assembly GCF_964662115.1). Classification (NCBI taxonomy): domain Eukaryota; kingdom Metazoa; phylum Chordata; class Mammalia; order Carnivora; family Mustelidae; genus Mustela; species Mustela nivalis. The sequence continues at coordinate 77,184,691 of NC_139027.1, forward strand.
GTATTTTAGTTAAACAAAAAAAGAAGTATGAGAAAAGGTAAAGCTTCAAGAAAGTGGAGTGTGATTTAAAAAAAAAAAAAAAAATCCCAGGTGATAGATGAGCAGTTGACTTTGAAAACAACTACTCTCACTTGGACCCCAGCAAGGGACCTTCAAAAAGAAAGCAAATTTTTACCAAAAAAGTTAGTACAGTATACTATAGGAAAAAAGATGGACTTTTAAAAATCACAGTGAATATAATATTGCATATGTCAGAAATTATATATATACTGAAAAGGAAAAAAAGGTAATTAAAAAGCTGGAGGAGGCACGCTACAGAAAATGTGAAGCAACTAAAATATAGTATATTTTTTTCAAAGTATGAGAAAGATAATTCATTTTACATGATACCTGGAACATTCTCTTTCCAGAATTAGTGGCATAGAATTGTTTCCTTCTCTGAGGTCCCAAAGATACTATTTTACTCCACAGCTCACAGTATTGAGAGTCCATAAAAATTTAACCAATCTTTTTTTTTTTTTCCCTAAGTTTTAGAATTGGCTTACAAACCAATAAAGCCAAAACAAAACAAAACAAAAACAAAACACCCAGACACTTCATTGTAGTAACAAAGAATATAAATGCCTTAAATCTCAATGCTGTAAAAATACTGGAATGCTAGCTAACCCATGTCTGAGGGCAACAGAAAATAGAGAAAAGAAAAAATAGAGAAAAAAGGGTGAAGGAATTACAGATATCTTTTTTTTTTTTTTTTTTTACTTTACAAAGTAGCAGATCAAAATACATATAGTCTAAAGTTGGGCAAGAAATAGATGGCTGGGCGCCTGGGTGGCCCAGTGGGTTAAGCCTCTGCCTTTGGCTCAGGTCATGATCTCAGGGTCCTGGGGTAGAGCCCCACATCGGGCTCTCTGCTTGGCAGGGAGCCTGCTTCCTTTTCTATCTCTGCCTGCCTCTCTGCCTACTTGTGATCTCTCTCTCTCTCTCTCTCTCTGTCAAATAAATAAATAAATAAATCTTAAAAAAAAAGAAAAGAAATAGAGGGCTTGCATATATTAAATCTTAAAAAATAATAGGAGAGGAACTAAACTAATAATAATACTATCAGCCTCACATTTCAAGATGGAAGAATAAAGAAATCTCTGACTCTGTTATGGACTGAATGTTTGTGTCCCCCACCAAAATTCGTATGTTGACACCCATTCCTCCAGTGTGACAGAATTAGAAGGTGGGTTCTTTGGGAGGAAATAGTGTTAGTGGAGGCGCCACAAAAGGAGTAAGTGCCCTTATAAGAGTTGGAGTCTGCTTCCTCTCTCTGCTCTCTCAATGACAAGTTGGCAGTCTGCAGCCTCAAAGAGGACTCTCACCAGAACTCAATCATGATCTCAGACTTCCAGCCTCCAGAACCGTGAGAATAAACTTCTGATGTTTATAAGACACTTAGTTTATGGTATATAGTTATAGCAGCTGGAGCGAAGACAGACCCTGTCTGCTTTCTAAAACCAATCAGAAACAACAAGGCTAAAAAAATGAAATAAAAACTCTTATCTATGAGGAATCAGGCAACACTTACGATCTGAACCTTATTATTTATAAGGAAGGGCTGCCAAGTACAGTGAAAATTAGGTCAGAGAAAGGGTGCCAAAAGACAATACCCATGGCTACAGATCTCAAGCAGAGGCAACCAGGCACAGTTTTCCAAGTTAGTTGTATACCCTGAGGAGCAAAAGCAATAGTTAACTTGTTTTAATGAAGGTTGACGTTTGCAAACTCATTCTAGAAATTTCCATGACTCCCTTTTGAAACTACACAGACATGACTTTCTTGCAAGAAAAATTTCTAAATGTAGGAAAACTAGGTTAATGGATGGCACTGAGGCTACCAATTCTATTCAATTAATACTGTGTAAAGTCTGAATCCATACTCACAATATACTCCACTAGACTTTATATATATGTAGGCTATTGTGAGTTAGGACCTGTTACCCTAGAAGTTGTTCAAAGCCTCTGATGTCTCTTTTGCATTTACTTTCCCCATATATGTGGTTCAGAAAGGACTGTATTTGAAAATGAGAATAACAAAAAAGGAATCAGGAATAGTTTCACAACCTTATGACTATGCTAAAAAATATCAAATTGTCCTCACAGTGGGTAGATTATAAGTGAATTATATTTCAATAAATTTTATTTTTTTTAAAATTTTATTTCAATAAATTAAAAAAAAAAAGGAACGAGGAAACAAAACCATTGCAGGAAAAAAGACAAAAGAAGTAAGAAAACAAATTCAACATATGTCAGAAAATTGATTGTGGAATGGTTGAAAAATGTGACTGAATAACTTTTTATGGATTCAAATAACTTAGTGAAAAAGTGGCCTCCATGAATCAAGAGTTCAAAGCACAGATACAAGGACTAAAGCAAGAAGAGATATGACAACTTTGGATAAGATAAAATTGACCTGAATGAGCTCAAGGAAAATGTAGAAAAAAAATTTATATTCTTAAACTGTTACTCAATTTCCACAGAAATGGAAATTGCAGAAAGAAGAAGAGATATTGTTGAAAACAAGCTAAAGAAATGGGATGACAAGCTTAAGAAAATCGAGTAACAGTTTAACACAGTTTAAGAATATAAATATTATTTGTAAAAAATAAAAAAAGAATTTTAAAGAATTATAGGAAAAAATCATTTATATGGAAGACAGGTAAGAAAGGGTTAATGTTCAATATGCATTCAGAAGACTAAAGAAAACACAAAAAACACTCACAGTATAATTCAAGAAAATTCTTCTGAAATAAAACAACTTGAATCTATATATTTGAATAGGCACACCATCTTCCAGGAAGAACCAACAAATATTAATCAGCACTAGAACACGCCCTAATAAAGTTACTGGACTTCAAAGATACGATGTTACAGACAGAAAATCAAATCACCTCAAGGGGAAGAGATAGAAATCAGGATGCTTCATACTTCTCTAAAGCAGTATTCAACATGAAGAAATTCGCTGTGTTCAAAATTGTAAGGGATACTATGATCCAGGAATTTTATTTCCAGCCAAAGTATAGTTCAAGGATAAAGGCAACATGGAGATGATTTAAAACATACAAATACCTATAGAACACAATTCCTAGGAATCTTTCTTAAAAAAACTACTAAAAATAGCCTCAGTCAATTGAAAGACAAATGGAGAATGAAAATAATTGAGTGTCCAATTCAATAAGTTAGAAAAAGAACAACATAGCAATCTTAAGAACAAAGGCAATGAGATACTCACGAAGATAAAACAATAATTAATGAATTATAAAAGAGGAGAACTGTAGGCCAAATAAACATATCCTAGAGAATATTCCTAAAGAAAAATAAAAAGGTCAAGATTTAGTAAAGCTAGTCAAGCAATATAAATAAAAAAGGAAGAAGCACATATATAAATGTGAAGAATGACTATGGAGAAATAAGCATAGATACTTAGGAAATTAAACCATAAGACACTATATTGTTCAGCTTTATGCAAATATATGTAATACATAATTAAGGAAATATAAATGATTAAAACTAACCCCAGAAAAGGAAGAAAATACAAATAGATTAATTTTCAGAAAATTTCACGAGTGAATTCTATCAAATCTTTAAGAAACACGTAACTCTAATATTATTTAAGTGGTTCTAGACGATTAAAATGAACATTTCCAAAATCTTTTCATCAAGTCAGTATAACACTGAGAGTCCAATCCCTAAACATTGTAAATAAAATATTGGCCAACTGACTCTAGCACATTAATCAAATATATCATGATTAAGTAAAACTCACACCCCAAATGCAAAGATGGCTCAAATTTAAGATGACTACTATAATACAACTTAAACATATATCGAAAAAGAAATCCATATGAACATTCCTATACATGCTGAAAAGGCATCTAAAAAAATCTATCCATATAGGTAATAGATGAATAGTTTCTTAGCATGCAAAATATACATATATCATTTCAAAGGCTAGAAACCATACAGTGAAACACTGAGTCCCATTAAAATCAGAAACAAAACTAGAATGCACATTACCAGCATTATTTAACTTTGGCCAATACTAGCCAATGTTATTAGAGAAGAAAGTAAAAAAATATATATAAAATCATGAAGGTAAAGGAAGAAAACATGACTATTTGCAGATGAGATAATGCTATCGCATAAAATCCAGGAAACTCAACTTAAAAAAATCATTGTTACCAAGAGTAAGATAATTTAGGGACGCCTGGGTGGCTCAGTTGGTTAAGCAGCTGCCTTTGGCTCAGGTCATGATCCCAGCGTCCTGGGATCGAGTCCCACATCGGGCTCCTTGCTCTGCAGGGGGCCTGCTTCTCCCTCTGACTCTGCCTGCCTCTCTGTCTGCCTGTGCTCGCTCTCGCTCGCTGTCTCTCTGACAAATAAATAAATAAAATCTTTAAAAAAAAAAAAAGAGTAAGATAATTTAGTTAGGTGGCTGAGAACTAAATTAAAACACAATTAATAGTTCTCTAATATATGAATTATTATCTAGAAAATATAACAAAATATCCAATTCACAAAAACAAGAAACATAAAATACCTAGGACTAAATCGAAGAAATGTGTAAGATTCACATGATGAAAATGTAGAAACACGAAAAGTAATTTAAAAAGATTTTAATAAACAGACATATTCTTAGTTAAGAGATGAAATATGGGGCGCCTGGGTGGCTCAGTGTGTTAAAGCCTCTGCCTTCAGCTCAGGTCATGGTCCCAGGGTCCTGGGATCGAGCCCCGCATCCGGCTCTCTGCTCAGCGGGGAGCCTGCTTCTCCATCTCTCTCTGCCTGCCTCTCTGCCTACTTGTGATTTTTGTCTGTCAAATAAATAAATAAAATCTTAAAAAAAAAAGAGATGAAATATGATGACAATCCTTTATAAATAAATAAGTAAATTGAACTTTCTCAAGAAAAATACCAACACCATTACTTTGGGAATAAAGCAAGGAAAGAGTAATGAAGGAGGACTAGCTCTACCCGATACTAAAAGGTATTATAAACATTATAGTAATTAAAACAGTTTGATATTTCCACCTTCAGCCTGGAATCTCCTTGTCTCTGTCCCTCTTATCTTCCCTCAGCTCAGGCCCTTGCTCTCTCCAAAATAAATAAATAAAAATCTTAAAAAAAAAAAAAAAAAAAAAGGGAGTTGAGGAGCCTGGGTATCTCAGTCAGTTGAGCATCTGACTCTTGTTTTGGGCTTGGGTCGTGATCTTGGGGTCATGGGATTGAACCCAGAGTCGGCTCTGTGCTCAGTGCGGGGTCTGCCTGTCCCTCTCCCTGTGCTCCTCCCCCAGCCCCTGTACTCTCTCTCTAAAAGAAATAAATGAAACCTTAAAAAAAAGAAAAAAGTTTGGTATCAGCACATGAACAGAAAGATCTATGGAAAAAAAAAATACATATACCAAAAATAGATGCAAATAAATATTGGGATTAGTTCCTGGTAAAAGTTGGCATTTCAAACTAGTGGAGTAAAATGATATATTTAATGAATAGGACAAGAGGGTAGCCATCTGGAAAATATGTAATTGGATCCTCTCTTTCACTTACAACAAATTAAGCAAGATAGATTAAATATTTAAAGAGAAAAATAAACATAAAGGTAAAAGGAATGATACATTTGATTTTATAAAAATTTTGATTTTATGACAAAAATTTCCAATTGCATTTTTCATTTCCAAATACCCATTTAAGTTTCTTTTATCAGACCTTCTTGATCACTTAAAAAATATTTTCTCTCCTTCTTTAAATGAATTATATTCAACCTTTTCTTTCCACACACTTATTTTGTAATCTGTGTCTAATTAATTCCAATGTGCAAAGGGTTTGAGTCATTCTGCTGTTTTTTTCCTGCTGCTTCTTACAGTGGCTTATTTCTTGTTTTATTTCCTTCTAAGTTTTTGATTATGGTATCATATTCCTTGAACTTTCCTGAGAGAAATCTGCAGAGACTTGCACTCACTTCTGTAGATGCCAAGGGGCACAGTAATTTTGAACAATAGTCTCAGCTTGAGGACTTTGAGTATCACTCCAGTAGTAAGAAGCAGTTTTATTATTTTTGATAGTTTATATATTTTTTCTTCTTCTTTTTTAGTTCTAAGCATTTTCTAATTTTAACTTTGATTTCTTCTTTGATTGGTGTACTATTTAAAAGTATTCTTAAACTTACAAACATGTTTTAATTGGTTTTTGCTGCCTCAGCTACCCCTGCCAGCATGCTACAAATGAATCTTCATCACTACTACCTTATTCAGGCTTGGTTACCTCTTCCTCATCCTAGAAAAACCACTACGCATGATCTGTAGCACCAAAACTGTCTCTAGACTTAGGGAAGAATGCTCTCTATCCTTTGCGTATTTTTAAAAAAATTGTACGTAGAGGTGTGTCTAATCCTGATCTTAAAGAATTATTCCAGAGGAAAATTCACGGACAGAACTTAGCAAGGGTATCAGGGATGAATTCAATCACCTGGCTTCACCTGAAACAATAGAGCCCATTGAATTAGGGCAGACAAACATGCTTCCTCTGAGGACACATAATTGATTTGTTTAATTTCTGAAAGGTCATCTGCCCTGGGAACGGGAAGGGGGATTCTGCATTCCCTTCCACGGTTTGTAACCTCATCCCTGACAGCTGCAGGGACACGTGCATGGAGAAGAATCTCTCCTTCTCTTCCTTCCCCCCTCCTCCCTGGCATCCACACATAACTGTGTGGCAATTTACTTTTATCACCATGTCCTACAATGAGCTTTACTTGCTAGGCATCATGTTCTCCACAGAGGCTTGGCATGGGAAAAGTCTCTCCTTCTGAGCCCCCCCACCCAGATCAGCAGACCAGGCATTCTTCCCATTTGGGGTTCATCCTTGGATTCATGTCAGTTCATCAACAAGTCCTAATTAGTGTACTTATCCGTATGGACTGAGTCAGTGGCTAGTCACACTGACTTAAGACATTCTCTGTTTCAGAAGGCAAAATATAAGACAACAGAGCCCAAATCAAGTCAAACCCAGATTCCCATGAACTTTACCTTAACTGCTGCAACTGCTTCCTAACTCACCTCCTAGATTTCTCTACCCCTTGCACCTCCCACAATACATATGTCTGCCAGAGTAACTGTCCTAATATTGCTTCATATGTTTAAATGTTCACCAGTCCCTTTCCCCACTTAAAATCTTCAATGGATCCTTTTTGCTTAGAAAATAAGGTACAAATGAAGAGAACCAGGAATGGTGGATAAAAAGGTTAACATAACGAACTCTATTAGATGACATTTCTTGCTTTCCTCTCTTTTATGAGGTTCTTTAATAAACATGAAATTATATAGTCATCACCATGCCAATGTATTATTGTTGGGTTTGTAACATATATAGATATAACAATAATATAATAATAAGAAGAAAAAAAGGGGGGGAGGGAATAAAGTTGTATAGGGCTAATGTCTGTATCTCACTGGGAATAATGTTAGGTAGGTTAATACCTATAATCTTATCCAGTAAGCCTACAGAATCACTAAGAAAATAATTCCAGAGACATCACAAGTAAAAAAAACAGATCAACATCTGCAATGAATACAGATGCAAAAATCCTCGACAATAAACTAGCAGACCAAATCCAGTAATATAAAAAAGGTTAATTCACTGTGCAAGTTTTCTAGAGCTTTCATGACAAAGTATCACAACATGGGTGGCTTAAACAACAAACATTTTATTATCTCACGGTTTTGGAGACTAGAAGTCGGAGATCAACGTATTGGCAGGGTTGGTTCCTTCTGAGGGTGTCAAGGTAGTCTGTTCTAGGCCTCTCCTACCTTCTGGTAGTTCTTTGGTTTATGGTAGTGTAACTCCAATCTTCACATGACATTCTCCCTGTGTGCATGTCTGTGTCTAAATTTCTTCTTTTTATAAGGACATAAGTCAATTAGATTATGGGCCCATCTCAATTGAGAATGACCTAATCTTAACTACTTACATCCTCAACAGCCCTATTTGCAAATAAGATCACATTCTGAGGTACTGGGGGTTAGGACTTCAACATATGAATTTAGGGGGGACAAAACCAACCTATAACATAAAACCATGACCAAAATGAATTTACCCCAAGAATGTAAGATTGGTTTAATATTTAAAAATTAACTAATGTAGCTACCACATTAATAGACTGAAGGACAAAACCCACACAATCATCTTAATAGATTCAGAGAAAGAATCTGAAAAAATTCAATATCCCTACTTGATGAAAATAGTAAAAAGCTAGGAATAGAAGGGAATTTCCTTAATCTGATAAGGGTCATATACAGAAAATACAAAGTTCAATCATACTTAAAAAAAAAAAAAGATTTTATTCTTTGAGAGAGCGAGAGAGAGAGAGCAGGGGGAGGAGCAGAGGGAGAGGGACAAGCAGACCCTGTGCTGAGCACAGAGCCTGATGTGGGGTTTGATCCCACAGTCCTGAGATTATGACCTGAGCCAAATATCAAGAGTTGGGACACTTAATTGACTGAGCCCAGGTACCTCCTAAATCATACTCAATAATGGAAGACTAAACATAAGACAAAAATGTCCACTCTCACCACTTCCATTCAACAATGTACTGGAGGTTCTAGTCTGAAAAATTAGGCAAGAAAATTTGAGACAAGGAATTCAGAATGGAGAGAAAGTGAAACTATCCCCATTCACAGATGGCATGATCTTATATTGAGAAAATTCTAAGGAATCCACTAAAAAACTATTAAAAGTAGTAAGTGAGTTCCTTAAGTTCGCAGGATACAAATCAGTACAAAATAGTCCATTGTATTTTTATACGTTGCAACAAACATTCAAAAAATGGATATAAGAAAAACAATTCTAGGGCGCCTGAGTGGCTTAGTTGGTTGAGCCTCTGCCTTCGGCTCAGGTCATGCTGTCAGGGTTCTGGGATTGAGGCCTGCGTTGGGCTCTCTGCTTGGTGGGGAGCCTGCTTCTCCTCCTTTCCCCCGCCCCCCACCACCTGCCTCTCTGCCTATTTGTGATCTCTTTCTGTCAAACAAATAAATAAAATCTTAAAAAAAAAAAGAAAAGAAAAAAAAGGGAAAACAATTCCATTTACAACTGCATCGAAAAGAATAAATACTTAGGAATAAACTCAATAAAAGAAGTATAAAATTTACACTTTGAAAACAGCAAAACACTGTTCAAAGAAATTAAAGACCTAAGTAAGTGGAAAGCCATCCCATGTTTATGGATTGGAAGCCTAAATATTGCTAAGATGGCAGTACTCCCTCAAACTGATCTACAGATTCAAAGCAATCTCTATCAAAATCTCAGCTGGCTTCTTTTCAGAAACTGGCAGGCTGATTCTAAAATCCATACACAAATGAAAGAGATCCAGAATGGCCAAAACAATCTTGAAAAATAATAGAGTTGGAAGACTCACATACCTAATTTCAAAATTATTATAAAAATACAGTATTCAAGACTGTATAGTACTGGCATAAGTACAGTTATAAAAACCAATGGAATAGAATTTACCTATATATGTCTAGAGTATAGAACCCATACGTCTATGGTCAATTAATTACTGACAAAAGGAGTAAGATAATTAAATGAGGAAAGAATAGTCTTCAACAAATAATGCTAGGATGAATGACAAGCTAACTATATTAAAGCAAAATCAAATGGATCTCTACCTCATTTTATATATATATACTTACTCAAAATGGATCAAAGGTATATATATAAGAGCTAAAATTATTAACTCTTAGAAGAAAACATATGTGTAAATCTTCATGACTTTGAATTAGGCAATTGTCTCTTAAATACGATACCAAAAGCACAAGAAATGAAAGAAAAAAATAAATTTGACATATATCAAAAATTTTTTCAAAGGAACTATGAAAGATGTGAAAATAAAAACCTTACAGAATGGAAGAAAGTTTTAATAAATCTTCTATCTGATAAAGGGCTTACATCAAGAATATATAAAGAACCCCTAAAACATAGAAAAACAATCTAATTAAAATGTGGTCAGAAAGCTTGAACAGACATTTCTTCACAAAAGATATATAAATGCCAATATGCATATGAAAAGATGCTCAATGTTATTATCTATGAAGGAAATGCAAACTAGAACTACACTGTGAAACCATTTCACACCCACTAAGATGCTATAATAAAAAATACTGATGAACAAGTGGTGATGAGGATGTAGAACTCTGTGACAATCATTGACTTGTACCCTTTAAATGGTGAATAATATCTCAATAAAGCTGTTAGCAAAATCTAAACCCAAATAAGACCAAGGTAAAGTTTCTGAAGACAAATTTGTGATTGCAGACTATTTTCTTTGGTCTTGGCTCTATTCACTGAGGCCAACAGACTGTATTAGTGAAGAGTTGGCCAAAGCCCAAAGGAACTCTCTTCATCTCTGCCTTAAGCAATTTATTTTTAAATAACCCTTTGTCAAATTAGACATACACAGTCTGGTTTGCATATCCTCTCCTAGGGTTTTTGATGTTTTTATCTTAGGGATGGGGTGGGACATGGAGGATATGTTTTCCTCTTTGAAAGATGTGATAGGTTAAGGGCCAATTAATTGTCAGTTTTAGTTTTCTTGGCCCCTGACTCATGTCCATTTTCAACTCCAACAGCTTCTAGTATCAATCATACAGGAGCCAAACTCTCCATGAGGCACAGATTATCTCACTGTTCTGAATTTCTAATTTTCTTTCTTTAATGACAGTGCATTCTCTGGTTAGTGTTCTTAGAAGTGTAGGTGGGAGGGAAGTAATCTAAGGGAACCTTGTAAATGATGAAGAAATAGGAATTTTTTTCAGTACCTGGGTTACCCAGTGCTGCTATAAATTATGAAGCCTGCGGTGGGTAGGTGCTGGGCTGGTTTGCTTCAAAGCTGGTTAGGGATAATGGAGGTTGGGGGAAGGGACAGAGTTGTAGGCATTCACGAGCTAGTGGATCATGTAAAGAAAGTTAATCTGGAAGTACTTTGATTCTAATGCTCCAGAGGCTATACTTGTCTATGAAGCTCCCAGATTTACCCAGACTCATTGGGTGCCCCCTACCTACCATGATCCTCAGCCATTAGCTCCATAGGAAGGCTGGCTGCTACTGTGGTTACTGCTGCTTGTTGGAGAAGTAGGGATAAGGATCAGAATTCAGTGTGGCCTCTATCATATCTGTTGCAGCAGGATCCAAAGTAGCTCCAACACAAAGGTCTGACCCAACCGCATCTACTTCCTTAGTAACTATCCACAGAAGGCAACTTGGAAGCATGGGGAATCAATACCTGGTAGAATGAACTGTGACCAGTGAGAAACAGGAGACAGGAAGGAGAGAGCCGATAAACTCCTCCTTTTTCCTACCTTCCTTCTAGCCTTCCATCATCTAAGCTGCCACCATTCCATGTAGCTTCTTCAAAGACAACCTGATCACTAAGAAGCTGGCAATGTTTTCTTATGAGGCGGTAGATAACATCTTTTGCTTTCCCCCTACCTGGACTCACTGCGCCCTTTCCCTTATTCCTCCTGACCTGGGAGTGTAAACCCCAATAGAGCATGTGTACGCAAGTTTTTTCTCATGCTACTTTCTAGAGAATCTGAGCCAAGGCAGAGACCAAGGCCAAACAATGTATCTGGAAGAATCAAGGTAAATATTGGACAGCTCAGGTCTTGTGAGGATGGAGTCATAATAATATGAAGAGGTAAGGAATGAATAAAAGGGGTTGAAGTCCCAATATCATGGAGAGTGGTGGGGATGTAAAGTTGCCGTCTTTGTAGAGTTTCCAATCTGTCAAGGAAGATCTTAGTTAAATGCTGTTATCACATTTGAAAGTGTACAGTCATAAACTGTGTGTAGGAAATGAAGGAAAATTACACAGTGCAAGGAGAGCCTACAAAAGGGAATGTGATTTAGTCTGGGAGTTCAGTAAGTCTTTTCAGAGAAAATACCACCTGGGGTGACATCCAAAGGGGTGAGATGAGAGAAAAGGGAGGCTGTTCTGAGCAAAATGAATGGCACTGTGGTGAGAGGAAACATGCTCAGGTGGGGGAAGTGGGGCAGAAAGGACTTCTCCGTAGGGAAGGTGCCTCCCAGCCTGTTTTCGTGCTTTTAAAAAATATCTCAACCCACAATAAAGAATGTACGTTACTTCTTAACCTAGTATCAACACAAACAGACACATAGACCGATATGTGTGTGGAGCTGGAACAATACGCCATGGGGTTCATCACAGAATTGTCTGCAATGATTTACATACATATGAAGAAATGTATCAAGGTAGATATGTACGTACTAATGTGGAAAGATGTACATGCTATATTTTAAAGAGAATAGGTACAATATAAAAAATCTTATCCTGATTTATTAAAAATATTTATACATGAAGAAGTATATGTGTATAAACAGGTTTGAGGAAAAAGAGAAACTATAAAAGGTGGCTACTTCTCAAATTATAGGGGATTTTGTTTTCCAACTTCACTACTTCATTATTTGTACTTTTTACAATATTTGTATTAGTTTTTCACTTGGGAAAAATAATAAAAATAAAGCTAAAAGAAAATACCTTCAGATGTTCCTTGAGGATGCCACTACAGGCCAAGTGAGGTTATTGGTTTACTCGAAATTCAGTACTCTGCTTGGGTTACCCAAGCAGCAAATTATATCAAATTTGACTCAACTGGCATATTGAGTTTTAGCTTCATGGAATTATTTTAACCTTGTGAAAAAAGAACTTGAACAAACTTTAGGTTTGACTTTCATTGGTGTCACTTTCTTCTTCATTGTCAAGAGACTCAAACTTGGGAAACAGGTGGGCAAATGTTAAATGATCAAAGAACCACCACTGGGACTAGAGAAAGACATCCAAAGGAGAGTTGCTCCCTTGCAGAAAACCCCCCTAGTTACCATGGGCCTGGCTATAAGGAGGTGGAAAGTTCCTCAGAAGCGAGAAGCTTTTAAGCTTTTGTAAGGCATTTTTTGTAAGGCTTTTGTCCACCTGCTACTTGACTGCTTTTACAAAACTCTACAACAAATCTGGAGACTTATATTTGTCCTCATTACTTAGATAAAACAAGACTCTCAAAACTTGAGACAAAATAACACTGGGCTATTCCACTGCTTTCCTTCCGTCACCCCATTTCTCCCTTCAACACTGCATCTTTAACTTCAGATCTTTCTGCTAGGATTGACCTGTCATATGAGATGGGCTATATAGCTGTGACAAATTTTCTGGTCTCCGAGAGGTTTCCCTGTAATATTTAGATTATTAATTTATTTCCGTTCTTCTTGGACTAGACTTTTCTCCTTAAAAATACTGGGGTGGTGGTGGTATTATAATCCTTATTTAGATTCTTGATATGACGCAAGAGACTAGCGAATCTTTTCTGGGGGAAAGGTTTAATTACTAAAAAGGTAATTTTTGGTGCTGGCAGGATGAGAGTCTGCTTATCCTACTCTCCCTCTAAATAATAAACGCAGCCTCCACGCACAGAATCATCTTCACCATATAAAATGAGTGAGTGGGAAGAATTCTATATCTTTCTTCCTGTGGAACAGACTGCTCTGGCAATGAGCCCAGTCATTCTGAAGTTCTCCATGATCTGTTATTTAAATCCAACTCATTATGACTGATTTCGGGCAGGAAGCCAAAATGAAAAGACTGACTAAATACCTATTTTTGTTTTTTCCGTTCTGTCTCTTCTTTCCATCTCCAATTTTAGATCAAGTGCTAACTCCGAGGTCAGGGTCAGATGTATAGACACCTCAACATGGGCATTCCATTAATACAAAAGCAGGTATTCCAAAGGGTCCTGTGGCTTCAAATGATTTGGGAAGATACCATATTCTGAAGTAGATAGCAGCTGGGTTTAACTCCAAAATGCCCATGAGATTTAACATAAAATATGCTGTGTTACAGCTTAAATTCCACTCCCTGTGGCTGCAGACATCCTCAGAAGATATCATATTCATCTTTTGTCCCAGCTCCTGGCACAGGGTCTCATGCTGGGCATCCAAAAAATGTCTTCTGAATGGAACTTTGAGGGCGACAGGCCCACTGTTCTATTTTTTCTTACATTCTGCAACCATGGCTGTTCAATCACTTTGTAAAGCTCTTCTATGTTTGCTTGCAGTTCTTTGAACATTTTACTTATGTTTAAACGCATCTGGAATGTATTCTTTTGTGTAGCATGGTAATATGATTTTGCCCCACTATGAAATGCCACTTTTAATGTACATTAAACCCCCACTGATTTTGAATTCTGTTTATTCCTCCCTTCTGTTGGTCTCTTCCTGTATTAGTACCATACTGTTTAAATTATAGCAGCTTTTGACTGTACTTTAATATCTGGAAGGACAAATTCCCTCATATTTACTATTCCCTCATATTCTTCTTTTAAGGTATGTTTTGACTTTTTTCACATTATCCTTCCAAATAAGTTTAATTTTTAATTTGTGTAAATAAACATACAAATAAAAGCAAAGTTGATTAGAATGATTAGAATTATATTCAAATTAGACATATAATAATTTTTGGAAGACTGATCTTTTTACAATACCCTGTCTTCCAATCAGGAACATGGCATACCTTAATGTTTTCTGTTTTTATTTTATATTCAGTAGTAGAGTTTCATGAATTTTCTTCTTATTTATCCTATAAATTGTTTGTTTATTTCTAGATATTTTATTGTGTGTTGTTATAATAAATGGGAATCATTCATTCCATCATACTAACATGATTAAGGAAAACTGCATTTGGGGAACATTCTATATTCAACCATTCTTGTTGAACTCTTTAATATTTACTCATCGAATCAACATTTGTTGAGTACCCATTACAGGCTAGATATTTTCCTACGTACAGGGGCTTTAGTAAGGCACCACACAAATGCATATTAGGGAACACACCTTACTGTAAATCCCCCTCTGCCCCCTCAACACCTTCAATGAGTAAAGCTTTCGTTTTTCTTGCCTAATGTTAAGTCCAGAGTAGGCAATTCAGGGCTGTTGTGTGACTCTACAATGCCAAGACGAATTCAGGAACTTTCTATCTTTCAGTCCAGCAGTCACTATTCAATGTCTGTCACTGTCTGACCCCCAACACCTCCAGCATTCTGTCCACATTCTGAGCAGGAAGGAGGGCAAGGGCAAAGGATAAAGAAAGTGTGATATCTCGGCCTGAAGTCCCCAGTGTTTCTAGTCTTTCTAAAATTGCATCCCCTGATTTTTTACTTACACTCACTGGCCAAGACCACACCACACGGCCACAGCCATGTCCATTAGTCATATTATGCTCTCCTCAGATCAGAATTCTTCTAGTAGAAAGGAGGGGAGGATTCTGAATAGGCACCTGGGTAGGCCCTGCCGTAAGAGATTCCTGCCCTTCAGGAGATGTTCAAAGAATTTATACACCTTGGTAATCTTATTCAGCCTTGTGGCTGTGGGTAGTTTTGTGCTGCTGACTACCGACACTTCCGGCCCAGCCCTCTCTCCGGAACTTTATGCTGAAAGAGCCTATTTGGCATCTCCACTTAGATATCTAATGAGGATCTCAAATTTAACTGGTTCTAAATCAAGTCCTTCACCAAAACCGTCCAAGACAGTCTTCTCCATCTCAGTAGATAACAATTTCATCCTTCTAGACCCCTTCCATCCTAGACCCCTGTCTATCTCACATCTTCTATCCAATACACCAGGAAATCCTATTTGGCTCTGCCTTCATCTTCCAAATACATCCAGTATCCCACCCCATTTCATCCATTTCTACCAGTAACATTCTTATCCTAGTCACCATTATTTTATGCCTGCATTACCGTGACAGCCTCCTAAAATCTTTACCCACATAATCATTCCTGAAGGTTCAGTTCCTTGTCTTCCTCTTTTCTAATGATCTTATCTTGGCCCACCTCTGCTACTTATTCCCATGATCATTCCCTACTCTTTCTAATTCCCCAGCACTGCACACCCAAACCTGTCATTTCAGAGTTAAGCATCCCACTGCTGACGTCCACTTTCACCCACTGTGTCCTCTGTTATCCCCACTCTAACATTCCTCCATCAGGACCTACAATCATTAGTCCTGTACTTTTTCACTGCCTCTCATACTCCCCTTATACTCTTGCTTTTCTTCTTATGGAGTTTAAATTCCATGGTCAACAATTTCTTTGTCTACATGCCCTCAACTGCTTGCCTTTTTGTCCATTTTACTTGCTTGGCAAACCCCCAAACCTGATTAGACTCACCCTTCCAACTGTGCCCACCCAGCTGCCATGGTGGAAGAAGAATATATAAGCAAGTGCACTGATCCTATGCTTGACTGACCCTTACCCCTCAGTGGAACATTTAACACTGCCTGGAAGTCATATTCTCTTTCCCAAGGCTTTTCACTCTTTTATCCTTTCCTTTCCTTTTTCTTTCTTCTCTTACCTCCAACTTCCTTTACTCTAGATCTTTAGGCTCCTATGATGACCTTCCTTTTTATTTCAATGAGAAAAATAGAAGCGACCCGAAGAGACCCTCAATGAGCTCCCATCACATCCTCCTACCTACATCTGGGCCCATACAATCTTCTCTTGTTGACACAGACAGACTGTTTGTATTTCTATCTCAGACTAGCCACTGTGCACCAGATTCTGCCTAAACTCATTCACTCAAGGATATCATTCCAGTGACTCTTCGCTGTCTCCTGTCTCAAATTTTCCAGTTTTACTAGCTCATTTCTATTTGTATATATTATTATTTCTTCTTAAAAAATATAAGAACTCTCTCTGGACTTCATTCTCCCCTTCTAACCACTGTACTATTTCTCTTATTGCTTAACAGCCAAGCTTCTGAACAAATTGTCTATATTCACTATCCCTAATTTAACTCCTTCCACTTTCTTTTAAACCTACTCCAAACAGGCTCTCAACCCCAACCATTCATCAAAAACAACTCTTATAAGGTCAACAAGATATCTGTCCTAGTTAACTTCTGGTTATCTTTCACATTTCAGGCAAACCCCACTGAAACATTTTCTGACATTTCTGACTACGTAAACCTATCTACTACATGCTGTCACCATTATATTGCTCATCCTGCTTGTAATTTTATATTTGTATGTGATTTCTTGGCTAATGATTCTTTTTTCCTCAGCAGACTCTAAGTTCCATAATAGTAAGGATGATGTCTATTTTTCCATCATAATTGTATGGTCAGTACCATGCCTGGCACTCAGGAGGCCACCAGTAAATTCTGGGAGAATAAATGCTTTAATACCGTCATCCCCATTTTAAACTTGGGAAAAGGAGGCCCAGAGAAGTAAAGGCTATTAGATCAAAAGCACACTGTGGATTATCGGTAGGATAGGGACTGGGATTAA
Source organism: Mustela nivalis (assembly GCF_964662115.1). Lineage (NCBI taxonomy): Eukaryota > Metazoa > Chordata > Mammalia > Carnivora > Mustelidae > Mustela > Mustela nivalis. Next base: position 77,202,076 of record NC_139027.1, read on the forward strand.
TTGAACATACTGACCACCAAGTGCCATGCTACATTCTAGGGGTACAAGACGAATGAGACATGCCCCACTTTGCCCAGGCTAGACCTTATAGAGCTTCCACCATGTTTGGGCTAGAGAGGACAAAGCATACAACCTACTGCAGTATCACATTCTCCTTGTGTCTACAAGGGCTTACTACCAGGTCAACGGAGCTGCTTCCACTGCTCTGGTTCAGGTGTTCAAAGTGGCCAAGAAGAAGGCCTCTTCCCAAAGAGCATTTGTTTGACTACATATGGTGATAGATGTTAACTAGATTTATTATGGTAATTATTTTGAGATACATACAAATACTGAATCATATTGTATACCTGAAACTAATATAAAGTTACATGCCAATTATGCCTCAATTAAAAAAAAAAAAAGCATTTGTTTGAAATTACATTGCAAGATTCAGAATAAAACTCTCTGGGTACATAGTACTCATCACTGATCTACATATTATGAACCAGGAAGAACACTGGAAGGAGTAGGAAGTTCAACTCCATTGTCACTTGAAGACTAGTAAGAAAGAAAGGAAAGCATTTCAGAAATGAAACTGTCAGGAAAACAAGCCTTGAGTTACACAACTCTTAAGGGAGCTACTATATTAAAAACATCTATGTACAAACAGTTCGAAGATTCAATATTTTGAGATTAGCAAACTACCAGGCAGAACTGCCAATAAACACAGTCCAATTTACCACTCTGCAAGAGACTATACTACTAAGATGATCATATGATTTATTATGAACAATGGGGCAGTTGGGGAATAAAAAGAAGTACAATACCAGGACAGTGAGTGTTTACTAGGATTGTCCCAGGCTAAAAAGCAGGACTGATCACCCTCTTTAGTAAGCATCTTCCACTCATTACACATGGAGAAAACCAGGTACTCATTTAGTCATGCAATTGATTCCATTAAGCCAATTAGCCAGAGCAGCTAGAATGGACAAGACCCAGTCCAGTGTGGGCTCTATTTAAATAGTTTTGACCCTGAATGGTCATGCTAATACTTACCATCTTCATTGAATAAAAACAGAGTTAAGAGTCACTTTATATACTTGTTTTTCTAGCCCCTTCATACCTGATCTACAGTCAATCTTTAGGAAGGCCATTTCCTTCTCCATTTGAAGTTTAGTCCTAATGCTTAAGAAAGAAAATGCCTTCTGTGCTAAGTCAAACTGAATGCCATTCTTCAAGTTTCCAGAGGCTTCCCTCTTGCCCAAAGGCACAGTTGGCTTAGATGAAATTTGCATGAATATGTGCCACATCTTTAATCCTCGGTCATTCACTGAATCAACATAACAAAAACAAGGTCACTATCCACAGAACTTTATTGTAGGGATCAACATATATATACTTCTTGGAAATGTTCTGCACCATTCACTTGATGTTTACAAACACATCAGGACCTATCTAATTGGCATCTTTTTTATTTGCTGTCAAGAGAAAATCATGAATCAAGTCCAAAAGTCCTGATTAAAAAAATCTGTAAAAAGGGAGGGCTAACCACTGCCTGCCCTACATCAAGAAACATTGTACAATTCAAATCAAGAAAACAATTCCATACAAGTCCAGCAAGGCAAGCTGGCAAGTAGAAATCAAACGACAATCTGTTATACAAAATGCAAAAGGAGTCAAAGAAGAAGTACAAAAAATAAAATTTGGGTCAGAAAATCATTACTAAATAAAACCACATGAGGATGTCTATTAGTTATTTTCTTTAAGGGGAAAAGAAATCGAGCTGTTAGTTTCCTACTTGTTCAGAAGGAAAAGTAAGGAAAGTGTTTGAAATATACTTCTGATATTGAGTGAATCCTTTCTCATCTGCTACCTAGAAGTCACAAACACTTGACCTATTCTTGCCCATCTCTAGAAATGAGAAAATAAAATCAGTGTTTGAGCTTTAGTGCGACACTCATAACACCCGAATGAGGTCCAGAGTAATCCTCGATCGGGGGATGTCAATGTTGAGTACTTGGACTTCCACTCTTTCTCCAGGGCCCAGTCCAAGACTCCTTCTCTTCTTTGTTTTAGAAAGTTTTGCTTCTGTTACATTGCGTATGGGAATCAGCCCTGATCTCCCCACTCCTATATCTACAAAAATTCCAAACAGAGTAGCATTCTCGACTTTGCCTGTGAGAACTGTCCCAACCTGCAGGTCTTCCAAGCAGACTATGCTTCTCTTGAAATCAGGTTTATCAAAATCTGTAACAAAAGGGGGAAAAAAAGGCAGTGTAAATAGTAGGTACTATACTTCCTAGACACAATATACATTGGTAAATATGCTCAGACCACTAGTCAGCATTGAGAGGGGACATAAAAGGAGTTGAAATCCAGGCTTGCCTTCAGAGAAAATGCATCTTAATTGGAGAAGCAGCATTCACCTGGTAGGAACAATATGAGAAAATTTACTCACTTTCTTCTCCTCAAATGCTATCTCATTAGCATGCAAACATTAGCACTATACATAAGGATTGAGAAGCCAAGAGTCTTATTTTCCTATTTATGAGGAGGTGATGAGAAAATATCATTGCTCAATGAATATATAAAGCCAAATCACAAACAATGAGATAGTTAAGACCTTCAAAGACAGAAAATTGGGATTTTTTTCTTCTAGTACCTGAATTCTTAAACTGTTTAAAGGTGGCAGAAAGTACATCAACATTTAGTCAAATGTAGATGAAATTTAAATGTTCTCTTCCATTTCCCCCCATGAATTTGGAATTCAGGAATCAATTTCTATCCATTTTGAATATACATGGCCAATCAAAACTTAATACATTCTTGATTATCTACGGCTCAGAAACCCAGATCAGCCAGTTCCTAATTTTCTTTCTCCTTTTTCAGTTTAATTCATTAAACATTTATTAGCTCCTGATGATCTCCTATACGGGCAATCCACTGGTGCTAGAGATACAAAGATGAAGACACACAGATCCCTGCTCTCAAGTTCCTTACAATCCTATTTTCTTATTGGCCACAGTGTACATTTCCCTGTTCAAACACCAGCTTCCCCCCGCCTCAAAGTGGGTATAAAGCATACCAAGGAATCATGGCTCTAGTAAAAACAAAACAAAAATAACAACAAAAGTTTTATGAGGGGCGCCAAGGGTGGTTCAGTGGGTTAAAGCCTCTGCCTTCGGCTCAGGTCATGATCCCAGGGTCCTGGGATAGAGCCCCACATCGGGCTCTCTGCTCAGTGGGGAGCCTGTTTCCCTTCCTCTCTCTGCCTGCCTCTCTGCCTACTTGTGATCTCTGTCAAATAAATAAATAAAATCTTAAAAAAAAAAAGTTTTATGAGGGAGAAGGGTAGTACTAACAGTCTAAATGGGGCTTTTGGGTTATCTATGGATTCCATTTTCCCATGCTCTTCTTGGCCCCCTTTCCTAGGATTACTGAATGTTGATTCTAATAACAAAGAACATTCTATGCTTGGATCTCCTTTTACTAAGGCCTCATTTTCCCTCCACCCATCCCACTTCCTTTTCCTCCACAGCTGTTGGCTTGATCCTGATTACTTGTTAAAGCTATCCTTTACAGTTGTATTAACAACTGGCTACCTCTTGGTTCCCCTCCCCCAGTCCACCTATTCTGAAATCAAGCCCCCCCGCCAAATTCACCCTTTTCCCATAAAACAAACAAACAAACAAACAAACAAACCCTTTTTAAATCTCAAATCTCATTTTCCTCATAAAAAAAGGAACACGCAAAAACTGGAATTGATTCTGTACAATTTTTCCTGACACCAAAGTAGTAGATTCCAAAAGCAAAAAACCTGTTGTAATATTACATTAGGCAGACACTGTGTCAAAGCAAGGTGAAACTAAGTCATTGATCAGGGCGGAGGTAGATGGTCCCTGAGGTCTCACAGGCATTGTTTTTATGCTTGGAAATTCTTTTCTCTTATAGAGGTCCAGGTGCTACAGATTCCCAAAGGGTTCCTGATCAGCTGCTTAGTTTAATTTTGCATGGAAAATCAGAGTCAGGAACTACTTAACATGTTCCTGAAGACAGCCTGGGCCACTGAGAAATCAGAAAATCCTCCATGTACCAGGCAAACTTTAACACTTTGATTGCCAAGGCTACATAATCAGTCAGCTGTCACTAGGCTGCTTCTGATGAATTCAAATATAGAAACTAATAGGCAACCAGAGTGCTAATAAAATAGAATCAATTTTGTCAGAAGACAGGATGAGTTCAGTGAAAGAAAGAGGCATCAAGGAAGGAAATACTTTTGAGAAAATGAAGAAAAGGAAAGATGTAACATTTATAAATAGTAATTAAGAAACATCCAAAATACTATCTGCCTCTTCAAAAATATGACTGTTTGCCTTCCCCCTTAGGGATAGTTTTAGTATTAAAATAAAAGCTTTCAGACAGTCCAATTTTGAAAATTGTGACTTAAACTAGGGCAAAGGTCAATTCCAAAGTGAGTTTAAAGAGACTTATTTGAAATTTCACTTGTCACAATGATAAACACTGCAGTAACTGGTAAGCTCGGTCCAGAGCCCAGGTGCATCTGTGTTTCTGCTCACTAAGGGCATGACAAGGTGAGGACCTCTACTTAGCAGTTGGTTGTTTAATTGAACCGTATAATCTGAATGTTGATTTTCGCTCTGAGTCTGCATTGTAACCGGGATAACAGAGCAATCAACACCAAGACAGAAAAATGATCAAGGAAACCCAGTACAGGAGGCCTGCAGCTAGAGAGAGCATACTCACTCATCTTCTAATGGTGTCCTAGGCATACCAGACTTATAGCCCACCCTGTTTGAGAATCATTGCTAAACGATACCCAGGGAATTCACACACAAGGGCATCAGGACCCTAAACAGAGATGGACTTGTCTACTGAAACATCCATTTTGGGTGGACCATCCTAGAGGCTCCTGTTCCCACATTTTTGTCATAGATCTTATTACACATTTTTTTCCAACTTAAAAAAAAAATTTCTGACTTACAGAAAAGCTGATAGAATAATATAATGAACTTACTGGGTATTTGTGTGTGTGTGTGTGTGTGTGTGTTTTTAAGTTTATTTATTTTTTAGTAATCTCTAGGCCCATTGTGGGGCTCGAATTTACAACCCAGAGATGAAAAGTTGACTAAGCTAGCCAAGCGTCCCTTACTGGGTGTATTTTTAAACTCCTTTAAATCTTTTCACAAAGAAGCATGCCTAACCCACTTAACAGAGCCTAACTCAGCCTAAACATGGTATCCTAAAACTGACTGTGAGACTGAGACAAGTGCAGATTCATTTAAAACTCAGAGCTTCCTATTTAAATTTCCTTAGTAAATGGGTCACTTAATACCTTAAGTTCTTTTTTATTGGGCCATTGCTCTCAACAACTATGTCTGTTACACTTCCCTCATCATCTACCTACACTGAAAGCTGAGAGCTCTTTTAATTAGAAGGAAAATCAACAGAGAGATAGTATCTTATTTGTTGAATGTGTTCACTGACATAGAATCTAGGAACTTCGAAATTTGCAATTTAGGAAGAAGATTCACTTTTTAGTTTATGAACTGCATACCTTACCTTGGACTTCCGGCTCCTACAAAATAAGAAGAGCTTACAAAAGGATTATGAAAAGTGTGTGCCTCCGTGAACACAACAGCCAATGTGTGAGGCATTTAGTCAAGTGTGATGGAAAATAAGCATGGGACAAGGAGTCGGGAAACCTGGCTTCTTGTATTGGCTCTGGATACTAACCAACTGCAATGACTTTGAAGACAGGGCACGATGCTTCAATTTCTGCATGTATAAAATGGATAATAATTTCGGTTTTGCCTGCAGCAGAGGTTTGTTGTGAGGGTCTCAGAAGACAATGTGGCATTTGTAAATGAAAGGTGCTATTATTCAAATTTAATTATTTACCTGTTCGAAAGTCAAAGCTTTCAGGCTGGCTGAGACCATCTATGATGACTTGTAAGGTGTGAACTGTTGTTTGCAAACTTTCTGCAATTTTCTCTATTCCTTCCTTTTCAAGGAATGAATTTATTTTTTGTTCCATTTCAGGCTTTCCGATATCATGCAGTGTCCCTTTGATGAATGACAAAAACCTGCAGGGACAAAAAAAACCCCAGCACTTATTAATAATAATACTACTTATTTTCCAAACTCTCTATATAGGTCACCCTAAAATTCATTAATCTCAGATTCATATATCATCAATCAACTGATCAATCAGTCTTAATTAAAAATCTACTGTGTCTCATGGCATAATGAATGACCTGTCTTAGAAAAAAAGGAGGGGGACGGACTTAGGTTCTTGGGCTCTTTTCCAAAAAAGCACCTTCTCAAAATCAACATCAGAAATGCTTTACAGTGGAATGTTCATTAGAGTTTAGCATCAAACATATTTTCTAAATAAGGATACCTATGTTTATCTCATGTTTCCTAAATTTGAGTTAGGAGTATTCAAATACTTAAATTAGCTAAGATGCAAAAACTGAACTGATGATTTCAAAGTCCCGAAAAATATCCAGTAAGCACTGCCAGCTTTTTGACAAATGAAAATCTGTTATTCATGTGCCATATCACTGCTTTTTACTTTTGAATACCTATGATGACAGTTACCTGTGCAAGCATACTGTCAGCCTACTAATTCTCAAATTCCATTGACAGTCAAGCTTCACTGTGGATTAAACTTTATCAGGTATATTAAGTATTCAGAGTCCACAAGAAAAATATGGGAGGGGATATCAAAAAGAAAAAGTAACTTGCTTATAAAAATGGAAGGTGTGGAAGCAAGTAAGACCTTAATTACATAATCTTGAGATGAGTATTATTTTTATATACTATATAAATTATTGCTGCAATATTCACAAAGTAAAAAATATCTGTCTTTCTCCATTTCCCTTTGCAATGTTTACCATTTCCCTTGCTTGCTGCCTCTGAATTACTTAGCTTTGGAATTCAGTAATAAGTTAATTAAGGAAAAAAAAGAAAGGGTTAAGCCATTTCCCCCTTCAATTTCATCTGAATATTGGGCTGTAGCTTACTTTCTTGATAGTTCTTGGCTGGGTATTTTTTGACATCATTAAGTTCCATTTCCTATGATTAATGGCACTTTAAACATGTCAACACAGTAATCAGACAGATAGTGATACTAATGCCCTCAAATCCTTTCCTCTAAGGATGTCTCTGGCACACAAGAAGGGAAAAAGGAAACTGTTGGAGGCTTGTCTGTCATCAGAACTGGGATGTATCCCATTTGGCAGGTGGCTACATTATCACAAAAGGAATGCTTTCATTTCCAGTCTTTAAGTTGTGTTCAACCAGAAGAGCCTCTTCAATGATCATGCAGTCCTCGTCTGGCATCTGGTGGAGAATGCACTCTCATCTCTCACTCAGGGCACCCTTTTGGGTTCAAATGGACAATCTTCCTACATTTCCAACCATATATTTAGTCAAAAACCTAGATTCTCCAAAATCCCAACTAACTCTCTTGAGAATATATTTTGGTTAGTAGTCTAACAGAAGACCAAAGAATTAGTGCTTGATATCTCTTTTTAGAAATGAGCTTCCGTTCAAATTGTTGGCCAGTAAGACATACAATGTATGTGTGTCCATGAGAGGCAGCCAGTGTCTGTTAGTGCTATTGGACAACCAGTAGCACATAAGGGCCCTGGTGACAGGGAACAGCTGCTGAAGCTCTGACAGGACAGATGACACATGACAACTTCTGCCACAGCCAACTTCTGTGCACAACTTTCTCAATAATGCATGCCCTGCTGAGCAGGCTGCCCTGGTATTTATCCTCTTGGCTTGATCAGTCTGCAACTAGCTATTCAACAGAATATCTTTCAAATCCTCAAGATTCTGGCTTACAATCAACTGTTAAAATGCCAAAGCATATTCATGGGCTGTAAATCTATAACTCTGCATTTCATAATTAATGAAAGTTAACTAAATGGCAGAAAATTCCCAAATCACTGTGTAAGTCTTGGCCTCAGTAACAAAAACACTGGTTCAAGAGGCTGTTTGGAGTCTTAAGGTTGTGTGTGTGTGTGTGTGTGTGTGTGTGTGTGTGTGTGTGAGAGAGAAAGAGAGAGAGAGAGACACTAACTGCTACCAAAGTCACTTCCATATAAAGAATTCTGTTTATAGTGGTTGCAGATGTAAGAAGAAAATTGGTCTGTTTAACCCGGGTGCCTATTTCATATATCATTTTCATTCTCACATACAGAAGCCTGAGGGCACTGGTAACTGAAATCGATAAAAAAGTACCAAATTGTGCTCCTAGCTAACACTTCATATTGATCAACCCTATTTTTAAATGACTATGGAACAAAGTCAAATGCTACTTTATTTTGAAAACTTTCTTCAAGTTACAACGGGCTTACAGAAAAAGGAAAATAGCAAAAACCAAAGTGGGGTGGGACTATAAATGAATGAATTTATGTATAAATGTATGTATACATAAAATATGTATAAAATGAACTGCGAACAGAATTCAGATCAACCTCTACCTTCCTGGATTTCAAATATATTCAACTGTAAATGACAGGAAACAATGCTTTATACCTGGTAATCACTCAAGAAACATGCAATCTGTAAAGAGCCTAAGAAAAATTTATGCTGCATTTTCTGAATTTTGGCCCTGGAATTAAGGTTGATAAGTAACATGCAATACAGAGTTTCATTTTAGACTTGGGTACGTTAAATCACACTCAATATAAAATGCTTTCTGCCTCGAAAATACCATATAAAAATAAACTGCATTTTATTAAGCTTGGAACCCAGTACCTACAAGTAAGTGCTAGGCATTAGGCGAGTGCTTGACAGAGGTGTTCATTCAATCCTAACAAGAATCCTAAAAGCTGGGTGTCCTATCACACAGAAAAGGAAAATTGAGGTTCAGGGAAGTTAAATAATTGGCCCAAGGCCGCACAGCTATTTTCACGGACTATAGTTTCATGCCATACACATCAGTGTGTGTTTGTTTATAACTGCAGTCACGTCAAAATAAGTGATATGTTAGATTAAGATATAAAACATAATACTTCTGCCAACATTTCACCAACACGATTTAATGGCAGATTAGTTTTAAACAGGAGACAGCTAATACCGATAAATTCCACAAAGAAATGACTATATAAATGCGTTTATGTAGACAATTCTCTCAAAAGTCGATGCGTTGTTAAAGTCATAGCATCATTTTCTCCACTGTCTCTGCAGGGCTTTTTCAGCTTGCTAAGGACTGCGGCCTGAACTTCTGTTTTTATTTAATATGTAATTTCATCCATCTTACTTAAAGTACGAAAGTAGCATAAATGCAACAAATAAGCACATCATGTCCTTTTAGCGCACATCTGCACAAAGTTAAAATACAGAACTTGCAGCAGAGATAATGCCTGTTTTTCAAGCAGAATGCTTATTTAACCTAAAATCTCTGATATTTTCTACAGAAACTTGTTACTAATGCAATGCTTTTCCCCTTCGGAGAAAGTCTTTGTAAGATCCTTTCCAAAGAATATGAAATTCTCAAGCTTTGTAAGACTTCAGCTATACCTATTCAGTATGGGAGCCCAGGACCGGGTTCTCTACATTAAAGTACTGTGGGGCCCCACAGAGCACAGAAGAACCATAGTAATGCAAGCCCATCACTTTAAGAACAACTTACTATTAGCACGTACTTGGGCGGGGGGAGGTGCGCCCAACACACAGCAGAAAGAACCATGCTGTAAGGGCAAGGTGCCTATGGCTGGCTACCCATTCTCAACAGTTCCAAGAGAGACTTTCATACTGGCTTACTTTTATCCATTAGTTTTACTCAGTTGTAATTATATCAATAAACAAAACATTCAATGCAAGAGCAGTCATTTTATAAATAAGCAGGTACAGACAAAGCAGGTCATAATTTGTAATTCAGGGAGATGCTCAATGATCTAAAAAGAGAGCTTGTACTCTAGCGAGGAAACCCGGCCCTCTTAACTGAGAGTGTAGAGTAAGTGGTGGGACACAAATGAAAGTTAATAATAATCTGTTAACACCAAAACCACAGATTCAATATGTATTTTTAAAATTTACTAGGTCTTAATATTAAAGACTAAATATAAATTCCCCAATGTGGCAAAAAAAGAGAGACCCGTTGCTCCTTTCACACCACCTACAGGGAGCTGAATTTACACACAGGAACACACAGCAGCGCACATTTAGTTCAACTTAAAGAGAGAGTGCCGGCTTTACCACATCTGCTGTCTCAGCAGCCAAGGCAAAGGGGCAGCAACGTGAGTTGCACTTTAATCATCAAAGAATCTTTTCAAACTTTTAACCTCTTTGTGAAACCAAGACACTGAACTGGGCCAAAATCCTTAAAAAAAAATCTTTGCTTGTGCAAAATCTACAAGTACTGGTAAATCCATGTAGAATGCAAGGACATTTTGGAACAATGTACCATATTGCAGAAGCTGGTAGATCAGTGAAGGCAATATTTAAATGGCTTTCCTGAGAATGTAATCTACCACAGAAATTGACAGCAAGCAATTTTTCACAAGAACTTACAGCTAACTGGCTTTTGAAAACTGCAGATAAACTTTTAACAACGCAACCCTTTCAGAAAGGATAAAGGAATTGTTCTGAAAGCCTTTACAGACTTTAATGTGAGAGTGTAATTTTAAATGGGGTGCAGCTATCCAGGCAGCAGTCAGGGATATCTTTACCCACATTGGCGTGGTATCACGTGGAGGGTCTTTGGAGCCCTTCCTGCATCTGAGCACTTCCTGCATCTAAATACACACCTGGCATCTATATATATATATATATATTTTTTTTTTAAAGATTTTATTTATTTATTTGACAGAGACTACAAGTAGGCAGACAGGCAGGCAGAGAGAGAGGAGGAAGCAGGCTCTCTGAGGAGCAGAGAGCTCAATGCGGGGCTCGATCCCAGGATCCTGAGATCATGACCTGAACCAAAGGCAGAGGCTTTAACCCACTGAGCCACCCAGGTACTCCGACTCCCCTGGCATCTAAACACACTCTTGCATTTATGAGTAGCAGGAAAACAAAACAAAACAAAACAAAACAAAAACAAAAACAAGAGGAATTGAAAGGAAGAAGCTGTCATAGATTAAGAAATGCAGTTTGTCTTCCAAAAGACTTGGTTTATAAGCATCAGACCTGCTTCTAACTTCTGAATAACTTACTAAATGTTTCCTTCTTTTTCAAAGATCTGGTGTACATGCATAGAAACTGGATACAGCATGCATGCTGTATTAGTTGTACATAGGAGAACATACCCTTAGAAAGCTGTTTTATTTTAGCAATTTAGTATAGGGAATTGGCTTTATTAAAAAAAAAAAAAAGCCATTTACAATGTGCTTATATATTTGCACCACACAAAACATCTAAGATCAGTGAAATAATAAGCAGTGCCACAAAGGGTAAGCAGCAATGATTTAAAGAAGATTTATCCATTTATTTGGGAGAGAGAGAGAGAGAGAGAGAGAGCGAGCATGAGCAGGGTGAGGGGCAGAGTCAGAGAATCCTCAAACAGACCCACTGTTGAGTGCGGGGCCTGACACAAGGCTGGATCCCAGGACCCCGAGTCATGACTTGATCCAAAATCAAGAGTCAGTTACTCCCCAGGCACCCTGTAGTATTGATTTTTATGTAGTTTTTCCTATTTCAGACCCACTTGCTAGGTTATGGTACACTATGTGATGATAATTAAAACTAAAATTAAAAAACCCAGGGGCATCTGGGCGGCTCAGTGGGTTAAGCTTCTGCCTTCAGCTCAGGTCAGGATCTCGGGGTCCTGGGATTGAGCCCCGCATTGGGCTCTCTGCTCAGTGGGGAGCCTGCTTCCCTCCCTCTCTCTGCCTGTCTCTCTGCCTACCTGTGATCTCTATCTCTGTCAAATAAATAAATAAATAATATTTTTTAAAAAAACACCCCAAAAGTGTATATATATATACATCGAAATGAGTATGATACATAAAAATCAGAAAACATCATGTATTGAAATGATGTGATTACTACCCTAAAAATTTCTAAAATCCTATTTTAGGAACAGCTTTAGAAATAAATTTCTAAGCAACAAAGAAAAATATTAATTTTCTTACATTTTTAAATTTTTAAATTATTAATTTTCTTACATTTTTAAAACAACAATACCCCCCTCCAATAAAAAGAACCAGAGAAAACCCAACAACCCTATATACTCGGCTTGGTCACCCCCTTCCATTGAGTCTGGTTGTTTTAAACACACCCATACACATACCCTTAAATGATAAAAATCTGCTAAAATATCAAGGCTCTTTCAAGGAATGTGACAAAATTGAAGCATTCTGAAGCATCTGAAAAAATAATTTAGAAAAGCATACTCAGCTTTCTTCATTAAGCATTTACTGTGGAAGACGACTATGGAAGATGGTAACAGAGCCTGTGCCTTGAATGAGCTTATGGAGTCTTATTTTAAGCAACGACAGTATGTCAGAATAAATATTCTTCCACTTAAATCTGTTCTTTTAAGAGGTAGGATTTTATATGCAGATAAGCATACTCTCAAAGTGCTCAATGAAGATGATTTCATTTAATTCTCTCGAAAATTTATTGTGGAGATATATTTGCAGATCAAGGAATCAAAACTCTGATAGATTAAATGATCTGCCCAAAGTCACACAGCTGAGACCACAAGGTTGGCGATAAGGTAAAAGCTGTCATAGATCATCTCTTCATTAACACTCCTTAACCCTTTACTTTGGGGAATATTCAGTACAGACAGAAGATTTCGATCCTAGATAAAATTTGGCACCCAGAACCACTGCCTGGGAACAATTTATTATTATTTTTCAAACCAAATTCAAAAGGAAAAAGTTTGGCTCTTTTTGAGTTACTCAGTAAGAGTTGGACAAAATTAAGTTAGTGGTTTCAAAGGCTGTAGACTCACACAGCTCAAAAACACTGTGTTTAGAATTCATATAATTTAATTTACTGGCTGTAAAGCCATAACGTGGATTAGTGCTTGGGAGTATTTGAAAGAAGAGGGCAAATAAAAAAGTGGTACTCAAAACCATTAGGCTAGATGGCAGAGCTGGAATTAAAACAACTCTGGCGCTACTAGGCTATAAAGCCTATGTATCAGAGTAAGGACTATTTTCCTTGGGAAAACAGCCTTTCTACAATGAGCTTCGTCCTGTCAAAGAATCCCCTTTTCAAGGAATTTGAAAATGCGTAACATCTGTCATTTCCATAAAACCCCTGGTTGCCTCTGAATGGGCAGAGACATTTTTATTCCATTTAAAGACTATGCAATTGAGGTCAAAGTAATTTGCCTATGGTCACACAGAAAGTTAGAAGACAGGCTAACGTTAAAATCCATAGTGAAACAGGACAGGAAAGGGAGGAGGGAGATAATGGGACACTAGATCAATACCCTACTGAGTTTCAGGCTCCAGACTGAGTGATCTAAGCCTGAAGAAGAGGAGAGAAGGAGAGGGCCAATACTCTGGAGATAAAAGAGACTGAAGCAAGCACATTGCTGTGGCTGGCTGGTAACTCCTGGCCACTCCTCCACTGGTGCTAATAGGCTGCTCCACATACGAAGCAGAGAAACCACAACATTTTCTCTAGTCCCAAGACCCTAGTGTTAATGTAATTAACAATATTCAATGACCCAAATTATAGCCGATCACATGGTAAAACAATTTTTCTCTGGGAGACCAACAGTTGTAAACCACACCCCCCTTTTCTTTAATGGCTCAGTTTGACAGCTTCTCTGCAATCACAACAAAAATAACAGCAATAAGGGGGGCATCTGGCTGGCTCAGATGGAAGAGCATGTGACTCTTGATCTCAGGGTCATGGGTACGAGCCCCATGTCGGGTGTAGAGACTATCTAAATAAATAAATAAATGAACTTAACAACACATCAGTAAGAATAATTACAGCAACAACAACAGCTTACTTTCTCCCAGGTGCTAAGAATTCTAGATACATTAATTCATGTCATCTCATGAAGTAGGTACTATTATTATCCTCACTTTACAGACAAGGAAACTGTGGTACAGAGAGGTTAAATCACTTTCCCAGCTCAAACAGGCATGATTTGAACCCAGGCAGTCTGGTATTATACTGCTTCCAGAATGAGCAAAGGGAAAGTCAGGCAGTACCTAGAATTCTTCAACTTCCTAGTTTTCTCTACCAGCCTTGCCTTGAACTTCATGGCAGGGTAGTGGGGGTTGGAACAGCATGTAAGACACGAGACATGACAGTCAGTTGCTAAGAACCCCACAGCTTAGTCAAGTGGCTAGATTCTCTTTCATCATTTTTCTCTTTTGTGAAGGCAGTTTTGAAAATATGATAAATGCTACTTCCTGGGAATTACAGTATGATGTTTTTGGGCTTTACGAATAAGAAGAAAAAAATCACCTTTATAATTTGCCCATTTATCATCTTTATAGTTTAGGTTTGGCTTCCCTTTCATGACGCTGGGCCTCTTCCTAAAAGGCCGTCTATGGCTGTCTAATCATAGCTCTATAGGAGCTACGGAGAGGGGTAACTGACTGATAAACATGCTAAGACATCACTTACCAAAAGTCAGCAATGATTCTGCCTTAATTTTCACGTCCGAATGCTGCCAACTCTTGTGGGCAAGTCCAGAAAAATGTAAGACCTTTCAAATTTGCAAATAATTTCTTACATCTGTTTACCTAATCTTCACTTATTATATAGAATTTGTAGTTGGGTTTCTTTTCAGGCAAGCTTCCCACAAAGAAACATGTTTTTATCATTGTAGAAGTTAGCTGGCATGCGAATGCAGAAGAAAACCGAGGTGAATTTTAGATGTGCGGAGGTGTGCTAGGTATATTCAGTAGGCTAAGTGACTTACTGCTCAGAAAAATTACAAATCACTTCAAGTCATGTGCCTTCTGGGTTGCTCCCGGTCAAAACTACGAATATCAAATCTGCGAATGTCACTGCTATACTGCTGCTACTGTGTTTTTCTTTTTGCTTTTTAAAAGAACAATCTAAACTCCCTGTGGTACAGCTGTTTATTAGCTGAAAGACTTCCTTCCTTGCTGGGCAGAAAGCTAAGTTTGGAAAGAGTATGACAAAACCCTGAGTGCAATTCTTTTTTTTTTTTTTTAAGATTTTATTTATTTATTTCACAGAGAGAGAGAACACAAGTAGGCAGAGAGGCAGGCAGAGAGAGAGATAGAGAGAGAAGCAGACTCCCTGCTGAGCAGAGACCCCCCGATGTGGGGCTCGATCCCAGGACCCTGAGATCATGACCCAAGCTGAAGGCAGAGGCTTAACCCACTGAGCCACCCAAGTGCCCCCTGAGTGCAATTCTAAAAGAAGAGTTCTGAGATGCTAAATCCTTGAACAGGAATGGGAAAGAAACAGAGGTTAAGATGTGCTCACTCATTAAAGGTCTTCAGCATGGGGCACCTGTCACTCTCTGGCTTGACTTATTGTAGCTCTATGGCAGGGAGCAAGGCAGGACCTCTACAGCGCCTCCCCAAATCCTAGTCCCAACTACTTTTAGACTATGATAGGCTGGGATCCATTTAACCATTTATCTCATCACAGAATTCTGTGTATCTATTGGCTTAATTTTACTCTTATTTCTCTTTTTCCCAGCTTTACTGAGACACAGTTGACATATAACATTGTATAAGTTTAAGGTATACAACCAGTTGATTCGATATACTTACATAACAGCAAAATGATTACCACCATGGCAACTCATCCATCCTGTCACATAATTAGCATTTCTTTTATGTGGTGAGAACATCTAAGATCTAGTCATGAACTGTGAAGTACACAGTATGTATTATAACACAGCTATAATTACCATACTGTACATGAGATCTCCAGAACTTAATGTGTAACTGAAAGTTTGTGCCCACTGACCAACTTCTGTTCTTAAAAATCTGATATGAGTTTTTAGTAAATTAAGACTAAATATTACTGGGCCTTTGTATAGACGACTCCCCCCTCCTCAAGTAAATATTTTGTCCAGTTGTATGATTATTCCTATCTTAGACCTCAATTTTAAATTCATGGCTGTTTCTGCTCTGAAAACATACTTTTCAGCATTGACTGTAAGGGTCGGAAATGGGTACATCCACAGTAATAAAGGAGACGAGAGTGCAGATACTGCCCTGTACAGCTACTGATACAAAGTATTCTTGGAACACAACTGCTTAATCCATGTCACAGTCCTGCTATACAGGCTACTAACCACTCACAGAAACTAGTCTTTTCAGTGCCTCCATAATGGCCAAAATGGAAATAACAATTAAATCCTAGTAATGCTTTATCAAAGCGAGTGCTGGCATTTTTCAAGTTAAATCAAGAATATAACAACCTTCAAGCTTAACTATCCTAAGTGAACCAAATTCTAAATGCAGGATATTCTTTGGGACAATGCCAGGCCTCACTGTGACATGTGCAAACCTGCATTACCTGCAGCACAACACACTACCTCCTAGCACCTTAGTCAAGAGAAAGGAAAAAATCACATACTTGTCTTTGACTCTCTGGATCAACCAAAATGGAATACATAGGCATGGGGGAGCAGCAACCCTTAAACTGGTTGTTTCTGGACTTCATTCTGCTGATAATATAGCATCAATTTTCCTCATAGCCCATATCATCCTACATAATGAAATCACTCACACATGAGGACATTGTGACAATTTCTAAATGATAACAGAAAATGTAAGTAATCCTCTTTCATGTTCTATCTCTGTTTTCTAGTCTGTAAAGTCTGGACACACATGTTCTGGGAAGACATAGAATTCAGTTTGGGGAGGTCTGAAAATGTCTTCAATCCCCAAGGGATTCTGAAGTACTTATTCAACTTGTTGAATGGGAAACAGCAGAAAGGACAATCTAGATGTTCTACCAACAATTCTGCTTATGCAACTGCATTGATCTCAGCCTGGTTAGACTAAAGAAAAAAATACCTAGATTGAAATTAAGCTAGACATTTCATTTTGTGCTAAAATAGGATAAAACTTACAAATAACCATAACACAGGGCAATAATTAGTAAGTGGCCTTTGTGAAGCACAGAAGTTGTATACAGAACTCATTTCCAGATGGGGTATCTTTGTAAGATTTCATGCAGGAGGTGACATTTAGGCTAGGTCTTTGAGAAGATTTTAACCAGTAGAAACAGGAAAAGAGATGTTTAAAGGGTCAGAAACAGGAAAATATGGTTCAGGTCAGGTTTGGGGAATAGTCAATAGTCCAATAAAAACAACAAACATTCATTGAGTATCTCATTATTGCCAGGCATATTAGAAACATCATCTACTTGACCTTACAGCAATCTTTTGAGGCTGGTATATTACTATTCCCAATTTTAAGGTAAACTGAGTCTCAGATGCATAAAGTAAATTACCTAAAATAATTCAGCTGATAGAACCAATATATGAACCAGATCTATGGCACTCTAAATCTTAAGCTCTTAACTAACTCCAAAGCCTGATCTTTTAACTAGTCACAATTTAAAAAACTAGTTTGGAGCCAGATTTAAATTTAATCACAATAATCTTTCAGATTAAGGATATCATACCCTTAAAGATGGTATGTTAGCACAGAAAAGTAATAAGTTGTGTTATCTGTGCTTCCTAAGAGGAAAAAAAAAAAGAGTATCAGAATATGTTAGATTTGACTGTTATTCTCTATCATCACATGGCTGAAATCAGACTCTTCCTTTCCTCTGGAGAAAACATTACCTCCTCCATTAAAGGAAACTTTGCCTATTTATTTTATTAAGGGATCTGTAGGAAATGAATTCTTCACATAGAGTGTGTAGAATTTTATGCTGTTCTGCTGCAGATGTATTTCCTGAATATTGCATTAAAAGAATTTCCTTCTGTTGTTTTTCAGAATAAGGGCATGTGCATTTCAAATGAAGCAACTTGATAGTGACTACATTTGGTATCTTCTCATTTTAGAAGAGGAACTGGGTATAGGGCAGGAGTATCATATTCATCCTAGAGATGTACCCACCACTGCCAGCAGATATTTTTAAGTGAGAGAGGGTAAGGAATAATGCAAGGCTTTTAGGAAATGTCAATGAAAACAACATACAGAATCCATATTTCAGGAGATTTGAGTGGAACATGGGATTAAGAAACCTACTATTGCTACAGATAGATTTTCCTTCAGTAATCCTTTGAAGCCATTCTGTTCCAAATCTTTTACTTGATTACTGCCTACTTCTCTGAAAAATTCAAAGCTACCCTAAAAGCCCCTTCCTTAGATGTCTTAATATCTTTACTCATCTTGCCCCAAACTTCCCTAAGCTATTCCTCCATCCCTTGATTCTGTTTCTCTCCCCACCCTTGCTCCTCATAGGTTGCTATTAAGGACTCTTGACCTTGGCATTCTTTTGGTCTTTCTGCGTCCTACTTGCCTCACCTCTAAATGTAGCAGGTGAGAGTGAGGAGTGAAAGCTAAATGAACAAGGTCTTTTAGCTTTATAATGTTATGAATGTCTCTAGTATCTTTCATGTCTCTACTACTTCCTCCTCTGATTTTGGCCACAGAGGTATTTATTATTGCTATGGTCTCCACATTCTGTGCTTCTTCTAAGCTAAAAGCAACAACCACCCTTTATCTTCCTGGACTTCCATCACATGGCTCCTTCTTTTCACTACCAAAGTTCTCAGAAGAATTATCAGCCTCTAATTCTTATTGCTTGCTTTCCTTGTCTCTTACAGATTGGCTTCTATTTCTGCCACTCTTTTGAAATTACTCTCAGTTAATGACCCCCTGAGTGTCAATGCATCTTTTAACCACTTACCCATTCTGCCATATTTGACACCATCAACTTACTGGCCTTCTTTCATGACTTTTGTTTTCATATTCTATTTTTTCTCACGTCTCTTCCTCCTCTGGCCCTCTAAATGTAAGTATCTTCAAGTTTTTGACCTTAGCCACATCTCCTCTTGTTATACATGCTTCCTTGGATGAGTGCATCCACTCACATGACTCCTTATTTCTCGCCTCCCACTGATAAGTCCAATCCTATATATCAACATGTTTAGACCAGGCCTCCCTCCTTAGTCCTAGGTCTGCCTTTCCTTTTGCCTGCAAGAGATGTTCTCATGAACATTTTAGCAACTCAAACTTCATGTATCTAAAACTGAAACCTGTATCCTCTTTTCTCCCTCCCTTCGTAACTCCCTCTTCTCCCATCATGCTCACCAGCCCTCCACAAAAACAACAAATGAATAGAAAGGCTTGGTCTTCCTCTCTTGTCTCATAATGAATGGTTAATGGAACTACTGTTTTTCACTAACTGAGGCCAGTATTGAAAGAATTATTCATTCATATATTCACTAAACATATACCTTCACAGTGCCTGCTGTGTTCCAGGTACTCTTCTGCAACCTTGGGATACATTTGAAGATCCCTGCTCTCAGGGAGACTGACAAGATACAACCAGCTTACTATAATACATAGGTTGTAAAGTTTGATAAAGATAGTTAAGTGCTGAGGGAAAAAGAGAAAGAGCAGAGAGAGTAACGGGGATCAGAATTACCAGGCTTATAGGTAAGGGCGTGCAAATTTCAGTAGGTTAGGCAGTGTAGACCTTGCTGACAAGGTGACACCTGAGCAGTCTTGAGGAGGTAAAGGAGGTAAAGGAGCTGGCTGAGCAGATATCTGCAGGGAAAGTGTTCCAGGAAGGGGGACCAGACAGTGTAAAGATCCTAATATGGGAGCAGGCTTGGCATGTTCACAGATGTTCAAGGAAGCCAGCATGGCTAGAGTAGAATGAAAAAGGGAGGGAAAAACAGGAGATCAGGTCAAAAGGGCATTGGAAGCTCTTACCAGGATTTGGTCTCAATTCTGAGTGAAACTGGAAGTGATAGCAGGGTTTTATGCTGAAGGAGGACAACACCTGATTTATATGTTAAAAGGATCTAGTTGTCTGTTATGCTAAGAACAGACTATCTGGCTGGGCAGTGGTAGGCGCAGGGAGACCTGTCAGACTAATTGCAGTAGTCATGATCCAGGCAGAGATGATGGTGACTGAGACTAAGAGGAATGCACAAGAGTTGAGAAGTGGGTATATTATAAAAGGGTATATTTTAAAAGGACATTCAATACAGTTCACTAAAGATTGGATGAAGGGTGTAAAAGATACTTACTGGCTATGAATGGCAAAAATAACACGAATACTAGAGACACTGGAGGATGAAGTAGAAACTCACTGTTAATGGAGGGAAGAGGGAAAAGAAAAGTTGAAAAACTAAACTTTGGTTTCTCCTGTGGTGACTTCTTCCCATCCATGGCTTTGAGGACCTGCATAAGCACAAGACTCTCCAATTTATATCCTTAGCCCAGTCACTCTTCCAAACTCCAGACTCATGTACCCAACGGCCTACTTGATGGCTCAAACCTAACAGGCCTTCAGCTCGACTCCAGGTCTCTCCCCCAAACCTTGCTACAAGCATAGCCTTCCTCATCTCAGATGATGGCAGTTCATCCTTTCAGTTTCTCAGTCTAAACGCCGTAAGTCATTCTTGCCCTTTCTTGACGACCCCATTGGGAAATGATGCCTCTGTCATTTGTGTTTCATGAAGGGCACCGACTACTGATTTCTATTACGGTTTTTTGAAAGTAATAGTTTCAGCCTACTTTGGTAGATTCTTTGAGAGCATGAAGTGCCTCTATTCATTTTTATATTCTTCAGGCCCTACCACAGTGTTCTATATATTCTAAGTAATAAATATAACCATTAACTATAAAATTTACAGAGTAAAAATCAAAACCATAAAGAATAGGAAAGACTGGGGCGCCTGGGTGGCTCAGTGGGTTAAGCCGCTGCCTTCGGCTCAGGTCATGATCCCAGGGTCCTGGGATCGAGCCCCGCATGGGGCTCTCTGCTCAGCAGGGAGCCTGCTTCCTCTCTCTCTCTCTCTGCATGCCTCTCTGCCTGTTTGTAATCTCTCTTAAAAAAAAAAAAAAAAAAAAGAATAGGAAAGAAGTATGGGAAATACTGAGTTGACCTCAGAGATTAGTTATCATAACAGAAGACTAATTTGCATAAAAACAAAAATAGGTGTACTTCATAAAAACTAAATATTCATATTTCGAAAACAAAATAGCATTACAGGGAGATAAAAAAGGTAAACAAGTGAGAAAAAATTCCAGCTCACACAACAAAGCACTTTTTTTTATTTTTTTATTTTTTTTTTTAAAGATTTTATTTATTTATTTGACAGAGAGAGATCACAAGCAGGCAGAGAGGCAGGCAGAGAGGAGGAAGCAGGCTCCCTGCTGAGCAGAGAGCCCGATGCGGGACTCGATCCCAGGACTCCGAGATCATGACCTGAGCCGAAGGCAGCGGCTTAACCCACTGAGCCACCCAGGCGCCCCCAACAAAGCACTTTAATAGTTAATAGAGAATCCTTACATGTAAATAAAACTGGTAAAATAAAACTTCAAAAAAGTAATAAAAATAGTTTAAAAAGGTAGACTTTTTAAAGAACACTAAATAACTAACTAAATAACTTAAAAAATATGCCTTCAATTTTCTAAAATAGTATGTGAGGGAGAATACCATAAATACAAAAATATAAAAACTTAATGGCTTCACATCTTGGTGTATTTCTGAGAGTGACATTATGGTAGGGGAGCATGAAAACCATCACATTCCTACTGGTTTTCTGATGTAATTAAAAGTGAACTTAACTGTAATCAGACTTCCTTTTATAGAACTGAGGTCAGACTAATGATGACCTAATCATAACCTTAATGAGCTTTACTTCCCCAGGAAGACACTTGTGTAAGACTGTATGAAATGAACTACCTATCTTGAGTGATATTGATGATGCCCATACTGAGTATGCTTTAAAGCCAGAAATGACTATCACAGCTCCAAGATAGATAATGGGAATGGTAAGTTTAATTAGATAAACTACTAGTTCTGTTGCCAGATTTAAAGGTTGGGAGTTGAACTTCATATAGACAAAATTTCCCATGAAATTGTCCATAAGCACCCTCTTTCTAAGAGACAAGGCTGCTCCAAAAGGAAAGCACAGAGAAGGGTGAAGTTATTGTAGGGCTTTTATGCCGCAAACACAGAAAGTGGCCTATGTAAAAATGGGCAGAAAAGTCCTGCTTAACAGGAGAAATTAAAGATCGCTCAAGCTCCAACACAGCTGGTGGTAATTATGAATTAGTATGTTACTTCACAATGTAGATCAAGAGCCACAAAAACTCTCAAACCCTTTGGCAGAGTAACTCCTCTTCTAGGAATCCACCATAAGGAACCACTACTAGTAATGCTATTAATAAATTACAGTTCAATCATGTGATGGCGTATTATTCAGCTTTTTAAAAAGAGATATGCAGAGGGGCGCCTGGGTGGCTCAGTGGGTTAAGCTGCTGCCTTCGGCTCAGGTCATGATCTCAGGGTCCTGGGATCGAGTCCCGCATCGGGCTCTCTGCTCAGCAGGGAGCCTGCTTCCCTCCCTCTCTCTCTGTCTGCCTCTCCATCTACTTGTGATTTCTCTCTGTCAAATAAATAAATAAAATCTTAAAAAAAAAAGAGATATGCAAAAATAAAAAATTTGTGCCTACATTAGAGAGTAAGTTGAAAAATTTATGAACTATATTAGAATCATATCATGAAAGCAAACAAAATGTACACTAAAAAAGACATTGAAAAAAAGGACACTGATTTGCATGTAACAAAATGCTGATTTAGTACCCAAGGAGATGTCAGTTTTTTTAAGAAGTGTATAAAATCTCTTACATGTGCAGCACATATTCATCTTCTTAAATAACTAACACTAAAAATATAATTACTATAATACGAGACCGTAATTTTTTTATATTAAAAGAATGAGAATCATGTGCTAAGACTGAGAAGAGCACAAGGATGCCCACTTTCACCACTCTTCAAAACAGTACTGAAGGTCCTAGACATTGCAATGAATGAGAAAAAGAAATAAAAAGCATTAAGATTAAAAAAAGAAGAAGTAAAGCTTTCATCTATTTGCTGATAACTTGTTTATACAGGAAAACTTAAAGAATCTACAAACACTAGAACTAGTTAGTGAACTTAGCAAGGCTGCAAGATACAAGGTTATTATGCAAAATAAATTGTATTTTTATATATTAGAAACAAATTTTTTAAAATTCCATTTATAATAGTGTTGAAAAATATAAAATACATTTAATAAGAGATATACAACTCCGTACAGTGGAAATTCTGAAATACTTCTGAGAGAAATGAAGGACTAAAATAAGCGAAAAGATAGAAGTTCATGGTCAAAGACTCAATAGATATTATGAAGACATCTGCTGCTTCTACAATCACTTACAGACTCAATGTAATCCCAATCATAACTCCACCAGGTTTTGTTTTTTAATGAAAATTGATAAGCTCTAAAATGCATAGGAAAATGCAAATCATCTAGAATAGAGCAATACTTTTTAGTATTTAGAAACAGAGTTGGAAGACTTACACTGTTTCAAACTTAGTGTAAGGCTACAGTAATCAAGACAGTATGAAATTGATAAACAGATGAAACAGAGCCAGAAATGGACCCACATAGAGTCCCTTGATTTTCAACCATCTCCAGAGCAATGGATGGAGAAAAAAAAAAAAAAAAAAAGTTGTGTTGTTTTTTAACATGGTGTCAAAAATAAGTAAATGTTCATAATGGAAAAAGAAAATGAACTTTGGCCCCCTACTTCAAATCATACATGAAATGTAGCCTCACATGTAACACAGACCTTTGTAAAAGCTGATAGCATCAAGCTTTTGGGAAAAAACACTAAAAAATATATTCACGATTTGAGGTAGGCAAAAGTTTCTTAGCACAGGGAAAACAATAACTATAAAAGGAAAATATTGATAAAGTAGACACTGTCAAAATTCAAAACTTCTGCTCCTGAAAAGACACCAAATGAGAAAATAAAGAAGTAAAGAACAACTTGGGACAAAATATTTGTGAAACATACACTGACAAAAAACTAGTACCCAGAATACATTAAAAAAAAAATGCCCACAACCCAATAATAAAAAGGTAAACAACTCAATGGCTAAATGATATGAACAGAATTCATAAAAGAGGGTATATCAATGGCCAATAAGTCCATTTCTGCACCACAGAAATGCAAATTAAAGCCACAAAGAGATACTACCACAGATACACAAGAATGGCTAAAGTTAAAAAGACTAACATCAAATAATGGTGAAGATGTGAAGTAACCAGAACTCATATATTGTTGGTGAACAATATATTGTTGGTGTAAAATAGTATCACTATATTGGAGTGAAGTCTAGAAATTTATAAGAAAACTAAAACATTCACCTACCTTATGACCCAGCAAATCCTCTCCTAAGTATTTTTCCAAGAAAAATGAAAGCAAATGTCAACAACAAAAACCGTACAAGAATGTTCATAGCAGCTTTATTCATAAAAGGCAAAAATTGGAAAGAGTATAAAGGTAGTTCACTAAGGAGAATAAATTGTGGTATATTCATGCAATGAAATATTAGCCAATAAAAAGAAACAAGCTACTTATACTTGTTACAATATGGATAAAAATCTCTACACTTTATGCTAAAAGAAGTCTTACACAAGAGTACAACTGTATGGTATCATTCATATGAAGTCCTGGAAGAGGCAAACTGCTTTTGGCATAAAAAATTAGAACACACGGTTAGCTGTAGGAGGCTGGGGCAGTAATCATCTAGGCTGAGGCACAGGGGAAGTTAAAATATTCACTATTTTTAAACCCACTGTCATTTAACTCACTAAAAGTCTTAAAATATTTAGTGATGTAGCAAGATACTGTTTTTGAACTAATCAAAAAGTTTTTAATTAAATGTGGTATTAAATTTTTTTAATGCCTTACATTAAATGTTTCCTTGTACGCAAAAAACCTCCCCCATGTCATTTTGTGTAATGTATGCTCATTAAAAGTACATCATTTCTTAGAGTCTAATAACTGTGCAAAGCAATATTTCTTAAGAAATCTGAGAGTCGGCTGTTTACTTTCAAAAGGGCTTTATCTTTAGATAAGCACAAGCTTTAAGCCAGGTGCTAGTCATTTGTGTCTCGTTAATTTCCAAAACAAACAGAGGAGAGTGCCATGCAATTTCCATTACACACACTTCACCATTAATACCAGGGTTTATTAGCTTGACACTGCTCCAGGAATAATGGTTTCATTCCTCACTGAAATAAAATAATGTGTCACATAACTCAGCAATGCGGAACTTCTGAAAAATGTTGTCATGTTAAACATGGTCATATTTTTTAAGTTTCCATTGTGCCAAAACAAAGGCCATTTGCTGTAGGGAACTCACTCTGGGCATGAAGAATTCTCACGTGGCCTCAGACTTACCTCATCGCTATGTCATACGATTCCGGGTGAATACAAGTTTGGTCCAAAGGATTTGGCTTCAGCACAACATTTACTGCAGTTTTGCACTTCTTCTTGCCCTGTTTCTCATCTGTGACCTCAACACCTGCTGAAGATGTCACAGCAACTCCCTGAACTTGACCAGCAGATTCAGCTTGCTGACTACTGTAAACATGTAAAGAGGCAAGGAGTGGGAAGGGAGGGAAGGTTGGGAAGAAAAGAAATCTTTAAAATGTGCTTATTTCTCTGCCATACAACTATACACAAACAGCACCCACATTCTGACCATTCGCCTCATAGAAATTATCATGTATTTATTTAAACACTGTTAATAGCGTTTCTTGTTACTTAAAGCCAAAAACATTCCTAAATGATTCAGCTGGTATAACTGGCATTCTAGGAGAGAAGAGAGAAAAACGAGGGGACGTAAATTAAATAAAAAGAAAAAGGAGAAGGAGAAAGAGAAGACGATTTCCCAGAACTGAAGAGAATTACAAGTTCTTAAATTAAAAGAACCTACTGAGTACAAAATAGGATGAATGGAAAAAGACTAAGGTTAGACACACTGTGGGACAACATTAGAATATGATTTAAGACTTAAGAGAAAAATATAAAACAGATTACCTCAAAAAGAACTAGAATCAGACTGGCATAAGATTTCTCATTGTTAAACATAGATGCCAGAACACAGTGAACAGGTATCTTAAACGTTCTGAGAGAAAATGATTTTGAATCTAGAATCATATACCTCACCAAACTAGCATTCAAATAGGAGAGGAAAATTAAAATCATTTTCAGACATGGAAGACTAAAGTACAACCCATATAATATACCCTCTCTGAAAAGAATTTCTTAAGGATATACTCCAGCAAAAACAAGTTCAAGAAAAGTGATAATGTGGGCTAAAAGAAACAGTGATGAGCCTGGAAATGATAAAAACTTATTACTGACTCATTAATTATGGAAATATATATAAAGGACAGTCTGAAACTAAAATTAATATCCCAGGTCATCTCCTCATGGATAGAGTTGAAGGGCAGAAGGCTGGGACAAGGCCTACAGTGCTGATCTTCTCCAGGACAGAGACACCTATTAACTACAGAGGCCACTCTAAATGACACTTAAGGATAATCACCAGAAAAAGACATACAATTTGAAATCACGAAGGGGAGATAAAAATGAGGTGGGAAAACTTGTTAGCTGAGAAATGTAACAAACAGCATAAAAGGAAATCAGAAAGCATGATGATGATTAAATATATAATAGATAAAAGATTAAGTCTAAAACCTATCAATAAATGTAATAAATGTGAAGGCACAAATATAAAATTGAACAAAACCATGAAATCCACTTGTCTATAAGAGTCATATAAAAAATTAAATGTCATAGAAAGTTTGAAAATTAAAAAAATACCAAGCATACTGAAAAGGCAAATGTAGCAACACTGCTTAAAAACAAAACAGATTTCAAAGCAAAAAACACTCAATGA
Organism: Mustela nivalis; assembly: GCF_964662115.1. Lineage (NCBI taxonomy): Eukaryota > Metazoa > Chordata > Mammalia > Carnivora > Mustelidae > Mustela > Mustela nivalis. The sequence continues at coordinate 77,228,947 of NC_139027.1, forward strand.
GATAGCAGTAGTCCATTCTGAGTAAAGGTATGATCTATCAAGAAGATGTAACAGTCATGAATTTTCAAGTACTTCGTTATCAGTTGAAAAAACATAAGGCTTTAAAAAGAACCCAAATGTTCATCAATAGGGCACTGATTACACTAGGTTAAGGTCCATCCATAAAATAATTATTATGCAAACACTATATATAATGACATATACCTATATGTAATATGTGAAAAGAAATCTGAGATATAATACTGAAACAAATAAAGTAAGTTCCCAATAGTTGGATAGCACAATCCCTTCTGTATGCATTTTTAAATAATAAACATCCAAGTTGATCTAAGTGTCAATTTACTTTCAGAAAGCCATATATAAGAAACTATTTGGAATGAGAGGTTGAGGTGCCCTTTACTTTTTATTTTATTCTTTTTTATACTGTGTGAATTTTCTAATCAAGTAGTCAAAAAACATAAACTAAGAAACATGGAATTTTTTATACTCAATTGTTTTTCATTTCTGGCATCCAGGTTTTCTTGTCTACTTAGTAAAGGCCTTCTCCCCTCCAATGTTCTGCAAAATTTATCCATGTTTTCTGCTGGTACTTTTATAGTTTCACTTCTTCTATTTAAGTCTATAATTCATTGGGGTTTTATTTAGGTATAAGATATGAAGCGGAAGTAGAGCTTCCCCTATGCATATCAAATTCCTGCCAGGTGCCATAAGGTTACTTGTTGGATAGTTAATTTTCCTCACTGTTTGAAACTTTTCCATTATCATAAACTAAATTCTGTCTATGTTTTGGTGAATTTCAGACTCTATTTTCTTCCATTTCTACATCAAAACTAAATGGTAATTTTATATTATTATTATCATCTAGCAGGGCTGGTTTCTCTTATTAGTCTTTTGCACAATAAATATTATTTTTTCTTATTACCTTTATTATAATTTTGTCAAAAAAAAATATGAATGAAACAGTCCCAAAGCAAATACAAAAAAAACTATTCTTTCTAGATGCTTGAGTGGCTCAGTTGTTTAAGCAGCCAACTCCTGATTTTGGCTTAGGTCATGATCTTAGGGTCCTGGGACTGAGCTCTGCATCAGGCTCTGCACTCAGAGGGGAGTCTGCTTGAGATTCTCTCTCTCTCTCTCCCTCTCATTCTCTCTCCCCCTCTGCCCTTCCCTCTTCTCACTCTCTCTCTCTCTCACATAAGTAAATAAATCATAAACAAACAAACAAACAAACAAAAACCCACACTACTCTTTCATGATGTTAAATGCTAAGAAGTTTACCCAAGTTCTTTGGTTTTGTGCTACCAGGATTAGAAATGAGAGCAAGAACTCAGTTCTTAATCTACACAAGTGATAATTATCCTTTGGTCAGTTTTCAGGGAGGAGGGATTGAGGAGGCCCAACTACACTTAGGGAAACAGCTGTCAATACAAAGCAGCCACTGCGAAGTCCTCTCATCTTGCACAAATCCTTCCCACGTGGGATGCTCCAGTCACACAGTTTCATTTCCTGAATACACCACATTTGGTCATGCTTGGGACCCTGCACTTGTACTGTACACTCTGCCTACGATGCTTTCCTTCCATTCCCCCTGTGACGAGCTCCTTCATGTCATTCAAAATTTGGCTCAAATAACGTTTCAGTGAATAACTTATGTAAAGCGTAATAAACTCATACTGTTCCCCAAGCCAGTGTCACATCTTTCTGTTTTAATTTGTATAATTTACGACATCTGCAACTATTTATTTTACTAGTTTATTTATTGTTGGTCTCACATACTAAAATTTAACTTCATGAGAGCAGGGAATTTGTTGATTTGTTCACTGCTGGATTCCCAGTGCCTAACAAAGATCAGAGAATCAACACATGTTGAAGGAAGGAATGAACAGGCGGACACCTAGGACTGAGGACAGTGAGTAGGAGGGGCAACAGTAAGAGAGGAGATTGATAACAGAATCCAGAGCAGACAGTTTACTAATCACCTGCAAAATGTTCGAATATAATCCTGGTTGATTCTGATGAAGCCAGCACACTGTTGGAAAGATTTTGGACCCAGACCTTTCACTTTCTTCAGCTGTTCTCGATTGATGAAGGGCCCATTTTTCTCTCGCCATTCAATAATATTTTTGGCTCGGTTGGCATTGAGTCCTGCAATGTGCCTAGAAAAAATAAATAAAACGAGTAATGTGGCAGACACAACAGTTCCAATAGTATTCAAAGGAAAGACCTCACTTGAAAAGCCAATGATATAAAACATCTACATTACAAAAAACAATTGCAATTACATACTGTCATGTGGCTCTAAGTTGTTAACCAAAAGGGAGTTAAATAATAGAGACAAAGGGGGACAGAGTTGTCCAAGGGAGACAAGGACAAGAGGGTTCAGAATAATGATAAAACAGTAGATGTCATAAAGATGCTGGTATACTAGTTAACACTGGTACAAGAAAAAGAACTGCTCCTGACAGTTCTATACTATTCACATTCCTTCTACTTCTGAATCAAGTAATAATTATGCCTATTCTTTCATTTACAAAGTGAGTTAGCAGCAAAAGTTACAATTGCTACAGCTGCATTTTACTACCCTATTTTTTTTTTTTTTAAATCAGCCTGTTCTCATTAACGTAAAGACTTGAACTACAGAAAAGTACTTCTCCATGAAGGTCATGGTTAGTATAAAAATATAAAAATTGTATTATTAGGAAGTGTGCTTGGTGTCAATTAAAAAAACTACAATTTAGGAGATTTTTTAATTCTATTATTGAATTCCATACGTGAAATTATGGAATGTTGGTAGCTGTGGTAGAAAAGCAACACCTTAAAATGTAAAAGGTAGGGGCGCCTAGGTGGCTCAGTGGGTTAAAGCCTCTGTCTTCGGCTCAAGTCATGATCTCAGGGTCCTGGGATCCAGCCCCCCCCCCCCCCAATAGGGCTCTCTGCTCAGCAGGGAGCCTGCTTCCTCCTCTCTCTCTGCCTGCCTCTCTGCCTACTTGTCAAGTCTGTCTGTCAAATAAATAAATAAAATTAAAAAAAAATGTAAGGGGTATTTTCTGCTATACTAGTTTCAAAGCTGAAGAGTCCAGATCTTTTTACATAGTTCCAGAATTTCATGCTGCCTCAGCAGACTTGTGTAATAAGTGCAAACCTTATGAATGAAGAAAGCAGCTCTTCTATAACCACAGTAAAACAGGACTGAGTATATAAGACGTGATTATAGTATGATAAGGATTTTGATATGTGACTTGCAGAATCAAGGTAAAAATACGGTAACTACACCTTGAACCCTCAGAATTTATCTTTTGGTTTCTGCCAGCTTTGACAGAAGTGTGCATAAGACTGAACTAGTGAAAAAAATCTACTCTCATGTGGTGGGAAACAGCTCTTTTCCATGTTAACCTTATTTAAATTCTATTAGCAACACTAACGCACTCAATGGTTACCATATGTTCTTCACTTTAGATTTGTAGTATTAAAAATGATAATGTGAATTGTTACAATTCTTTTCTTAAATGATGTCTTCCCCTCAAACTGATTAGCTCAAGCAAGGTATGAACTCAAAGATTTTTTGTACTTGACAACTTTACACACGTGTCTCCTTATTTTAGCTAAATTTGAACTGAACAGTTAAACATAAGGTTCTATCATCTTCAGCCACAGAGCCCTTGTCTCACCTTAACAAAACTTCTGAACAGATGTTAATATCCACTCCCACAAAGCTGACACATTCTTCTACAACACTGTCCAGTGTTGCCTTGAGTAAAGTCTGAGATACATCGTGCTATAAAAAGATAAAGATCAAATGTCAACCCATAATGAAGGACATGTAGTTTTTGGACTATTTCATTACATACCTATATTACTGGTACCTGGCTGAGACACAGCATGGTAAATTTTTTCATTTATTCTTAAACGTATAGTTAGTATGTACTTGAGCTGAACTTAGGCAATCTGTTTTCTTACTCTCTAAATCACTCACACACCTAACTTCAATACAACAGCACCAGTAATTTTTACTTTCCTAGAACTCTACCAGAGCAGTGGTTCTCAAACCTTAGCTTGCCCTCAGAATCACCTGTAGGGTTTAAAACACAGGCTGCCAGGCGCCATATCCAGAATTTCAGACTCAGTAGGTCCAGTGTGTGTGGACGTGGGCGGCGGAGTATAGGAAAGGCTGAGAATTTGCATTCTAATGACCTCTCAGGTGCTGCTGGTTCCAGGAGCACACTTTGAGACATACTGGTCTCCAAGTTTCACACAGTGCCTGGCAGTGTTATCTTCACTTACATGTGTATATTATCCCTTAGTTCTTCTTAAGAGGAGATAGAGTAAATTATAGTAGGAAGCAATACACCACTATACAATAAGTCTGACAGTAAACCAAATGTTTCATCACATTAAAGATACTATTACTTACAAGATGCACTGTTTTATGTGCCCCTGCTATTAAATCATGACACAATGCTTTAATTACTTGAAATTCTAATTTTTAAATATTGAAAGAATTCTTTTAGACTTACTTAGAAAGTTCTTAAATCATCTATCATGCAGAGATAAAAAGGAAATTATAAACAATCTAAACTGGTTAAGGTATTCCTAAAACTTCTTCAAATTCAGCATTCACTCTTCTGGTCTACTTTTTTTACTCAGAGTCTTCAATGTCCAAGTTTTTCATTCAGTTTTGTCCTTAATGTTCTTAAGGTCCTAGGCAACAAAGCACTTCCTGGAAGAGTAATATTCTATAGTCTCTGAGATTTTCTTTAAAGCTTCCGATGCTCATTCTATAAACTTTGATAGTGGTTCTATCTTAATCTTAACAGAAAGTATGAACAGAAGAGATTTTGGACAACAACAAAACTATTCTCTCTTTAAAGGTCCTTAAATATTTTATTGTTCACCAGTTTGTTGACTAAAACAGTGAAGGGTTTGCAGTTCAGTCATGACTCCAAGATTAACAATCAAGTCCACACAGAAACTACACCATGATTTGCCATAGGGTCAACAGCAACTCTAAGATACCATTAATTGTTAAGAAGAATCCTGATTTCAGAGATGTTAAAAATGTAGGAAAATGTGCATCTTAGAATTTATAAAAAACAGTGTTTGAAAGTAAATATTTATTGGCTGAGAAGTATCTCAAAATATACTTAGTGTTATTCATAATTCTAAAATTAAAGGTTCTCTAGTTGCTGTGAAACTACAACTATCTAGTTGTTGTGAACCCAGAAGTGAAACCGTGGGTCAGCATCCGTCTCCATTTGTCTCAAGAAAACAAGGTTAAATTTGATAACCTTAAACTCCCAGGAAGGCCATAAAGAAAATAGGGTCCCTAGGTGTTATGATTATGTTATTATCTTTTTAAAAATTAATTATTTTTATTAACATATAATGTATTATTTGCCCCAGGGGTACAGGTCTGTGAATTGGTAGGCTTACACACTTCATAGCACTCACCATATCACATACCCTCTCCAATGTCCATAACCCAACCACCCTCTTGTTATTTTCTTTTAATAAGAGTAAAAGTTTGCTTCCGAAAGACTGAAGGGTTCAGAAGCATTTTTGTATTTCAAAGATAACTTGGTTGGTTGTCTAGGCCACAGGTAAAAACCAAAGACATAATTTTAAAAATCTTAAAAAGCAAACATAATCATGAAAAGGATCATAAAGAAAAACCCAAGACCTTGCTGAGAATCTGATTACTTTCTCTTAAAAAGATTTTACTGGCCCCAGTCACTGAGCCGCCGCCGAGGACTCAGCAGCCTCCCCCTTGAGCCCCCTCGCTTCCCGACGCTCCGTCCCCCCCCCCCCCCCCCGCCCGCCTTCTGCAGGCCGTTTCCACCGAGGAAAAGGAATCGTATCGTATGTCCGCTATCCAGAACCTCCACTCTTTCGACCCCTTTGCTGATGCAAGTAAGGGTGATGATCTGCTTCCTGCTGGCACTGAGGATTATATCCATATAAGAATTCAACAGAGAAACGGCAGGAAGACCCTTACTACTGTCCAAGGGATCGCTGATGATTACGATAAAAAGAAACTAGTGAAGGCGTTTAAGAAGAAATTTGCCTGCAATGGTACTATAATTGAGCATCCAGAATATGGAGAAGTAATTCAGCTACAGGGTGACCAGCGCAAGAACATATGCCAGTTCCTGGTGGAGATTGGACTGGCTAAGGACGACCAGCTGAAGGTTCATGGGTTTTAAGTGCTTTTGGCTCACTGAAGCTTAAGTGAGGATTTCCTTGCAATGAGTAGAATTTCCCTTCTGTCCCTTGTCACAAGTTTAAAAACCTCACAGCTTGTATAATGTAACCATTTGGGGTCTGCTTTTAACTTGGACTAGTGTAACTCCTTCATGCAATAAACTGAAAAGAGCCATGCTGTCTAGTCTTGAAGTCCCTCATTTAAACAGAGGTCAAGCAGTAGGCGCCTGGCAGTGTCTGGCCTGAAACCAAGCAGTAACGTGAGGTTTCGGTCCAGCACAGAGCCCCAAGATCACAGACGGCTATGTCTGGCCGGAAGCTCCTCGGCTCTCCCTCTTCAGAGTTCCCTGCCCTAAGAGAATGTCACTACCTGAACAGTCCACAGTGAAGCTGAGAGGACAGGATGGGGTAAGACGGCAACCGCAGCTGTGCTGCTACAGGGAGTCACCAGTAGTCAAAGCTCGATCCCTGGTGTCTCCAACCTGACCAGGTGGGCAGAGCTTAGGGCAGCCACCTTCCCTCTAGTGAAGCGTCCTAGGACATTTGACTTGCCACCAGGTCTTTTTGACCAGACATATCCTAGCTAATGGATGTCCAAACACCAGAATGTGAGGCCAACCTTCTATCTGAGTTAAACTTTTGACAAGGGAACAAACTTCAAATTGATGTGTCAGTCACGTAGCTAGCTGTAGAGCTTGCAACTTACTAGCGACAGCTGCCCAATGCCATGTGAAGTAACAGACTGGTTTTTGGTTTATTTCTTCCTTCAGTTTTAATGTTATGTAATGTATTTAACCCCTTATTTAAATAAAACTTGTTTTCAGAAAAAAAAAAAAGATTTTACTATAAGCATGGAGCCTGACATGGGGGCTGATCTCACAACCCTGAGATGAGACTTGGGCCAAAACTAAAAGTTGGTTACTCAACCACCTGTGTCATCCAGATGCCCCGAGAGCCTGATTTCTTTTGAGCCACAACATTTAAGAAGCTGGATAGTCTTTTTTTGGTGTAAGCAGTTGAGAAGCAGCAAAATGAAAAGGGTGCTTTTAAAAATTAGCGGGAAGGAGATGGTAGACAACGAAGTAGCAAACACAATGAGAAAGACAAGAAAAATACCTGAGGAAAGAGACAGAACTGTGAACAAATAGGAAAAACTAAAAGTAATAGTTGGGAGCCATTAGAATGAAGACAAATAACTTCACATACGTCAAATCACACCAGATGCTTGGGACAGTTAAGTAAGTAGTAAGCAGTCCCTGTAGCTGGACAGTATTGATTGCCTGTCCTTACCTCTAGCCTCCAGCCCTCTTTTCCTCCTTCCAACAGAAACCTGACTATGTTTCATGCATCTACCCCACCTCTGGAAGGCCATAGGATTTTAGAAGGCTGGCCCCACTCTAGCAGATAATAGTAACAGTAAAATCAGTGGTTTTCAAACTGAGAGTTCTGACCAATTAGAGGGTCATAAAGTTAATACAGTGGCTTGCCACCAGCATAAAAAAGTCACAAAAGAAATAGACCACATCAAGTATGTTGCACATATTCTCAACGTGGAATCAACAGTGCAATAAATAACACAGCCAACTGAGAGTATCATGTGAGAGGAATACACAAATTGGCCAGGAACTTGTGTTTTGTTCATGGAAATCTTATTGGATCTTCTGATAAACGAAGGTCACTGACTGATGTAGAGGTTAAAGAGTAACTTCACCGATATATGAAGCAAAGCATCAAAAAAAAAACAAGTACGAGAAGTTTATCATCAATGTCAAAGCTCTCATTCTTACAACCAACTTTAGTTACAAACTTTGTGTCTTTTTCAGAAAGGATGTTATTGATTGTAATATTAGCATAAGTTGACCTTAAGAATCATTATAAACTTCAGGGCACCTGAGTGGCTCACTTAGTTGAGTGTCTGACTCTTGATTTTGAGTCAGGTCATGATCTCAGGATCAAGAGATCAAACCTCGTATTGGGCTCTGCACTTAGGGAAGAGTCTGCTTTATAGTCTCTCTCTCCCTCTCCCTCTGTCCCTCCCATCCTGCTCTCTCTCTAATAAATAAATAAATGTTAAAAAAAAAATCACTGTAAACTTTGAAGAATAATGAAGCAAGCTCCTTACCAGATTTGGAAGTGTTAACAGTGACAAAAAGGAGAGAAAGTGCTAACTCTATTCAGTTTGACTTAAGGCAAATAATTTCAAATTAAAAAAAAAAAACTGTAAGACTTTAAAATAAAATTAATTTTAAAATGATTTACAAATACAAAAAACAATAAATATGTTCAACCCCAGATGTACTGTTGATAATAATATTCTTGTAGAAGACAGTATAAAAACTGCAAAATTAAAAATCAAACAAAAACATTTGAAGCATCCCTACCAAAATGGCTAAAATGCAAAAGACAGAAAATACCAAGTATTGGTAAGGATGTGAAGCAACTGGAATGCTCAAAATATCAACATGATAACCGTATTTTAGGTCAGATATTTGAAGCAAGAGAAGGCAGTTTTAGGACATTTATTTTGTATAGTTCAACTATAACTTCAATAAAACTGAATCATATGTATTTATACAATGTAAAAATGCATTCTTGTTCAATACAAACTGCAAAGGAATAAAAAATGGACAATTCTTAGAAACAGAGTAACTGCCAAAAATGGGCTCAAGAAGATATAAAATCTGAACAGACTTCTAACAAGAGATTCAACAATAACCAAAAATCTCCCAACAAAGAAGAGTAGGACCAGATAGCTTGATGAATTCTACCACACATTTAAAAAGAACTAACACCAATCCTTCTCAAATTCTTCCAGAAAATATAAGAGAAGGTGACCCTTCCTAACTCGTTTATTGAGGCCAACATTACCCTGAGGTCAAAGCCAAACAAAGACAGCATCAGGAAAGAAAGCTATAGACAAATAAATATGCCTTGTGAAGATACATACAAATATCCTCAAAAAAATACTAGCAAACAAAAATCCTATACCATATTAGAAGAGTTAAATACCACGATAACCACGATATACATGTGATGCATTCAGTATAAGTGAACTCAAGAACCACGTACATTTTTTTTTCCAGGTGAAAAACACTTTCTTTTGGCATTTTTAAACTTAAAATTGAAGTAATCTCAAATTCAAAAAAAGTTTGCAGGGAATTTTCTTAGCTTGCTTTCAAGTAAATACTTCAGTGTATGTTTCCAAAGACAAAGAAATTGTCTTCCATACCACTGCAGAATAGTAAAAATTTATGCGGAGAAGTTGTCATCAATGTAATATTATGTAATGTAGAGCCCGTATTCAAATTTTACCAATTGTCCCAATTCTACTCTACAGCATTTTCCCCTCCCCATCCAAAATTCAACCCAGGACCACACACTGCACTTGGTTGTCTTATCTTTCTATATTCTGTGCTGGGAAGCTTCCAATATGGTTTTTTTTTTTTTTAAAATTAAAGATTTTATTTATTATTGGACAGAGAGATCACAAGGAGGCAGAGAGGCAGGCAGAGAGAGAGGAGGAAGCAGGCTCCCCGCTGAGCAGAGAGCCTGACGCGGGGCTCGATCCCAGCACCCCGGGATCACGACCCGAGCTAAAGGCAGAGGCTCAACCCACTGAGCCACCCAGGTGCCCCCCAATATGGTTCTTAATGATCCCAAGCCCTGGTATGCTGGCCCTGTATATCCTATCTCCTTGAATATAAAATTCACTCAGGAGTCTTGTCTGTATGAGTTGTTACTAAAATTATTTTACCATTCACAGTGACCTACTAATGTGAAAAAGTATTTTCAGTTTTGACTCAATCAAAATTTAAAAGAATAGGCTCAACAGTGTACCATAAATGCTCATAGTCTTCATGTATTCTAGACTGGAACAGATTCATGAAACCTGTAACTATACAGGTTAAATCTAATTTTTTTAATCTAACTAAATCTAATTTTTTTTGTATTTGAAGGTTAAAAATACATTTAATTATAAATAAAATAGTATTTAACTTTGTCATGTATATGGGTATTATTTTGAGAAGTCTTTATTTTGAATTATATTTAATTATGAAAGACATATACAAATACACAAAGATATGGGTGATGGTTGTCTTAGTCAGTATAAAATGTATTTCCTACTGTGTATCATGATCAAAAGGTATGAAAAATAATGGCCTAAGCCAATCATGGTGGTCCCATTCCATGAATTCAATGATGGCAAATGAAATACAAGGGTAAATCTGCTAGGGACTTTAGAAAAAAGCCTTCCTTACTGAGAGGTTAAAAGAGTAACCTAAATATAGACCCCTGTGAAGAGCTGGATCTTTTCTTCTTCTCATTCAAATATGACTACTGAAGCCAGGGTAAGCACTGTATCAGTGACCAGGCCAGGCCTGAGGACAAAGCTGACTCACTGAAGATGGCAGGTGGCACACATGACCACAATGTATTTCTTCGTAATACTCTTGAGATTTTGTATTAGTCAGTTCTGAACTCACCCCTCCTCTGACCTCCCTGTCATGAAATGTCCTTACTATTCAATAATACATTTGCTTATTGTTCAAGCCACTTGAGTTGGGACTGCTGATGTTTTTTCTAACTGCAGTTGTTATTTTATCAAGTGACTCAAGGTGTAGTGGGAAGACCAAGACAATAAAAACAACCAACAATAACCTTACTACCAAAAATCCTTGAAATTTTACTGTCAGGCATTGTTATAAGGCTTTTCATATTATCTAATTTAATCCTTACAATAACTGTACAAGATGTGTATATAATATAATGTCACATCTTCACATATAAGAATTTATTCTAAGGGAATGGAAAGATATGTGCAAAGGTATGACGTGTGTGTGTGTGTACATGTGCAATCTAAAAATATACCGAGGGGACTGATACAAATAAATATGAAACAGTCACCATGTGAACTATTATTATGAAGTCATTAAAATGTATTAGTTAGGAGAGCTATTTTACCAAAATGCCCTGCAAGATAAATGGTCCCAGATAACCTATGGAGTTCAAATATTTTTTAATTCTTCTAGCAGACAGACTTATATAAGAAAAAGGAAATTTTTTAAAGAATTTATTTATTTAGTTGAGAGAGAGAGAGAGAGGGAGGGAGGGAGAGAGCATAAGTAGGTAGAGCGGCAGGCAGAGGGAGAGGGAGAAGCAGACTCCCCAGTGAGTAGGGAGCCCAACACTGGGCTTGATCTCTGGACGTGGAGATCATGACCTGAGCCAAAGGCAGACGCTTAACTGACTAAGCCACTCAGGCATCCCTGTAAGAAAAATTTCTGCAAGAACAGTTGTGATCTATAATTCTGAATTTTGCCTACATTTCCCCCCAACTTTTTGCTTAGGAAAGTACTAAAGAGTTAAAATCACTTTCTAAAAGTACAAATTTCCTCCTCTACCTTTAGGGGAGGAAATAATGAACAAATTTCTATGTTGTCCCCATTCTAATGTTTTTGGCATTCAAGTAGAGACACTGATTTTGTCACTCCGAAAACATTTTCTAAGCAACTGTCACATACCAGCCAGGCACTGTGCTAGCTGTGTTGGGTGTTGAGAGAATGGGAAAAAGCATATGAAGCTCATGTCTTTAAGAAGCCCAGTTTACATCTGCTGAAAGCTGAGATGGCATGCACCGCCCTCCCGGCAGTTGTGAGTAGAAGAGGCAAGAGGACCCCAGGTCTGACTGTACTAATTGTCAAGGACTTAATGCCAGAAAAATGAAATGCTCCATTTTTTAAAAAGTTAGATAACTCTGAATTTTTGGACAAGTTATCTGAATTGTATAAACAGTCTGTTTCAAATTCAAAGAAATATTGCTTGGACCATTACATTTTTACCTAAAATTTATGAGATTTTAAAAAAAGGAATATAAGCACTCATTCATGCTAGTCAGCTTTTTTGAGGTCAGAATCCACATTTTTATTACTACTCTACCACAAACTTCTGAAGAATTGCTGATTCAAACTGCTCTCTTTTCTTTCTTTTTTTTTTTTTGTCCCAAAGCACTAAAATTATCTCACAACTATTTTTAAAAAGTCCTTCCAGATGAAACCTTGCCTGTGGACTATATCTACAGCAATGAAACTGCACATTGCATATTCCATATTAAATTTTAAATTTATTCCTAAGTGGTTTCCCATGAAATAGTCTTGAGTATTTTCTTTAGAAATTATCATTCACTCATGGCTCTTCCTGTCATTTACTACTGTGAAAATACAAAATGCAGTTAGAATTAAAGACACAAAAAAGTTCTACAGGGAAAGTCTAGCCAATTTCAAATAATGCAAGTTGATTTCCCTATCTTGCATCTACTCTTCTTTGACATGTGACAGTTTAAGAGACATCTAGGGGAGTGTGTGTTAGATGACCCATGAAAGAGAACTGATAGAAGAATGGAAACATTTCAGAAAACAGAAATGAAGTTTTTAAAAAGTTTAAAGTTTATTACAACCCCCTCCCCCCAAAAAAACACTCCTTACAAGATTCAAACTGATCTGATAGAAAATTAACTGATTGCCGGAATAAAATTCAACACTAAAAGAACACAACAAAATTTGTAATCAACAACATCACAATGTCCATTATACATTAAAAAATAACTAGGCATACAAAAAAGCAGGTAAATATGTCCCATAACAGAATGGGGGTGGAAAATCATCAATAAATAGAAACCAACCTAGGATAAACCCTATTTTCTTGTCTGAAAATAGCAGACAAGAACTTTCATGCAGCCCCAAGATGTAAAGGAAAGATGGTCATAAATGAACAGATTGGAAACAGCAGAAGATAAATGGAAACTATAATAAATAACCAAATGGAAATTCCAGACCTGAGAACATAGTATCTGAAATGAAAAATTTACTCAATAGGTTTAACAGCAGACTGGAGATGAGCAGGAAAAAAGGATCAGTGAGTATGAAGAGAGATCAACAGAAATCATCCTGTCTGAACAACAGAGATAAAATAGAGTCGGGGGAAGCAAAGCCTTCATGACCTATGTGAAAGTATCAATACATCTCAATAATCCTTAGCCAGCAGAGCAGCATTACAAAAAGATGTTAAAGGGAATTTTTTAGGCTAAGGAAAATTGATACTAGATGGTAAATATAAATATATAACTGAGTATGTTCTAATTTAACATAAAAGACATATGACCACTTAAAGCAAAAATTATAGCATACTTTGGGATGTCTACATATGAAAACAATAACACAAAGAATGAAAGGTGTAATATTAACTCTAAGTAGGCTCTGAAAAGAATATAAATAATAATCACTACAGTAACCACTAAAAACAAAAACAAAACAGAAACAAACCACAAAACAAAACAAAACAAAAAAAAAAAACTCAAGAAGTACAGGTGAAAAGTCTGTAAAAGAATTAAAATAGAAAACTAAAAATTAATTGATTTTCTTTTAAAATGAGGCAGAAAAGGAAGAAGGCTAGAAAACAGAAGAGACATATAAAATACAAATAGCAAAACTGTAAACTTTAATTCAACCATATGAATACACTAAATGTTAATGAAGTAAATGCTTCTATTAAAAGGCAAAGATTGTCAATCAAGATATAATTTATGTTGTCCACGAGAGACACACAGTAAATATAAAAAAACAAAAAGGCTGGAAGTAAAAGGATAGAAAAAAATACCATTTAAAAATTAGGACTACAAAGATTAGAGTGGCTATATTAATATTATACAAGAAAGACTTCAACACAAAATGCTTATTACCTAATTACAGAGCTTCAAAATACTTGGAGCAATTCAACTGCTAAGTGTTTATCTAAGGGATAATTTTAAGTATGTTCTCCAAACCTTGTACAAGATGTTCATAGCGGTTTTATTCATTAATAGTAATAAACAAAACAAAACAAATAGTAAACAAAACAAAACAAAAACCAAAAAAACTAGGAATAGCTCAGGTGTCCATTAATAAGAGAATGTATTAAAAATGTGGTAAGTTCACATTATGGAATACTACTCTGCAACAAAACGGACAAACTACCAATACACGCGAAAACATGGTTGAATTTCACAGATGTTACTCTAACTGGAAGAACTGGGTGCAATGGACTACACACTGTTATGATTCCACTTATGTTAAATTCTAGAACAGACAAAAGTAATGTGTGGCAAAAACATCTGGGTGTGTGGGAAGAGACAGGAATAAATCTTCTGGGATGACTGAAATGTTCTACATCTTGATATATGTGGGGTGCACATATGTCAAAACTTATTGTACTGTATCACTTTGTCCTTTTCTATATAAGGATTAAATCCAAAAAGAAAAGAGAACTGTAAATAAATAAAAATCCAACCTAAGTTTTTGAATCATTAAGTTGGGAACAGTGATGCCTTTAACTACAAATCTGTCTCAGGAGTCACAGCTCTGGAGCAGGTGGCAGGGATACAAAATATAGACTACTCCTGATTTTTTGTTCCTTGGAATTTGATGGTAGATGTTCTCCCCAGATTTCTCACCTCCTGAACCTAAAAGAGAATTCTTTTTTTGTACAAAGTAATTTGCAAATTCAGAATCATTGTCAGCACAGCTCCAGTAGACCACATTGGAGCTTAATGACAAATGCATGTAGTTAGATGGCACAAACTTGCTAGTTAGCTGTGTATCAGTTCTCATTCCATAATTATTAATATAAAATACTGATCCTGCCTTAAAGAGCTTCCCATGATGATTAGCACTTAAACATAATACATAACATCTTTATGAATTATAAAGCTAAAAAATGAGTCTTTGTTATCATCCTAGTCCAGTGTTAAAATTTTAATCTAGTCTGGCGTTCATTTTGTCTTCTGGTAGGTGCTCTTATGTCCCCTAGTGGATACAGGTCGATATAGTAGAGGAAAGATAAGGGCAAACTGGCTAAGTAAAGGTCCATAAATCCTAAATGCCTGCCTTGCCCACATGCTTTTCCAAACCAATGCCTCATACTACCCAATTTACCATAAAAAAAGAAAAACATTAACACATCTGAACTGGACCACACCTATCTGCCCCATGTGGGGTCACATATAAGGCCTGGGCTAAAACATAATCCTGGTTTATGACATATGCACCAACAAATGCATACCAATTAGCTAGACGTTTTGACCTGACATAATACAAAGAAATCGGCATTTCTACCATAAATCTCTATTTTTAAAGATTTATAGTTTAGTCATAAAAGCAGACTTTAGAAAAATTTGGGGTGCAAAGATTTAGCCATAAGAGAGAAATTTCCCTTCTAATAAATTAAAACCATACATAGAAAATCTGATCTGAAACTCGTGTGTGTGTGTGTGTGTGTGTGTGTGTGTGTGTGTATGTGTGTGTATTAGAGAAAAAGAAACATCTCTGTGCACAGAAATTTTGACCACCTACCATTTAAATTTTAAAATTGTTAGGGGGGAACAGGAGTTAGGGATAAAAGGGGGGCATAATGCAAAATAATAAAAAAGTTCTTTTTCTTCCCCAAATTGTAGAAACTAGGTTTCTTGTCAATATTTCCAGTAATAAGCTCTAAGATACATTTGTCTCCCAAGATTCACATACATAGACTCATATGTGGCCAGACGTCTAGTCATATATGAATTGGCTTTCAGTCCCTTAATACTATGGACAGTAAAATTTTCCCAGTTAGACCCAAGGCTACCACCACCAGCACAGGATCCGCATTCATGTATTTCCACAGGGGTGAAGCATTAATATGGTAAGGCAAGGTTTCTTTTTGTTTGCATGTCCCCTATCTCTGTATGACTATGGTTAAGGAGCCCAGGAGTTCCAAATGATCTGAAACAACTGCTCCACACCCAGCCTTCTGAAGTGGGAGTAAAGATAGACCTCCCTAACTTCATCCTCCACACCACTTTTATCCCCATTTCCCATTTTATTTTTTAAAGATTTATTTATTTATTTATTTGACAAACGGAGATCACAAGTAGGCAGAGAAGCAGGCAAAGAGAGAGGAGGAAGCAGGCTCCCCGCAGAGCAGAGAGCCTGACATGGGGCTCGATCCCGGGACTCTGGGATCATGACCTGAGGCGAAGGTAGAGACTTTAACCCACTGAGCCACCCAGGTGCCCGTCCCATTTTATTTTTATCTAGAGTATTTCTTATCATCTACTGCACACAGGTTTGGGATATGTGTGTATGTATATGTGTGTATTATATATATACATAATACACACAAAAATAGACTCAAAATGGATGAAAGACCTCAATGTGAGACAGGAATCCATCAAAATCCTTGAGAAGAACACAGGCAGCAACCTCTCTGACCTCAGCCATAGGAACTTCTTCCTAGAAACATCACCAAAGGCAAGGGCAGCGAGGACAAAAATGAACTACTGGGACTTCATCAAGATCAGAAGCTTTTGCACAGCAAAGGAAAGAGTCAACAAAACCAAAAGACAACTGACAGAATGGAAGAAGATATTTGCAAATGACTTACCAGATAAAGGGCTAGTATCTAAAATCTATAAAGAACTTATCAAACTCAATACCCAATGAAAAATAATCCAATCAAGAAATGGTCAGAAGACATGAAAGCCATTTCTGCAAAGAAGACATCCAAATGGCCAAGAGACACATGAAAAAGTGCTCTACATCATTGGGCATCAGGGAAATACCAATCAAAACCACTGTGAGACACCACCTCACACCAGTCAGAATGGCTAAAATTAACAAGTCAGGAAACAACAGATGCTGGTGAGGATGCAGAGAAAGGAGAACCCTCCTACACTATTGATGGGAAAGCAAGATGGTGTAGCCACTCCGGAAAACAGTACGGAGGTTCCTCAAAAAGTTGAAAATAGAACTACCCTACAACCCCGCAATTGTACTACTTGGTATTTACCCCAAAGATAGACTGTGGTGATCTGAAGGGGCACCTGCACCCCAATGTTTATAGCAGCAATGTCTACAATAGCCAAACTATGGAAAGAGCCTAAATGTCCATCAACAGATGAATGGATAAAGAAGATGTGGTACATATATACAATGGAATACTGTGCAGCCATCAAACCCTCCCCCTCCCTGAAATCCTGCCATTTGCAACGACGTGGATGGAATTAGGAGGTATTATCCTAAGCGAAATAAGTCAGTCAGAGAGGGAGAACAATCATATGATCTCACTGATTAGAGGGATTTGAGAAACAAGACAGAAGATCACAGGGGAAGGAAGGGAAAAATGAAACAAGATGAAACTAGAGAGGGAGACAAACCTTAAGAGACTCTTGGTCTCAGGGGAAAAACTGGGGGTTGCTGGAGTGAAGGCGGGTGGGAGATGGGATGGCGGGGTGGGTATATGCTATGGTGAGTGCTGTGAATTGTGTTAAGACTGATGAATCACAGACCTGTAACCCTGAAACAAATAATATGTTATAATTTAATTAAAAGAACAGAAAATATATATGTATTTCATTCACCGCTGTATCCTGGCATAGTAGGTTTTCAAATCCTACTACTGTTTCAGTTTGTATTTCCTTTAACATAAAGGAACAGCCAAGAGCCAATTTCTGGCAGTTTTGCTTTTGGATTCTTCTTGCTAAAGCTGGGAATTTAGTTGAAGAAGAAGAGTCACTTAAAATAAAAGGAGATACCAGCGACAAGGGATTGCTTCAGGGCATTACAGCAGGACAAATCCAAATCCAAATTCATATTAACTGTTCTAGCAGGCACCAATCAATAGCACGCTCAGAAGCTGAAATCTGAGATGCCCTACCACTGACCTGTTAAGACTGACCATGGCCACAGGGTCCCTCACTCCAAGCCACCCAATCCTCTGGTGAACAGTTTCTGGTAGGTTTCTAGGTCAAAAAGAGTTCTTGTGAATTCAGACCCTAGTCATAGATGAATCCTTGAGGCTAATAATTAGAGAGGCTTAAGTCTTTCTTTTCCTGGGAACTGAATTAAACTTAAGCTTCTGTCATTTTGAACATAAGCCAAAGTACAGCATCCTGTCATACCATAAAAGGAGACCAAAGAAATGGAGAGATTTGACCCAGAAAGCAAAGAAACCCTTAGAAAGAAAGTCCTGAGTTGCCAGCTTCCAGATCAAGGTCTGTAAGACAGTCATTTGACTCCATGGTCAATCTCAAAACCAGCATGACTAAAATGTAGTTTAGGCACCTCTACCAGAAAGGTCAAGGAGCATACCTCCATACAGGTACATACATACCTTGATACAACTAATAAGTTTGGGGGAAGAAATACTTATGATATGAAAATGTTACATTTACACATAATCTTTTCCTTAAGGCTTGGTGCAGGATAATGACTCATTTTCCTGAAATATCTCTGTGGGTCAGGCAAAATCAAACCCATTTGACCTAAGAATAACTGGGTCATGGACAAGGGTTAGGTCACAGAGTTAAAGAAAATACAAATTGGAGAACTCTAGAATTTAGAAGAAGGATACAGATATTACCAAGGAAAGAATTCTAGGAACTAAGAACTAAACATTGGTCCTTATAGGATCAGCTATGCAAGCAGGATCAGAGCACAACTCATAATATTCATTTCTCAAACCACTAAGGGGTTTGCTCAGGTGGAGTACATCTCAGTTTAGAACTGACAGTTTATTTTAAATAAATTTGAGTTTTAAAGTGAATTAGTAACTTACTTCCATTTAATTTAACTTGATTTATTTGAGAGAGAGAGCAAGAGAGCACAAGAGGGGGTGGGGCAAAGGGAGAGGGGGAAGCAGGCTCCCCACTGGGGCTCAATGCCAGGACTTCCGGATCATTCCCTGAGCTGAAGACAGCTGCTTGACCAACTGAGCTTTACTCATTTACCTTTACTTCCATTTAATATGAAAGTTTTTCTGCCTTCTTTAAGTCCCTCCACTTTCTTAATATTTTAACAAAACTTCTTTCCTTCTCTCTGAGTCAGGAGTGTCTCCTGGTTCATACGAGATGGTTTACAATTAATGCATACTATTTTGAATGGAAAATTTTAAGAGGCAACCATAGTCCCTCATTCCAATGCTAAATAGTAGTAAGCTTCACTCTTTTTAAAAGTCACATTGATCCAAGTCACACTTAGGGAAAGTGACAGTTTCTCTTTAATTACTGTGGCAGACAGACCCTAAGGAGACTCCCAGCGAGATTCACCTCCAGTGTTCACTCCTTCACACCTTCCCTTGAGTGTAAGCAAGGCCTGTGACTTGCTTCCAAGTAGTGGAATATGATGGAGACGACAGGATGTCACTCATAATCAGTTAGATAACAGGGGAAAGCTGATTCTCCTAATTTCTTGATGAAGTAAGGAGTCATGTTGAAGAAGCCCATGTGGAAAGGAACCATGGGTGGCCTCTAAAACTTGAAAGTGGTCTCCAGCCAGTAGCCAGCAAAAAGCTGGAACCCTCAGTCGTACAGCCAGGAAATGAATTATGCCAAAAAACTGAATGAGCTTAAAAATGAAGCTTGGAAGTACCTTGAATAGAGTCAAAGCAAGAAAATAAAAAATAAACTTTCTAATGCTCATAAAAACTTATTCCTTTGTTCATTCAATGAATGTATATTATAATGATGTACTGAGTGTCTGCTTTGTACCTGGCCTTGTTCTGATTAATGGGATTATAGCAGCCAATAGACAGGATGCACAATTAAACAAACAAATGTAAATTATAATGTGATAAATGCTATAAAGGAAATAAATAGAATAACATGATAGTCACAAGGAGTGGAGGTAGCTACTTGAGTGACTGGTAACTGATTCTTTGAAGAACTACATTAAAACTGAAACTTTAAGAGAAAGAGCCAGACATGCAAAGAGCAAGGGACAGAACATTTCTAGGCCAAAAAAACAAATGCAAAAGTACTAAGAGGGGAACATGCTACTATGCTCACAAAAGTGAAAGGAGCCAAGGGTGGCCAGGACATCATGGGGAAAAGGAAAAGCACTCAGAGATAAAGCAGACAAGGATCTGACGAGTCCTATGGTAAAGAGTCTGAATTTTAATCTTACCACAGTGGGGACAGAGACAGGATCTAATACACATTTTCAAAAAGCATGCTGTAGAAAACAGATTGAAAACAGACAGAAGTGGAAACAGGGAGTCCTGATAAGAGATTTTTCAATATACCCTGAAAGAGATGACAGCTGTCTAGCTAGAGTCAGGTGGTTGGGTGGGAAAAGAAGGATCAAGGATTTTAATAATAGTAAGTTTTTAATGAGGATAGGTTTCTGAGTCTACAAACTGGGTGGATGGTGATGCCATTAATCGAAATAGGAAGGATGGCAGAGAATCATTTAATGGTTTTCATTTTAAATCTGGGGGAGGCATGGAGGGTTAGGAGACAGAGGTCAAGAGTTCTTTTCTAGACAAATCTATTAGACTTCCAAATTAAAGGTCAGGTTGGCAGATGGATATATGGAGTCTGGAGCTCAGAAAAGAGATGAATGGGGAAGCATTCTAGGAATGAACATAATGAACTTGTAAAACCTGCGGTGAGAGGCAGAGTGTAGGAAGAGGATGCAGCAGCATCAAGGGATGGAAGCGGAAATGTGCCTACTGGAAGGAGCTACATAAATGAAGAACTCAATGTAATTCTTTTGCAATAGCTATTTGCAAATAATTCTGAAATTCACCTAAAATATGGGAGAAGGTGATAACTACTACTACCTAGCTTATACCGAGTGTTGCCTCTGGAATCCTTTTTAAGGACATACAGTAATTTTCACTGGATGAGATGCTTAACCTATTTTTTTTTTTAAAGATCTGTTTGACACAGAGAGAGATCACAAGCAGGCAGAGAGGCAGGCAGAGAGAGGGGGGGAAGCAGGCTCCCTGCTGAGCAGAGAGCCCGATGTAAAGCTCAATCCCAGGATCCTGAGACCATGACCCGAGCCGAAGGCAGAGGCTTAACCCACTGAGCCACCCAGGTGCCCCGAGATGCTTAACCTTTAATGATAGATACTCCATAAGTAAATACTCCATAAGTAAATGTCTATGACAGGGCTAACTTTTCAAGTGACAATTCATAATTTGGTGCAGTTGTTATTACCATGAAGGGGCAAAATATAAATGGTTATGGAGAAGCTATACTAAGCTGCCAAAGTTCTTCAAGATCCCTGCACAAGAAAATTAATTTTTACAGTAATAACACCAGAAAACATTTATATTGAGTGCTAATAAGTATCTGGAATTTTATAGCGCTAACTTGATTTATCTTCACAATGCTGCACTTGTAATTACTGTTATATTATTACCTCCATTTTGTATAAGAGTAAACAGGCACAGAGTGGTTTTAGTAAGTTGCCCCAGGTCATACTGCCAGCATGCTCCTGAGTACAAATGGTCTATCTCTGGAACCCAGGCTTTTAAACACGATAGATGCCCCTCTCTTTCTTTTAAGTAAAGTAGAATCGTTTGATCTAGCAATGCTAATTTTAGCTCTCTTGCTTGGGTTGCAAAGAAAATCCAAGTACTTTACCTATTTCATTTTTTTTTTAAAGATTTTTATTTATTTATCAGAGAGAGAGAGAGCGAGAGCGAGCACAGGCAGACAGAATGGCAGGCAGAGGCAGAGGAGAAGGCAGTAGGCACATTTCCTGCTCCTGCCGAGCAAGGAGTCCGATGTGGGACTCGATCCCAGGACGCTGGGATCATGACCTGAGCCGAAGGCAGCTGCTTAACCAACTGAGCCACCCAGGCGTCCCACCTATTTCATTTTTTAAGGGAAAGTTTTCTAACAACCAAGAGGAACGTGGTTTTGTTTGCTTGTTTGTTTATATTTTCTATTCATTCATAAGGTTTACCAGAACTAAATATGTTTTGACAAAATAGGTATGCTTTTAAAATTCTGTATTACCCTGCTCTTACTATAAATCTTAAGTAAATGGTAACAGTGTCTATGCAATGACCAAACAACACCAACAAAAAGATTTCTGAAGAAACTATCTCCTTTGACAGGGCACTAGTCTTTTCTCTTACTTGAAACTATAATTTACTTTCTCCTGTTCCCTTTCCCTCTAATTTTTCTATCCTTCTGTCAATAAGAAGGATCAATTACAGCATTTTATTTGACATGTCTAAAATAATTATGATTTTCCACCAGACCAGTTCATCTATGAATGACAGAATTTTTTCTCAAAGGAAATCCTGACTGCTTTGGGACATTTCCGTTCCTGGTTGGTTCCTTTATAACTACAGAACTATTAAGTATGGAGGTTAGGCCATAAGTGTGCACATGTAGAGTCAGAGGAAAAGGAGTATGTCCCTTCTAACTGGCAGTTTTCTTTCTTCTCCTTTTAGGTAACTCTTAGTCCTGAAGAAGTTCTTTTCTTTTCTTTTCTTTCTTTCTTTCTTTTTTTTTTTTTTTAAAGATTTTCTTTACTTATTTATTTGACAGAGAGAGAGAGAGCACAAGCAGAGGGTATAGCAGAGAGAGAGGGGAAAGCAGGCTCCCCCCCGAGCAGGAAGCTCAATCCTATGACCCTGAGATTATGACCTGAGCCAAAGGCAGACACTTAACTAACTAAGCCACTCAGGAACTCCAGTCCTGATGAAGTTTTTAATTTGGATTTTAAACAACTGCATTTTTAAAAATGGAAAATGCAAAGATTTTATGGTTACTTCCCTTTTTTGGACAAATAGTATGGGAGAGAAGAATGATGCCCAAAGATCTTCAGGACCTATACCCCCATTTCTCCTCAGTAAACTGTACTCATTATAGACTACATTCCAAAATAGAAGACCTTCTATGCCAAAAAATTCTCAACATTTTAGGGCTGGAAAGGCTTCCAGGACATCATATAATATAACCTTTCAATTCACAGATGAGGAAATCTAAACATAGAGCAACTGGCTAGAGTGACTAACATTAACATAGTCTTCGTGTGCTACTGTCTCTTCCACCATGAATAAGAAATACACCTTGAGTTTCCTCAATTTGGTCTTTCTATAGTCACATTTCAAAAGACAACAACACATTTTCCTTTATTCAGCAAACACCTGAGGGCACAAAAGAAGGCAAACTTGAAAAGTGCTAACTGAAATACAGAATGATGAAGGGCACTGGTTCCCAAATGTCAGTTCATGTCAGACTTCAGTGGTCAGTAGCAAAATGAGGAAAAGAACAATGTCAAAGTTTTTCAACAAGATAAATTTATTCAATTTAAACAACTGCCCTTTACTATATAATTATGACACTCCTACTATTTTGGTGCTAAAATAGTCCTTTTACTTTCCCCTGTGACCAAAAAATAGATAAATAAAAATCCTGGAAATAGATGGGTCTCCCTAATCCTACTATATTAGTTAACTACTGCTGTGTAACAAATTACTCTAAAACCCAGCAGCTTAAAACAACAAACATTTACTATCTCACAGAGTTTCTAAAGGTCAGGAAACCAGAAGAAGCTTAGCTGGGTGGTTCTGGCTCTCAGGAGGGTCTCTCATGAGGCCACAGTCAAGATGTCAGCAGTGGGGCTGAAATCATCTGAAGACCTGAGTGGGCTGAAAGATGTTTTTCCAAGATGGCTTTTTCATATCACTATTGGCTGATGGCCTGAGTTCCTCAAATGTTGCTGGCCATAGGCCACAGTTACTCTTCGTATGGGTCTCTCCTAGGGCCGCTCATGACATAGAAGTCGGCTTCTTCCACAGTGAGTGATGCAAGAGATTGAAAGCATCCAAGACAGAACCATAAAGTCTTATAACTTAATCTCAGATGGGATATGCCATTATTTCTGCCATATTTTACTGGTCACCAAGACCAGCAGAATACAGAATTGAGGACCATCTTTGAGACTGGTTATCACGACCACAATTTAAAAAAAAAATTATTTTACTAGTCCATGAAATCAAATCTGAAAACTGATGTAGTGGAAAGGATATAAAAGTTAAAAGATCACGTTCTAGTTAGTGGTAGATAAGCTATTGAATTTCCTTGCCTTCAGTTTCTTTAGAAAATAGGGGGATGGATTTGATAGTCTCTCAAATACCTTTCAGTGCTAACGTACTACAATTCTATACTAGGGATGATGATGATGATGACAACAATAAAGACAAATTTGATAATCTGCCCAAGGTCACTAGGCTAATAAATGGTAAAGCCAAAATTTGAACTCAGGCAACTTGGCCATACAGCCTATACTGTATCTTACTTAACCTTTGGAAATAAATGAAAGGCAGTGAGAAAGACTAAGCAAATCAAGTAACATCTTGCTACCTTACTCTTATGCAATACAAAAGGGAGAACACAATCTCATTCCACCTCTAAGTACTTTAGAAATACTAATCAGCTGTTTTATTATTATTGACTTAGGACAATGTAATATAATGGCCCACTTCAAGAAACCTATCTTCATAACAACTTTTAATATAATAATGCTTGGCATAATGTGAAATTTCCAATGTAAAATCAACATGCTTACTATATAGTTAGGGTATCACTTCCAGATGACTATGGTAAAGAATATCTATAGTCAGGGAAACCTGTTCAGGCTTTGAATGGAGGTAGGGATGGTGGTGATTTTTAATCTTGGTATTTTTCTCTCCTTTATTTTTCTTTATTTTCCCTAAGAACTACTCTAAATTTCCCTGGGAAACGTAATAATAGCTTAGTTTTTAAAAAATCACTTTTTGTTAATGTTTTTCAAGAAAAAAATACCAGTTACTAGGCATATAAGCAAAACACCATACTACAATGGCTTAATGTTTTTATCCTCCTCTTTTAAAAACACACACACATATGTAGGTATATACATACTCACTGGCATCATATTCATGGTAATATCGATTGTCTTTTCTAGATATCTTCTGAATGTACTTTTCAGTCCCACAAATAATAAAACTCTTTTGTCAGAACCAGAACCCACTGGGGAACTCCTTTGGTATCAATAAGAAACAAGGAAAATCCAAGGCCCTGTGACTGCTCAATGTGCAGTAAAGGCAATCTTCTGGAATGAAACAAGGGCAGAAGTCAGTCAGAAAGAATGATGCAAAATTTCTTAAAAACCTTGCCAGAGAATGAACATGAAAAATAAAGGGCAAAATAACATTGTCAAATTTGCTTTCCATTTCAGAACTCAAGGCAAGACAAAAGTCATCTTGGGAATAGTAGACAATGTTTCTGTTGCTCTTAACTAATATGGTAGAAAAAACACAAGGTTCAGGCATTCAAGAGTGACAACTGTCTTTTAGACAGTTGGAAAGGAGTTGAAAAAAACATTTGTTGGAATAAATGGAATGTGCCTTGGCTTCTGTGGTCAAAATTTCTGAGACTCAACTGAAACAAGATTCTGGCTTAAGACTATATGGTTTTCATCACCCTATAAACATTAACATTATTGATGTAGATCTGTCGCTTGAAATATTTTACCCATATCCTCCACTGCAAGGAATTTTCTTTTTAACCATTCATCTCTAGTGACAAATTTGTGGCACTTACAAATTTAAAAGGCTGTCAAAATCTAATAATGAAACCTTGGGGGGAGTCATATGGGGGCACAGATCAGAAAGAACCAAAATTAATTTCAGAGGATTTACTACATAGGTTAGGGGTCACAATGAGGTGAGTTTCATTCTACAGTGTGAAATCTACAGAAGCAATACCTCCCCAGAAGTAAAGAAAAAGGAGAAAAGGAATTAGAGTTAGCTAGTGAATCCAGAGGACAAAGTTAGAAACTCATTATAGAAATCAATGCATGGACAGCATAGAAAACCACATATTGTCAGTGACTTGAATCTATGCCATACTTGTTTCACCAATGGTTATTCCTAAAAATCAGATATGCATTTTAACTACTGATAACTCACCCAGGAAACTATCCATCTTAACAGAAACTGAATTTAAAGACTTGAGTTCTACAACTTTTCTCTAGAAAGTGAAACAAAAATGGGAATGTAATTTAAAAAGAAAAAAAGGCCTGAGTTTTCCTCCTTGCCTAAACCTCTATGATGTATCTGCTATTAGAGACAGTTCAATGGCTAGGAACATGTTTTCCTTGAGGCCTTATTATTGGGTGTCTTGAGGAAGGAAAGTCAGAAGGAAGAAGTTGCAGGCTGGGGCATTCATGCAGCAGACACAAATGAGGAAGGAGCTCATGAATCAGGTAGAACCACTACAGAGGCTCTGCTTTGGGTAGGTCAGGGACCATACTGGAGCAAGACCTGGGGCATTAATTCTAAGTCAGACCATACAACAGTTGCCTTCTATGAGAGGTAAAAATTAACATGCCAGGATTCCTGGCAGGCTGACTTGATGTAGAAAGGAGATGGTTTTCAGTACAGCACGCCATGGAAAAAGCAGCCCAGTGCTTAAGACAATCAATCCTGATAGAAATCTGAAGTGGGGAATCACATTGCTACTTCGTAAGACCCCTAACATTGGAACTGCAAGTCCTGGGACCACAATCCCTTTTATCATGCCTGAGATGGGCCGGTGGTCCCCCAACCACAAATGTTGAGTGAGCAGAACTAGAGTGCAGATAAAAGGCTCTGCCACACCCTACCAGGACTGAATCTTTCCAAACCCTACTTACACCTGGGAGAGGCTAGTTCCTCCTTAATCTGTAAAGCTAAAATCTCATGAACTAAGAAGTGAAAATCCTTTATTTATGCCTGAGTTCTCCAGTCTGAGGTCTGGCCCTTTGAAATGCTTGTGTACAGCGCCCAAATGCAAAAGGCCAGGAGCCAAGAGATGCTATTCAAAAGGCCTGGTGAGTATGTTGGTCAGGTTGTTGATTTGGTTGCTGCAGACCCAGTTCAGTTTCCTAGGGCTGTCGTAACAAATTACCATAAACCAGGTAGCTTAAAACAACAGAAATTTATTCTCTCACACTCATGGAGTCTAGAAGTCTGAAATCTCAGAGGAAGAATCTGTTTCATGTCACTCTCCTGGCTTCTGGTGTTGCCCGCAATCCTTGGTATTCCTTGGCTTCCAGCTATATTCACTCCAATCTCTGTCTCTTCTTACATAGCACTCTTTTTTCTCTATGTATCATAAGATGAGAGCCTACGCTAACCCAGTATGACCTCATTTTAATTAGATCTACAAAGACCCTATTTCCAAATAAGACCACATTCTGAGGATTTGGGGTAGATATGAATTTTGAGGGGACATTACTCAACCCAGTACCTCTCCAAACTCACTACAAGCATCATCTAAATTATTTATTCCAACTATAATAGCTCAATATTTATCCCACCTTCCCTCACCAAAGCAAAAAAAAAAAAAATAATGTAAGAATCCTCACTAAGGAAACTGAAAAGACCCCAGGGAAAAAGTCTTCTGAAATGTGGCACATAGACATTCCCCAGTTTAAGAAAAAACACCTCATCTCAAGAGATCATAAGATAGAAAAGCCACTAATGTGCATATAAAGTCCATATATCATGCGCATATATCAAAGCCCTATCCAGCCTCATATGGAGATATTCTTAAATAGGAAGAAATCACCAATGCTCTTTTAGAAACTGAAAAACTCTCCATTCTAAAAAAATCAAGATAACAGAAAACCACAACATAAACAAACAAACAAACAAAAGGCAGAAGAAATGGGGAAATCCCTCCGGTCTGCATTCTTAGGAAAATAAAATGCTGTAGCTAAAAATATTAAAAAAACAAACAAACCAAAAAAAACAAGGACACAATACCATAAGGAAAGAATTTGAGATCGAGACTTTTTTTTTTAGAAATTAAAAATAAGATTACCAAAATGAAATATTCAAAATAAAATTAGAAGATAAAGTTGAGGGGTCCCCCAGAGCAACAACAATGACAAAAATCAGAAGCTGAAAATTTCAGGAGAAAAAGACAGATTCCACCTAAGATGTCCCTTACCTACCTTAGCAGGATTAGAGAAAACACAGGATAAGAAATCAAATGTGAGGCATGATATTTTCCCAGAGCCAAAAGTCATCTTCAGATTATGGAGGTGTTCAGCCCAATGAATGAAAAAAGACAAGCATATAAAAAAGAGATGAAAAAAAATTCCAGAGATATGAAAAACAGGTCACCCTCAAAGGAATGAGAATCAGATCATCACCAATTCTACTAGATTAAAGGAGGCAATGGAAAGGATGCAACACAATCTTGGAGGAAAAATTATTTAAATTATTTCAACTTAAAATTCTACACCCTGGGAAACTATTATTCAAATGTGAAAGTCAAATACCTTTTTGACATGCACAAACTCAGAACATCTACTTCTTACACAGTTCCAAGCAATTATCCATCAGTGGTGAAGTTCTACTTATTGCTTTTTCCTCTTTTCGAACTTCCCATGTACTCCAGTGTAATAAATGCTTGTGTTTGCTGAATGAACACCTTTCCCTGAAGAGTTTAAAGCAGAGAGCACTTCTATGTTTTTCTCTTTTTCCCAACACTTGTAAATAATTTGAAAATGGCAAGTCACAGTTTCTGAAAGGGATTCAGGTATTAAGAATTAATGTGACTTAACCCTCATGAGATCATTAGAAACTTTGGAAAGCATATTTGTTCAATATAAACCAATTTTCTCCCTCTAATCAGACCCCCCCCCCCTTTTTGGCCAAAAGAAAAACAAAAGGTATAAACAAAAACAAAAAAACACATACTTGACATAATAAGCATTAAGTCTATAGAACTCTGAAAGTTGTATATCAAGGTATTTAGCAGAGAGCTTTGTTTTTAGATAGTTATGGCAGGGGTTATGCAGTGTTCTGAATATGTTATATAACAGGAATTGAACAGATCAAAATTACATATTTGAAGTCAACATAATTTTATGTTAACAAATAGGTATACTATTCTTAATATAGAGAATAACATTTATACCAAGTTTCCACAGCAAACACCAGTGTTTCCTCTCTTTCTGATCTTAACACAATGTACAATTATAAACTAAACAAGAATAATACAGTTTATTGTTTAATAAAAGTAGAAAGAACACTATCAAAACCATTTTCTCCTTTTATTTGTGGCATGCATAAACAAGAATGGCAATTGTTGCCAAATTCTCTCTTCAATAACATTAAGCAGCATGGTTAGATTCCCAGAGATGCTCAAGTATATTAATTATGCATACAACTTAACTACTAAGAGCACAGATTTTAGCTTCAAATCTTGGCTCTACTATTAACAGATTTTTAACCTTTGTTAACCTCGATAAAATGGAGGAAACGATAGCACATAGCCTTACAGAATGGTGAAAATTAGATTACCTGATCAATCTAAGTTTTATTATAAGCCGCACATAATAAGGGCTCAACAAATGCTAACTGCTATGATCACCATGACCATTCTCATCTGCTGGGTGAGCAAAACAAAACCAAAAACTGCAATGGACCCCATTCTACTACTGAGAGAGGTATTTAGCTTAGGTACAGAGCTGTACAAACACAACAATTGCCTCTCAGAGGCCTGGGAAGGTCATACACAAAGGTATGAATCAGGCCAGGAATATGACAGAGATAGGTAGGGGCTGATGGTATACTGGAGAGGGTGTGCCCTTTCCTAAGGGCATTCAAACTTAAAAATTATTTTAAAATTCCAGTGCTAGCCAAACAAAATCCTCTGCAGTAGAATATGGCCTATAGGTAACAGTCTTTCACTTCCTGAACTAGGACCATTATTCAAGCTCTTAAGCTAAGCCTCTGAAAGAAATCAGAAAACAGGATTCTAAGATTCCAATGTGTAACTACGATTTTTTTTTTTGGTTTCTCATTTTAATAAATCTTTTTCTCCCACAGAATTAAAGTTACATGTTTTAATTATAATAAATTACAAAAGTGTACAGGTGCATAAAGGAGAAGAAAATAATATATACAGTCTTATCACTGAAAAGCAACTGATTTTAACTTTTAGGGATTTTTTTTCCTTTTAACTTTTCCAAGGCATATTTTTCCTCTTGTAATACAAATATAAATCTAGCTTTCTGATGAATATTTGGACATTTTATTTAAGATTCTTTGGAAACTTAATATTAAATGATTGCAAATTATTCAATTATATGGACACACTTTAGTTAATTCAGTCTTTCTAGTAATTGAACATTTTCTTTTGCTTTCTCAGTATTCAATTATAGGTATAAATTTAAGAATATGTTTATGCATCAGATTTAAAAATTAACTTGCTTCCTTCGGACATAATTACCTCACCCCAAGAATTGGTTAAAACAAAAAGGGGTATTTTAAGGTCCCTTGATACATACATACCATCAATCTGTACAATGAAATAGTTACATCAGTTGATATTCCCACAGAAGGATTGAGGAATGCCTTCTGGCTACCTGTTGGCCAACTATGAGCCTATGGGTATGTTTAACACATACGCAAACTAAGATTCTAAAACTACTTCCACATCATCAAAAGAAATTAAAATCCAGGGATAATATTAAAATTATCTTTCTAGCTTATATTTTAAACCAATATCAACCCTGACTTTCTTTCTGCTTTAGAGCTATCAGAATGAAAATTAAAACATTGTATCTTACATACAGGAACATTCTCAGAGGGCCTACAGTACAGCTCTAGCTCACTCTAGGATGTGATCTGGAATGTAGACCATCTGCCTAAGGGTAAAGCAGCAGCAATATGCCAGCAACAGTTAATATAAAGCATATAATCATTCTGAGTCCCTTATTTCAATTAAACTTGCAGGAGTAGGAGCTAAGAAGGGGAAGATTAGGGCTTACGCAAAAGTGATCAGGGTCTTTAGTGATTAACTGTCTCAGTTCTCTGTCTTAAGACAGGTGAAACCAGATATCAAGTTCAGGTTTAAGAGCCCAACATAACACAAAAAATAGTGCCCTAAAATCTGGAAGTGAAATCAGAGTTTTATATTTCCTGACAGATAGCATGGGACCATACACACATGCACACACAAAACAACAACAACAAAAACCCCCACAAGGACTAGGATACTAAATTTTCTTACTTGCCGCATGAGACTGTTATATGGAAATCAAGTACAAGAAGAGCTAGGCATTTGAAAAACTGAACATCATTATCACTAGATGTTATAAATTGGTGCATTTTGAAGCACTACTTTTTAGTTAGTTTAATAAGAAGATACTGAATTCCAAGTTCCTAAGGGCAAGGGATCATGTTGAGATTCCCATGGTTTATAGCACATTTGCCTTGAAACTGAAGGTACAATTATTTGTTGGGTAAATGAATAAATAATATTAGTAAACCTTATTTGTATAGTATAATATGCAAAATGGTTTTCAAATATTTTCACAGAGCAAATGAATCTGTAAGTCCTAGTAGCAACATGTCCCCAAACATTTTAGATCTGTTATAGTGGAAGAAAACAATTATTAATATTCCTAAATTTTTTGTGCTCTATAACATTAATTGTGAAATACGTTCTTCTCAGCATATCTTAAAGCACTGTCCTCATGTATTAGATGTTTAAGGGGATAAATAAGAGAATGACTATATATGTCAATTAAAGTGGTTACAGAACAGAAAAATGTTGGGATGAATATCCATCAAGTTAGTTTTAAAACACATAAGAAGCATCAGAGTTTTGGAGAAAAAAAGGCAAAACTGCCCTATCTTGGCTGAGTAGCACTATTAAATTCAGATGCAGGGTTCTATTTAGTTTGGACAGGTCCCAGCCACAGAACAAAGTCAGTCTGTCTTAGTACCATAACTGAATTCTACAAGTTAACAGCTTTTCATGAAAAGCTGCCATTTCAAAATGTCAATCAAATCTGAGCATAAGTGGGAACTCCTGCAGAAATAACCAGCTGCAGGTTTGAAAAACATTTTTCACTGAAAGTGGAAACACAAAAGATGTTTGAACGGGATCTCTTTTCATTCCTGTAACAGTAGACGGCCATTTTCACAACATCAAGGACAGAAAACAGAAGACAAAATTGCAAATAATGTCTTGAAAGGGCTATTTGCAGGGGTGATGACTGATTCAAGTTACAAATGACAGAATTATTGGCAAATGGGAACTCATTAATATGAGATTGTTTGTTTCTCATTAACTGATCACAGTCTCAGACTATTCTTTTAATTGCACTTGAATGATTGTGCAATACAGAATAAAATGTAGCCTCAAGTTTTGACATTTGTTTTCAACCTCTTTACAGAAATTGATGACGGTGTCACCTGTCTATATGGTGGATGAGGGGCATCCACCAATTACAGTTTATGATCAAATAAAAAAACACATTATTTCACTTTTTGGAATGTCAAAGATAATAAAAATACCATGCAATTTTGCACCTTTTCCCAAGAAAAAGTCTCTTGTAAGCAATGATATAAGGTGAAACTAAATAACAGAGCAGTAAATATGATATACTATAAGCATTTATGTGGAAAGGGAGATAATATCAGAAAATAACACTCTGCAGAAGATCCGCCACCATGCTAGGTCTTCAGAGGCTTAAAATAGCATAAAGATTAATGAGAAAATAGCTTTTAAAAGTTGTTCCACAACTTGAAAGTAATGCAACACAAATGCTCTGCATTTTCTTTTTACGTCACACACTTGAGCTAATATATTTTTCACTTATTGGCAGCTAATAGAATTTAAATGTTCACAGGAATTATGACTCCTCTCCCTACCAATGCAACTGTATCTGTGCTATAGAGATGATACTAATGTTGATTTTCTTTTGTAGAAATGAAGGGCAAAATCAAAACTGTAGTTTAAAAGGTACTACCTATATCATAACGTTCTATTAGAATTTTCTGGACTCCCATAGTTAACCAATTTTTACGTATTTGGAAGATTTAGAGAAACTGTTTGAGCCTTGTTTATGTATTTATTATGCCCAATATTGTTGACACTTAAAAATGAAAACAAACAGATGGCATTTAGAAGTTAGGCTCTAACTCCCAAATAAATGCTACAAACCAAAAAACGTTTTAATATGGTTATGAGATAATTCAGGGACACTAGAATCTGCTGTCTTTTTTTTTTAAGTTCAATTTCTCTCATTTTCAGAAATTAAGACTGTCTCTGTTTTGTTGACACAAAAATTAACACACATCTATCCCAAATGCAGATTTAGTTTTAGTAGGTATGGTCTAATTAACATAATTAACTCTAGCCCACATTGTGATGCTCTGGTTTCACACACTTTTATCTACCTGGAAGTTTCTCTTAGGCTTATAATCAACAATTCAAAGCCTTAAAATAAGCAACTAATAATATCTGCATAAAAAATCAGTAAGCAGAGATAAAATAAATCTCATAAATCTCCCTTAATTTTTCAAAAGACGCACAATTGAAGGTCAGTTACATACACCAATCACATTCTCCATCACAAAGAAATACTCTTCATCCTAATTTGAGTAAATGAATTCAGTTTTATCAAAAGTGTTTCCAAATATGGGATGGTTAAGTCTTGGCACAATGGCTTCTTTTGCTCTACTTTTAGAACTTTTTACTTAGTACTACAGCTTTCATAGATCTTCCTAAGAGAATATCCAATATTTGGTCCCAAATGCTTTTAATTCTTGCATTTATACAGCTATATGAGGTTGTAGAGTTTGTTAAAAAAAAGGGGGGGCATGAGTTGGTTACCAGTTGTCACCCAAAGATAACAGCTACTTTTATGGGGGAATTACAAATGCAAATGGTTAATGTGGTATAAATTGTATGCTAGATTTTAGTGAGAATGTCTAAAGCTATCACACAAGGCATTCATCTGTGTTCCCTGTTTATGGGAATGAAATATGTAGTCATTTGAAGTCCACAATATGTATACTGTGTTTGTAATAACTGCAGATTTTACAAGCACATTATTCTTTCCATTAGGATTAAAACCTCACCGAATAGCAATTTGTGAAAGAATTCTAGCAGGGCCCGGAGCCCAGAACTCTGACCTCTGATGAGATGCTTGGCAGCAACAAACTCTGGGTCTAGGCAAAACATCTGGTTTGAGTTAGACTTCCTGAAAAAATAGCCCCTGTACTGGGGAAACTGGTATTCACTCAGCTTTGTATATATATACTTTGACTGACTTCAACACTGCTATAGGAAAAAAAAGAGAAAAAGAGAAGAAAGACTCCACTAGAATACTTGTCAATCATGACAGACTCTTTGGTGGCCCCTCTAGAATGAAACTCTCTTATTAGCTGGAATAGTCTTTCTTTCCTTACTCCTTGAGAATTTATTTCCACATTATATCATGTAGAATGTACAATAATTTCAAAATAAGTCCAAGTTTATTATTAGGAAAATACAATACTTTTCTTTTAATCACTCCAGGGGGGAAATCACCAGTTAATTTTAATTTCATTCTGTTTACATATATAGAGGGGAAAAAAAACATTTTGAGCATTCCTATAAATTTGAGTAAATAGTGAAACTCAAAAAAAAAATAGCTTCTAATTAGGGTTCCTTCTAAAATGATACACGTAGTAGCAATGTTTATTGGTTAAAGAGGTTCTCTGAGTTTTTGCAAATTTAGTAAAAATCAGAATCTAAAAATAATTCCTCAAGTGTATATTTGAGGAATTATTATATTTTTATATAATTATTATTATATATTTATATATAATTATATAATTAAATATTATATTTGAGGAATTATTTTTAGATTCTGAAATTTTTTATATATATATAAATTTAATAAAAATCAGAATCTAATAATAATATATATATTTGTTAAATATATATATTTGTTAAAAAAAATATATATATACTGAAAAAATTTTCTGGGTTAATATGCAAACACGATATGACAGTTTGGAGACAGGACATTACTTAAATACTTAAAGGTTCTCCTGCCACTTTCTTCTTCTGATTTAGTTTTGTTTAGTAGGACTAAATAGGTTTAGTAGGACAAATGAGGAAATCCATCCACTGCAATTAACAACTCTCTATTTCATTTAAACCCATCAAAAGGGGACCATTAAATTATTCTGCATTCTTATATATACACGAAGTTTTCTTGAAGAAGCAGCATTCTTATATATCAGATTGAAGACAACCCAAAACTATGAGTGGTACTTACAAAAGAAAAGGGTAGTATCTAGATAAGCTGATGTATAGCCAAAAGGACATAATATAATGTTGTATATGAAATTAAAAGAAGCATAAAAGAGGATATTCTAAGGTAGTACTACTCTTTACCTTGACTACCATTTTATTTGAGTTTCTAGTAAAAGCGAAAATGTAACCCATCCCATCCTACTGTCAATAGTGTGGTATGAGGTAATGATTGGGAGCATGATTCGCTTTAAAGGACTTGGGAAAATTTCATTAATTTCAGGTGGAGGTAAAGTGCCATTTTACTTTCCTATGTATCCCTTTAATTTAATTATTACTACTGTGAAGTACAAACTCATTTAAATTTAGTCTTTTGAAAGAACAGTGTGGTACAGAATGCAAACTAATAGTTGTGTATCTTGTTAAATACAAACTTACTTTTCTACCTAGCGGTACTGCTAAGGACTCTAAGGAATAGTAATATGTTACAAAACATCAATATCATTCTCCAACAGGTATCAGCAATCTGCAAACCACACTTGCACCATACTTTAGGAACTATTCAGGAATAAGAATGATTATTTATGCTCTGCTTACAGATTAAAAATAAAATCTTATTTGCCAAAATCAAGCATCTGCTCGAAGTTCCTCAGAATCTTCATCACACACACACACACGTATTTGTCTACTTGTCACAAATAGCACA
Organism: Mustela nivalis; assembly: GCF_964662115.1. Taxonomy (NCBI): domain Eukaryota; kingdom Metazoa; phylum Chordata; class Mammalia; order Carnivora; family Mustelidae; genus Mustela; species Mustela nivalis. The sequence continues at coordinate 77,264,742 of NC_139027.1, forward strand.
AAGTTTTTAATATCTGTCACAACTATTATTCAGGAAACTATAAACTTTGTACCATCTCCACATTATATAATTTTTAAGAAGAGCATTCATATTTCTATCACAAAGTCTTGTCATTTCTATTCTAACTCAATCAACAAAATGATCATGGAAAGTAAGATTTTGCTTCTCCTAACACTATTCCTTGAATCTATAATTCTTGTAGATTTAACATACTATGTGCACTTGCTGGCTTTGAGTAAAGGACCACGTAGCTAAAATTCAGCACTTCTTTTCCGACACGTTTGCAACCTATTTTTGTATACACACCACACATACAACCCTCTACATTTCTTAGCTTATTGAAACTTAAATGTTTCTCCAAAAGGTATTTATTTTGACACAAAATAAAAGTTAATACAAGATGTGACAAACTCATGCCATTCAAATGTAACACTTTGAGAGAGTATATTGTGAAATATAATGCAGATTTACACTAGCTAATTTCTCTGCAAGCGCACATTTACTTTTCCACCTCAAAACAAGGATAAACTAATGCTGTTGTATTCATTTCTGAAAGAAGGCAGAGGCATTTTTTAAAAAACTGTAAGAATGCATGCAGAATTATCATACATATTTATATGTAATCATACTGTAGGTATATGATGAGACTTAGAATAAAGTTTTTAGAATAATCATGGCCTAAACTGCCTACATAACTTATTTTGGAAAGATTGATTTCCCTTAAATCAGACCAACAATCTGTATTCGAGTCATAGCGTAAGCATAAACGTACATGACTTGACACATGCGATTTTTTCACTTTGATGATAAAAAAGAAAGTCATTATCATAATTCTGAAAGCCGCTCAGAGAAACTCTTTAAAGCATAGGGAAGGGGACACCTCTGTCATCCTCCTTATGAAAGAAGTAGCAAGTAAAACACTTTTTTTTTCCTGATGCAGCTTTGGAATGTACAGAGTTCACTCTTATGAGAACAGATTAAAAACAAAAACAAAACAAAAAATAAAAACTAACTATAACAATGAACAGTTATAAAAAACAACAGAGGTGATTTTGTATTATAGTAGTATTTTTACACTGGAATTAAACAGCAAATTTTCTTTCCAAAAGGTATAAAGAGCATTTCACTGCTAACCCCCTGCATTTTTGAAAGCTGTGGCCACAAAGGCACCTTTATAAAATAAGCCCCCACTTGTTAAAACTGTAACATTGCCACCATCACTAGAGTTTCACGTTAGTGACTTAAATAAATATAAATAAAGTAATAAACACTATATGTTTTATAGAGTTCTATGAACCAGAAAAAAAAATCACCTTACAAAATAACCTCCTGGCAAATGCAAAAGAAAAGCTAAATTTCGTTTGCTCATATTTTCTGAGTTCCCAGAATACAAGAAGGAGCTAGGGGAAACCCAACTTGTTTAACCGAAAGACTTTCGCTTATTTCATTTTCCACATTAGTCTCTATGGAAAGCAAAGGGAAAAAAAGTATAAAACAGGAAAGAACTAGAGAAAGGCAGTCATTATAATAAAAAATGTTTAGGGGTTTAAAACAAGATACCTTTCATATTCTATGTTTTAAGATGACCTTGATGGAAATCTTTCTACTGACTGATACTGGATACTGAAAATAAGCTCTGTAAGAATCAGATATGATGACTGCTATTCTAGGTGGTCGAAATGTCCAGTAAGTAAGTTACCTTGTTTCACTATCCTATCAACTGAGTGATGGTAAAACTGCTTACTACTGCTGTCGGATGGCTGTGGTGTAAACTGTTTTTGTTCGTAACTGAGGAATAGAAAATATTAATGGTGACAATCGTATGAACAACTTTAAAAAAAATATTGTTTCAGACTTGTCTATATACTAATGGAGATTTTGTAAAATTTGAATATAATTCTTGAGTCATCACCTGGATGATAGCAATTAACAACAACACTTATTTTAAAGGATTCCAAATTATATACAGTTGAGTCAATTTTAATTTGTTTTCATTTAAGGTCTTCTAAAGTTGAGTCCAGCATGCTGAAGAAAAATATTAAACTATGTATAACCCTGTGTCAACATATGATGCTACTGGGAATGGTAAGTGAATTAATTTTCCTTGGAAAATTAATTACTTATGACTTACAGTTGTAAAAGCAAACAACGTAACTCTGGATTAGGGCACATTCAATTTCTGTTTGTAGTAGCGATTAAATTAATTTCATATAATTCATGGTATGTAATGGAAAGCAGAACAAAAATGAAATTCTAGACAATGACTGACATAGAAAAATGTATATATTTATGAACCTGATCCAAAAATAAATGCCATGGATATTAATCACTGGATAATAAAACAGCATTTTTAATGGTTCTATAATAATGGATTTTTAGCACAGTTTTTTAAGAAAACTTGTCCAAATAGAAATGTTTGACATAGAGAAACAAAGTAGAAAACTGTAATTATATCCTGTAACATCTCTAAATCTCCCTCCTCCTCCTTCCAAAAAGGTAGTTGGAATAAAGGATTTGTACATCTTCTTTTTGTAACAATAATTTTTGTCCACATAGCTAAAATTCAATATACCATTAAGTGATTTAGGAACGAAATTCTTAAAATTACAACTAAATTATCTTCCTAACACCCAAATAGTAAAGTGTTTCTTTACTGTGGATCATCTGTGATTCATTTGACTGAATTATCCACCTGAGTACTACTAAGACAACAGATTCTGGCTAACTAATGGAGCCTTAAGAATATATGCACAGCTGCACTTAGGAAAGTATTCATCTTTTTACTCCATCACTTCCTACCTGTTCCGATTAAGCCAGACATAATCTTTTAATTTCAGACTGCAACTTCATGGCACAGCCCATGTGTTAAAATCAAGAATTAAATCTTGCCCTGATAGTAACTGTAATTAGTTTCAAGTAGCTATATGAAATGTCATTCTCATGGTATATTAAAAACACACACAAAATCAGAATATTTCATATTCTGGTAATAATCCTAAGTACAGACTGTCACCAGCCCCCTAGTGAAATCATTGTCAGTCAAATTCCCACTGACATTTAGAATCATTGGCTGTGAGAGAGCAAGCATTTTGAAGTAAAGTAAAATGCTTCTATGACTTATACTTTTAGAAAAGAGTAGATGCAGACTTCTGGTGAAAGGTACAGTTAAGAACCCATGCAAAAAATAGAAATAAACACTTTCTGCACATAAAATATACATTTCTCCTCAAACTTTTACTTTTTATAAATTTTAAAGTATTCCTTTTTCCTAGTCATACCTTTTTTCAAAGAGGATTTACTATTCCCATATTATTGTATCTTTCAAGAGAAATATTTTTATAGAGAAAGTTAATTTATGTAATATCTTTGAGATCAAAGAGAGAAAATTACTAAAAAAATACTAAAAAATATAATTTCAAACCTATCAAAGGAAGAAGAACCCGTGACATTACTTTGGAGTCTATGAAAATAAAAAAATTATGACATTACTTTGGAGTCTATGAAAATAAAAATTTGTGGTACTATAGTCTTTAAAAAGTTTTTTTTAAGTAACTGCATTATGAAAAGATTAATTAAGGACAGATACTTTCATTCCAAGAGAAGCTGTGACGTAGGCATGATTAGGAGATGTTTTTGCTCTATTTCGAAGAGTAAAACTAAATGGAGCAATCGAAACTTCACCTTTCTGGCTTGTTTGCCTAAAGTACAGGTTACCCTTATTTCAAAAAGGACCTCACTCAGCAGAATCCAGATTGAACATAGGGTCTGTTTATAAAATGTCCTAGATAGGTTCTCTTTAGGGTCGGAGGCTCATTCAGCTTTGATTCAGCTAGTAAAGTGATCCAGGAGGCCGAAACATCACCTTGGACTCTCAGAGAACTTAAACTTGACTTTATTTCCTTTCATTCCTGGCTTTAACATCAGAACAGGATTTTGAGAAGACAGAAAAAAAAAAAAAGAAAGAACAAACGAACAGAAGAACGAAACCATGTCCTTCTGGATCAGAAGGAAATCGATCCTGCCACCCACATCCGCGCCGCTCAACTTCACTCGTGAAAAGAACACTGAATGCTTTTCCAATTGGCAACTAAGTCTACAAGATGGGCAGGAGTTAGAGATACTCCCCTCCTTAGAAAATACATACACAACACCCTCTACATTCCCTGAAGTTTGAAATGAATTTCAGAAGTCTCTTCAGGCATCTTTCTTTTATTACAACCCACATTCATATTTCAGTAGAATGACTACAAGGGAATCACTAATTTTTTATCTAAACTATGACGTTTTGGCAAACGTTATATAACCAACTATAAATCCACAACAAGCCTCAAATACTAAAGGGTTGGTAATTACATGATGAGAAACAGCTTGATTATGGGAGCGGCAAGGCAGGCTGTCAACAAACAAACAGCTGTTTCTTATTGACAACCCATAACTAGATCGTGCATCCCAACAAACTAAGGAGTTTGTTTCTGTTGTTGCTGTTGTGTTTGTTTTTGACTATTCCACCCTCTCCCCCTCCCACCTCCAAAATACTGAGTCAATTTAAACATTAGATGCAAACCACAACAGAAGAATCGGATACACAGGGATAACAAGTAAAGTACTATAGACTTACAAAAAAAATTCTGTAGGTAATAACTAACAGAAGTTTAAAGTGTACTTTTCATTTCAACTTCAAATGCCTATCTTTCCCTGTGCAACACGTCCTGTCATTACTATTTATAAGAGGCAGCTCAGGCAATGGGCCTGTTTCCTCATTCCTGGATTATGACCACAGCAATGCCGCCACTCTGAACCTTTGTTCTGGAAGCTTTCCCTGCAGCTTCTTCCGGAATGAACATACTTCTATCTATAGTGTAAACTCTAAGGTCTTTTGTAACTTAAAATTGAATGATTCTAGGAATACCTGCTAAGTTTATCATATGAATCAATAATAGGAATAAACAGAACTTTAACATCAAAGGCTATGCCCCCCCCAAAACACAAAAATCCACCAATGTAATTAGAACTTGTTTTTGATGGTGCCATCATTTGAAATAAACTCACTTTCACATCTGCACCTTCAGACACTTTCACATCTTTTTTCTTTCTTTTTTCCTTCCTTCCTTTCTTTTTTTATACGCATGTGCTATTTTCCTTTAACACTCGTTCAGAAAGTATACAGGTAACCTTACTTTATTTTCCAAAAAGACAATAAGTAAAATTATGTTCCCAAAGTTGTAAGAAAATGTAGCTAAACCAAGGTAAGACCATAGCTTCCTTTGCTGCCCTGGGGCTCTGCGTTCTTCCCACCACAACATACTGGAAGGAGGAGGGGGGCCAGTGAGAATGTTCATGCAACTTCTGTTTAAGGCAGGTTCCCTCTCTGTAACTCTCAGGGAACTTTTGATTAAACACACCTTGCATTATAACTCCTCAAATACAAGGAGGAGTATTTGTCAATGAACATAGTTATATGTCCCAGGTATGACTAACCAATTTTTTTTTTTTTTAAGATTTTATTCATTTATTTGACAGAGAGAAAGGGAACACAAGCAGGGGGAGAGGGACGGGAGACACAGGCTTCCTGCTGGGCAGGGAGCTGGATACAGGGCTCAATCCCAGGACCCAAGGATCATGACCTGAGCTGAAGGCAGATGTGTAATGCTGAGCCACCCAGGCACCCCATAACCAAGTATTTTAATCTAGAATCCAAATTTCCTTTGCAAACTTAATGATAAACATGGGATTTCTCCACAAGAGGATGTCTGCTGTCTCACTCACAACCAGTGCTCCATTTTATTTAAAATCATGCTCTTACCGTCTAGCAGATTGGGCTGGCTCTCTTCTGCATTCTGCTGCCATCAATGGGTCTGTTCAGTTAATGCTACTGGGGTAACATGCTCATAAATTTGTATTTTGAAAAACTCAGAGTTGCTTAAATTTGTCAACACATATCTGAGTAGGCTTCAAATCGTAAACGAGGGTGGAATCACTTTTTTAAAAGCCTGGTTGTATTTCACACCATATGAAGGGAGGGGCCCTGAGTAAGGGACTAGGGAACACTACCTCTTCAAAAAGCAGCTCACAGGAGGTTGGAAGGAAGATGAAGATAGAGGCAGAGAAGTAAAAGGACTCAGCAAGAGAAAATGCTGAGGAAGGCAGAGAAAATGGAGGGCATGCTTGGGATGAAGTTTTCTCTGCTATCCACGCTTTTAAAATACCTGCTATGCTCTGCAAGCGTTTGTGAGGGACATTTGAGGGGGGTTTGGGTAACAGACTTTTTAAAGCTAATTCCCAAGAATAATTTTAAAATTTCCATCTTTCAAAAGATAACTAAACCGTTATGAAGATAAATCCACTTTGAGCGAGTGAATGCTAGCTTAGGTGGTATCAGACCTAATGTCTCTTGGAATGTCCAAAACATAGTTTCATTCTCTTAGTGAGGAGATCTCAAAAGTTTGAGAGCCCCAACCAATGTCACTAAAATGAAGTTTTGCCTGTAATCCAATTGCTTTTAAAATTAAATTTCTCTCATAGTCTGGGGCTATGGATGATCATTACTAATCACCGTGGCTGGAACAGTCTCCAAGTGGACACATTCTCGCCAGGCCTGACTGACTGCTCATGATGACTGAGTAATCGCCTAACCAGGGGGGCCAGTGCTCCCTCCCAGTCTCCCCTGTTTACATAAACCACAGGCCTGGACCTCCCTCCTCTATGCTCTGTCTTTAAACTACACAAATAATGTTTCTCCTGGTCTTTGCCAACTCTCTGGGGGAGTGCTATGAAGGAATGACATAATTTTTAGAGCAAACTGAGGACTCTGAGGAAATGTGGTATGCCACTCCAAAGGACCAGAGATAAAATAGAAAACCTATTGTCATCCTTTTCATGGATCCTTGTAAGTTCCCAAATATAAAATGCTCTAATGAACTCTTACCTTTTAAATGCCTTACTGATTTCTAAGACTTTCTGTTTGTGAATGGTTGGTACATAGCACATCTGTAAAATGAAGGGGGTCTTTCAGAAATACTGCCAGGAAGATGACCTATTTTCCTCTTTCTCTCTAGGCAGGTTCACATCACCACATGATGCTGGCTGTGGCATAAATCCAAAGAAAACAAACTTTTCTTGGTCTTGCAAAGGCTGTTTATGAGTATACAGCAAGTGCTTTATACCCTGTCTCCTCATTAGATGGGCAGGTATTCTTTTGATTCCATTCCATAGTGCATGTACTTCTTTGAGGCATTACATCCTCACCTCTTCCCATAGTCAACTCCCTCTTCCAAACAAACGTCTCTGTCAGAGACTACTTTTCACGAGAATGACTTCCTTTTGCGCTATAGTATTCTAATATAGTATGTTGATAAACACATCTTACAAAAGGGAGGAACAATAGGTTCCTCACTTTTCCTTAACTCATCTGATACAAGGTAGTCATCCTCATTAGTTGAAGGTCTGGAATATTGATTTATTTTGTGATGCCTCCTGTGAGGTTGTGTGGGCTGCTTGGAAACCATAAAGATGCTACCAACTTCCCTAATGCCCGAACACATGGATCCCTTTCTTTTATTTTTTCTCCTTAACATGCTGGCAAGGATTGTTTGGATCATTCATATTCACTAAATGCCCAAAATAAAATAAAGGAAAAAATTTCAAGTTTAAAGTCAGACAAAAACATTATAGGAAAAAAGGAGAAAGAGAGAGAGAGAGAACCATTCTGTAGATAAACTTCATGCTCTGGTGTTGAAAGTTATGGTCCACAAATCAAAAAACAGCCATTTGTACAGAGTGAGGCTTTTCCACCGTTCTCTCAGTGAATCACACTGTGGTTAGCTGAAAGTGCTGTTCACATAATAAATTAACCACCTCATTTCCTTCATCACCAAAATATACACAGCACCCCCATACAGATTTGTTTTAATAAACGTAATAAAGCAAGCCCAGAGGTTATAGCTGTTATGACATAATCACACCTCTGAGATTTGAAAACACTCACTTGCACATCATGCCTCAAAAAGTCTTTGCAAGCTCCCCTCCAACAAAACCTAACTGCACTCATACCGTCTGGCCCCATTTATTCCAAATAAATAATGAAACAAAAGCCTTGTATATGGCAAGAGAAAATTCTACCTTTCAATTACATATTTGAAAGGGAAATACATCTTTTTAATAATACTATACAGTAAACAGCTTGGGGGCCGGATGTGGATTATTAAAGAAACTATATCACCAGAGTTAACAGTGCACAAAGAAGGCAGACAACTAGCCTGCTATCTCACCCAAAACCAAAGATACTTTCTCAAGTTTGCTGTTCAACAAGACAAGCAATGCTGCATTTCCTTCTGTGGAACTAAGAAACAATCTCCATTCTACACAAATCCAGGCAAATTAACTTTTCTTACCTGTAATGATATTTAAAGTTATTGAGAGTAAACCCTCCCCCTAAAAGCCTCTCAACAATAGAATTTTCCCTCAATACAGACCTTTCCCCTTAGAATTCCTTTCCACGCTCACCAGAAAGAAAGACAGTGTGACACAACCATCCACAGCATAAGAGCGATCTGGGGGCAGAAATGTGCCATCAGTGAACACACGCCATAATTTAATGAGACCAGCTTTCCTACCTCTGCATCGCATCATAATCAGTTTGCATGCAGGGTTCACTCCTATAAACCTCACAGTCCCTTCTACAGGATTATGAATTTAAGGCATCCTGTCACCGTGATAATGATGATGCCTTCCTCTTGAATTGAAATGAGACTATAATCTTACAAGTAATTTACCTGTACTATTCTTTTTTTTTTTTTTAAAGATTTTATTTATTTACTTGAGAGAGAGACAGTGAGAGAGAGCATGAACGAGGAGAAGGTCAGAGAGAGAAGCAGACTCCCCATGGAGCTGGGAGTCCGATGCGGGACTCGATCCCGGGACTCCAGGATCATGACCTGAGCCGAAGGCAGTCGTCCAACCAACTGAGCCACCCAGGCGTCCCCCTGTACTATTCTTTTTTTTTTTTTTAATTTTTTTAAAGATTTCACTTATTTATTTGACAGACAAAGATCACAAGTAGGCAGAGAGGCAGGCAGAGAGAGAGGAGGGGAAGCAGGCTCCCCGCTGAACAAAGAACCCGACACGGGGCTCGATCCCAGGACCCCGGGATCATGACCCTGGCCAAAGGCAGAGGCCCAACCCACTGAGCCACCCAGGCGCCCCCCCCCCCCGTACTATTCTTAAAGACCACAATCAATACCTACCCCAACACACATATATGTAAAAATGAGTTCATCAATATTCCTTAGTAATATCAGATAATAGATATTCAGAATACAGTTTTTAAGTTATCAGAAGTGGTTCTCCTAATATTTACACAATTTATTCCTGTTCCTGATTGCTACAATTATCTAGCATTAATTAATTCATAATTAATCAATTTTAAATTTGGGTTTTCAAGAATTCTTTCCAATATGAACATTATTATATTATACAGTTTTTGCACTAAGAATTAGATTCTAGATTCTCTTTTATTATCCACATTAATTACACATAAATACTCAGCAAAACAGAAAGTAATCTCTCTTTGAATGTCAGAATTGAACATTTTTAGAATAATCTTATTCTACTATTTTTAGCCTGTAGACTATCCATCTGCACAATCAGTATGAGACCTAACCGGTTTACCAAAAACTTCCTTAGGGCTTTGTGCCAAAAAAATAAAATTATTAAGAACTTTCATAAATGTACATTTTAGTAGGTAATTTCACTTTAAAGATTCTACATCAATGAATCCCCTTGCAACAAAGGTTTTTCTTTGATTAAGATTTCACATTGTATTACTTAGAGGTCCTTAGAAAGACTAATTTTGTCACAAAGAACACTCCTCTGTAAGTGCTCTCCTTGATCTGCCTCTTTGAGAATTATCTCCACCGAGAATAGAAAATGCATCATGGAGCAAGAAAGGAATGGAGCAATAGGTGTTAAACTGAGGAACTCTGGTTCCTTTGACCATAACAACCCTTCTTCACTTTTCAGTCATCTCACTGCAATTACTTGGCTACGCTAATGCTCTCTGCTCTGAAATTCACACTTTGCTTGAAAAGAGATTCATTTAAAAAAAAAAAATACTAGGAACTCACATTTCAAGTATACCCCACAAAAATTTTTAGTGAGAAGCTACAAAATTTTATGGTGTGTTCACAACAGAGTTAAAAAATACAATAAAAGAGCAACTAAACTGACACTCTACCATTCATTCACTCAGCAAATACTTACTGAGTATCTACCATGTGTCAGGTTGTGGGAGCTGCGGACACACTGGTAGAAACACCCTGTCCTCACAGAAGGGTTTACATTCCATTAGAAGAGACAGACAGTAAACAAAATAATACAATGATTTCAGAAAATAAAAAATTCTCTGTTCTTCTGGGAGAAGGGGTATAGAACAGGAAGCTCCTACTTCACAGAAAAAGATAACTATCCAGGTTAGGGGAAGCAACCCCTCCCAGTCCTGCTCTCTTCCATCGCTTTCCAGCCATCCGCCACTCTGGGAGCTTCTTTTCGGAACTCTTATCCATTTCCTTCCTTAGGCAAGCTCTAGGCATCATCTTAGCAGGCATCTAGCCTCTGCCTCTCCAGCATCTTCAATTTCTCCCTAACTACTTCTATCTCCTTCCTATCAACATTTAAGCACATTCAAATCCTGACCTCCTTAAAAACGTCTCTTCTTTAGGGATGTTTATACACTTGTCTCTGAGTGCTCATCTTTCATTCAGTCTTCAATATGCTTTTACTAGACATCTGCCTCCACCACTCCAATGAAACTATTCTCATTACGGCCACCACCACCATTTTCTAAAAACTAAACATGAAAGCCCATTTTCAGTTTTTATCCTACCTTTATCTTATCTTTGTAGTGTTTCAGAATATTGATTTTTGCTTCTTCAAATTCTCATATCCTTTAGATATTGGTATTTCCCAATTTTCCTCTTAAATTGCATATACAGTAATATGCATTCAAAATACCTGGAAATCTTGTTAAAATCAGAATCTGATTCAATAAGCCTGGGCTGGGGTCCAAGAGGCTTTCAGTAGGGTTTCTTGCTGCTACTCAGGTGTAATCCTCAGACCAACAGCATTGGTATAACCTGGGAGTTTATAAGAAACACAGAATCTCATGCTCCACCCTAGACCAACAGTACCTGAACAGAATCTGCATTTTTTTTAAAGATTTTATTTATTTATTTGACAGACAGAGATCACAAGTAGGCAGAGAGGCAGACAGAGAGAGAGAGGAGGAAGCAGGCTCTCCACGGAGCAGACAGCCCGACACAGGGCTCGATCCCAGGACCCGGGGATCATGACCTGAGCGGAAGGCAGAGGCTTTAACCCACTGAGCCACCCAGGCGCCCCCATAATCTGCATTTTAACAAGACTCCAAAGGGTTTTATATGCCCATTCAAGCTTGACAGCATCCCATCCCAGAATTTATGATTCTATAAACCTGGGAAATGGGTGCAAGAATATGCATTTCTAAGAAGTTCATAGGTGATATTGATGCTGCTGGTCCAGAAACCACACTTTAAGAACCAATGGTTCTCAACATGGCCTGTACATTAGAATCACCTGCAGAATTTTAATGTGCTTGTTGATGTATGGCCCACCCTCCAAACAATTAAATGAAAATCTCTAAGGATGTGGCCTAGGCTAGTTATTTTTAAAAGCTTCCCTGCTTGATCTTAAGGTTCCTAATTTAGATAATTTAGGGGTGCATTGTGGGAGTGGTTAGTCTTGAAAAGAAAACAGGATAAATGCTAGTCATATTATGATACCGTTATTATAACATTCCTTAAACATCAATTCTACCTAACTCTGCCCGGTAAATAGTCACTAGAAAGATAATCACCCACAGTTTTGTCCTAGGCCATATCTCTGAAATGACCATTTCAAATAATAGGACCAAACAAATGATACTTCACTTTTAAAACTCGCAGAAGAAAAATCTATTATTTGTCAAATGAAAAAGACAATTGAAAGACAGTGTTAGAATTTTGTGTTAAAAAGTATTTGAGGGGTACCTGGAGGGCACAGTCGATTAAGTGTCCAACTCCTGGGTTTGGCTCAGGTGGTGATCTCAGGGTCTTGAGACTGAACTCCAAGTTGGGCTCCATGCTCAAAGTGGAGTCTGCTAAAGCTTCTCTCTCCCTCAGCCCCTCCCCACCCTTTCTCTATAAAATAAATAAATAAATCTTTTTAAAAAAGTATTTAATTTGGTACAAAATTAGGGTCTGAAAGATGAAAATTTCAAGGACTATCACAAAGAGAAATGTACTTAATATTAAATGTGTTTTTTTTCATTTTCACTAAAAATTGAAAATAGCTTTTTTCTGACTGCATAAATCCTTACTGACACACACACGCATGCACACAAGTATAAGAAATTAAAACCAACTGAAAGCCAAAGTCCCTAAGATAAAACACCTTTAGCATTTGACTAAGGTTTCCTGCATCTTTTTATAAAATTATGATTTATTTAACAAAAAGTTATAGTGTATAAGGAACACTATGTACCCACCAAACAACTTAAGAAATAAAATATTATACATATGGTTGAAACAAAATATTATAAATATAGTTGAAACTCCTGGTATATCACTCCCAGTTTCTATTCTCCCATTCCATACCCCACCCAGGGTAACCACAATCATAAATTCCAGTGCTTATTTCTATATTCATACTATATATTATATACATGTAATACATACACATATACATATGTATGTATTTGTATGTTGGTATTTACAAATAGTATACAACATTATTTTTCATATCTTAAAATTTTATACCAATCACATAATACTGTACATATTCTGCAACCTGCTTTCTGTCTTAATATATCTTATAAGGTTTATCCATATTAATACAGATAACTCTAACTGGATAATCTTCACTCTCATATAATACTCCACTGAGTATAGTACAGTTTATTTTTCCGTTTTCAGGATGATGAATACTTTCCCCAAATTTTCATTGCTATAAATAGTGCTTCAATGATTCTAATACCTTCCTGTGCACATTTGAGGAAATTTTCAAGTCTATAATATATAGCAACAGAATTGTTGACTTGAAGAGAATCCCAATCTCCAACTCTGTTAATGTACAATTGCTCTCCAAAGACTTTGCACCAGTTTATTCTCCCGTAAGTTATATACAAGATTCCCAATGTTCCACATGGTTGCTAATATCCAAATTTTCAGACTAAGTTTTGGCAACCTGAAAGGTTTCCTATACTGGCTTCAGTTTGCATTTCCCCAGGTACTGTGAAAGTGATCATTTAAAAAATATTTTTGTCCTTTTTGACTCTGCTTCTGTCAATGGCCTGTTCATATCCCTTGCCTATTTTTCTTTTTTCCTCTTGATTTGTAGATTTTTATATATTCTGGGTCTTTTATAGGTTATATGTTTTGCAAATACCTTCTCCCAGTCTGTGGATTTTCTACATATTATTTTATGATTCAGAGATGTTTTAGATTCTAATGCAGTTAATGTTTATTAATCTTTTCCTTTTATGGTAGTAATTTAAATGTCTTGGGTAATTTTTTTAATCATCCATGATAACTACTAGTTTTAAACACTTAATGTTTTAGGAATCCTAGCACTTTGTGCTGCTGTATGAAAACTAAAAGATGAACATGAGTAGAAACTGAAATTGATCTAGCTTCATTGTCCAAGGTCAATGACACACAAAAAGTAAGAAAAAAAAGATAAAGGAAATTAGATATTTCATCATTAATAAATTAAGGCATTACTGGTAAAAATTTCTTCAAATCATCATTCTGTTTCTTTTAAAGATAAATATGGTGTTATACTAGGGTGTGTGTGTATATATATATATATACATGGCTTATTACACTGTTGGTGATTTCTGAGAAGCTGAGAAAACTGAAGTCCATACATCAACAGAAGAGGCACAATTCATCCTGAAGTGAGGAAAAAAAAACCCCAAACACCCAGAATAGAGATTTTAAAACTAAGTTTAAGGAATAATTAACAAATTCTAATAGATGAGTTTATTCATACTCACAGTCAAAGTCAATTACTTGTTTTTCAGTTACAAAAATCGTTCAGTTACAGTCACAAATGAATGAAATAATTGCAAGGTTAAGTTTGATTTTCATTTATAATACTGGCAAAGCACAGTTTCAAATACAAGTCATATGCTAGGATGTACAGTTAAGGGACAAGATTGTAAAAACACTTTGGCAAGGAACTCATCTATGTAAGTGATGCCTGATTTTTTGAACAAATTTCCTCTATGTTTTATTTTTGTGTTTTATCTATTTAAAAAAACTGCTTTAGTGTAAGGGGGCAAAAATCCAGGTAAAAGTCATCTAAGTGACCGTCCCTGGGGAAGACTCTTCCCCATTATCCCATTCTACAATAACAAATAATTAAGGGATTAAAATATCCAAAAGGATTTAGGCAAACAATATAAAACAGAGGATTCTTACTAACTTTTATTTTTACAAATACATTTCATAATCCCTCCCTGCTACCTGTAAAATAGTTTTAAAAACTTTAATAATATCACCACTGAAGAGTTGATTTTTTGTTTTTACTCATAACTGATCCCACAGAGCAGGTTGGGAAATAAGATACAAATTCCCACCTTTGAGGTTTTACCATGAAAAATTCTGCTGGGAAGATGATTTTCCTTTTACAGTGACTTCTCCATTAACCATAATAATGAGGAATAAAGATGCCCGGGATATAGAAAATACACTAAGGGTTCCAAAAACTCATTTTGGAACACCATTTCGTTCTCTAAAATCATCAAATGATCTAACAGGCAGGAAAGGAGGAAGAGGACTGTTTTGTCTTTCCCACTTTACTGTGTATGCTCATTAACAAATGGAAGTATTAATGAGCACAAAAGTACCTCAAACATGGTGCAAAAAAGAAAGATAGCAAGTAAATCCAACTTACTTAAGTTCTGCTCTCAGGATATGACAAGACCAAGCTAAACCACACTCCCCATGTCCCACAGAACTTGACAGAGCCAACCCTGCATCATCCTACTCTCACCCTGGAGTGTTTTCGTGGGAGCAACACCAAGCCACTTTCCAGCAAAGTCTTTAGGGGTCAGTTAGGGATATGTTGTCATTCGACCACATTGGCTGCCTCTCTCTCCAGAAATTATGACAGGCATGTGTTTTTAAAATCAGGTCTCCCCATTTTCTAAGACAAGAACTGGAGTGCTGCCTTTAGCATTTTGGCTGTTATTAAACCAAAAGTATTTTAGTTTCTATTGAAATAGTAATATTATAGCTTCTATTATTTCATTTTAGTATTCAACATTCTTTCTTTGAATAGTTTTCATTTTTAAAATCAACAAATGTTTGTCCAGCTACTGGAAAAATCAGAATAAATACAGTATTAAATCAGACTAAATATGAGTATTAAATTTATACCAAAAGCATTTAGAGGCCCCAACTAAAAAAGAAATTCAGTCCCACTCTGGTTATATCAAAGTCTATCATATCAAGACTTAAAATTAAATAGGACATTGATCGCGATATGGACATAGATATGTATTTTACAATTTCTTCCTAATACATATTCACTATAGAAAGTTTGAAAAAAAAAGTAAAAAAGGAAATAAAAAGCCCCTAATCACACCAACAAAAATATAAGTATCAGTCACTAGCCAGGTTTTTTCTTCAGTGTAAATGTATTTTTAAAACAGAAATTGGTTTTATTCTGTATCAATACCTTCATCGCAATTTATAAATAAAGACATGGAGGGTATGTGCTATGGTGAGTGCTGTGAAGTGTGTAAACCTGGCGATTCACAGACCTGTACCCGTGGGGCTAATAATGCATTATATGTTTATAAAAATTTTTAAAAATTTAAAAAAATAAAAATAAAGAAATTTCTTATGTCATTAAATCCTCCCTGAAAACCTGTGTTTTTAATGGTTGTATATTTCAACTGATGGACATACTATTCTATTGTAGCTGCTTCCAATAATTTTGTTCTAACAGCAAACATGTATATAAATCTTATCAATGGTTCTTAATACTGTCTTAGAAGAGATGCCTAAAGGGAGAAATACCAGGTC